>NC_083096.1:103520980-104201524 GCF_949774975.1 Lagenorhynchus albirostris | reverse complement strand
CCAATACGGAGATTATTCTTGAAGAATAGGAAATGATGGTTTTTCAGGTAGAAGGGATATCTTTCGAAGGCAAAGAGCCTTTCAGGACAGTGATTTTATGTGTTAGTATCATGTTACTGCACTGTATAACACTTTATGACATCAGTATAATCCTACTGAGGTGCGTGATGGGACTCCCATTTTAAGATGGAAAGAGTATAAAGAGCCTTGGTAACTTGCCCAAGGTCGAAACATATGGTAAACATGCAGAGCCCAGAATTTGAACCCAAGTTTATTTGATTCTGTTCAAATTATTCTTCACTGAGAGCCTGCTGTGGTGCCAGGCATAGTGCTTGTGCCTTAGGAGTTCAGAGTAGAATAATACATGGCTTCTGCTCTCAATATAGTATTGCAAGTGAACAGACAGTAATTTATAGGGAACCTTGGGGAGTTAGAGAAAGACCACTTAGCCCAGTCTGAGATTTTTAGGGCCATTTTCTGTAGGACATAGTGCCTCATTTTCTGTAGGACATAGTGCCTGAACTGAATCTCAAAGGAGGAATAAAGAGTTAATTGAAAGGAGATGATCTGTGGAGAGTGTTGCAGCCAGGGGGAACCACATGTGTAAAGATATTCAGGCATAAAAATAGCATGATTTATGCTGAAGAACCTATTTCTGTCTAGGCCTTAAAGGATGGGATTGGTGGGGACCAGCAGAAGAGCCTAAGTTTCTCTTTTCATACCTCATCGCCTGGACAGAAGCTGGTTAAGATATTTGTGGATAAAATTTTAGACTTTTCAGTGTGATTTTACCTTCCTTTTCTAGGATCAGTTCGACAGCTTAGACAAGCATACACAATGGGGAATTGACTTCTTGGAAAGATACGCCAAATTTGTTAAAGAGAGGATAGAAATTGAACAGAACTATGCAAAACAATTGAGGTAAGTTACATTTTTTTTTCAGTTCTCAGAAATGAAATTACATGTTTAAATAGTTGGATGTTAGATAAATGTGATATACCAGAGGTTAAATTCTGTGTTTGTCATCAGATTGAATTAGCTAACTGGTTTGTTTTAATGACTAATTTAATTAAATCATTGCCGAGTATCAGAAGGAATATTGGCTAGCTAGATCATGAGTAGCTTTCATTCCAGAAAGATACTTAAAGTCATAAAACCAGGAAGCAATATTCCAGGAAAAAGAAATACCTGGGTATTAATTCTGTGCTTTACAGTTTTATTCCCCTGTAACCTTTTGCTTTAGTAATCTTTGCAAAACGTTGAAGAGTTCTCCAGTTTCTCATTTCTTTAGAGTTTCGAACACTTAGAAAGTGAGTGTGATGAGCTGAGTTTCTGTCAAAAACTAGATATATAGGGACTTCCTGGTGGCACAGTGGTTAAGAATCCGCCTGCCAGTGCAGGGGACACTGGTTCGATCCCTGGTCCGGGAAGATCCCACATGCTGTGGAGCAACTAAGCCCGTGCTCTAGAGCTCGCGAGCCACAACTGCTGATGCCTATGTACCTAGAGCCTGTGCTCTGCAACAAAAGAAGCCACCGCAATGAGAAGCCCGTGAACCACAACGAAGAGTAGCCCCCGCTCTCCGCATCTAGAGAAAAATCCACACACAGCAATGAAGACCCAACGCGGCCATAAATAAAGAGATAGATAGATAGATATTACTGATGAAAGTGATTTTGGAATATGTGTTAGGAGATAAAAGTTTTAAAGGGAAAATTTTAATCTCAAATGGAATTTGTCTTAAGATTTTGTTTAAGCAGAAAATCGTCGTTAGACCACAACTTGACAAGTAGTTTTGCTGCAACGTATTCAATAAAAATGGTGTTTGAAGCTTGAAGGCTAGACAACAATATAAGGTTCTAGCTGTAGGGGTTAGGATTCTTTATATTGCATAGTGACAGAAAAATACAACCCACAAGGCACACATGAGTGAAAAGTCTGTAGACATATTTTGACTAATGGATCAAATGTGTCTAGGCGCCATTTCTTGGCTCTGCTTCCCCTTGTTGCTTTTATCCTCAGATTTCATTCAGTACCATCCTTTTTACCCCCATAGCTCTAGATTTCGTATCTTCATACCCCCACATCCTGGGGAAGAATGATGGTCTTCTCTTTTGTGCATTTGGGGGAGAAGAGAGGGAAGGAAAGGGGGAAAGAAGAAAGTGAAAGGGAGAGGAAGAAGATGGAAGGAGAGCAGAGTACAAGTGTGTATCAACTTCTTTTCTCCAGAAATCCCAGCAAAAGTCTCCTTTTGTCTTGCTGGCCCTGGTTAGATTATATGCTTATCCTGAACAATTCACCGAAATGAGAATATTAGATTGATTTATAGCTAATGGTTGGGGGAGGGATAGGTGCCCAAAAGAAATTTAAGGTAGTGGATCACAGAAGAAAGGGGGATATTTGAGTGATAAACCACATATGTCCACCATTTATAGCAGTTTATGCAAGGAGCTGACTGGGTGTAGGGATGAAATAGACTAGTATGATGAATAGGTTACTTATGTTTATAATGATATACATACTACTAATATGACATCTATTGAAATAGTAGCATCATGCTAATTTCATGATCCATTTGCTTCCTATGTTTTTTTTAAACCAAGGAATTTCTGTATGAAAATATAAACAGGGAACCTAGTATATTAATAATAATTGTGATGATATTTTACCTGTCCAAAAGTTTTGACTTGGGAACTTTACCGTTCAGGAATCTGGAAGCGTTAAGGACCTCTGAAAAGTTAAAATAACAATAAAAAAATGTATTCATGTGTAAACAATGAAAAATTTCCCTCATTTACTTTATAATTTGATCTCAACTCTAGCACATTAAAGTTTTCTGGTTTCTAAGTATTCCAATAGAAGTGAAGAAAGAAAATGCTACAGACTGTACAGTGATGTTATGGCAGTGTGAAGTGCCAAATAATAAAGAAAAGATTAAAAGATTGCAAACAACAGATGAAAAAATTGTTTCCAGACTAAAGGTACCTGTCAGTAAGGCAATGATGAAAAATACTGTGGAATATGCAATTTGAAAAAGTCAGGTGTAGCAGCATATTTAAAAGGCTACTCAGTCTGTCAGTGTACAAAGCAAGTTGCAGAACTGAATGTACAGCAAGACCTCCTTGCTTACTTGAGCTTGAGTATATAGCTATGTGTAAAATTTGTATGTATTCTGAAGAGGTCTAAAAGGGTACACCCCAAATTGTTTTACACTGGTTACCTCTGAGGAATGAGAGTGGGGGGATGAGAAGGGAAGGAACTTACACTTTTTACTTGTATTTTTTAATTATTGAAGTCTTTTCAACAATTGTGTAATCTTAAGCAAAGAAGATGGTATATTTCAAAAGAATCCTATCACAAATTGTAGAATAAAAATTGGTAATTTATAAGGTAAACCTTCAGCAATCTGCAATGTTTAATTGTCCAAAATAACTTGGGCCTCAAGAGTTTCAGGATGGCCAAGGTTTTACCGGAGTAACAGGACTGTAATCAAATGGCACACTTGTTTGCCTTTCTGTTTTGTGACTGATAATAACGGTTATAATTTTCACTTAACTTGCAAAAAGAGATTCTAACACCACTTCTTTGAAGCAGGAGTGGCTAGAACCCACAATTCCATGATATGAAAATATAATTTTATAGTGAGAAAGTAGGTTTTGTTATGTACAGACGCTCAGGTTAAGCGATGTGCATCTTTTTTCTGTCCCAGCAGACTAAAGAAATTTAGTACATGTTCATCCTAACAGTGGCTCTCACTTGCAGTGATTCGAAGCAAGAGCAGGATTATTGGAAGGTGTTGAGGAATTCCAATAAGGAAGAGTTGGGAGGAGGCTTGTGTAACTTGAAAACCATCTACTCCCTTCCCTTTCTCTACATTGAGATTTGCTGCTTTGGATGAATGCTTAGTAAATGACTGGATTATCAGCTACTCTTTATAGTATCTGTTTTGTCCAAAGGGAAGAAGTGTGCCTTGTTTATTTCTTCTTTAATGGGAAAAATTCTTTTGGTTGACTCCCTCCTGTTTTTGCTATTGCAGAGGACAGTTTCTTTTCATAGTGAGGCAGCTCTTTTGTCTCCTGAAAAACAACTATATTCAACTATATTAAACATTTACATTTCAAATATATTGCAGGATTAAATTTTGCAATATGTTTTTTGTAAATATATATTTTTTATTTGCATAAATTTAATTTGCAGTATAATTTTGGCACTCCCAGTTTATTCTCTGTCTTCTGTTTTGATGGCTTTGGTTTAATTTTATTTTAGTTTGGTATTGCTTCATTTTTGGTAGTGGTTTGAGGACAGGAATAAAAAAAAATAAAGCATCTCATCATGTTTGGAGACATAGTTATAAACAGTTGAGCCCATTGACAGATGAATGGATAAAGAAGATATATATATATATAAAAAATGGAATGGAATATTACTCAGCCATAAAAAGGAACGAAATTGGGTCATTTGTAGAGATATGGCTGGATCTAGAGACTCATACAGAGTGAAGTAAGTCAGAAAGAGAAAAACAAATATTGTATATAAATGCATATATGTGGAACCTAGAAAAATGGTACAGATGAACTGGTTTGCAGGGCAGAAATAGAGACACAGATGTAGAGAACAAACGTATGGACACCAAGGGGGGAAAGTGGCAGGGGGTGGTGCTGGTGGTGTGTTGAATTGGGAGATTGGCATTGACATGTATACACTAATATGTATAAAATGGATAACTAATAAGAACCTGCTGTATAAAAAACAAAAAACAAAAAACAATTGAACCATGTCCATTATCCATGGATAATAAGTGGGACTTTGAATCACTTGGTAGAATGTTTTTTGTTTGTGGACATAAAAAACTGAAATCAGTCATTCTTCTAATAAATTTATAATATTGTATTTGTATGACAGAGATTGACTAAATTTTCTTAAGTGAAAAAAGAAGCTCTATATACATAATAGTATGTATCATTTTTTTCTAGTAAAAATAATTACAGCATTAAATTCTATCATAGAGATTGCTGCATGAAATTATATTCCCCTACTTCCACCCCAGATCATTCCTTTTTGGCTCAATCGTGACAGCGTGGTACTGGGAGAGAAATAGATTGGACAATGGGAAGCCTAAAACTTACTCTTACCTTAACCAGAACAGAAATCTCTCCAAATTTCTTGGATCTTATTTTTATTTCTGTACCTTGCCAACCCTGGCAACATAGCTGGTACCTCTAGAGCTGAGTGAATGTAAGTTGAATGCATAAATAATTGAATGACCTGTGTTTCACTTTAGTTTAGAAATTAGGATCTCTAACTATTTGGTGAACCTTTGACCGTGTACTGCTTTCTATCCATACTAGAGTTTATGTCATATACATCAATGTGAAGAGATTGCTCTACTAAGAGCTGTCCCAAATATTTAGAATAGGCTTAGATATAGAATAATGCAAATAAAACCAGTTTCTATTTTCTATTTAGTCTTTATTTTCTCATGTCTCTTTATCAGAATTTTCTATTCCTATCCCACTGTTTAGTCTCCGAAGAACCTAGGGAGCTCATCTTTGTACTGACTTGTGGAAAGTAGAGATTACTTTTATTCTTTGGTTGGCCATTGTTTAACTTGTGACTCTTTGGTCTCCCCTGAGTTTTTGATCAAACTGCTTAATGTAGTAAACCCTAAGACTGGCATCTGGATACAAGCAGGAGCAACTATTCCCTATATTAATTTTCTTCATAGAATGGATCTTGTGGGAACTCTTTCATTCTTGTCAGTCTCTGGTAGTTCCTGAGCCTGCCTGGTACATATCTAGGTGCCTGTATCCAGATGACTTACTGGCTAAATAGTTTTTGCCTCTTAATTCTAGAAAATAGTCTCCCTAATAAAAGATAAACTCCACAAAGGAAAAAGATTCTTGTTTGTTCTGTGCAGTGCTTATTCCTAACTTCTAGAATAGTCTCTGGCACAGAACAAGCACTTTTTGGTATTTACTTAACACTTAACATAGCATTTAATGTGCCAGCACTATTCTCAGTGCTTTTACACATCTTATAATTTATTTCATTTTCATAAAAACCCAATGAGGTGTTGGTATTACTTTATACATTAAGAAACTGAGTTACAGAGAGGTGAAGAAAGAGCTAGCTGGCTCAAATCTGGCTGCAGAGGCTGAGTACTTGGTGCTGCCTCTCAGCATAGGGAGAATGACTAATTCTCATTGAAGAGGATATTTTTCTGTCACCAGTACCTAGTGCCATTGAGACATCTTTGGGTTTCTAAGGTATTTTACTAGGGACAATAATAAATTATCTAAAAACTACATAACATACTCTTTCCAACTAACACATCTGTTTATAATGTAACAATTAATTATAAACAATTAAATTATAGAAATTTAATTAAATATAAATTAAATTATGTACTTCATAAATTTAGGGCTAGCTGTATCTTTTTCCATAAAGATAAGAACAGTTTAAAATAAAAGGTTAACATTTTAGAAGTCCTTCCTTTTAAGAAAATGTACTTGTCATTAAGGAAGTTTAAAAATTTAATTATGAGAATTTAAGATAAATGCTTTTTACTTTTATTATTCCTATAACCTATTATAAATTGGAGCTAGGGATAGCATAATGTTAGTTCTCTCTGCTTCTTTGCCTGTAATATTCTCCTTAACTCTATTAGCTATTTTCTTTTGGTGGTTTATCAGAGGAGAGGAAATAGCATGACAATTGGAGAACCTTTTTTTAATGTAATATAACTATATTTTCTTGATATGTTTGATTTGGACTTCATATACTTATCGTTACAATATTTTAGCTGTTTGGTTTTTTTGTTTTTCATTTGTTTTTTTAAATTTTTAAAAAATATATTTTTGTTTTCAGTTTTCTAGCTGTTTGTTTTTCGATCATTGGCCTTTTTTTCTGCTCCTATCCTTGTACTTTTTGTGTGCCATGGAGCTCTAATGTTATCTCAGTTCATTCTGTTATACCTAAAAGATGCCCCCAACCCTCACCTTAATTATCCACCAGACTACTAACCTACATTTGCAGCAATAGGGTTGTTTGTTATTTTCAGTTTATGTAGGATGCGATCTCATTTAATCTTCACAAGAGTTTGTTGATCTTTGTTGTCCTATTTCTAAGACCTGTAGAGTACTTGCCCTGTAGTCAGCATATAGCAGTAAACTTTTGTGGAATGATTCAATCAATGAACTCTACTGCTTTACTAGTCAAGAAATTCAAGCTCATCACCTTAACAAGAATCATGGAGCCTATTCCTGATTTTTATATTAAACTGTTTCCTTAAAAAATGAAGCAGAACCTAACAAGTAAAACATAAAGCTCTTAAGAAAGAAAATAAGTTCAACCCAGTTATGGTAAACATTTTGATAGTGAGCTTTCCAGTGAAAAGGATTTAAAGATCTTGTTTAAACAACTATAAAGAAATAAGAAGGTTGTCAATGATGTTGGCTATATAGATCACTTAATCTCTTAGCTCTTTCATAATGCCTTTAATAGTTTTATTTCTGAGTTATTTGTTTAGCCATTTGAATTGTGTAGGAGTGTCTGAAATGAGACAAAATGTTTATTTCATCATCCTCTAGGTTTAAAATATAGGCAAATCAGATAGATTAAGCTGCTGACTTGAAGCTAGGACTGTGTTATATAGTTCTGCTTTAAGAATCTAATATTTAGAAGGAAAACAGAAGTTATCAACTTGCAGAACAAAATTTCTCCGAAAAGTATAATACTTAAGTCTGTGCCAATCTGCTCCTTCCTCAGTCTAAATTGAGCAATAAAATAATTTTCCTCTTTTCTGTCTTAAACATGCCTGAAAATATTCTTCTGGAAGATTTGCAGGTTGATTAGAGATCACATTGTTATGCCTATCACATCCTAAATAGCAATGAATTGTTGAATATATTCTTTGGGTATAGACTATGAAGCTGATACCATAAATGCATAGTCCCCTTCACATTTTAGATACTGTGTATCCTTGACAGGCTAAAGATCGAGCAAAATTAGGAACTGGCATTTTTAAGAAATGAAATACTTTGTTTACCTTCACATCCATTGAAGCTTGTTTGGTTTTTCTTCTAGGTCTTTCAGGCATAAATACTTAAGTCCTCTTATTTCTTCTTGTTATCAGTCTATTTCGCCATTTACCACCAGTAGAGGTATAATGAGAATGAAGCATGTCCCTTAAAAAAACAAATGCAGTATTCAGAATTTGTCTAATACTACTTGTAGTAATCACTTTTTTACATTCAATTTTTTAAAATTGTGGTAAAATGTACCTAACGTGAAATTTACTCTCTTAATCATTTTTAAGTGTGTATTTCAGCTCTATCTCAAGCTGAAATATAAATATGTATATTAAGTATATTCGTACTGCTCTGTGACCAATTCCTAGAACTTACTCATCTTGAACAACTGAAACTCTGCCTATCAAACAACTCCCCATTTTCCCCTTCCTCTAGGCTCTGGCAATTCTATTAATACTTTCTGTGTCTGTGAAATTGACTACTCTAGGTACTGCATAAGTGAAATCATACAGTATTTTTTTTTTTTGACTGGTTTATTTTACTTAACATAATGTTGTAAGGGTTTATCCATGTTGGGAAATGTATCAGAATATCCTTCCTTTTTAAGGTTGAATATTATTCCATTGTACAGATAATACCACACTTTGTTTATCCATTCATCTGTTGATGAACATTTGGGGTTCTTCCACCTTTTCCATATTGTGAGTAATGATTTTATGAACATGGTGTCCAAATATCTGAGTCCCTGCTTTCAATTCTTTGGCTATATACCTACAAGAGGAATTGCTAGATCTTATGGTAATTCTATGTTTAATTTTTTTGAGGACTACCATACTATATTCTGCAGTGGCTGATCTATTTTGCATCCCTACCAGCAATGCACAAGGGTTCTAATTTCTTCACATCCTTGCCAACACTTAATATTTTCTGGGTGTTATCTTTGTTTCTTTTTTCTTGACAGTAGCCATTCCAATGGGTGTAAGAAATCTCATTGTGGCTCTGATTTGCACTTCCCTAATGATTAGTGACACTGAGTATTTTTTCATATGCTTGGCTGGCCGTTTGTATATCTTTGGAGAAATGCTATTCAAATTCTTTGCCGATTTTTTAAATTGGATTGTTTGTTTTTTTATTATTGCGTTTTAGGTGTTCTCTATACAGTCTGGATTGTAACCTCTTATCCGATATATGACTTGCAGATCCTTTCTGCCATTCCACAGTTGCCTTTTCACTCTGTTGATCATGACCTTTGATGCACAAAGTTTTAAATTTTGATGTTTGGTTTATCTATTTTTTCATTTGTTGTCTGTGCTTTTGGTGTCATATCCAAGAAATCATTGCCAAATCCAATGTTGTAAAACTTTTCCCTATGTTTTCTTCTAAGAGTTTTATAGTTTTAGCTCTTACGTTTAGATCTTTGACCCATTTTGAGTTAATGTTTTTATATGGTTGTAAGGTAGGGGTACAGCTTCATTCTTTTGTATGTGGATATCTTTTACATTCAGTTTTCTACTATAAGGAAAGATTTGTGTCTGTAAGTGTTGGAAACCCCAGTGAGCTACTTTGTTTAATGGTAAATTTATTGAGAAGAGATATTTATTGATTTATTTATTGATATCTTTTATTAATTTGATTTTTTTTAATTGATTTGATTTTTTAACTTGAGCTCAAGAAGAGGTTGAACAGTTCAGCTGCTGGAAGTCCTGGGATGCAGCTAGGTCACAGGGGAAAAAAAAGTCAGGATCTGAAACACAGCCAGAGAGCCAGAGACCTTTGTTGTCTTCCTCCCTCCCTCCCACCCTCCCTCCCTCCCACCCTCCCTCCCTCCCTCCCTCCCTCCCTCCCTCCCTCCTTCCCTCCTCCCCGCCCCCCCCCCCCCCCCCCCGCTCCTTTTTGGGCTTCTTTTTATGTGTTGGCTTCATTCTTTCAGTGCAGACTGGCCTTTTTTCTCCACATGGCAGGAAATATACTCACCAACATTCAGTTTTATGTCTCAGAGATTCAGCTCTTGTACTGATCTCAAAGCTGTATCAGGTACAAACACTTAAAAATTCCAGTAAGAGAACTCTTTGGCCCAGCCAGATTCAGTTTTCTATCTCTGGATCACTTAGCTGAGGCCCACAAATAGGGCCGTTTGTCTTAATCTGGTAATTCCTAAGCATGTTAACCGTTAGATATAGGGACAGCAATTAAGAAAAGGGATACTAGTCAGTCTCAAATATCTAATACTACCCTTCTGCCATAGTATGATTTGTGTCCCATTTTACAAATAAATATGGTATTGATCACCTGTTAAACAGTAATTAGAGCTCAGAGCCTCTCAAATGTTGAAAGATTGAAAACGTATAGAGGTGATTTTCTGCTTAAAATTTTTTGAGGTATCTTGTACCTCATCATTTAACTGTAAAATGTAGTTTAAAGAAAAATGAATTAAAGTTTTGAGAAATTATTTGGAATACTTTATAATTTTCACTAAAACTCATATAAACATGACAAAACTAGAATGGGTAAAAAATATTAAAATCAGCAATTTAAATATAAATTAAGTAGTATGATATATTTAATATCACATATACAATTAGGATATATAGAGAATACTATAATATTTGGAGAAACCCATTACATTTAGAAGCCTTCTCAGGCTACTGAAGGAAGAGTGTTAATTCCTCTGTATCCATAGTGCATGATCCTAAGGTTCTTAGAAAACATGGATGAAACACACACACATCAAAACAAAGTATTACCTTATCTATGACATCTGTTATAATTTCTATGATATGTATTGTATCTGTATAAAACTTGGTTTTAATTAATTCCTGATTCATAACATGCTATTCAAAACATGTCTTACATATAAAAACTGCTATCATAATTGGTTACTTGGAGAATCTCTGGACTTAGAAGAGAGGAAAATTTCAAAAACAGTAGCCTAGGGAAACTGACACTAAGGGCAGATTTCTTTTTCTTTTTTTTTTTAATATTTATTTTATATTGGAGTATAGTTTGATTAACAATGTTGTATTAGCTTCAGATGTACAGCAAAGTGATTCCGTTATACATATACATGTATCTATTCTTTTTCAAATTCTTTTTCTATTTAGGTTATTACAGAGTACTGAGCTGAGACAATAGGTCCTTGTTGGATATTTATTTTCAATACAGCAGTGTGTTCATGTCAATCCCAAACTCCCAGTCTATCCCTCCCCCTCACCTTTCCCCTCCCCCGCCCCAGATAACTATACATAACTATAAGTTTGTTCTTTAAGTCTGTGAGTCTGTTTCTGTTTTGTAAATAAGTTCATTTGTATCTTTTTCTTAGATTCTGCATATAAGCAATATAATATGATATTTGTCTTTCTCTGTGTGATTTACTTCACTTAGTATGATAATCTCCAGGTCCATCCATGTTGCTGCAACTGGCATTATTTCATTCATTTTAATGGCTGAGTAGTATTCCGTTGTATATGTGTACCACATCTTCTTTATCCACTAATCTGTCAATGGATATTTAGGTTGCTTCCATGTCTTGGCTATTGTAAACAGTGCTGCAATTGAACACTGGGGTGCATGTATCCTTTCGAACCATGTTTTTCTCCGGTATATGCCCAGGAGTGGGATTGCTGGATCATATGGTAGCTCTATTTTTAGTTTCTTAAGGAACCTCCACACTGTTCTCAGTAGTGGCTGTACCAGTTACATTCCCACCAACAGTGTAGGAGGGTTCTAAGGGCAGATTTCTTCTTCTTTTTTTTAACATCTTTATTGGAGTATAACTGCTTTACAATGGTGTGTTAGTTTCTGCTTTATAACAAAGTGAATCAGGTATACATATACATATATTACCATATCTCCTCCCTCTTGCGTCTCCCTCCCACCCTCCCTATCCCACCCCTCTAGGTGGTCACAAAGCACTGAGCTGATCTCCCTGTGCTATGCGGCTACTTCCCACTAGCTATCTATTTTACATTTGGTAGTGTATATATGTCCCTGCCACTCTCTCACTTCATCCCAGCTTACCCTTCCCCCTCCCTGTATCCTCAAGTCCATTCTCTACGTCTGCATCTTTATTCCTGTCCTGCCCCTAGGTTCTTCAGAACCTTTTTTTTTTTTTTAAGATTCCATGTATATGTGTTAGCATACGGTATTTGTTTTTCTCTTTCTGACTTCACTCTGTATGACAGACTCTAGGTCCATCCACCTCACTAAAAATAACTCAATTTCATTTCTTTTTATGGCTAATATTCCATTGTATATATGTGTCACATCTTTATCCGTTCATCTGTAGATGGACACTTAGGTTGCTTCCATGTCCTGGCTGTTGTAAATAGAGCTGCAGTGAACATTGTTGTACATGACTCTTTGTGAATTATGGTTTTCTCAGGGTATATGCCCAGTAATGGGATTGCTGGGTCGTATGGTAGTTCTATTTTTAGTTTTTTAAGGAACCTCCATACTTTTCTCCATAGTGGCTGTATCAATTTACATTCCCACCAGCAGTGCAAGAGGGTTCTAAGGGCAGATTTCTTGAGAGAGATGAATTGCCTAAAATATTTTTAGTTTAGGAGGAACCTGCCTGTTTTACACTTACATATTTAAGACAAGCCAGAGATTTATTTGACCTAATAAGCATATTATGTTAAAAATTCAAAGCAAGGATTTGTGGGACTTAGTAACCAGTCACACCTTGGTGTGTATTTTTGCCGACTTCAGACTGTTTTCTTAGAAGGCCCAACTGAGATCAGCTGCTTTGGGTATGCTTTTATCATTAATTTGTTTTTAAATTAAAAAACAGTATATGATCACTGTAACACATTTAAATTTTAGTCACTTCCCAGCCCCTCTCCCTAGAAATGAGTACTATTAATAATTTGTTGTGTCTTCTTCTAGGGCATATGTTTTCCTAGAATAGAAGTTTTGATTTAGTGGAATACAAGAACATTTTGGACCATGCTGTAGTTTTTCTAGTGGCAGGGTAGCCTTGGATGGAGTCTTAGTGGTTTGTATATGGTTTCTGAGGGCTTTATTGGGGCTTGGGAAGAGCTTCCCATAGATGGGTGACTTTACATAAGAGAGGCAAGACAAATTTTAAAAAATTGCTGAGGATTAACTGTGCATGCTCAAAAGGTAAAAGTAATATTACTTTCTTCTTCCCCTTCCCTCTTGTGGTATTTGTGCTCTTCCTCCCAGAAGCTAGAGTTCAAATTAGTGTTGTTTATGCTGTGTTTAAGCTATGAGTACGTTAAGACTTTTGTGTTAATATATGTGGTAGTAGTCATAATTCTTTCAAGTGTCAGAAGCCCAAGTCATATTGGTTTAAGCAAAGAAAGGAATTTATGGCTTATTTGACTGAAAAGTTTAGGGATCTGGGTACTCAGAAAAGTAAGAATTTCTCTCTTTTTCTCTTGGTTTTGTTGTCCTTTCTGTTGATTTAATACCCAAGTAGGCTCTTTACACTTGGGGCCTCCAGGATTGTGTCCTATCAACTTAGCTTCAGCATAAAGAGAACATGTTGATGAACAACAAGGACCTATTGTACAGCACAGGGAACTCTGCTCAGTATTCTGTAATAACCTAAATGGGAAAAGAATTTGAAAAAGAATAGATATATTTATATGTATAACTGAATTACTTTGCTGTACACCTGAAACTAACACAACATTGTTAATCAACTATACTCCAATATAAAATAAAAATTAAAAAAAAAGAAAAAAACATATCTTACCAAGAATTTCAACAGAAATTTTAGCATTGACTTTGGCCTGGATTAATGGGCCTGGATCAAATAAGTGTTTCTGGACTGTTATATGTGACCAACCCACCACAATTACGTAGACGTGACAATAGAGGAGCTGTAGTTTAGGTTATGCTAGGCTGTACTAGAATAATAACTCCCAAATCTCAGGGACTTTACGCAGCAAAAGCTTATTTCTTGCTCATGCAAAGTCAGCCACAAGGCTAGGTGATAACTCTAGTAGTCCATGTGGTAACTCAAGAATCCATACTGTTTTCACCTTGATCTTAACATCAAGCCTCCACAGTTGCTTCATCAGGGAATGAAGAAGCCCAGACGTTTATGCATGAACTATAATGCTTTAGCTTGGTACTTAACACAGAGCTAACAGCCCATTATATACAGAATTAGCCACATGGTTCTGCCTAACTGCAAGTGTGCTGGAAAATGTGTGAAATAATAGGGATCTTTATTTCTTTATTTTTTTTGCGGTACGTGGGCCTCTCACCGCTGCGGCCTCTCCCGTTGCGGAGCACAGGCTCCGGATGCGCAGGCCCAGCGGCCATGGCCCACGGGCCCAGCCGCTCCGCGGCATGTGGGACCCTCCCGGACCGGGGCATGAACCTGTGTCCCCTGCATCGGCAGGCAGACCCCCAACCACTGCGCCACCAGGGAAGCCCAATAGGGTTCTTTGATGAGCAGAAATATGTCTGCTACAAACTGTTACAGAATAAAAAAGTGTAGTGAGTGATGCAGGTAGGCATAGACAACAAATGTCAATTATAGCCTATAACTCTAAACAATGCTTAAAATGTTGATATACAAAATTATGTTCAGAATTTGAAACTACTTGCTCTTTGGAATGTTCTTCGCCCAAGTTTGACTTGTTTTTATTTAAAGTAATTCAGGGACTCATGGTTGAAAATCACTGACTTTAAAAGTAATTTCCAGCATGCAACCCATTTATAGGTTGGAGACTGTGGTTATAACCATAATAAGTTAATCAGTTACCTCATAATTGCTGATTTCCATAGATATTATAGTTTAAACCAGTACATCTCAAATTATTTGTGATGATGGACTAGTTTCTTTTAAAGTTTCTACTGATGCTTTTATAAAATACAATAAAAATTTAATGCTAGAAAAAAATGACATAAAAGGAGACATGAAATACAGGCCCTACTTTTTTTTTACTGTTAGATTCAGCATTTACAAAACTTCTCTCAACTTCTGTACTTAGCTTGTTGTGGGATAGGTAATGAGGAGTCTGGACCTTTACTGGTCCATGGATCATATTTTCAGGAGCGTGGTATAAAGGACTGTGGTTAATGCTTTGCAAATATTGTCTACTTTAATTCTCATAACCTTATGGGTTAGAGGTACTGTGTATCACCATTTATAGAAAACTGGGCACAAAGAGTGTGAGTAAATTGCCCAAGGTCACACAGAAGCCACACAAAACCCACGTAGTCCAGTTTGACTCCAGAGTCCATGTGCTTGTCTGCCCCTGATTTTGCAAAGATGAAATGAGGTAGCATTCTAGTCCGAGACTGTCAAGAATGGACATAGATACAGGCAGAGAAAGTTACAATTGGAATTAATTCATTTGCCTAAAGAAAGAGAAGGTTAAGGATCACATAGTGATTTTCATATAAAAGTAGAGTTACAGAGGATACTGACAAACTGTTCTTTTATCCTGTAGTGGGTCCGCATCTGTTTACATTTTACCTTAGTTAGTATTATAATCCCTGATTTACAAAAGAAAATAATGGTAGTATTTCCTTGAAATACGTGTCTTTCTGCCATAACTCAGTTTCATATACTGAGTACTTTGTTTCATATACTGAGTACTTTGTTTTTTTTATTCTTCCTCTTAATTCTTTTTAGTTTGATAGCATAATCAACCAAATTGTTACTATTACACTCGTATAAACATAGAAATAACATTTCTTTCTACAGGAATCAGTATTTTAAGGAGAAAATGTAAGTAATGATTGTCTATTATGATGGTAATAGGCAATCATGTTGCTGTCTTAATTTTTTTACATCATTAAATTCTTGATATAATGAAATTGGAAACTTTCAGAGTATTTGAATTTCAACAACAGTATTTTAGTAAATTTTAAAAAATCTTCTTCCTATAGAAATCTGGTTAAGAAGTACTGTCCCAAACGTTCCACCAAAGATGAAGAGCCAAGGTAAATTATATACCTATTTACGGTTGCATATTAAAGTTTAAAAGAAGACCTATATTTTTGTTATTTAGTAAAATAAATATTATGCCATTAGCTTTTTATAAAGATTTTTAAAAGTTTATTTTAATAAAAAATCATAATGTTTATGAAAGAGGAAACTACTGTTTTTTCTTATGAGGTTGCATACTTCAGGGGGCTTGATAATAGCTTTTTAGAATAGTTGAAGTGTGATTTCTAAGTAATAGGTGGACTGGGACTCCACTTGAATGATGTAGTCTCCAGAAGAAAAGGGTATTTTTTCCATACTTTATTTTGTAGCTGTCAGCTTGTTAGATTCTTGCTTTTACTTTTACAGGTAGTAAAACAATTTGGCTGGTTGGTTTAAAGGATTAATGAAAAGGAATAAGGTTTTCAGGGTAATTTTGGAACTCTGAATAAAAGGTTTGCCTATGAGCAAACCTTTGCCTGTGAGCTTTTTGGCATTCTTAAACAGGGGGATACATGGATAGTTGTAAAATGCAGAAACAAAAGGAGACTAGACTTAAAACAACTTTGTGTGTAATTGTCAGTTGTTAGAGGATTCTCAGGTTTAGTGTTAATGGAGTCCTAGCTGAGCTGTCCACCTTCAGCTTATGTAAGAGTGTTCTGGCAGTGTATTCAAGTAGATCTATACATTTTAATACAGTGATTCTCTTTGTTTCTCTCCTTCCCTCCACACACATTCTTTTTACCCTTATTTTTGCCCCTTCTTACCCCTCTGTGGTGCCAACCATAGCGGCACTTCAATTGCATTCAGGGTGTGGGCAGGCATACAGGCAGCTGTGTCCAGAGCTGATAGCAAAATTGTTCTGTAGATCACCCATCGAGATGCATTTGAGTGGTATAATTGGCAGGTTCTGTCCTCTAGAGCAAGCATATCATCTCTGTAATAGGTTCAGCTGCCAAGCCTAGGAATCCAACCAAGTTCATTCCCAAGCTCAGGGCAGTTAATTGGCAACTTAAGAGATTCCAGTATGCTAAAAGAGCCTGCAGGTAGTATTCTTATTATTTTTTGACCCCAAATATCCTTTTATTTATAAATTAAGACTGCCCGAAGATATATAAACATGTACAACTTGAGCTTAAGCAGGATTCTTTTCATACAAAGTTAATTTAGAGCTAGTAGCTGAGATTTAGGTTGAATATGTTAAAATTTGTTAAGTATCAGGCTCAATCTATAAAAAACATTTATAATGAAAGTAAAAATAAATTTCACCATTTTTAATATGTTTTTGTCAGGTTTACTTCGTGTATAGCCTTTTTTAACATCCTTAACGAGTTAAATGACTATGCAGGACAGCGGGAAGTAGTAGCAGAAGAAATGGCGCACAGAGTTTATGGTGAATTAATGAGATATGCTCATGATCTGAAAACTGAAAGAAAAATGGTAATTCTTGTCATTTTTATACAGTTATAATAGTATATGAAATATTTTCACAGAAATGAAGTAATTACTTTGCTTTTTAAAATAATGTATAGTCATACAGCATAAACTGGTTTTCTATTTCTCTAAATTTCTTCTAGCTAAAATTATCTCAAGACATTCTTGCTAATTTGTGATCCTTTTGGATTTAAGACTGAGGTTTGCTAAATTCCAGCCAGTGGGACAAATCTAGTTTACTGCCTGTTTTTGTTTCCTAGTTACCATGAGCTAAGAATGGTTTTTACATTTTTAGATAGTTGAAAATGAAAAAAAGAATATTTTATGACATGTGAAAATTATATGAAATTCAAATTTTAGTGACCATAAAGTTTTATTGGAACAGGCGCACACTCATTCACTTATATATTGTGTGTGGCTGCTTTTGCATTATATTAGCAGAATTGAATATTTGTAACAGAGACAGAGACCGTGTGGTTTGCAAAGCCTAAAATGTTTATTTGACCCTTTATAGAAAACTTTGTCTACCCCTATTTAGATAATCATGTATTTTCCAAGAGATTATATCTGTCTTAAAGATTATATTTAAAATATTTAAGTAATAGTCTATAAAATGCATTTTAGAGAATTTTTGCTTTACTAATAATCTATTCCTAAGTCTTGATAAAGTTTACATAATTAGTACCTTGAAAATTTAGGCTTTAATTGGTATTGTAATTTAAAAATTTGTTTTGTTTGTTTTTTTGGTTGTTGTTATGATCTTCAGCATCTTCAAGAGGGACGAAAAGCCCAGCAATACCTTGACATGTGCTGGAAACAGATGGATAATGTGAGTTATAGTGTTTTCATGTTTAACATAAAATTTTGTAGCATTTAGCTCTAAATGCTCTTGTGCTTCATATCTATTTGAGTTTAATATTTCTCAATGTAGTATTATTTGTAATTTGACGTTGGTGTAAGTAGAGAATATGAGACCATTTTGTCTGTTTTACTTTTTTCTACATGGTTCTGTACTTGTACCAATTCTATAATCTTCAGATAATTGTAAACATTTAGGAAGATTCTTTTTGACTTTGCCGTTGTTACTATAAAATATTGATAGAGGATAGAAGTAATAAGGAAATATTGATACATCCTAGAAGACCGTGTGACTGAGACTAAGAGAAACTAGATTCTAGTTCTGCCTTTTACTTAGCACCTGATTTTTTCTTGACTTCAGTTTTAGCAAATGAAAAATGAAGACAGTGAACTAGATTATATGAAATGTTTCTTCCAGTTCAGTGATTCTATAATTGAGTGTTTCTAGTACTGGGCTGCTGGTCATAGACTATCTTACTGTAGGAAATGAAGTACTTTATAGGGCAAAATTATAAAAGCATAATAATTATTTACTTTAAAAACTTTCCAAAGGTACTTATTAATGTGGTTTTTCTTAAATATCCTGGCATACAGTCATTTGAAAACCAAGATGTTTACATGGAACATTTTATCTTCTTTACTTAAAACGTTATGCCAAATGATGTGCTGTCATATAAGGTTAATATTCTTTCTTGAACCCTCATGTTAGCAAGCAGTTTACTCTTTCCCTGCATACTTTTATGATGGACACTGTATTCCTTGAAAATTATGCTGAAGGGAGTTTTTCATGTTAATCAATTTAGCTTGTGGTTGTTGGAAAAAGGACAAGTCTGAGATTAAAAAAAAAAAGTATGCATATACGTGTACAGCTTTCAGCTTTTTTTCTTTCTTTTTTAAAGGCATGGATTAAAAGCTTAGATTAAATTTCTACTATATAACTGTCACTGATGTAAGATTCTAATCACCAGTACTGATTGAGAATTCTTAGGTATATTAATAGTCTCTTTTCATTTTTGTTTTGATTTTCTTTCTAATTGGTTTCAGAAAGACTTCTAGGGAGTGTTTACATTTATTAAATTTTAAATTGCCTTAACTAGCATCCTTAGTATCTGCCACACAATGAATGTGTATGTATGTGTGTCTTTCATTTGCACAAAATAACAGACTCCTACACTCATGAGTTATTGGTCCCTTTAAAAACTGGAGTTGACACAAATCATTCCTGTTGATATGTGCTGACTTACCTTTAGAACAATTGTTAGTTATTAAGCAAAAGTCATAAGGGTCATAAAAAACAAGCATCAAAAAATGTAGGAGAGATTTCTTTAAGGCGTTAACAATATCGTGAAATAAAGGTGAGTTCAGCTCAACTCACGTTTATTGAAGGCATCTGTAACATATATTGAGTCTGGTACAAAAGCAAATATGATATGGTCTTGTTTTTGTGGAGCCTGCGGTCTAGTAAGAAAGAGACACAAATATAATTTCTGTGTAATATGTAGAAATATGTGCAGGATGCCTTTTATAGTCCCATGTCTTCATGTCTAATCAAGAAAACGAAATTGTAAAATTCCTATATGTTTGCAATAATTGAGAGGATATTTAAAGAACTAGGAGAGAAAGCTTGAATTAGTGACAGAGTATTGAACATTGAGAAAAAAAAATTTTAAAGACAGTTATTTACCCAGGATAAACAAAATAGGCCCCACTGACATTTAAGTTGAGGGCAGAAGACAGTAGCCTGTGAAGAAGATTTTGAAGGAATGGTCAGAGATTGAGAAGATTGAAGCATCAGAAATGGCAGGTCTATCAGGTGGTTCCAAGTAACAGATCATATGAGTTTATAAGAACAAAGCTCGGAAACAGGTCAGTTCTAGAGTTGGTCAGTAGCTCAGTGATGTCACCAAGGCTGCTTTTTCTATCTGTCCACGTTGCTGTCTTGTCCATGGCCTTTTCCCTCAGGCTTGTCCCTTTATGGTCAACAGTTGATTTAAGCAGCCAAGCACCACATCCTCATTCAGCTGCATGCAGAAGCAGGAGAGAGGAAGCACTTCTCTTCTGTTTCCTCTTATCAGGGAAGGAAAGCTTTCCCAGAAAACCCCAGCAGAATTCTTCATGGGTGCCTTTGACAGGATTAGATTACTTGACCATGCCCCAGCTGTGGGAAGGCTGGTAAAGCAAGTTATCAGCTCTTTTCAGCCTCCGTACAGGGAGGTGGGCTCTTCTGAGAAAGAATAGGGGAGTAGATGTGGCTGTTGATTAGTCTGCGACACAAAGGATGAAGAAAGGGGAATCTTTTCTGGAGTATATCCCTGTATTGTATAATGATATAATATCTTTCAGGGAAGGAGTATTTTTAATATTACTGTACTCATGATTCTTTTGCTGTTGCAAGGAAATTAGTAGGTAGATTTTTTTTCACAAACAATAGGACACTTAATATAAAAGTATTGTTGTGGGCTTCCCTGGTGGCACAGCGGTTGAGAGGCTGCCTGCTGATGCAGGGGACACGGGTTCGTGCCCCGGTCCGGGAAGATCCCACGTGCCGCGGAGCGGCTGGGCCCGTGAGCCATGGCCGCTGAGCCTGCGTGTCCGGAGTCTGTGCTCCACAACGGGAGAGGCCACAGCAGTGACAGGCCCGTGTACCGCAAAAAAAAAAAAAAGTATTGTTGTGTATGAGTTGCCTCAAATTACACCAAAATTAGTAGCTATAGCTGTTCAATTTGAAAACACAGCTCTGAACTGAGTTTCAGAGAATTAACTGTGGAAATTTAATTTTAATCTTCACAGGAAAGTGACATTCTGTATATTACGTATATTCAGATATATTTATGCTTTGAATAAATTTTATGTATCTCATTTGATATCTCATACTAATAAAAATAGTAAGTACATTTAAAATTTTTACCCTGGAAACTAAGGGTAAACTAAAAGCCCGAGCAATAGTTGTGTGAGCTGATACAGTGGCATTTGAAAAGTGGTTCTAGAGGTTTTGGGGTATGGTTTACAGGACCTTGCTAAGGGCTTGGGGTTTAGTACTCACACACTGACAAAGTTTAGGTTTTAGCTCTGTATGTTTGGAGAGTTGGAACTGAAATCCCTGTATAAAGTTTGACTCTTTGAAGGACTAAACCTTTAGCAAAAGGTGGCAGGAACTCTGCCTACTGGCCAAGGGAGGTAGCGAAGAACCTTGTCTCTATCTGAAGGTCAAGGAGTAGGAGGTATCCTGTGAGAAATTTAAACCTTTTGACCTATCTGAATAGTTTTGTAATCCTCAAGACAAGAAATTGACATTGTAACTGGTTAGGTAAATAGAAAATGTTGACATCCTGTGCTTTCTTCTGAGTAATTCTCAGAATACAGGTAGCAAGGCATATATTTTCCAGACAAGAAATTGGAAGAGTCTCTTCTGTGGAATTTAATTAGTTTGAGAGGAAAGACTTAAAGATACAGGCACCATGGTTTCTCCAAGGAAACTGCCTGGCCTTATCACTGTAGAGGAAAAGGCCATAATCCAATTAGCTTTTTTTTTTTTTTAAAAAAAAATATTTATTTATTTATTTTTGGCTGTGTTGGGTCTTCGTTTCTGCGCGAGGGCTTTCTCTAGTTGTGGCAAGCGGGGGCCACTCTTCATCGCGGTGCGTGGGCCTCTCACTGTCGCGGCCTCTCTTGCCACGGAGCACAAGCTCCAGACGCGCAGGCTCAGTAGCTGTGGCTCACGGGCCCAGCCGCTCCGCGGCATGTGGGATCCTCCCAGACCAGGGCTCGAACCCGTGTTCCCTGCATTGGCAGGCAGGCAGGTTCTCAACCACTGCGCCACCAGGGAAGCCCTCCAATTAGCTTTTAAAATAAGAGCAGATAGGCAGGTATCCCCAGACATTTTAAAAAAAACATCTAATGTAGACACCAGAGTATGCAGAAAAACTAGTATGCAGAAAAAAAAGCAACTTTGAAGAAACAGTGACTGTGAAAGGAAATAGAAATTAAAAAGCAAAAACAAGCAAAACCCAGAACTATTATTAACATTTTCTTAGGGAATAGAGAAGTTATTACATCCATGAAATAGGAACAAGATACTATAAAGAAAGGAACATATAAAGAACAAAAAAGAACTTTATGGTAGCAGAAATGAAAAGCTCACTAGAAAGAATGAAATTGAAGAAATCTCTCAAAGTAGAGCAAAATGACAGAGATTGAAAATATGAGAGAAAATATAAGAGAATTAGAGGGACTCATCCTGTATGTTCATTTTCAAGATAATAAGCATCTTAAAAAAGAGAAAACATAGAAAATGGATAGGCAAAATTAATTCAAGAAAATTTCCCCAGAACAGAAAGACATGAGTTTCCAGATGGAAAGGATTTTCCAGGTGCTCAGCACAGTGGATTCACAGCAAGACATATCTTCATGAAATTTCAGAACAATTAGGAGAGAGAGAAGATCCTACCAACCTCCAGAGAGAAAAAACAAAACAAAATAAACATATTTTATGCAAAGAATCAGGGATCAGAATGGGATCAGGAAGCCAGAAGACAGTGGAGTGGTACTTTTACATTTCTGAAGAAAGATTTCCTACTTAGAGTTTCACACCTGGCCAAATTTTATCAGTTAAAATAGATGGAAAGGCATTTTCAGTCATGGAGACTTAAACAATTATCTCTTTTAGGAAGCTTCTTTTAGGAAGCTACTGCTGAATGTGTTCTAGCAAAATAGAGAAATGAACCAAGAAAGGGGCAGGTGTGGAACTAGGAAATAGGAGATTGGAATTAAGGGAGAATTGAAAGGAATACCCAGGAAATGGTGAAGGGAAATCCCAAGGTAACAGTTATTCAGTAGGCCTAGTTTGGTAACCAGTTCAAATTTTAACAGGTTACAAACCTCTGGGTTCTTGATTTCATTAAGAAGATAAAATTGATAGAATTCTGAATATGTTTGAATTAACTGAGGAGAGATGTAAAGAATTGGGGACACTAGGGTTGAATTAGAGAAAAGTACATTGAAAACTAAAGCAAATTTTTTAGAAAAAGACATTAACTTCAGGATAAAAAAATACACAGGAAAGTAAATATATCATATGCTCAGTTGTGAATAGGTTTTGCAAAGTCATACTAATTTGAATTAAATTTAAAAAATTTTAGAGGTCATTCTGGGCAGGTGGTATTCCTGGGACACTTGGAAGAAACAACACAAAACCACTTTGGAGGGATGTTTCCACATTCTAAGCTACATTGGGACTCCATCAAAAAAAAAAAGAAAAGAAAAGAAAAGAAAACAAGCAAACACCAAAACCAATCAACCAAACATATAAAAGCCAAACAAAAAACACCAAACAAACCAAAAAAGTCATGCTTAAGATGAGCTTAAAATAAAAAATTACAAAATACATATGATTATTTTTCTTATTATAAAGAGATTGAGATACATAATGAATATTAACTCAGTCATGCCTATGATTTTTTTTCTTCACAGTCTTATGATGTCTCATATTTAAGGCACATGGTTTGTAATAGTAAAATTCTTTGCTAATTTAGAAAAATTTTACTTGTGTAATTTTACACAGTACACAGTGGCAATACCTTAAAGTTACTTTCTTTTTTATTGAGGTATAGTTGGTTTACAATATTGTGTTGGTTTCAGATGTACAGCAAACTTATTCAGTTATATATATATAAATTCTTTCAGATTATTTTCCAGTATAGGTTATTATAAGATATTGAATATAGTTCCTTGTGCTATGTAGTAAATCCTGTTGCTTATCTGTTTTATGTATAGTAATTTATATCTGTTAACCCCATACTCCTAATTTATCCCCGTTCCCTTTCCCCTTTGGTAACCATAAGTTTGTTTTGTATATACATTCACTTGTATTATTTTTTAGATTCCACTTATAAGTGATATCATATAATATTTGTCTGACTTAGTCTGCTTAGTATGATATTCTAGGTCCATCCATGTTGCTACATATGATAATATTTCATTCTTTTCTTTATGGCTGAGTAATATCCCATTGTATATATATAGCACATCTTTTTTTTTTTTTTTTTTTTGCGTTACGCGGGCCCCTCACTGCTGTGGCCTCTCCCGTTGCGGAGCACAGGCTCAGCGGCCATGGCTCACAGGCCCAGCCGCTCCGCAGCATGTGGGATCCTCCCGTACCGGGGCACGAACCCGCGTCCCCTGCATCAGCAGGCAGACTCCCAGCCACTGCGCCACCAGGGAAGCCCCTATAGCACATCTTCTTAAACCAGTTGTCTGTTGATAGGCATTTGGGTCGTTTCCATGGCATAGCTATTGTAAATGGTGCTGCTGTGAACATTGGGGTGTATGTATCTTTTCAAATTAGAGTTTTCGTCTTTTCTGGATATATGCCCAGGAGTGGGACTGCTGGATCATATGTTAGTTCTAGTCTTAGTTTCTTGAGAAACCTGCATACTGTTTTCCATAGTGGCTACACTGATTCGCATTCCCACCTTGTAGGACAGTTCCCTTTTCTCCACACTCTTTCCAGTGTTTATTATTTGTAGACTTTTTTGATGATAGTCATTCTGACCAGTGTGAGGTGATACTTCATTGTGGTTTTGTTTGCATTTCTCTAATAATTAGCTATGTTGAACACCTTTTCATGTGGCTGTTGGACATCTCTATGTCTTCTTTGAAGAAATGTCTGGGTCTTCTGCCCATTTTTTGATTGGGTTTTTTTTTGATATTGAGGTGTATGAGTTGTTTATATATTTTGAATATTAACCCCTTATCAGTCACATCATTTGCAAACATTTTCTCCCATTCCATAGGTGTTTTTATTTTGTTGATGCTTTCCTTTGCAAAAGCTTTTAAGTTTGATTAGGTCCCATTTGTTTAGTTTTGCTTTTACTTCTTTTGCCTCAGGAGACTGATCTAAGAAAGTATTGTTGCGATTTATGTCTGAGAATGTTTTGCTTATGTTCTCTTCTAGGAGTTTAATGGGGTCCTGTATTATGTTTAGGTCTTTAATACATTTCGAATTTATTCATTTTTTTTTTTTTTTTGCGGTACGTGGGCCTCTCACTGTTGTGGCCTCTCCCGTTGCAGAGCACAGGCTCCAGACACGCAGGCTCAGCGGCCATGGCTCATGGGCCCAGCCGCTCCGCAGCATGTGGGATCTTCCCGGACCGGGGCACGAACCCGTGTCCCCTGCATTGGCAGGTGGACTCTCAACCACAGCACCACCAGGGAAGCCCTCGAATTTATTCTTATATAAGGTGTTGAGGGAGTGTTCTAATTTCATTGATTTACATGTAGCTGTCCAGTTTTCCAAATACCACTTGCTAAAGAGGCTGTCTTTTCTCCATTGTATATTCTTGCCTCCTTTGTCATAGAGGTGTGTCGTAGGTGTGTGGGTTTATTTCTGGGCTGTCTTTTTTGTTCCATTGATCCATGTCTTTTATTGTGCCAATACCATGCTGTTTTGATAACTGTAGCTTTATAGTATTGTCTGGAATCTAGAAGGGTTATGCCTCCAGCTTTGTTCTTTTTCCTCAGGATTACTTTGGCAATTCTGGGTCTCTTATCGTTCCATATAAATTTTAGTATTATTTGTTAACTTCTAAATGAGATAAATCTAATTTTATTTTTCAGCATTTTAATTTTTTTTAACAGAGTAAAAAGAAATTTGAAAGAGAATGTAGAGAGGCAGAGAAGGCACAACAGAGTTATGAAAGATTGGATAATGATACTAATGCAACCAAGGCAGATGTTGAAAAGGTAAGAAATAATCCAAACTGACTTTAATATCAAAATATTATTACTTGCATATGGAGAGTAGTTACAATATTTGTGTTGGTATTAGAGTTTCCTCGAGATACACTACATCTAAATCTAAGATACACAAATATTTGCATACTTTACACATAGTGGTCTGAGAAAGTAATTAGAATAAAATTAATATATTAATGTCAACTGCATTCTGAGTGTATAGGAAAGACATAGTTGCTATTAGGAATGAGTTTCTATCCTATTTAAAAATAAGATAGAAAGTCTAAGGTATGTTGATGGGGTATGCAAATAGAGGCTGGATAATGTGCTTCCCAACTATACAGAAGGGAAAACATGATAAAACTGTCAGAAGTGTAATATCAACTATTTGTTTATTATTTGATTAATTCAGTCGTTCATTTTGGAAAACTGAATTCTCTCTTGTCATTCACTGACTCATTCTGGGCCAGATGTTCTGTAACATTACTGTTGGTAGGATCAGCCCTGTAACTTTTGCTGCTTAGCTTCTCCTTCTCCCCTGCTGTATGTTCTTTATCTTAGGACATTTGACACAGTGATAGTGCTGAAATGTTGGGATTTTGAAAAATAGATGAACCTTACTCCATGTTTTTGTATATACAAAGGCCCAACATTAGTATATTTTCTCCTTCGAATTTTGTAATTTCCTATAGCATCAGAACAAGAAAAAGCAAGAGGAAAGGAATAATTTATTTTCTACCTTCCATTTTCTTTACCAGTTTTTAAAAACCCCAAAATCATATACATTTCAGGTTACAATTACCTTAAAGTTCTTCTAGTATAACTTATGATGGCGTTTATCTTGTCTACCCTATTTTTAATAACATATCTCTTATGATAGTAAGTTCCCTGTTATTGGGAATATAGAGTCTTAAAATAGTCTGTTCATTTTTTTAAAAAAAATTACCATTTCCTTATGTTGACCCCATTTGTCTCCCTGTTCAGCTTTAGTTTCTTTGAGGTACCAGAAAAATAACAAATCTATATTTTTCTCAAAATAGGTTTTTAGATATTTGTAGCAGATTATCTACCCCTAGATGAACTATTGTGTTTCTTCACCTATTGCACATATGAAATATCTTCAAGTTACTTTTCAGACATCTTCAAGTTAATACTTTCCTTTGGATACCAATTTAACCAATATTCTTTGTTACCTCAAATTGGGTATAGTTCAGTCTGATCAGTTCTGAGTTTGATTACCTCCTTTGTTTTGAACACTAAATTTATGTTAATTATACCCTAAATGTATTTTGGGCAACCACATTGTTTGGCTTGACTCTCATTGAGTTTATGGTTAACTGAAATCCCCATGTCTTTTCACATATGGTGTGGTATAAGAATATGTGTCTCAGACAGAACTTGTACTGTTGGTCTTTTAAACGTATATGCTACATCTGTATCAATTATTAGATTTGATCCTGCTGTTAAGATTTTTGGATCCTGATTTTGATCATCCACTATATTAATTTCAGGTATCATGTCATACACATAATGTGTTATCATTACTTGATAAAAATGTGGACCACAACACTTGCAAACAGCCCTATTTTATATATGGGAAACTTCCTTGCTGGTTGACATTGACTCCTTAAGAACTCCTTTGACTTATTATCAAACATCAATTGAATACATAGTTTATGTACTAGGCAAGTTAGGCGAACTCTTTAACTGGACTCTCATTTTTAACTTATTCATTTTGTCTATAAAGGTATCTTTAGAGACAGGTCAGACGTCTTGAAATCTAGATATAATATGTCTACTAGTTAGTTTCACCTAACTAGTTCAGAATTTTTATGTTTATATCTTCCTTTTTTATTCTTATTTGTTTGCAACCCCTTTAATTATTAGAGAATTAGGAAAACTTTGAGGTTTTACTTTAGATACCAGAGAGTAGAGGAATTCTGTTTTAAGTGACCAGGAAGGGAAGGGAACATAGTTTCAAGTTACTACTTATGAAAGTTTAAAAAAAAAGCATAAAAAAACAGGTGAAGAGGGAGCAGGCCGAGTATCTTCCTAAAGAAAAGGAAGTCAGTTGCACAAAACCGTGAATATACCTAACGCTATCAAACTGTACACTTAAAAATGATTAAGATGGTAAATTTTATGTTATGTGTATTGTGTGTTTTGCTACAATTAAAATTTTAAAAAAATTTGATGAAATATAAAAAGAAAAAGAAAGAAAGAAAGGAAAGGCAGTAGATGTGAAACCCAGAATATGCCAGGGAAGGTGTCAATTGTTTTAGCTTCTAGCCTTATTCTCTTACATAACCTGCTGGAGCCTTTCTCCCAGGCCTTGGGAGTCACAGCCAGTGACTTGGAACATGAGGAGCTTCCTCTGAAAGAACCATTGTGGGTAGGGAATATTCTGGAAACCTTTTATTCCATCATAGTTTGTGAGAGGAAGGAGAAAAGGGAAAGGAGTGAATGAATGTGTACTTAACGATCCCAGGTTAGAACTTGAAGTATATTTTTCTGTAGAAATATTTTGGGCCATGGTGTTTAGTTTTCATAGTACTTATTTATTTTAATTTTCAAGTACACTGTGGATTAAATGGATTTTTGTGGACTTATCTGAGATCTTGACTGCCATGTATTTCTGTAGGTCAGTTTATTTCTGAGTTCAGAAGAACTAACTTGTAGACCTACTGTTAGAAGGTTAGGGATTACAATTGTAAAAACTAGAATTAGAATAATCAAGTGTATTCGCAATGTGCTTTTATTGATATAATTTTCAAAGCACTCTCATCTAACATGATTTATAGCTTGGAACACTGAAAAATTTTCAATTCTTATTTTGTTTTTTTCTATTACTTTATAACAATTGAGAAAATTGTTTAGATTCCTCTCCAATAAATCTAGATTTGTGCTGTTTGTATTCTGATGTTCTCACCAATGAATCAGTAGATGGTACTAACATTCTTATTCAAAAAGCATTTCTATAAGACCTTCCTTGAGATGAACAGAACTATATTCTAAATAAGCATTCTTTAAATAAAGTACCTGTGGATTTGTATAGCGGTAGAAATTATTGTTAAGCATTACATTATCCCCAAATCCCATTTTTACTATTACTTGGTTTCACTGTGGTTCTGGGTTGGATATAACTGGATTATGTTTAAAGAAATGTTTTACTGCTAACTTTGTAACTGTCTAAATTATTCCTGATGCTATTTTTCTCTTCTGATTAAAAGCTTACTATTTCAAACCATAATGTTGTCATTTATTTAATTAAAAAAATCTGAATTTGTTAAGGAGAAACTTTATTTTCATGGATTATTGTAAGGGGGAGGATTTATTATTGCAGTAAGAAAAAGGGAATATTGCAACAGGGAGACTGGCCATAAGATCTG
This sequence comes from Lagenorhynchus albirostris, assembly GCF_949774975.1. Taxonomy (NCBI): domain Eukaryota; kingdom Metazoa; phylum Chordata; class Mammalia; order Artiodactyla; family Delphinidae; genus Lagenorhynchus; species Lagenorhynchus albirostris. The sequence continues at coordinate 104,172,170 of NC_083096.1, read as the reverse complement.
TAAGCCTCTCCTTTACTTTTAAATGATATCAGTAGTTAGAAAAAGTCTCGTTTTAGTATAACTTCTAGAAAAGTGAATTAGCTGTGATTTTGTTGCTCATCTTGTCGTTGGTGATGATTTGGACCAATTTGCCTCTAGGCTAAACAGCAGTTGAATCTACGTACACATATGGCTGACGAAAATAAGAATGAATATGCCGCACAATTACAAAACTTCAATGGAGAACAGCACAAACATTTCTACGTAGTGATTCCTCAGATTTACAAGGTAAAATTTAGAGATGTGAAATTAACCTAATTTTAGATACGGAAGAGCTAGTCTTTAAATGTAAAACTTTAAAATTTCAGGCATCAATCAGAATGTTTCTAGATTCACTAGTTAGTCATCAAGATTGGTGATAAGAAATTTATGATTATAGATGTGAAAAGTAGATTTTTTTCTGACTGAAATCACAGATTTTCCTACAGATTTATTAGTAGTATATTAAACAGTTCACTCAAACAATGACATTTTCTAGATAAATTTTAATACTATATTATTAAGTCTTATGAGATGGGAGAATTCATTGGAATTGTGTATTGTAGTCTGCTCACTTAGAATTTGGATGTAGCTTTTTGACACTATAACAGAATCATTGGCATTAGTCCAGATGGCAGAAATAAATCTTAAGAAATGCATTTGCTAGCCTGGTTTTTGCCTGCTTATCTTCCTAGCTGCCAGATCATAAATGTAATTCAGGCTTATAAATCCCATCCATCATCATTTGATGATACTAATTGCCAAACGGCCCTCAGGTAAGGACTCCGGAGGTTAAATTATGTTACCGCCTATTCTAGAAAGAAGAGAAATTAGAGAAAAGAGATTTAGTGAAACAGTGTTGAAAACAGTAGTACCTGAGAGAGCAGAGCTTTTGTGAAAAGAGTGTCAGTCCAAATACACCTTTTTTTTCTTGGAGGCAAGTTAGAAGTACAAAGGAAGCATAGTGAGAGGTGATGGACTAGAGAGGGTATCAGATTTCAGTCATTTAATCCAGAGCGTCTAGTCAGCCTGTCCTCACTCTGTGGTGCTTTTCTAAACTTACCAGCTACGCCTTCATATTCTGGGGAGACCTTAACTTGGAGATCCACTGCTTTTCTGTGTTTTGGGGCTTGATCCTTTTGTTTGTACTTTGCTATGGAGCAGTCTTGCCACTTTGTGATGCTGGGCGCAGTTCTTTTGTGAAAATGCAGGTCTCAAAATAAATTCCCAGGCTTTGGGAAGTAAAGAGGAAAAAAGTAGTATGAAGGCTTTGGGAGCTAGGGGACTTCAGCAGTGTAGTTGCTTCCTATGAGAAAGAAAGGTCATTGTTGACAAATAAGAAGTGTCAAAAAATGCCTTTAAGGTATTCGGCATAATTGTGTCCTGGCATAATTCTTAGTGCCATGTGCCAATGAATTTTTGAATTGTAGGGATTCCATACATGTATCACTTTGACCTTGTGGCTTCTTGTTTTTCCTCTTGTGTCTCCAACCTTTCGATAGTCACTTTGAGCTGTAGAATGTGGTAGGTTTGGGTACCCATTGGTATGTGGTCAACTGTGGATTCTTGGTCCAGTCAGATCTTACCAAAATGTTCTGAACTAACTTAAGGGTTTAGAATGCTCACACTTGTATATGTTTTATGCCAGTTGCTTAAAAAGGAAAAAAAATGTGTCAAAATTTTGTGTTAAAATGAAACTTTTCCTAGAGCATAAACAACAATAACTGCTCTGACTGAAGAATGAACGGTGGAGGTTGTATGAAACAGAGATCTGGTAGCCTGTAGGGGGTCCTTTAGAAGGCTTGAAAACTGTTGTCACCTGGTTTTAGGATATACTAAAAGCCTTGTATATATATTTTTTTGCTACTTCACAGACCTCAAGTTTTAAGTACTTTAAGTCTGTAGCACTTGTTAAAAGGTATTTACAACAGTGTAACTGTTAGGGTAGAATCTTTGTGGGTTTTTTTTTTTTTTTGGAAGGGGGCTGCTTCAGAATGAAAAGAAAATTCAGTTTTCCTTTTTTTTTTTAAATTCCTAATTATTAGCAACTACAAGAAATGGATGAACGAAGGACTATTAAACTCAGTGAGTGTTACAGAGGATTTGCAGACTCAGAACGCAAAGTTATTCCCATCATTTCAAAGTGTTTGGAAGGAATGATTCTTGCAGCAAAATCAGTTGACGAAAGAAGAGTAAGTGTTTTATAATTAATTTGAGTAATATATTTGGTTTAAGTTAGTGAAATGAATTGGGAAAGGGGGGAAGTAATTGATGGTTAGCTGATTTTAAGTTATATTCTGTAGAAGTAACTTATTGCCAGACTCCTTTGGGCTGTAAGGATCATTCTAAACACTAATATTCTAATTGTTTAAAAGGAAAGAGTTCTAATGCTTCTCTTTCCTTTCCCCACTAATTTTTCAGTTCTACTCCAAGAGTATAACTAACCTATGAACTGTATGTTAAAAACTGTATGATACTGTTAGTCTAGTGAAAGTTTAAAGAAGGAAATGGTCAGATCTAGAGTTGTAAGAGTTGCTTGTAACCACAGGAGTTGGTACTTGAGCTGCATTTTGAAGCCTGAGGAGTGTATGGAATGATGGCTCAAGAGAAAAGAAGGAGGGCATTATGAGTAGAAGGTACTGCCTTCAAGAAGCCCTGCTTCTCTTGAAGAAGTAAATCTAATCACATTATATCTTGATTAAGGTCTAGAAAAGGTCTTGTACCTGGTCATTTATCAGTAAATGTTGATTTAGTGACTGAGAAGCTAAGGTTAACAGAAAATGAGGATATGAGGGAAAAGGAAGAGAAGAGAACCAGTGTTTGGGGAGTGCCAAATATGTACTACGTATTTTAGTTTTCATGGCAAGTTGGTTTTATATGAGTGAAAGTCTTTCTTGTAACAGAATTTTGACTTAAATTTAAAAAAGGAAAGAAGATTTTGGGGTTCTTTGGGAATTCAAACATACATTTATGTTTTGGTATAGCTGCATCCAAGGTTACAAATATAGTTAGGTCCTTCTCCTCTCTCCCTCTTCTTACCCTTTAGCAGATGATTGGTGGGGGTGGCATTAGTGACAAAAAAAAAGTAAGGTATGACCTAAGGATGACTTTTGACTAAATGATAGGCAAAATGTACTACCAACAGAGATAGGGAATAAAAGAGGAGAGCTGGTAGGGGTGGGCGAGGAGTTTGTAGAGATAAAGTATTCTGTTTGCAAATAATGATTTTAAGGTGTCAATAGAACATTCAGATAGAGGTATGTATGTCCAAAATCAATATATAACACTTATGTGTGTTTTAAAGTTTTGGGTAAATGGTGCTAAACTTTATTTCAGAGTTAATTTTTGCACTCAGTATTGTTTGTTAGATCTTTTTTCATTGTTCTGTTAACATTTCCTCGTATGTCTTTAATATATTTTATTTATCCTTTCCCCTGTTGCGTGAATGAAAGCCTTTCTACTTGTCTCTTACCCTCTTTTACAATTAGATGCCCTTTCTTCTTTTCCATAGGTCACCTTCTTTGGAGACATCCTGTAAAACAGAAAACCCTTTTCCTTTAAAACTTAGAATTTCTACTTGAGAATAACCCTGAGTGAAAACATCCGTGAACATTACAAATTAATAAAGTAGTAATTTGTAAATTATTTTTCTATAGGAATTAAAATATTTATGGTTTATTACATATTCACAGGAAGCAATTATTCACTTTAAACCTTTAATAAGTATTGTAGAATTATTTCTTTAAATTTTTATTTGTTATTCTCTAACACAGATTAAGGTTTTTGAAAGCTAATATGGTATCATAAGCAAATGAAATGGTTAAAAAAAAACATGTTTCTTGTGTATAGGACTCTCAGATGGTAGTAGACTCCTTTAAGTCCGGATTTGAACCTCCAGGAGACTTTCCATTTGAAGATTACAGTCAGCATATTTATAGAACCATTTCTGATGGGACTATCAGTGCATCCAAACAGGAAAGTGGGAAGGTGGATGCCAAAACCACAGTAGGAAAGGCCAAGGGCAAGTTGTGGCTCTTTGGAAAGAAGCCAAAGGTAAAAGTCATAAAATTCCTCTATGCTAATAATTTTGTTTTAGTTTGTCATTTAAAATGATGTAGGTATTGAATGGATAATGGTTTACTATTAATAGAGAATAAATATTTTGATTTGAATGATTCAATTAACTTTTCACTTAGTAGAAACATAGAATTTTGTACCTTAATAGTAAAAATTATTTCTGGATTTAACATTTGACTGCCATATAAAAATGAGTAAAAATACTAAATAAGCTGTTAACATCTCTTAAATTATATGCTTTTGAAATTTCATTTGTATGTAGTTTCAGTTCAAATTTTTTCAGAATCATTACGATCTGACTCTAAGATCACAAAAATTGCAGTTCTCAGTTGGAATGAATGATTGACCACAGCAATAATAAAATGTCAGATTAGGTCTTATAGATCATACTAATAAGGTTATTTTTATTATCCATGTGAATATTTAATGGGAAGGGCTCAATGCGTGTGTTATTTGAAGTTTAAAAAAATCTCTAGTTTACTAAGAGAATCTCTCTTAACCTCCTGTTGAAACCCATCTTTTGATGTGCTGTTTATTTTAGATAGATAAATTTAGCTCAGCAGGTGAGCAAATGGAATAGATGTGTGCTTAATCTTCTTATCAATTTAATGACTATAAAGTGTCATAATCAGGAGAATAGATATGTATTTTTAATCTGATGTTCTGTATTAAAGTATACATGATTATTTTAATTCATTTTTCTGATCTTGACATACGAATGTAGATAAAATTTAACTCATTATAATATACCTGTAAATATCTTTAAAAGCACAGTTATAATTAACTCAAGCTTTATTCATGCTTTTCATAACATTGTCCCATTGAGAAGTTGAGAGGTGAGACTTTTTTTAAAGTCAGATCAGAGTAGCTAGGAGAGCTTAGAAAAACAAGGAATACTGAATTTTTTTAAAAAAAAGAGGTGCAACAGGGATGAAATAGAAACAGTTTTGAGAGGAAAGCCACAACGTAATGAAATTATTTTGCCTATTTATGATAATCAGTTACAATTTTAATATTTTATTTTAATAGACATTGACTATTTAGATAACTTTAACTGTAGCTGCTGCCTTTATCTCTGACAAGTATTATAGGTTAAGTATAACTAACTAGGTGGTGCTAATATTCTAGAAATCGGAAGAGAATTTTTTTGTCTAGGTCATATTGCTCTCTCTAACCTTATAATTTGTATACACTCTATATTTTCAGTCTGTCAGCTTGTAAAAAAGTGATGAAGTGGTACATTTTTAAAAGTAAATTTGACTTTTTAAAATGACAGTTTTGGCAAAGCTATGTTAACTTTCTTATAATATTTTTATAGAAAACCTTATTTGAGATATATTTTGTAAAAAGTATGTTGCCAAAAATAGAATTTTCATTTAGGAAAAAAAGCTATGCACATTTGGCTTATTGATTCCTTTCTTTATTTCCATATTAGCCACAGTCCCCACCCTTAACCCCTACTAGTTTATTCACATCCAGTACTCCTAATGGGTCCCAGTTTCTCACATTCTCCATTGAGCCCGTGCATTATTGTATGAATGAAATAAAAACAGGGAAGCCCAGAATTCCTTCTTTCAGAAGTCTCAAAAGAGGGGTAAGTTTAATAATGGGTTAAAATGCATGATGGCCTATTGTGTGTGTACTGTGGCTTTTAATACTCTCCACCCTCATTATAAGGCTCTCTCCTATATATATGTAGTTTAAAACACGACAGAATGAAGTATAGCCGCCCTCAAGTTAAAAACAACTCCTCTTTATAACATTTGAAATGCTCACCCATAAAAGAATGGTATTATAAAGAGGGTGCTGGGTACCATCATATTAGCTATTTTTTTTGTTGTTGTTGTTTATGTGAAGTCATATGTTCGCCATTGTCTTGTAATGTATTTACATTTTTAAGACTTTCAGTAATTTGTCACTGGACTTACTCATGTAATAATTTGTCACTAATGACCTCTGCGAACTTATAAAGTATTATTTTGTTGGCAAAAAAAATCAAGTTCTATTTTAATTTTAATGGCCCTACTTTCAGAAGCATAAAACACAGTTTCCAATAGTTAAATAAAAAAGCAAAGATAGGCATGTTAAATATCAAGATTGTAGATCAATTAAGATAATATATTAGAAAGTACTTTGTAAGTTGTAAAGCCTATAAAAATGCTAGATATTATTGAGTAATGGTTATATGGAATTTGTATTGAGTAATTGTTACAGGAAGTATTTTTTACCAAATATTTCCTTTTTTTTCCCCAATAGGCTAGCCTTTGGCATTTACTTAAAACTAAATATACTCTGCAAATGAAAAGTTTTAGAATAGTAAAAAGCAAATATTAAATTGTTTCTTAGCAACAACTGTTATACTACTGATAAATTAGTGTTACTTCATTATGTTAGTCTAATTTCTTTTATGATCTGATTTTAAGACCGTGTTTGTAATATTCATAGCTCATAATTTAGATACATTTATGAGATTTGTATGAGCATTTGTTTGGACATATAAAAAACATAGGTGTGATACTCCACCAATGAGAACTGAGAGTCTAGTAGTGTCATAAGAACTCTGATCATGAACAGCAATACACTCACTCTTGGACTCACTCTTCCTTGCAATCCCTCTCTCTTCCTTTCCTTTCCCTGCTTCTCCTCCCTTCCTCTCTCCCTCTGTTCTTTCTCTCCCTTTCATTTCTTTCTTCTTTTTCCTTCTCTGTCTAGCCTGTGTGTTTCTCACTGTTTGTAGCCCTTTCTATCTTCAAATTGCTTTAGTTGGGTTTCTCTTCTGGCCACATGTGGACAAGATACATTAATTTAGGGCAGGATTACATTATTATTTACATTTCCATTGAAACAGTATGACAAACAATTGGTATCAGTAGTGCAGCAGAAATATCCTAGTGTATTATGTTCTTTTTGGGACTTCCTTTTTTCCTATAATGACGTGAACTTCTTTGCATCTACCTTTTCTAATTCTGTATGTGAATGATATAGGTAAATTTCATGACATTTTGAAAAGTCCCTGTGAATGAGTCTGTATTATACCTACAAGCACCATAGGTGCCTGTTATCACTTTTCAAAGCTCTTATCACTTGTTTTAAAAGACTTTAAGAAATCATACGTGGGATTTCTATTGCCTGAACAATAGAGTAGAATTAATTCCCATCTTTCTTCTCTTTGATGACTTAGACTTCATTAAATATTACGCTTTTTCATAAATCATGAGAAAGTACAAATAGTAATTTCTAGTAGCCATATTTTTGTAATCACGTATGTGTCCTACATATCGAGTCTACCAGGCCCAGTTACAGTACCCTACACAGTATAGTCATAGAGGTATGAAGTAAATATAATTCTTTGAAAAAAGTTTAGGCAGTTAGAATTGGGAGCCCTGGAGAGAGAAGCTTAAATATGTGCCATCTTCATTGTTATTGAATAAATCTATTGGTAGAATTTTATAACCGTAGAACTTAAAAGTATCTGCGGGGTCATTATTTCTCGTATTTCCACATATTGCTTTAATTTAAAATATTAGTACATTTGGCGGGGGGGTGGGGGGCTAGTTCCAGAAGGCCAAAATGGCCCCACTTTTATTATTAGTTATCATGCCAAAGAAAAAAGCAGTATGCAAGATGGAAAATATGACAGACAAACTAACTAGAGATTGGAGAATAGAGCAGGAAGTAAAGTTTATTACCTTGGCATTGAGAAGTTTCTTTCTATTTTGATTGGTATTTGGTAGTTTACTAGATACTATTTCGAAATTATGTTTTCTTCCACTTAAGAATTTTCTCAATATAGAAAAAGAAGATAAGCTTTAAGAAGCCAGTTTATGTGTTTTTACATGGATTTCCATGTAAGTCCATTAAACTTACAAAGTCTTAAGGTTTCATAAAGCTGATGAGTTGTACCATTCAAAGCAGAAACTCTCGTTTTGAGCTATATATTTGTTACATCATTTTTCCTAAGTACCTGCTTTTGGCTTTTCTAAAAATTTATAATTTCTTTTTCTCTCATTCTTAAGAAAACCTATTGTATACAGTTTGCAGTATCTTTAAGGATATGAGAAATGTTATATTGGACCAGTGTTTTTGAATTTGATGGTGGTACTGGTAGACTTTCTCTGAGGGATGAGGGTTTATAATTTCCTTCTGTGACATCAAGATCTAACCTTAAATAGATATTTGGTGCACACCCAAACTTAACTACTTAATATAAAAATGAATAATTTTTACTCTATAACTACTTCATTGGAGCTTACTGGGTACTCCTTGTTTTTTTTTTTAGAAGTATATTTATCTAGCAGTATCAAGTCCATGTTTTCTTTTTAAATTATTCATGATATTATAGACTTCTAGAGTCATTTTTGTAAGCTTTTATTTATCCAGAATACAGTTCTCAGGATTTTCCTGTCTTTAACTTAAATACACATAATAATTTGAATTGCCTGACTGATTTCCTTTTTAGGTCCCTTATGTATTTATTAAGATATAGTGGGTATGTGAAATTTTCTAGTTACAGGGATATGAAAATTGCATATGAGAGTATAGTATTTCTCTATTGAACGTGAATTGCTTAAAAAAAAAGACAAAATATATTTCTAATATTTTACAAAGAACTTTAGTTTTTAATATCCCCAAATCTAAGGTTAATGAACTGTGAATTTATTTTCTAATTGATAGTAAAACTAGGTTAGCTAAAAACTGAAGCATTTGATATTTCAGTTATAATTATATTATTGTTTTCTCTAAAACTATTAATATAGAAACTGAAAAAATAGTTTGTATCACTTAGAAATTTAGCTGGTGGAGATTATCATAAAAGATAAATTCAAATGCTTTACCTATTTTGTTTCTTATCATCTATATGATTTTGTTTTAATAATATTTATAGAAGACCATAAATATCTTTTTAAAATTTAAACCTTCTAATCTTCTTACCAGGAATTTTGTCATAGCAAAATAAGTTGTGGTTTTTGTTCCCTGAAACTACTGACAGTCTAAAGAATGTTAAGCTTAATTTGGAAAGATAATGGATAGCGTATGTCATCTTTTCTTATCATCGTAACCATTAATATATATGGCCAGTTCATCAGAGATAAAGGGTAGATATTTTTGTCAGCTATTTATTAAAATCTATATTTTTTATGTGAAGTTCTACCTGACATCTTCCATATTCTCTAAAACATCATGACTTAGAAAATAGGGACAAGTAAAAATTTTAGAGGTCGCTAAACAAATGAAATGGATATGAAGATGAACTTTGCAAAGCTCTGCCGAGTATTATGGGTCACAATGTGTGTGTGAGTGTGTTTGTGCGCACGCATGTGCATGTATACACGTGTGGATGGCAGACAGATGCAGTGCCAGTTGCAGAATCCTGGTAACTCATAGAATGTGGGTGATATATAAATATGCATATATATATTCACAATATGAGAGGACTTTGTGCTATGTCATTTCACATTTTCAGAAAGAATAAATTTTAACCAGTTTTCTAAAAATTGAAGTTATGTATTTTTAGTGTTGCTTTTCGAGCACATGGATTTCAGAATGAAAACTGAGAAATGGAAGCTATATCTTCAAAGCAAAATTCAACCCATATGTTTGTGTCCATTAGCAAATATGTATGGGAAACTTGAATCTGGGTGACTCATTATTATTTTGATAATAGTGTGTTTTTTAATGTGTCCGTACATTAAAAATAGCACCTTAAAACTAAAGTAGAAATGTTACCCTTACTGACCCATAGTATATTTAAATTCAAAACAGTATTTTGAACTATAATAATTCAGATAATGGTGTTTTGTTTAATGCATTGGGAAGAGTATTCCATTCTTTAATACTACATCTAATATTTATTTTAAATGGCTAATATTAAATCTTTTATATTCACCTTTTCAAATATTAGTATTTTGAGAGTGAACAGCTATGTAAGTGAAATCCACTTATGTAAAAATTGTTTTTTAAAGAAGAAAATACGTGTTTACTGATAGAATGATTACTATTTACTTTTGCGTTTCAGTTGCACTTGGAAAATATCTGCCCATTATCATCAGTGTATATATTTTTTTGCAAGTAATTTACTTTCCCAAAAGTGTGGCTAAAATTGTTTTTCTGGCATAATTGTTTGGATTGTGAAATGTACATGATTTATTTTAATATTGTAAAAAAAAGAATAAGTTATTGCATCTTCTGTATTATGGTTTCATGTGAATAATATACCATTTCTTTCTGTTTTCCATTGAACTATTCAGTGGTCGGTGAAGATGGTAAGCCTTATGTGCTGATCTATATACTGTGCCAACATTAAATAATCACAAAACATTGTTTTGTTTAATTCAAAACAAAGTGGTAACGTACATCCCCACATGTTACCTTGTATGTCTTTTCTTTTTATAATTTAATCCATAGTCCAACACATGCCAGTACCTCTGATGTCATAAAATTTTATAATAATGTGGTTAACTGTAACTCATTAAGTTCTTAAATGTTATTGGGTGGAGTCTTTGTCATGTTACAGAGAATGAAATTATAGTTAAACGTCATTTTAAAAGTTACATGGTAGAACAAAAGTTTATGTTTTTACAAAAGAAAAATTAAACAAAAATGATTTTTCTTAACACTCTTTAAAAAGATCATATAAGTTTGATTTGTAGTTTATCACAAGAATCATTAGATTTTCCAAAATGTAAGAAAGAAAGATTTCTTGCTCGTTTCATTAGAGAGTCAGTGCTTTCTTCTTGTCTACTAATGAATGGGAATAAAAGCACAAATAACTTAAATATCGTGTGTGTGTGCACATGTGTGCTTGTGCATGTGTGTGATGTTCCTTTATACATATGTTTCAAACAAATTAATGGAACTGCATTGTGAAGACCTAATGTAAAAATTATTGGGTGCCTATGTAGTTTCTCATTTTTGGAAAACAAATGAGTCTTTTTCAGACTATTGCAGTTTGGCCTTTTATGAATTCCCATGTAGTAGGAGAGGTTTTTAAATGTCTCAGAGTCTCCTTTACAGCCATAGGAAATAGAGTGAGTTTAGTTCTCATATTCTATAAAGGAATATGTTATAATGTCAAAATGGGATATTAAAAATGCAAGTACCTAGCTATCTGCTGTTAATAAATTTGAGAACAAGTTCGATTAATGATAAGTGGAAATCTGGAGGATTTACTTATAGGTAATTGTGAGTTTATTACAATACTGTCAAAAAAACAATATTGAAATGTGTTTTTTCATTTCATTAAATTTAAAAATATAAATAAGAAAGTTTTACTTTTGGCACAATATAATAGTTTTCAAACTATTATATACCTGTACCCCAAATTAGATTAAATCTGACAACTTACATTGATAATTGACCACTAAATTTAAAGGCACCTTATAGGAAATTTTGCCATTTGTTTATTTAGGTCAGATTTGGGTGATTGACAGATTTTTATTTCTGGTGACTGGTAGATTAAAATACAAAAGCCACTTAGAAAAGATGTCCTCCTTTTTTTTTTTTAGACAGGCTTGTTGAATGTCCATAATGTTCAGGCCATTTGCAAAAAAATTTCTTATGAATTAAATGTTACATTTGATCATGGCTTACCTGAAAAGTGAGTTTTATCTTTTTTAAAAGCAAGGGAAGCACTCTTATAGATGGTGAAATAAAGCTATTTAGATGTGTTATAGGAGTCAGTGGTTCAAGGAGCAAGGATGCATTTGTTGTGGGAGCTCACTTCAGCAACACTTAAAAAATTGAATTGCATATTCTTAAAATCCCCATTTTAAAGAGAAAAATGAAGAATAATAGTTGTCAGCAATTTTTGAGTATGTAAAATCTTACATAAATATGGGCTCATGTTAAATGGAATCAATAGTTGCTAACATTGGTCTGGTTGTATAATCTCTAATAAGATAACCACGGTAACAATGACATGATTAACATTTAAGAGGAGAAAGACATCATTTGAATCAGAAGTTACATCTAAATACTAGAACTGTTTCTTAAATGATACAGTTTCTTGAATATCAAAACATTAAAAAATTTTTAGACATTAAGCATCCTTCCTAAATAAGGATTTTATCTTTCTTTGGATTATATCTTTATTTCAAGAACAACTGAGGTATGCTATTTGGTTGTACAAAGGATAATTGAAAATAAATTCCTTATTGGAATGTAGTTTCTACTTACATTTCACTTGGTGGATAGTTCTACCTTTTATTTTTTAATGATCAAGTATGTTTCGGTTCTAATGAATGGTTTAATAAATATAATCATTCAAAGACTGTGTAATATTAAAATATTTTTCATTAGTTATATTGCCTTTATGAGGTAAGTTGTTTAACTCAGTTATATAAACTTTTCATATTTTCAGTCTGAACATTTGTAATATCCCGAGTATCACGGCAATAGATTTGATTTGGGAATGTGGTGCAGTATGTTATATAAAAAATACTTTGTATAAGTGAGAAATGTTACGTGTTTCCATTTCATTGTTATTGCTGTAAGAAGGTTCATCTGTATTTATTTTAACTCTGCCGAGACCTGAATATAATGTTATACTGGTAATTACCAATTATCTGTATCTGCTGATATTTTTACCTATTCTATTTCATGATTTTTTAAAAAGTGACTGGCATCTGAGCTCTTTCTTCAATACGATTGTTTTAATTAACATACACATACGTATCTATGTAGATTTCTTTTTCTTAAAAGGAGGTGTTTGGGGCTAATTTGAAATTAAACTTAAAATTGATATATATTCTTACTTTATAGTGAGTATATTTTAGAAATAAAATTTCATGAAAATATCTTTTATAATGATTTAGATTCTCTTTTCAGGGCCCAGCACTAGAAGATTTCAGTCATCTGCCACCAGAACAGAGACGTAAAAAACTACAGCAGCGCATCGATGAACTTAACAGAGAACTACAAAAAGAATCAGACCAAAAGTATTTTCCCATTAAGTTCTGTCTGCCATCATTATTCCTTTCAGAGTCTACTTTGAATGATATGTTTAAATGTGATGTATAAAAGGCTTAAAAATTATACATCCTAATTGAAATATCTTTTGAGGGAAAAATACAGTCCTAAACTTCGGAAAATTGTGCTCTGTCATATTTTTAAAATGAAATGTTAGAGTTTCTTAGGTTGCAGGTTACTTATTGGATGCTAATAGTATATATTTATGCCTTCCATAAATTTTCAAAATAGTTTGATGATTATCAAGGGTAGTTTCACCAACATTACCTACCTCTTATATTTTGATAAATTTTTATTTTGCTTTAGTATATAAATTGAGCTCAATAGAAATCTGAGGTTATAATTATTTTGTTTGCTGCAAGAATGTTGGAAAACAGTGTTTGATTACTTACAGCTTCAGATTCATTCGTAGCTTTAATTTTTTTTCAATTTTATTAAAAGTTTCTTTTAGTTCAGTTTTGTTTTAATGAATATAGAGATTTATATATGATGAATAAAGGGTTATTACAGTGAATTGGTAACTTACTACCTGCTTTTACACTGAAGATAAAATTGGAGCTTAAACTCTGACATGAGTGATTGAAGAGATTCATACTTGAGAATGATCTGAAGATAGGTGATATTAAAATAGTCAATTTTGTCTCAATAAAACTGGAAAAAACAAAGCATTAAGAGATCAGCCTTAAAAAGGAGAACTGTAGGATGAGATGAGAAGAAATTTCTGTCATTTTATGTAACACATTTAAAGGATAAACAGAAGAGAAGGAATCAGTGAGGGAAATAATGGGACAGAGGTGAAGGGAAGGGAAAAGAAAATGTAACCTCCAGGAAATCAAGAAAGAAAAGAATATTAAGGAGTGTTAGTAATGTCAGATGTTAGAGCCAAGGAGAGCTAATTGAGGCATATATAGTGATATAATAGTGATATGGTAATAGTGATATGATTAGAGAAGTGAAGAGGATGAATGACTTGAATTTAGAGGGAGAGGGGCAAGTTAAAGATGGTATAGATGAGTGGGAGGATGATGATGCTGTGAACTAAGATAAGGAACACCAGTGGAATAATGTGTCTGGATGAGAATATGATGAGTTTGATTTGGGACATGATGAGTTTAACAATATTGAGGAATATTCTTTCAGTCCTTGATTAAATATATATAATCTCATTTAGGAAGCAAGAAATGAGAAATGAAATCATTTTTTTTTTAATTCTAAATGTTTTAAAAGACTGCCTCCATAAACTACTAACTATATACATGATCAGCTTCGTGCAGATTATCTTCAATCAGGTAATGTTTGATTAAAGTTAAAGAGATACGACTTTTACGATTAGGCTGCATGTGAGTCCCCAGAATCAAATGAAACTCTTTTATCTGGGAACATGTAAAGTAAATGTTTAATTTTATGTCTTCCTGCTCATTTTCAGAGAAGCACTCAACAAAATGAAAGATGTATATGAGAAAAATCCACAAATGGGGGACCCAGGGAGTTTGCAGCCTAAATTAGCAGAGACCATGAATAACATTGACCGCCTGCGAATGGAAATCCACAAGAATGAGGTAGATTTGTTATTTAGCAGTTGTCTAAGATAAGTTCATTTTTATAAACTTCATTATGATAGATTGGGTTTTGCTAGAATTATCTTCAAATATTTTATTTTAGAGTTTATGATCTAAAAGTAAGGTATCATTATGATCTAAAAGTAAGGTACCATAATCTAAAAGTAATGTATCATAATCTTTCTTTTTTTTTTCTGTTTCTTTTTCTTTTGGCTGAGTTGCGTCTTTGTTGCTGCGCGAGGGCTTTCTCTAGTTGTGGTACATGGGGGCTACTCTTTGTTGCCGTGCGTGGGCTTCTCATTGCGGTGGCTTTTCTTTTTGCGGAGCACGGGCTGTAGGCGCAGACTTCAGTAGTTACAGCATGCGGGCTCAGTAGTTGCAGCGTGCGGGCCCTAGAGCACGTAGGCTTCAGTAATTGCAGCGCGTTGGCTCAGTAGTTGCAACGTGCAGGTTCTAGGGCACATGGACTTCAGTAGTTGTGGTGCACGGGCTCAGTAGTTGTGGCTCATGGGCTCTAGAGTGCAGGCTCAGTAGTTGTGGTGCATGGGCTTAGTTGCTGTGTGGCATGTGGGCTCTTCATGGAGCAGGGATCGAACCTGTGTCCCCTGCATTGGCAGGCAGCTTCTTAACCACTGCGCCACCAGGGAAGTTCAGGTATCATAATCTTTAGAATTAATCCCTCGTTGAAGTTTTTTTCCTTATTTAAAACTTTATGTAAAACTAAACGTACTGTGTTTTTAATCAGCTATCAAGTTGATCATTGACCAAATTGAAATAAAGGTTTCCCTTCTCTAAGAATTACATAATTATAAAGACCCAAAGCACATTTTAAATGTAGAATATTTTATGAGCTTTAAAATATATACATTGGGCTTCCTTGGTGGTGCAGTGGTTAAGAATCCGCTTGCCAATGTGGGGGACACAGGTTCGAGCCCTGGTCCGGGAAGATCCCACATGCCTCAGAGCAGCTAAGCCCGTGTGCCACAACTACTGAGGCTGCGCTCTAGAGCCCGTGAGCCACAAGTACTGAAGCCCACGCGCCTAGAGCCCGTGCTCCGCAACAAGAGAAGCCACCGCAATGAGAAGCCCGCACACCACAATGAAGAGTAGCCCCCACTCGCTGCAACTAGAGAAAGCCCACGTGCAGCAATGAAGACCCAACACAGCCAAAAATAGAAAATAAAACAAAAAGTAAATAAATTAAAATATATATATATATTTATTGAGCTCAGTTTTGTTTTTTCCCTAAGGCTTGGCTGTCTGAAGTTGAAGGCAAAACAGGTGGAAGAGGAGACAGAAGACATAGCAGTGACATAAATCACCTTGTAACACAGGGACGAGAAAGGTTATTTTTTGCATTTTATTTGTATTTCCTCCTTTTACCCCAAACTTTTCTCACTGTTTTGTCCTAAACTTCATACAGTTCTCTTTTTTCCTACAAGTTTGGCTTTTAATAACTCAATCTTTGAACCTAAATAATTTTCTGTTTCTTTATAATAGCTACAGGTGAAGTATGAAATTTCATATTGCTGCTCAGTTCTAGTTTGTAATGCGTCTACAAACAGAGAGGTAGGAACTTGGAAAATTCTGGGAGCTGTGGTCTAGAGGCATAGGCTCCCCAGGCCTGGGAAGATTGCCTTTAGGTTTAGATGGAGTTGGGTAGCTTATGCCAAAGAAAAATTTAACTGTCAAATTACTCAAAGTTTTGTGAAGGAAAAAAATTCATATTGTTAAATTGGATCAGAGCTTCCAAAAGGCATTTTACTAAATTTCCATGTTTTCATACCATTTGTGACATTTTCTCCCTTTGGGTAAATGTTTTTTTTCCCCCTCATAATAAAATCCAACAAATTTGGATTCACCTTAGAGAACAATTTGAGAGATCTAGTATCAAATATTGGTTTACTACCTAATTACATTGTAATTGAGCAAATTCATTTTTTTAAAAATTTTATTGGATTATAGTTGATTTACAGTGTGTTTCAGGTGTACAGCAAATTGATTCAGTTATACATATACATATATTCATTCTCAGATTTTTTTCTCATATAGGTTATCACAGAATATTGAGTGGAGTCCTCTGTGCTACATAGTGGGTCTTTGTTGGTTATCTGTCTTATATATAGTAGTGTGTGTGTGTTAATCCCAAGATCCTGATTTATCCCTCCCCTCCACATTTAGCAGTTCATTTTTAATGCTCCCTGAGTCTCAGTTTCCTAAAATATAAAATAAAGATTAAAATACCTGTCATATAGGGTTATTAGTAATGAATGAAATAATGTAGGGGTCCCCAACTGCAGGGGTGGCGCACAGCAGGAGGTGAGCGGCGGGTGGGCTGGTGAATGACGCTTCATCTGCCACCCCCATCACTCTCATTACCGCCTGAACCATCCCGTCCCCCCACCCCCACCCCGGTCCCTGGATAAATTGTCTTCCACGAAACCGGTCCCTGGTGCCAAAAAGGTTGGGGACCACTGAAATAATGTACATAAAGCACCTACTAGTAAAATACCTGTGCTAGTATATGCTTGACAAATGTTAATTTCTCCTTCTCTTCCTCTCCATTATCACTTTTTGAAAGTATATATCCTTAATATATCAAGAGATAGTCACAAATACACTGGTTTTTGTTATTAGGTAAACCCTAGATTAAAATAATCTAGTCCCTCTGGTTTGTGTTATTAAGAACTTGGCTTCCAGGCATACTGAAAGTACTGCTAAATCTCATCATGCAAATTATGAAAATATTATTCAGTCATTTGATTCTTTAGCAAAATCAACATTTTTTTCTCTTTTTGAAGTACAAATTTATAGAAAAAATGCCTTTGGATTACCTGCTTTCTGGGATTTTCTTAGTTACTAACTTTCCTCTTAACGTGATTAATTGGAAATTAATTTTACTAGGAGTCTTTTGGTTTTCAGTGACAGGATGAATACTCTACCCATACTGGCTTAAACTGAAAAGGGATTTTATTGGCTGACTTCAGGGAGAGCTTGATCTAGGAACTCAGATGATATCTTCAGTACTCCGTTTCTCTCCACCTTCCAGTTTTGCCTTACACTGTGTTGGCTTCATTTAAAGGCTCTACATGGTGATCTTCCAAAGCTCTTAAGCTCATATTTCTCCAGGTTCACGTCCAGTGGAAAAGGAAGGGAGCTTCTCTGAACAGTCCCAAGCAAAAGTCTTTGTGTATCTCTCATATCTTAACTGGGTTACATGCCTACTAGTGAACTATTCACTCTGGTCATACAAGTTCTGTGCTAAGATGGACCCTCTGGAACCAGGACAGAGCAACTCTACCTGAAGCCTGTGAACTGAACATGGGTCTGGGTGGGTCCCCTAAGAAATTTTAGGGTTTTCTTGAAAAAAGAGGGGGTGATGAATCCAGGATGATAAAAACCAAATGTCCATGACATTTTTCCATTTTATCTCTGGACCCAGTGATAATGAGACATACTTACTGAATACATGTTATGTGCCTAGAACATTGTAATCTTTTAATTTTTAATTTCAGGAAATTCAACAAAAGCATTTTGAATTAGAAGCCACACACACACACACACACACACACACACACACATTTCAACATTTAAGAAAATGAAGACTTAATTTGGAACTGTGTCATGGTTATTTGATTCTCTGAATTGATCCTGAGGAGATCAACTTGTAGGTAATATAAAAAGTTCCCATGTACTTGATTAGAGATAATTTTGTTTCATAGCCCTGAGGGAAGCTATACTGATGATGCAAACCAAGAAGTCCGTGGGCCACCCCAACAGCATGGTCACCACAGTGAGTTTGATGATGAGTTTGAAGATGACGATCCCTTGCCTGCTATTGGACACTGCAAAGCTATCTACCCTTTTGATGGTATGATTTTCTTAATACACTGTAATTGATAAAATGGGTTCCTTAAAGTCTACATACAGAGTCATGCACTGTAGTGTCCTTATAGCTAAATAAGAAAACTATAAGTGCCAGAAAATTATAATCCCAGTTCATTAGTGTGAATATTTTTGTTTTAACTACATTGCAGGTATAGAGATTTTTCTTCCGTACATGACATTGAAAGAAAATTACCTATGTTATCAGCATCCTAATAAAGATTATTATTTATCAACTTTGGTTGATACAGAATTTCCCAACTTTGATGTACTCATCAAAGTTGAAGCCGCTTGAGCATGTAGCTCAACCCAGAAAGTGGAAGGCTGGTAAATATCACTTCAGGCTCTTCCTTGTAACTTGCTAACATTGAGCGGCAGGTACTAGGCAAATGGCATAGCTGAGTGCCACCACCATATGCTGACCCTGTAGGCCATATTTTCAGGTGAGGGAAGGAGGAAACGTGGTAGCTTCTGACTATGCCATCCTTCCCCCTGTGAGAAGAGACTCTATAAGGGGAGGAAGGCATTGTGGCCCTCTCTTACAGGTTTTTAGTTACCCTTCCCTCTCTTGGACTTTGAAAAATCGTTTTCTTCATTTCACAGAGGAGCAGAGTAACACCCTTACAAAGAAGTTGTTATAAAATGGTGTATGAATTTAATGCCCTTCCCTACCCATCCATTGTTTTGGTTTTTAAATTGAGTAGTTTTTAGTTGCTGCTCATTCTGAGAAAATAGTATTAAATAAGATCTTGCTATAATTTGCTACAGAGAGTAAGGGAAGGATTTAGTGTATGTTAAATAAATATTCATTTGTGAAAACTGTTACTGCTAAGCAGGTTGGGAATGGTTGAGGGATTGGGAAGAAAGAGAGGCCTGAGGCTGATGAAGTTTTGAAGGAAGTTTGTGGCTATGATCATTCTGCTTCTACCATCACCAGAGTTGGACCTGTATTTTTCTCTGCTCTCTCAAATTATATTCTTTCCTTCTTTCTTCCAACCCTCTCACTGTCTTGTTACTGTTTTGAACTTCATGAATTTTCTAGATAACAGTGCCACTCAAATTTGGGGAAGGAGTTGGAGTAGTGAAATAGGAGTTAGCATACCCTATCAAATCATACAGTGTTGTTGTAGCTCAGATACTTCATCTGTTACATGGTACTGCTGTTAATGCCAGCCTCACGGGTTATTGTGCAGTTCAAATGAGGTAAGTATATGAAACTGTTGGGTAAACTACAAAGCATCATAGAGGTGTTGGTAATGAGAGTCAGTGGGCTCATAGTTCTATTACATTGAAATCTAGTAGGGTTCCACGTTGTTTTTTGTTGTATTTGTAACTTTTATTCAAAATTATTGCTATACTTAAATTATGCTTGTGCTCATTTAGGACATAATGAAGGTACTCTGGCAATGAAAGAAGGTGAAGTTCTATACATTATTGAGGAGGACAAGGGTGATGGATGGACAAGAGCTCGGAGACAGAATGGTGAAGAAGGCTACGTTCCCACATCATACATAGATGTAACTCTAGAGAAAAACAGTAAAGGTGCAGTAACTTACATCTAAACTAACCCGGCAGCTTTGTAACATGTATGACATAGGAACGATAACAATGAAAACACGGTCAATGGGTGGGAAAACATAAGAAAGCTGAAAGGGCATCCAAGATTTATTGTTCACTGTGTGAGCTGAGTGTAGGCTCGATCTTAGAGATGTGACTATTACAAGAAACTGTTCTCGTGACGCTTTACCATTTGAGTGATGTTGGTGTGAAGCTTAATTGATGCCTTTTGTTTATGTTCTGCTTAAGTCTGTGTGAAGGATTTGTGTTTTTCTGCCTTATAAATCATAAAATTTAATCTACTGGGCAGGAATCCATCCTGTAGAGGGGTAGGGATAGAAAGCTCCCTACCCCTCTACACTTTGCTTCAGGAAACACAGTGACTGTAGTGAACTCAAGTAAAACTGCTCTGAAATGCTTGCTATAAAAAGTTGATGCCCAAAAGAGGGGTTTGGTCTAGGGGTTTGAAATTGTAGCTACAGTTTCTAGGAAAAATGTAATAATAGTTGGCTAATTGGATAAAATACGAATGTAATCATTTTCATTTTTGTCCTTATTCTCAACTTCAGTTTCCTAAAGGAAGAAAACAGGCACCTAACACATAATCTGTTTTAGTAGTAGGCTAATCAAGAGACGTGCAAAATAAACGGGCCTGGTCTTGCTCTTTAAGTGAATAAAATGGCTTTCTTTTGAGACCCAAGGATATTTTCAGGTTTTCTAGTAATTTTCAATAATGTACAAGCTTTCTTCTAAATTAATGCTTGTATTTTTCATCTTTAAATGTCTTTTGAGAAATACCACTTTAGTGATACTAGCATTTAGCAATTATACATAGGAAAGTGGATTCTAAATAAACTAAGAGGAAATCTTGCATGGAGGAGAAGTACTGGCAAATTTTGCTTGAACGAAAAAATGACTTTTTTCACTAACTGGGTTGGAGGAATATATCTCTGCCATCACTGAAGGCATTTCCTCATTTTAGCTGAATCGTCAATTATTAGGAGTTTTTTTTCCAATTTTAATAAGCATTTGTTGGAAACACTGTATAATCAAGACATGTGCAGTGCTAGTTGTGTAGGGGAGTAAAGTGAGGAAGCAATTAAGAGACTGGTCCTTAATTTTGCTCATGTTCCAACATGTTTTGGTGTTTTTAATAGCTGACTATAAAATGATTTTAGAGACATTTGGGATGGACACTTTAAACTGAACACTCCTTTTGGTCTTACTAAAGGTCTTCAGTAATTGTTCTTTTCTTTTTCCTCCTGGACTGCAGGTTCCTGAAGAGGGTTTCTGAGGAAATGGGCAAGATGTTGAAGGAGGTTACATGCAGCTGCTTTTGGGGGGAGGGTATTAGAGTTGTCAGGCTCAGAGAGAGTGAGAGAAGCAAGTTGCATGAGTGCATGCAGACATGATTATTTTTTTACTAACTTCATTAGCATTTCCGTACATTGTTTTAAAAAATCATTGTAATACCAACCCTTAAACTTGTCAATTACAGTTATTCACATAAAGGAAAAAAGCCAACAATGGCTAACCTTTTTTTTTTCCATTTATTTTACTGATATCCAAATCAGAAAGAATGCAGAGCTGTCCTTAAGTTTGTCATATCTGACTGTCCCAACAGGACTGTCCATTGCAGCTCTTTTAATTGGCTTTTAGACCCATTGTCTGTTAGAATCCTTGCCATTTTTGACTGTTCCAACAGGACTGTCCATCGCAGCTCTGTTTAATTGGCTTTTAGACCCATTGTCTGTTAGAATCCTTGCCATTTGTCAGTGTCTGCCTGCGTCACCTCTGTGCTTGCTTAACATCCTGTTGCATGTCTAGAGTGATCGGGTTTAGATTTTTCAGGCATGTCTTTATAATCCCTTGTTCTTGTCAAAGCCTTTGTTTTGTTTTACATTTGTAGTGCAAATCACTTTGTCAAACATCTCCAGCACTAATGTTTCCATCCTAGTATTTGTGTACGCTGCTATAACTTCCCCACTGCAAAACATTCCAGTTTTGGCATTATGAAGAAGCAGTTTGTGAACCTGAAGTATTTATGATCAGAAGAAAAAACATCTCTGCTCTAGCCTACAGCCCAGTTGAAAGAACTCTTTGAAACATGATACATCTTCAGCACCTCAGTCTGGGAAGAATCTATAGTCAGCACTGAAATCCTGGCATAATAAACACAGAAGATACTCACCACCTCAAGACAAAGGACTGTTGTCAGAAGTCAGCTGCTTCCATTCAAACGCTGCCTTAAACTAGAGTGCCTAAATCTGCTGATTGCCAACACTACCACTACAGTATCCCACAAAGGGCTTTATGTGTCAGCTCAGTGCGACCTCCATTAACTCGGCAGTGCTGCTATAGCTGCCGATACAACCTCGGTAGGTGGCTTTTAGAGCTCTACCATGTTTGTTGGTGCATCTTCAAATTTACGCATCAAACTAAAGACATGTCTGAGTCCATTTTACTTAGTGTTTTTATGAGAAGTTTTATGGACCTCCCTCCCATTGTCTTCTAATTTGGGGTTACTGTTTTCTCACTTAATTATTACAATGATAGTCTGTTTCCAAGTGATGATTTTATTTGAACCACATACAATTTAGTGAAACTTTGTAATGATCTATGTGCACTTTTCCTTGTAAAATGGGAGTTTCTGTATGTTTATACTTGTAAATATAATTGTCATCAGTGCCCCTACGCTCATGTTGCTCATGTTGTCCTCCCTCGCATTTGTGATTCTGTTAATGACTTGTATCTTAACTAATTTCTTAGTGACATTTAATGGGGAGGTGGGTGGGGGTGGGGAGATATTTGTAACATGGAAGCTTCATTAATTTGGTTCTTTACTGTTTTGAAGGAAGAAAGAACGTGAAATGGTCTGTGTATTGTTGGATTTCAAGCGATATTTTAGAAACTGTGTGACTGCTTTAATAATTTTTCCCAGTGTTATTTGAATCGTACTACCAGTTATACTAAAGCTGAATGACAATTGTGTGAAAGTCGATGCCTTCGTAAGATCAAGTACTCCCATTACACAGCTGACATGATAGTGTATTACCTTTAAGGCTAGTAAACTATGAAGTTTTAGATTTTAAATCTCGTTACAGGGTTATTTATATAAAGTGACATTATTCAGTACTGACAGACTACATAAAGTAGTTTTCAGATCCAGTGCTATTTTTATTTTAAAGGTTAGCAATGAAGAGGAAACCTGAGCTGGCTGTGTTTGTCTTCTGTACAAAGCCTGAGGTGCTTGTGCTTTTTGGCAACAGCCACAGAGGGCAAAGTTTAAGGCTTTCTTGTGAGGACTAACTGTTCTTTTCAAGCTACTGTTTGTTTTTCTTAAAGCAGGATTTGCTTCCGTAGGAGGCAAGTTCCCTCACGTGGAATAGTGCAACCTGTGTATGGGTTATTACAATAGGAAAGACATTTGTACTTGCACAGTTTAAATCATTCTTAAATTTGAATATGTGAATTGTCCAAAAGAAGTCTTTAATTTTTTCAGTAATTTTTACTCTTTTTGTGCACATGTTGATTTCTTAATGTAAATGCTTTGTTTAAGATAGTGTTCTCTGTTGAGAATATTTTCATGGAATAAAATAATCTTTTCATGGTCAGTTAAGGTGTATAGTATTATCTCTTACTGCTGTGTGAACCTAAAGAGATATAATGGTTTTGTTCTTGACTATGCTAAGTTCCAGGTAATACAAAGTAGATGACCAGGTTCCATAAATGGAAGCATCTGTGTTGGGCAACAATTTTCGTAAAGCAGTTTTGAAAATTTTATTCTAGTTTTAGTTTCTCTCAAGCTTTCTTAAAGGGAAAAAAAGTTAACTTTCTTTACAGTGAATTTAAGTTAAGGTAATAATTTGTATATTTTAATCTTTGTTCTACAGTAGCTATGTTACACAGACTTTGCTTTTACACCATCTTAGCCTCTGCATCCATAGGAACTTTCCCTATACTACATAGATTGATCTAGTCAGCATTTCCCGTGCTTCTGCTTGAGTTCCTGATCAGTCAGAGAGAGCACCTGTGTCTTCATCGCATTTCAAAACATGGAAAGAGAATATTTGCCACAACTAGCGTCACATCAGTGATTTTAGGAAGTCTTAGTTTCAGAAGATTAACCTTTTTAAAAGAGCAAATCTGAAACTATGACTAGTAACTTCTAGAAACCCTAAAAGGGGATAAAACTCAGGGTTTTATTCTGAACAATGAAAGGTTGCAACTGTTGAGATGAAAATTTAGAGATCCACGCCAAGTTTGGAAGTAGGGACACACAAAACAAAACAGCAGGAAAACAGTGTCAACCAAAAAACTCAACAATGAAAAGGACTTTTACTGTCTGAACCAAGATCAGGGAAGTCAAATCATACTTGGTAGAGAAAGATAACATCCTCATAACAGTATTAAGGAAACAGTAAAAGGAAAAGGATCTTCAGACTTGTTGAAAAGAATAGGTTTTCTTTGTGAAGAAGGTATTAGTGCAGGTGAAAAAAATACTAAAAAAACCCACCAAGCCTATTTCAATGAGCTCGTATACCTGGGATCAAATATATTCCTGAGTATAGTCACTGTCTGTAATCTAAGAAACTATGGAAAATATAAGAGATGCCAAAAGATAGGGGGATGGGAAAATACACATTTTAAAAAAAAATTTGTTTTATGGTAATATGGTTGATTTACAATGCTGCATTAATTTCTGCTGTACAGCACAGTGATTCAGTTATACGTATATATATACATTCTTTTAAAAATTCTTTTCCATTATGGTTTATTACAGGATATTGAATATAGTTCCCTGTGCTATGCAGTAGGACCCTGTTGTTTATCCATTCTGTAAGTTTGCATCTGCTAATCCCAAACTCCCAGTCCATCCTTCCTTCACCCCCCTCTTCCTTTGGCAACACAAGTCTGTTCTCTGTGTCTCTGAGTCTGTTTCATAGATAAGTTCATTTGTGTCATATTTTAGATTCCACATGTAAGTGATATATGATATTTGTCTTTCTCTTTCTGACTTCACTTAGTATGATAATCTCTAGGTCCATCCATGTTGCTGCAAATGGCATTATTTCAGTTTTTTATGGCTGGGTATTATTCCGTTTGTATAGATGTACATCTTCTTTATTCCTCTGTCGATGGACATTTAGGTTGCTTCCATGTCTTGGCTGTTGTGAATAGTGCTGCTATGAACATAGGGTGCATGTATCTTTTTGAATTATAGTTTTATCTGGATATATGCCCAGAAGTGAGATTGCTGGATCATATGGCAACTCTATTTTTAGTTTGTTGAGGGACTGCCATACTATTCTCCATAGTGGCTGCATCAATTTACGTTCCCACCAACAATGTAGGAGGGTTCCCTTTTCTCCACACCCTCTCCAGCATTTGTTATTTGTAGATTTTTTTAAAAAAATTATGGCTGTTTTGATGGGTGTGAGGTGGTACCTCATTGTAGTTTTGATTTGCATTTAATAATTAGTGATGCTGAACATCTTTTCATGTGCCTGTTGGCCACCTGTATGTCTTTGGAGAAATGTCTATTTAGGCCTTCTGCCCATTGGAAAATATAGATTTTGAAGAGTAAGTTCTGGGAAGTTTGACAACTCTTAAAAGTGCTAGATAATTTTGTCAGCATTTAAGAGAAAATGTAATGGGCAACTGACCTAGGTCCTAAGAACAAGTCATGTCTAGTTAGCCTCATTCCTTTCTTTAGATACAAATGGGAAATTCTACAGACGTAA
This sequence comes from Lagenorhynchus albirostris, assembly GCF_949774975.1. Lineage (NCBI taxonomy): Eukaryota > Metazoa > Chordata > Mammalia > Artiodactyla > Delphinidae > Lagenorhynchus > Lagenorhynchus albirostris. The sequence goes on along the minus strand of NC_083096.1, from coordinate 104,146,363 downwards.
TTGTCCTGATTTCAGCACAATTTCAGTAATTGACAAGATTTCATACTCATTTTTATAAGATTGTGAGAGCATTGTTGTAGAGAGTAGGAGCTTGCAACAAGCTGATTTCGTAGACCCGAAATGTCACCTCTGAGGAGAACTTCTTGTAGAAAACATATGTATATTATGAACCATTGTAAAATAAACATAAATCTGTCAACTCAAGAAATAGAAAATTATCCTCTCCATCTCCTTCAAAGATAACCATTATCCTGAGTTTCATGGTTATTGTTTTTTCTTCATTTTTATCACATGGATATTTTTTTCTAAACCTGATGAGCTCTCCATGTTTTTGAGCTCTGTAAAGATGGTTTTATACTCTGTTATGAGCAGGGCTCATATTCAGCCAGTGCACACTGATATAGCCACAGTTAATGCTGTAGAAATATTTCCTTACTGGTGGGTAAAAAATAATTCTGAAAAGTAGTAAAACTGTAGTTAATCGTATAAGTTTCACTACATGTGGTTTATCTCAGAAATCACACATGACACTGATGCATTTCTGGTTTGAGCACTGGGGACAAAGTCGAAGGGCTTACTGTAGATATACTGTTATTTCAGGTGTTGGGGAATCTTCTTGGTTTCATAAACCCTTGGTTTCGTAAGCCCTTTGTAAGCCCTGGACAACTAAGCTGAGGAAGACCTCCTCTGTTCCTCCTCCAAAGAAATGCCTCATCTTGCTCAAGGGGAGGAGACACATCGAAGCTCTGGTAGCAGCTGGGGAGACTGGAAGGGAGTGTGGGTAGACACTGGTGTTTGGGGACATAGCCCCTTGTGGTGCAGTAATGGCCCTTTAGATTTTTTTTTTTTAACATTTTGTTTTATTTGGCAACTTATTTTGTGGTGGAGGGTAGCCTGCCTTGTTCATTGAAGAGGTATGAGGAGAGGGAAACTACCAGCCTTTGTTTAATACCCAGAAGAGTATGCTAAGTGAGAGCACAACTGCTGCTCCCCTGGCTGGTCTCAGACAGGAGTATCACAGTGTCCACTCTCTTAACCTCTAAAAGTTCAACTTTACTCTCACTTGCCTGGGCAGACCAAACTGCTTGGTCTCAGGGCCTGCAGAAGCCCCAGTAGACTGGCTCAGTTTATTTTTATTCTCCCCGCTTTCTCCTTCTGCCTTTGTCCTAAATCATGACTGGCACCAACCAGCCATTGCTTATTTCTTAGTCAGCCAATGTGAGGGACACAGTCTTGGGTGTGGAATGAGACAGACATAAAACACAAGCTCCCGGTTCTGGCAACCAGGATCATCAGTCCACACCCAACTTGCTCCCTCTTCCTCACATTCTCTACTCTCTTTCCTCTAGCGGGGTGCTCCTGCCACTGTCTCTTGGCATACAGCCTGCATCCAGATGGTACTATTCTGTCCAATGAGATGAGATGAGGATCAGCTGCATGTCCTCTCTCTCCAGGTGCCAGACAACACATTAGTAAGTTAATAACTAGCAACTGAAAGGGGGAAGTCATTGGAAGAGCTTGCAGCCCTGTGTTGAATCATGGAGGCATTGTTCAGCTGATGGCAGCCATGTCGAGCAAAAAATTATACCAGCTCAACTATTTAATCAAATTATTTGGAAGTTATTAGTGATTGATGAATTGTGCCACTTTCATCACTTGATAAACAGTGTTATGTAGTTTAAAGAATAAAGGGGATTATTTTACTTGTTGATTTGCACATTGATTTGTACATTAATTCGATTTATGTATTATTAATATCCCACTTGTTAAATATTTTGCATATTGCATGGTATCTTCTGAGAGTTGCTTTTTTCACTCAACAGTATTCTAAGATTTATCCATGTTTACGCATAGTTCATTTTACTGTGTATAGTATTCCATTATATACATATACAGAATTTATCCATTCTCCTGTTGATGGGCATTTGGGCTATTTCCTGAATTTTGCTAGTATGAATAATGCTCTTATGCACATCCATGTGCATGTTTACTGATACAAGAGTTTCTCTAAGATCTATACCTAGGAGAGGAATTGCTAAGTTATGGGTTATATTTATCTTAAATTTAAAACGGTAATGCCGCATTTTCCCCTTAAAGTGATTATAACATTTTTACGTAACTACAAGTTGTATATAAGGGTTATTTATTCTCCATATCATGACCAACAATTTAGGAGTAAGACTTTAAAATTTTTTTTTTTTTTTACAGTTCAATGGATGTAAAATAGCATTTCATTATAATCTTAATTTGCTTTTTCCTGACTATTGATGAAGTTGAACATCTTGTCATATTTACCATTTGTGTTTCCTCTTCTGTGAAAAGCCTGTTTATATCTTTTGCGCATTTTATTCTTTGGTTGGTGTCTTTCCGTATATATTCATGGGAGTTCTTTATATATTAAAGATGCTAATAGTATTAGTTATCTCTTGCTGTGTAACATAGCTGGTGACTCTGGCTCAGAGTTTCTCAGGAGGTTGCAGTCAAGGTGTTGGCCAGGATTGCAATCATCTCAAAGCTTTGACTCAGACTGGAGAGTCCACTTCCAGGATCATTCACATGATTGTTGGCAGGCCCTGTGGACCTCTTCATAGGGATGTTCACAGTGTGGCATCTTGCTTCCTTCAGTGAGTGATCCAAGAGAGAAAAACTCTGGATGGAATCTGCAGTCTTTTATAACCTAATCTCAGATGTGAATACCATTACTTCTATGTACTTGGTGATGCAAACCAACCCTGGTATACAACACAAGGATGTCAACATCAGGTGGCAGGGAACATCTGGGGCCATCTTGGAGGCTGCCTACCATACTAATACTTTGTTATTTTTATGTGTTGCTGATACCATCTTTCAGTTCTTTCAATTTATCTATGATATCTTTTGATGAATAGAAGTTCATTTTAATGTAGATTGATCAATCTTTCATTTTTAATGCTTTCCTATCTAGTTTAAGAAATTCTTCATTCAAAGTAAAAAAAGATAGTCTGTATTTTTTTCTAAAAGTGTTATGGTTTTGCCTTTCACATGTGGGATCTTAATTCATCTAGATTTTATTTCGGTGTATGATATAAAGTAAGGAACATCCCCGCCCCCCGCCTTCATTTGCTTAACCAGTTCAAGAATTATTTAAAAAATCATCCTTTCCTCCACTGATGGGCAATGTTACTCCTGTCATATGTCAAATTTCTAATGATAGTTTCTTGATTACTGTAACTTAATCATGAGCGTTTATACTTGGTAGAACAGATTCCCCCCTCCCCCCGTCTTATTTTCCCAGGATGGTCTTGACTTCCTTGCCATTAAAGTTTTAGGAAAAGCTTATCAAGTTAGCTTGAAAAGTCGTATTGAATTTTGAGTGGGATTGCATTGAGCACTCAAATGCATTGAGTGCATTGAGCTTATAGATCGTTTTAAGAACTAATATCTTTTAATACTGAATATTCTACTTTATGAGCATGGTTCCTTCGTTTACTACTTTTCAGTGGTTTTTTAGAATAAAGTTAAAAAAATTTTTCACCAAGTTCATATTTTGTTACAAATATGCCTAGGTATCACATATTTTTAAAAATGTTTTAATGTGTCATAAAATATTCAGAAAATATATAAAGTTAAAAAATTTTTTTAGAATAAAGTTAAAAAAATTTTTCACCAAGTTCATATTTTGTTACAAATATGCCTAGGTATCACATATTTTTAAAAATGTTTTAATGTGTCATAAAATATTCAGAAAATATATAAAACATAAATGTACAGCTTAAGTTATTAGAAAGTCAATAACTTTTGAGTCAGGCAATAAAGCATTACCAGCACCTCAGAAACCCACCACATCCCTCTCACAAATTATACCCTGTTCCCTCTCTCATAATTATCCTGACCTTTTTAAAATAATTTTCAATTTCTATGTATTTTTATGCTTTATGTCTCTTGTAAATAGTATAAGATTTTTAAAAAATTATTTTTGGCTGTGTTGGGTCGTCGTTGCTGCACGGGGGCTTTCTCTAGTTGCGGCGAGCGGGGGCTACTCTTCGTTGTGGTGCGCGTGCTTCTCATTGCAGTGGCTTCTCTTTGTTGTGGAGCGCAGGCTCTAGGCACAGGGGCTTCAGTAGTTGTGGTTCGTGGGCTCAGTAGTTGTAGCTCGTGGGCTGTGGAGCGCAGGCTCAGTAGTTGTGGCACACAGGCTGTATTGCTCCGTGGCATGTGGGATCTTCCCGGACCAGGCCTCGAACCCATGTCCCCTGCATTGGCAGGTGGATTCTGAACCACTGCACCACCAGGGAAGTCCAGGTGGTTTTGTTTTAAATTTAGTTGGTCATCTCTGACTTTTAACTGGAGGGTTCAGTCTGTTTACATTTATAATGACTGTGGATGAGTTCGGACTTATTTCTGCCATCTTTGTGCTGCTATTCATTTCACTTTTCGATGTCTCATATTTTTTGTTTGTATTCTCCATTTTTTTCCTCTACTAGTTTGAAACTTTGTAATTTCTGTTCTTGTAGTATTTAACCTTGATATTTTGCATACTTACTTAAAGCTAATCAGTATCTTAATCCTTCTACTGACTAAAAGAATAACACTTTATCAGAACTCTAGTAACTGATCACCCCACTCCTGGTTTGTGCTACTGTTTTAATTGACTTTTTAACATCACATAGTAGATACTATTTTTAGTGTTTGTCTGGATACACCTCTAAGTTTAGCAGTTTCTCTGCTCACCAATCCTTCTTAAATCTCAGACCTTTCTTCTGGATGAATTCCTTCCTCCCCACCTCCCTTTCCTTCTTGAGCTCTGCTGAGATGCATTGGGTCCTTCTATTTCAAATCATGTAACTCTTAATCTTTCTCTTCTGTTTTTCCTGTTCTTATCTCTGCTGTATTCTGGGCATGGTCTTCAGATATGTCTTTGTGTTCATTTAAATTTTCAGTTGGATCTAATCTTCTGTTTATTATTAGCATCCATTGGATTTTTGATTTCATTATTATACATTTCTAAAGCGTATATTTAGTTTCTCTTAAACTCTGATCATTTTTAATACTCATTTCCTGTTTGAGTTCATGTTTTCTTTATACACATCCATATATGAGTGCTTTGCATTCAAAATATGGTAATTCCAGCATCTGAAGGTGTTGGGGTTCTAAATCTTTTTTTCCCCAGCATTTTATTTTTCATGGCACTGCTTCTGCTTGTGTGGTTTTTTTTAATTTTTTTTTTTTTTTTTGTGGTACGCGGGCCTCTCACTGCTGTGGCCTCTCCCGCCGCGGAGCACAGGCTCCGGACGCGCAGGCCCAACGGCCATGGCTCACGGGCCCAGCCGCTACGCGGCACGTGGGATCTTCCCGGACTGGGGCATGAACCCGTGTCCCCTGCATCGGCAGGCGGGCTCTCAACCACTGCGCCACCAGGGAAGCCCTAATTTTGCTTTTTTAAAAAAATAAATTTATTCATTTTTGGCTCTGTTGGGTCTTTGTTGCTGTGCGTGGGTTTTCTCTGCTTGTGGCGAGTGGGGGGGGCTCTTCTCCGTTGCAGCGCGCGGGCTTCTCATTGCAGTGGCTTCTGTTGCACAGCACGGGCTCTAGGCGCACAGACTTCAGTAGTTGTGGCTCACGGGCTCTAGCGCACAGGCTCAGTAGTTGTGGTGCATGGGCTTAGTTGCTCCGCGGCATGTGGGATCTTCCTGGACCAGGGCTTGAACCTGTGTCCCCTGCATTGGCAGGCAGATTCTTAACCACTGAGCACCAGGAAGGCCCTGCTTATGTCTTTTATATATATATGTATATACACATGTGTGTGTGTGTGTGTGTATATATATATATGTATATGTATATATGTGTGTATGTGTATATGTATGTTACCACTGTAAATCAATTTCTTGGTTTTGAGTTTTGTAAATTTTGTGAATTTTACTCCAGACCTATTTGAGAACAGGCTTGTAGTTACAAATCCTCACCAAAGACCATTATTTTTCTTCTTGTAGCTGTTCCCTGGGTAACCTCTCTTTGCTGGCAGATGGATTTCTTTTCCAGTCTATTAACAGGGACCCTTTAAGGATCCCTACTTAATGGAGGCATTTCATGTGCAGCTCCGCTAAGACACTGTCTCCCGATCGATGAGTTGATGTCAGTATTTGCCTCTAGGGCCACCCAGGTTTTTAAGTTCCTCTTACAGAGTTGATTTAAATTTTTGCTGTTCCTTTTGATGGGTGAGGTGGGGAGGAGAGGATTTTTCCTTGGGGATTTCCAGTTCATTCTATCAAGCTTAATAGTGCATTAAAAGGTATGTTTTTGAAAATTTAGTTATAGTGAGAGGGTTTTCTAAGAGCATCTGAACCACCATATTGCCAGAAGTAGAAGTGTGCTTTGGATTTTTCAGGAAATAAAAAATGATGGCTTTTAAAAACTGGGAGAAGGGCTTCATGATTCTAGGCCCCATTAATGGAAATAGTCCAGGATTTGAAACTAATATTTCCATTTTATTAAATAGACCACAATGAGAGACTTGTACTTAGTTCTGGCAGGCATATTCAAGATGACCAATAATAGGGTGATGGTTAAATTATAGTGTAACTTCTGGAACCAGTCATATTTTTTCAAAGGCTGTCAGTCATGGTGAAATTTTTACAACTTATTTGAGAAAAGTGGGATATAATACTATTCTCTATGGTTCCCAAATTATTTAGAATAGAAAAAGCAAATTGATAAGTGACGGTGGCAGAGTGATTGATAGAAGTTTAATATTTTATATTTTAAAGTCTTGTATTCCAAATTTTCTACAATAGAAAAAAATTGGGGTGGATACTGATAAACTAGAAAGTATACCCTTTGGGAACTCAAAAAACCTAGAAAACAAATCTGGAAAACTCATACTTATCAGCTAGAGGAAAAGGTAATTATTTTGAAATATGTGAAATAATGTCATGAAATATACTAACAAACATCTGGTGCTCACTTTGTACCAGGCGCTGTGCTGCACACGGGACTTGACTTGAGGAGGTTAACTTGACCAAAGTCCAACTGCTAGCAAGCACCACAGCTGTTGTGGGAACCTAGGTCTTCCTGGAGCCAGCTCTACCTTGTATTCACCTCTGTCCCCTAAGCCAGAAACCTTAAAATTTCCATACCACTCTCATTGATTTTGGTTTACTATCATCAATCAGGATGTAGTGGCACGGGAAGAGGGTGCCCCAGGAAGGTAGGAGGTAGAATTATTGTACTACAATGAATTGTTTAATATTAAAGAGACTGGATACAGCTGTTTCACAAAAAGATATATTTTCATATGACTATTTACATTTTTCATATTTAGTTAAAGAATATCATACAACTGATACCTTCTGAAATGTTTCATGCTTTTAAACTCTTCTATTTACACTTATCTGACATGGAATTATTAAAACTAAAATGGTCAAATACCTCGGTAATAGAAAGCAACCAGCCAATGTAGCTGGTTCTTCACTTAAATTTGTTGATCAGCATTAGCAATAGTTACCTTAATAAATTATCGTTCATTTTAAAATCAGTAGTAATTTTAAACAATTCATAAATAAGTGTGCTCTGTGCAATTTACATGTTTAATATCCTGTGGATACTAAAAGCTTGTATATTGTCAGATTTGCACATTATTACTTTACTTTATCAAATGATAAGCTTTCTCAAAGAAGAAACTGGATAAGCTTGAAATTATATCCTAAGGTTCTCTGGAGAGTTAGTTATCAAAGCTCTGCCTGCTTTATAGGAGGAGGTTCCAATTTACGTGAGAGGGCAGTTAAAATCTGGTTGAATTTCTCGTATCTCTCTGTCTGATTGACTTGTGCACCTTTGCTGCCCCATAGCAATCTCATTTGGAATTCAGTCTTGAAGAGTTCACTCATTTCTTCATCTGGTTGAAAACCTAGTAAAAACAAAACCAAAAAAACTTACTTCAGTTCTGCTTGAAACAGTGTTGAAAATAGACTGAAAACTTGCTTGTTTTAAAGTAGGAGCAAAATGAACATCTCTCAGAACTTTCAAAAAATGCCCCCAAGGAAAAAAAAATATAGGATCTACTCTATATAAAGGTGGGCAGAGCCCCCCCCCCCCTCCCTAGGACCTGAGCACCTTCAGAGAAAGAATAACAAGTAAACTCACTAAGACGTGAATAAAATTCGTGTGCACAAGCCACCATGGGCCGTAGTGCTGTGAGAAGGAGTGTTCAAAGTACCTTTTTTTTTAACAGCTTTATTGTTGTATAATTTACTTGTCATGATTCACCCATTTTAGCTGCGGTTTTTACAGTTGCACAACCATCACCACCACTTTAGAACAATTCCATCAATCACCGTAGAAAATCCCCTAGTACCTCTTTGCAGTCAATCCCTGTACCTACCCCACACCACAGCCAACCACTAATCTGCTTTCCATCACTATTGCTTTGCCTTTTGTAGAAATTTGATATAAATAGGATTATATAACATGGACTTCTTTTAATGTCAAGCTTCTTTCACTTTGGCTTCTTTCACTCAGCATGATGTTAAGATTATTCCATATTGTTGTAGTTATCAATAATTCATTCCTTTTTATTGCTGAGTAGTATTCAGTTATGTGGACATACATACCACATTTTGTTTACCAACTGATAAGACATTTGGATTGCTTCCAGTTTCTGGCTATTACGAATAATGTGAACATTTGTGATTAAGTCTTTGAGTGGACATTTGTTTTCATTTCTCTGGAAGTGGAATTACTGGGTCACATAGTAAATATATGTTTACTTTTAAAGAAACCATCAAACTCTTTTCCAAAATGACTTTACCATTTTATATTCTCATCAGTAACATGTGAAGAGTCCAGCTGTCAACTCTTGGTATTGTCATTCTAGATAGCACGTGGTGGTATCTCACTGTGGTTTACATTTACATTTCCGTAATAACTAATGCTTTGAACATTTTTCCATGTAGTTTATTGTCACTGTATATCCACTCTGGTGTAGTGTCTATTCAAATCTTTTGTTGATTCAAATCTTGTTTCTCTTCTCCTTGAGTTGTAAGATTTCTTTAGATTCTAGATATAAGTCCTTTATCTGATGTATGTTTGCCAAATATTTTCTTCTAGTCTGTGGTGTGCCTTTTCACTTCCTTAATGGTGACTTTTAAAGAGCAAAATGTAAAATTTTGATTTATCAGTTTTCTTTTATGGTTCATGCTTTTTGTATCTTAAGAAATTTTGCCTAACCCAAGGACACAAGGAATTTCTCCTGTGTTTTCTTATAGAAGCTTTACACTTTAGCTGTTACATTTTGAGTGTATGCTGTGATGTAAAGATTGAGATTCTTTTTTGTATATGATAATCAGTAGTTCCAGCACCATTTGTTGAAAGATTACTTTATGCAGTGAATTACCTTGACACTGTTGTCAGAAAACAATCTACAGTCACATGTGTGGGCCTGTTTCTCAACTCTCTTTTCTCTTCTGTAAGAGAAGATCTGCTCTACTTACGGCCAAGGATGCTCAGTCAACTCTATTAGAGCAGGGGAAACCTCTAGCCAAAGCGTCATACAGGCATATGTTTCTCATCCTTGATTACTGCTGGAGTAGTTGGCTCTGTCATTAAATATATTCTCATCATCTAGATCATAGTATCTTCGTGACGGAGAGGATTATAGAAGGCTTCTATTCCATTCATCCATGTGATGCCAAAATATCTTTGGCAGATAACCAGCCAGAGGCCAGATGACAACTTCCACTCATTCAGTTAATATGCTTTGAGCCCCTACCCTGGGCTGAGTGCTGGGATATGTTGGTGAGCAAATCTCTGCCCTTACGGGGCTCACAGTCACTTCTAGCAATGAGAACTTGCTATGAAAACCAGTAGCAGGATCAACTGAGAAATACCATCAGATGCCTTTAAGGTGATTTGCTGTAGAACAGCTTAGAGCATACTTTTCTCAAAATCCACCCTAATATATTGGCTTAGGCAACATCTAATGTAATATACTTATTGGTTTTGTATAAGCAGGTATTCCAGTGTCTGGTGAGTTGAATTACAGGCTTTTATGGTTTGAGTCCTACACTGCCAACCCTGAAGAACTTTCTGAGGAAAAGAAAAGAAACAGGTATGTAGTGCTTATACCTACAGCAGACACAGTGCAAATTGTTCAGTCCCAAATTCTGTTCTGAATTAACAACTTTGTTTCAGGTTGAAATAATAGGCCTCTTCTGCCCCATATAGTTCTTAACCTTGTGGATCAAACTGTGGGCCCTTGAAGACTGTTAAAAATTATCCAGTGAGGGGCTTCCCTGGTGGCACAGTGGTTGAGAGTCCGCCTGCCGATGCAGGGGACATGGGTTCGTGCCCCGGCCCAGGAAGATCCCACGTGCCACGGAGCGGCTAGGCCCGTGAGCCATGGCCACTGAGCCTGCGCGTCCGGAGCCTGTGCTCCGCAATGGGAGAGGCCACAACAGTGAGAGGACCGCGTACCGCAAAAAAAAAAAAAATTATACCGTGAGGAAGAGAAAATAGTCACCCCTGATAACTGTGTTGGTAAAGCCCTTATTCTTGTACTTGCTTCCTAAATGGTCTTTTTGCCTGCAAGCTTCAGTCTTCCTGCCTTCCTCCACAAAGATGGCAGACTGAAAACAAATCTGACCATGTGATAACATCCTCCCATGTTTAAAACCCTTCACTGGCTCTTCCTCAGCCACAGTCCTACATGGAAGGCCTTCCCACCTGTATCCACCTTCTTTAACCTAGCTGGCCACTCCTTAAGACACACTTTACACTAATACAAAGCCAAGTACTTGTGGTTCATAGTTTTCTCCAAGCTCTCTCTGCCTTTGCTTATGTTGGACCCTCTGATGCCAAGAGCAGGGGAGCTCACTTGCCAGTGTGTCTGGGAAGAAATAGGAATACAGATAAGTCAGATAGAACTCCCAACTCCTCATGTTGGCCCATCACCTTTTCTAATAGTGATTATCAGAGGTACTAATGGTAAACAAGCTGACAAATTCTTTCTTGATCCTTTCTCTCTGTTTATACCACTGGCACAAGAGAGAGAATACGTAAAAGCAAGGGAGAAGTAGGATCCCTAAGACAGGAACTAAGTAAGTAGTGATCAACCATACAGGAAATGGAATTCCCATGCCTTAATCTTTCCTACTTGGTCTCTTTCTTATTGAGAACACCCATGCTTTTTCATTCCTTCATTCCAATTACTGTGCAGAGTAGACAGCTTACCGAAACCAGCTCTTACCTGCCAGGATCCTCTCAGCATTCATCCGGTAGCTGTCTGCAGCTTCTGCCATGAGTCGGGCTGTTGCCAAATGGTTCAGCATAATCTCACAGCTTTCGTCGTTTTTTTCCCACATGTCAGTTCCTTCAAAAGTGACAGCCTCGCGCTCCATTAAGGTCACAAGAGGCATCAGCAGTGGGACTGATATATTGTTTGGGGGAACACACGTAGACTCTGAAAAACAAGGGGTAAAGTTTTCCACGTCATGCTTTCTTTCCAAGTTAAGCGCAAAGAGCTCCAGTTGAAGATGGCAACGTAGGCGTGTCCTGGGCTCACCTCCTTCTGTGGACACACTGAATCTGTGGCTAAATATGGAGCAACTGCCTCTGGAAAAAAACTAAAAACTGTCTGAATAACTGTCCGAATGCATAAATGAGAGAAGGTCGACATCAGAGCAGGTAAGAGAGGCTGGGAGACTATCTCTCTATAAACCCCACCCCTGGCACAGTGACCCACAATCGGGAGGGAACTCAAAACCTGGTGCTTCTCCCTGAGGAGCAAAGGGCTTGAAGCCCACATGGGGTACCCCAGCTTTTAAGACCAGCACCTGAAAGATAAGCCCCCAAAACATCTAACTTTGAAAACCAACAGTACTCATGTCTGCAAGACCCACAAGGCTATAATCATCTGAGAAACAGGTCTTAAAGGGCTTGCAAGCTTGGACTCACCTGCCCCAAGGCTCAGTGCAGAGGCAGCCAATTGAGAGGTGCCTGGACATTATGCAAATGAGGCTCATTTGCTAATCTTAAAGCTTTAGCCCGAGAGGCAGGCTTCTGGTTTGGCAAACAACTGAGACCTATGAGGCTCTCTCAGCATTGGAGGTTAATGGATGACGCAATCTTTGTGCTCTCCCTCTGCCTTGCTCCACCTAACTCATATATCCCAGAAAGTAGCTCATACCCTTGTCCGGCATTCCAATATCTCCAGCTGCCTCCAGAGGACACCTCTAAATTGCCTAGCTCTGATGGCCAGTGGGGCTTATTATGCCCATGGGTCCTATTGGACTGTAACCTTTGTAATGCCACAAGATAAGAAAATTACAGGCCAATATCTGTGACGAACACAGATCCACAAATCCTGAACAAAATATTTGCAAACTGAATTCAGTACATTGAAAGGATCATATACATTGATCAAGTGGGATTTATTCCAGGGATGCAAGCATGGCTCAACATTCACAAATCATTATGATATACCACATTAATAAAAGAAAGGTAAATGATTTTTCTGCATCTACTAAGATGATCAAATTATTTTTAACAAAATTCAACATCCATTTATGATAAAAACTCAAACAAAGTGGGAATAAAGGGAATGTACAACAACATAATAAAGGCCATATATAACAAGCCCACAGCTAACATCATACTCAATGATGAAGAGCTAAAAACTTCCCCTCTAAGATCAGGAAAAAAAGGATGACTATTCACCACTTCTATTCAACATAGTATTGGAAGTCCTAGCCAGAGTAATTAGGGAAGAAAAAGAAAGAAAACCATCCAAACTGGAAAGGAAGACGTATAACTATTACTATTTGCAGATGACCTATTATATATAGAAAACCCTAAAGACTCCACCAAAAAACTGTTAGAATAAACGAATTCAGTAAAGTTGCAGGATACAAAGTATACAAAAACCTGTTGCATTTCCATATGCTAATAACAAACTATCAGAAAGATATTAAGAAAATAATTCCATTTACAATTACATCAAAAAGATCAAATTACCTAGGAATAAATTTAACCAAAGAGATGAAAGACCTGTACACTGAAAACTGTAAGACATTGATGAAAGAAATTGAAGAAGACACAAATAAATGGAAAGATATTGTGCTCCCGGAATGGAAGAATTCATATTGTTAAAATGTCCATACTACCCAAAGCAATCTATAGATTCAGTGCAATCCTTATAAAATTCCAATGGCATTTTTCACAGAAATAGAACAAACACAATCCTAAAATTTATGTGGAACCACAAAAGATGCCAAGGAGCCAAAGCAATCTTGAGAAAGAACAAAGCTAGAAGCATGACATGCCCTGATTTCACACTACATTACAAAGCTATAGTAAAACAGCATGGTATTGGCATAAAAACGGACACATATATCAATGGAACAGAATAGGGAGCCCTGAAACAAAACCACACACATATGGTCAGTCAATTTGTGACAAAGTAGCCAAGAATATACACCGAGGAAAGGACAGTCTCTCCAATAAGAGGTGTTGGGAATACTGGACAGCTACATCAGGGAAGTGCAAATCAAAATCACAATGAGATATCATCTCACGTCTGTTAGAATGGCTGTTATAAAAAAGACAACAAGTTTTAGCAAGGATGCAGAGAAAAGGGAACCCTTGGGCACTGTTGGTGGGGATGTAAATTGGTGCAGCCACTATGGAAAATGGAGGTTCCTCAAAAAGTTAAAAATAGAGCTGTCATACGATTCAGCAATTTCACCTCTGGGTATTTACCTGAATAAAACAAAAACACTAATTTGAAAAGATACATGCACCACCTCCCTGCCCCATTCACTGAAGCATTATTTGTAAAAGCCAAGACATGGAACCAACCTAAATGTCCATCAATGGACGAATGGATAAAGAAGATGTGGACTCATGCTCTTGGACTGGAAGAATTAATATTGTTAAAATGGCCATACTACCCAAAGCAATCTACAGATTTAATGTGATCCCTATCAAATTACCTATGACATTTTTCACAGAACTAGAATAAATAATTGTAAAATTTATATGGAGTCACAAAAGACCCAGAATTGCCACAGCAATCCTGAAGAAAAAGAACAAAGCTGGAGGCATAATCCTCCCAGACTTCAGACAATACTACAAAGCTACATTAATCAGAACAGCATGGTAATGGAAACAGACATAGGATCAATGGAACAGAATACAGAGCCCAGAAATAAACGCACACACCTATGGTCAATTAATCTTTGACAATGGAGGCAAGAATATACAATGGAGATAAGACAGTCTCTTCAGCAAGTGGTGGGAAAGCTGGACAGCTACATGCAAATCAATGAACTTAGAACATTCCCTCACAGCATACACAAAAACTCAAAATGACTTAAAGACCTAAATATAAGACATGACACCATAAAACTCTGAGAAGAGAAAATAGGCAAAACATTCTCTGGTATAAATCATAGCAATGTTTTCTTAGTCTCCCAAGGCAATAGAAATAAAAGCAAAAATAAACAAATGGGACCTAATCAAACTTATAAACTTTTGCACAGCAAAGGAATCCATAAACAAAATGAAAAGGCAACCAACAGACTGGGAGAAAATATTTGCAAACACTGCAACCAACAGGGCTTAATTTCTAAAATATACAAACAGCTCATACAACTCAATAACAAAAAAACAAACAACCCAATCAAAAAATGGGCAGAAGACTTAAATAGACATTTCTCCAAAGAAGACATACAGATGGCCAATAGGCACATGAAAAGATGCTCAACATTGCTAATTATCAGAGAAATGTAAATCAAAACTACAATGAGGTATCACCTCACACTGGTCAGAATGGCCGTCATCAAAAAGTCACAAATAATAAGTGCTGGAGAGGGTGTTGAGAAAAGGGAGCCCTTCTACATGGTTGGAGGAAATGAAAATTAGTGCAACCACTATGGAGAACAGTATGGAGGTTCCTTAAAAAACTAAAAATAGAGTTGCCATATGATCCAGCAATCCCACTCCTGGGCATATATCCAGAGAAAACTCTAATTCGAAAAGATACATGTACCCCAGTGGTCACAGCAGCACTATTTACAACAGCCAAGATATGGAAGCAACCTAAATGTCCATCGACAGATAAGTAGATAAAGAAGATGTGGTATACACACACACACACACACACACACACACAATGGAATATTACTCAGCCATAAAAACGAATGAAATAATGCCATCTGCAGCAATATGGATGGACACAGAGATTACCATACTTCATAAGTGAAGTGTGTCAAAGACAAATATATGATATTACTTATGTGTGGACTCTAAAAAAAATGATACAAATGAACTTATTTACAGAATGGAAACAGACTCACAGTAATAGAAAACAAATCTATGTTTACCAAAGGGGAAAGAAGGGGAGGGATAAATGAGGAGTTTGGAATTAGCAGATACAAAGTACTATATATAGGGACTTCCCTGGTGGTGCAGTGGTTAAGAATTCGCCTTCCAGTGCAGGGGACACGGGTTTGAACCCTGGTCCGGGAAGATCCTACGTGCCACAGAGCAACTAAGCCCATGCGCAACTACTGAGCCAGCGCTCTAGAGCCCATGAGCCACAACTACTGAGCCCACATGCCACAACTACTGAAGCCTGTGCTCCACAACAAGAGAAGCCACCGCAAGGAGAAGCCCATGCACCGCAAGCAAGAGTAGCCCTGCTCACCACAACTAGGGAAAGCCTGAGTGCAACAATGAATACCCAACACAGCCAAAAAATAAATAAATTTATAAAAAAAATACTGTATCTAAAATAGATAAATAACGTCCTATTTTATAGCATAGGGAACTACATTCAATATCTTGTAATAACCTATAATGAAAAAGAATATGAAAAATGATATATATGTATAACTGAATTATTTTGCTGTACATCAGAATCTAACACAACATTGTAAATCAATTATAACTTCAGTAAAAAAAGAAGATGCATGTGTGTATACACACACACACACATACATATATACACAATGGAATATTATTCAGCCATTAAAAAATAATGAATCCTGCCATTTGTAACAACATGAATGCAACTTGAGGGCATTATGTTAAGTGAAATAAGTCAGACAGAAAAAGATAAATACCATATGAGCTCACTTACATGTGATACCTAAAAAAACAAAAACAAAAACACCCTTTGAGCTCATGGATATAGAGAACAGATTGGTGGTTGCCTGAGTTGGGGTAGGGGGAGAAGTGAAATGGATGAAGGGGATCAAAAGGTACAAATTTCCAGTTATAAAGTGAATAAGTCCTGGGGGATGTAATGTACAGCATGGTGACTATAGTTAATAATACTGTATTGCATATTTGAAAGTAGCTAGCAGAGTGGATCTTGAAAGTTCTCATCAGAAGAAAAAAAAACGTTTTGTAACCATGTATGGTAACAGATATTAACTGGTCTTATTGTGATCATTTTGCAACATATACAAATATGAAATCATTACGTTGTATACCAGAAGCTAATATAATGTTATGTAAATTACACCTCAATTTATAAAGTTAAGCACAAAATAAGGTAACTAGTAGCCTATGTCTTGTTTTAGCAACTGCAGACCTACAAGTGATGCTGTCATCCGATAAAAGCCTTGGTGACCCATCAACAGTCCTGCAAATAACTGAGAGCCTCATAATATGCCCTGCTAAATGCTTCAATCAAACCATAACAGATATGACACTGCCAGACCTGCCACCAGACCCCCTTGTCCTGATCCTGTGCTCACCTCTGCCTTCGTGCAGGATTTTGCTAAAAGGCTTCAGCTGTTTCTCATAGAGGATGGCGGTTTGTGTGTACTGGTGCCGCAGGGCAGTCCACGTTTTTTCTAACCTTGTGATCTGGAAGAAAGAAAGTTGTTATCGTTTTGGAAAAGGCTCTTTTTAAAACTACCTTTTTGCTTAAATTTTGGAATGGATGATAGAGGTACGTGGTAAAAACTCAAAGCAGTTGAAAGGAGTGTAGAGAGAAAAGCTAATCCCCACCCCGACCCTGCTCCACGTTGTTCTAATAACCCATGAGACACACACACCTTTTACAATAAATGCGTATCATACTACACATATTTTTCTGTTCATTGTTTGGAAATTATTCCGTGTAAGTACATATAAAACAGCATAGAACAGTCTTGTTTTGTTAAACTTTTGCCTAGTGTTCCATTTATGCATAAACCATAGTTTAACTAGTTTCCTGTAGATAAGCGCTTTAAACATATTTTTCTATTACCAAATATCTGGAGGATAAATTTCCAGAAGTGGAACTACCGGGTCAAAAAATACATGTATTTTGAATTTTGATAGGAGTTGCCAACTGTCCTCCATAGAGGTTATACTGATGTAAGGATGTAGAATATGACATACAGCATTTTAATGTTACTTGTAAGTAATAAAGTCTGAGACGCGGAAAATTGCCTAGACCATATGATGCCACTACTCATTCCTTTTCATTTCTTTGGGAACAATTTAGTCAAAACCAACATATGCCACTGACTCTGACTGCCCTAGATAAATGGTCCCCCACTCACACCTTAAAACCAGCAAGCCCGTGTCTGACCTTTTCTACATGAAACAATGAAGGAGGGAAGGGAACTAATATTTATGGAATGAGAGCCAACTCTGTCAGGTATTTGAGGAATTTCATTTAATCCTCACCATGCCCTGTGAGGCAGGTATTTTGGCTTCATTTTACAGGTCAGAAAACAGAAGAGATTAGGTAACTTGCTCAAGGTTTCACAGCTGCTAAATGGCGGAGCTGAAATTCATTTCCTTGGGCTCTAAGAGCTCCCTGTGTATTCCAAGAGGAAGGTGAGAAAGGATCACCATCAGCAGATTTGTTGGGAAGGAAAGGATGTGGCTGTTTTTCCTCTGGCCTCCTACCACCCCGCCCTCTCTTCTCTTCCCCCTCCCTGAAGCGTCCGCCTTTCTGAAAGGAGCCCTTGTCTCTGGGCTAGGCCCATCTCCTGGATGCTCCCTCTTGACCCCAGAAGCTGAGAAGAGAAGGAGCAGGTTTAGATGATGGCGCACAGAAATGACATGACTCCTCTCGGGTTTTTCCTAGGCCTGCCACTCCCCTCCCCAAGCAGGGCCCTGAACACCCTAGAGGACTCTGCCCCCTCATTGCTGAAGTACTCCAGAAGGGAGGAGGAGTCTGATGCTGCTGTGTGGAGGGAGGCAGCCATCTATAAAGGCATGTTTAGGTGCTTTGGGGTAAGTCCCTAATTGCTGAGTTTGATGTCATGGACAGCAACCATGTTAATGCCACAAAACACCCCCTTCACTACTCTCGGAGAAAGCTCTGGGCTGGGGGGCCTATGCATACAGCTAGCCTGTTAGCCCTCAAAATTATAGGCAGTTTTGGATAAGAGGAAATAAATATGATGTAAATTAAAAACACCCAAATGAAAAATTATAACTCCTGTTAGTATAGCAGAAGTCAGTATATCATGAAAATATGGCTGAACTTGCTTATTTCAAATATCACCCCTATACAGTTCCAGTGCATCTAAAGAATTTTGAAAGCTCTTGGTATATGATAATTGGCATTGACCCCTCTCAAAATTTCCTGGTGAAAGCATGAGGATTTTCAGCTTCTTGTTTGAAAGGTGACCTCGCTTTCGTGCAAGGAAATTATGTTCCTAACATGCCCTGACTTAGCAACAGTGCCCCAGTGGCAATGGTGGATGTTCAGTGAGCACCCGGCAGGATTTCAGAGACAATCTGTGGCTGTGAAACAGCCAAGCTAAATGAGCTGCGGTTTTGGTGTTAGGGGTTGCACACTGGGCTTGTGGGACTGTGGTCTCATGCTCGAAGTCGCCGAGTACCTAGGGCTTAACACGACGGAAGTCTGAAAGCTGACACCTAGCCGTCAAGACAACAGGACCACTTTCCTCTGTGAGGTCCATTTGACTTCAAAGACAGGTTTTCAGTTTTGACCCTCCTCCTAAGAACAGTCTGTCAAAGCAGATAAATTCAAAGTGCCTGATTTCAGAAACTCTGCTTAGGGGGTTATATAGCAGATGGGCCAGGAATCTGAATTTTTTAACAGCAGAGTCTGTTTTAGGTGATCTGAGGAACATACTTTGAGATAAATCACTCTAGGGATTCTTAGAGATCAGTTCCCCAAACGTCCCAGTTTGTCAGTCATTACCCCAAACTGCCCGCACGTCCGGTGACCCAGACAGAAGCAGTCTCTTTCTTATACAACACACCCAAGCCAGACGTGATCATCCTAACTGGTCCTTCAGGAATATCTATAGTTCCTGAGGATGACTCTTCTTATCGTATATCAAAGAGAAAGTGTAGGTTGTCAGCAATTATCTGCTGTTCTTAAAAACAGAGCCAAAATACTTGGGACACTGCTCTTGTTTGCCCCCTAATTAAAGCAGCTTTCACTAAGATACGATTTACCTTTTGAGGTTAATTAAAATCATCTGTGATTTGCTAAGCATGGGCTTGCAGACCACTTTGCAGAACATTAAGTACACGCAGGCCCACGGGGCCGCACAAAGCAAGTGAGAATTTACCTGCGGCATTTCCAAGGCCTTCATGATGGCCGAGAAAGAATAGAGGTCCCCCATGGAGTCCTTTAGCTCCACTGCCACCTGGATGATCCTATTGAGGGTGGCTGCTCTGTCCTCCAAAGTGCCCGTGCAGCCCAGAATGTCCACCGCAATGCCGATGGCCATCGTGTTGTGTCTGAGAGGGAGGAAAACAGCAGTCAGGCCCAGGGCCAACAGGACTAAGAGGAAATGAAACCAAATGGGCCAGGGAAAGGACTGGCTTTCCACCGTTTGCTGCTATCGCCCTGAGATGTACTGGCAGCTCAGCCGGTTTGGTTGCTGATTTCAACAGAGAGATCGCCCCCATCAGGTTGACTGCAGCAGGGCCCCGGGGAGGCCTCAGTGGGTGTCCTATGGAGAGTCAAAAAGGACAGATGCCCCAGCACAGGGCTGTTCAGCCCTGGAGCAGGGGATGTGAAGAGGGCCCTCCTGGGGTGAAGCTGCTCAAAAGTGCAAGTGGCTCCTTGTACCTTCCACCATGACAGGTCTGTGGAGACGCCAGGTCCCCCAGCACACTGGGGAATCCCTTCCTCAGGGAAGCCCTGGGCCACCTCCACTGAGCCCCCTGGACTGGGGGATGCAAGGGACAGAAAAATGAGAGAACATGCTTGATTCAGGAAGACGACATGGATGTCAGAACAAAGAAAGAAATGAGGAGCTAAGAACAGAGTGTCTGTGGCTCCGGTCAAGGGGCCAGAAAGGGAATGGAGATGTGGACAAAGACTCAACAGTGGACCAGCAGGACATCCCTGTAAGGTCAGACCTAATAAAATTGAAATCTTGTATCTGCCAACAATCCTCCCTTTTCTCATCCTGAACTACACAGGTCAACCTCGCAGACCCAAAACAGGAAGCAGAATGGTCTTTTGTCTACAGACAATGGGACCAATATGAATGGGGTCGCAGAGAGGCCTCCTTCCTGGTGGCAGCAGCACAGCCTGTAAACCCGCCTCTCCTTCCTCCTGTGGACCAGGAGTTCCTGCCTTGGGCCAGAGTAGCCTCAGGTAAATTTCTCCAGGCGCTGGTACAGTGCTGGAGGTGAAGCCCTGATTCAAAGCGATAGTCGAAACAATAAGACTTTGCCTTTGAAACTGGGCCACCTTGTCCTGAAAGTTCACAGTTAAGGATGTTACTCCAAGACCATGCTTCTCTCTGTGCCCACATGTGCTGGTGTCTCTCTCACTCTTCTAGAGCAAAGAGAGGTGTGATTCATCTAGTGCTTAGCATTACTAGTTTCTCTAATGATTGTTAAATCAGTAACGGGCTCTGCTGTCTGTGAGTGTTTGCACATGTGGGTATGCGGTGTGCTTGCTCTGAGTGTGACCTTAGGCTGTTACCTGACTGCTCTACTCCCCCATTTCCTCATCTCTAAAATGGGAACAAGGGTTGTTGGGAGAAAGACTGTGTGTGTGTAAAGATAATTAAGGCGCCTGGCACCACAGCACCCAGCAAATAGTAGTTACTAAAATTGTATCTATATGTGCATCTCTCCCTCTGTATCTTGGTCCCTTTTGCCTGTTGGCCTCTCTTTCCTTTTTCTTTATCTTTTTTGCTGATTTCCTATCTTTCCTAATTAATGGATCCTAAAATAGGCTTAAAGTATATTTTTATTATCTGTTGTACTTATTGAAGAGTTTTGTTACCCATTTGCAAACTGTTAAGGTTGAGCCAAACATTTTAGATGTTTAGTAGTAAACTAACTTCCCATGTTGCCTTCAACTGATTCTTTAATTCAGTGGTTTTTCCTATGTTTTAATGGCCCTTAATAAAAGACAGGCTCTCTACTTCTTTAAGACCTGGCATTATATCAACAGCTATTTGCGTAATTATATCCATTCGTTTAACCAACATTTGCCTCAAGCCTCCTGCATACACCACCACGAGGAAACCAGCTCAGCAAGGCGGCCCTACAGCAGAAGCTCCCGGGGTGGGCAGGGGGAGGCACTAAACGTTATACGAAGGATATCTCTGCTTGCTAGGCTTGGAATGGGTGAAGTGGTAAGTTTAAAATGAAGGGTAGTTTGTATTCAATTCTCAAACACAATAATGTCATTTGATCCTGCAGGACTGCTACAACCTTGGCCTTTATTTAGTAAACACACTGTAATGGAGAAAACAGCCCTCCAAGCCCTAGCAGGTAGATCCTACAGGTCAGCCCTGAACAGGAAACAAGCCAAGGAGCCAGACCCCAGGCAGGCGGCAATCAGGAGAAAGAGGAAACGGATGTAGACAAGAGTGGAAGTCAGAAAATAGCCCAGAGAGAAGCCTCAAGCCTGCTGACCTCAGCCTGGGCCTAGAATCCATGCCCAACACACCTAATGACACTGATAAAATAAGGCCTGCGACTGGGGAGTTTTCAGGCTGAAATGTATCACATGAGAAGCTGGGACGCATGGCAGCACAGCTGTCTCTGTGTAAATGATGACCACCGGACCCAGACCAGGAAGGAGGGAAAGTTAGTGGAAATGAGAAGCCAGGCCCCTGCGGCATGGGGAGGGAGGAGGACGCCTGGAGAGCGGGGCTAGCATCTAGAACAGTCTGAGCAGGGAAAGTAGGGAAATTCGGAAGTCGGACCTACAATTGCCCGAAGACACTGAACAACAGGCCAACAAGCACCCACCCTGGCCTCTGATCAAAGGCATCAGGGGCCATTTCCTGTCCTCCTGCCTCCCAGAAGTCTTCCATTTGGTACTCTCGATGTTTCCTACGGGCTGCATCTGTGGCTGTGAAGCCAAGGCAATAGCAGTATTGGAGCCATTTTATCTGCTTCATAGTCAGGTAACCTTGAAAGCAGCTGTTATCGACCCTCCCAGGCTATTTAAAATACAATGTTCACTTTCTAGGGGCTGACAGCCTAGGACTGCACTGTCCACTAGCCACATGTGGCTACTTACACTTAAAATAGTACACAGTAAAATAAAACACTGCATCCTTCAGTTGCCACATTTCAGGTGCCCAGTAGCAACATGTGGCTAGTGGCTGCTGTAATGAGATTTCTGCCATCACAGAGTGCTGCTGTACTGGACAGCGCTGTGACCCAGAACATCACGGAAAGCCATGGGCAGGGGATGACGGCACTCGGGCCCCCGGCCCCTGAATCACCCCTGCCCTCTTCTCACAAAAAGCCAGGGCCCTGGCTGTCCATTAAAGACCACATGTGTGTTGTGGCAATTGGGAACCTGGTTGGAGAAACAGAAAACTTAAGATAACAAGATAGTCTCACACACAAAAAACTATCTTTTCTTTCGTGTCGAAAAGGCCAACTTCTATGGTAATATGAGAATCTAGTCTAGTGCTTCTTTTCTTAAAAACATGCCTCACTACTTCTATCTTTCTAATCTCTCAATATCCGATGTTCAAGTGAGTGGGTTTTAATGGACAGCCAGGGCCCTGGCTTTTTGTGAGAAGAGGGCAGTGATGCTTCAGAGGCCGGGGCCTGAGTTCCGTCATCCCCTGACCTCTGATCCTCCATCTGCCCTCCCTTCAGAGAAAACATTGTTCAGACTCTGTTCTTCCCAACTCCCCCACAAACTCCCACTTAATTCCTAAAGCAGTCTTGAACTCCGGAGACAAGGGGGCCGCAGCTCAGTGAGCCGGGCTGGAGGTGGTATGGCGTCTGTGCTCCGCCTGCCTGCAGTACTGCTCCCACCCCAGGCTGGCAGGGGCCGTGGTGAACTGTGCTCCCAGGCGGGTCGTCTGTCCGCTCCTCCACCTGCTCCTGGAGCAGGGACGGGAACGTGCTCTCTGTTCCCTGACTTCCTCTTTGCTGTCTCTTTGAGCTTCTCCAGGAATTCTCTGGCTACGGCTTCTGGGCCACCCGCCCTCAAGCGAGGCAGAACTGGGGTGGTGGGTGCCTGGCCTCTCCCAGCTCTGAAACCTGTGGCTGTGCAGCCTGTGGAGTTGAAAGTGCCGTAAATGCAGAGCAGCACTGCTCACCTTTCGATGATGTCCAGGCGCAGCTGGTGGCCATAAGGCAAGGTGATGAGCTCCAGCCCTGAGCTCATGCCCATGTTCTTCCTCATCTCTTCAGAGACTTCAAGTATCCTCGCGACCTGTCAAGAACACAGGTTGAAATGAACTGGACCAGGACGTGGGCTTGCTGCCAACACGAATTTATCACATGGAAAGAAATACACTCAACTGGAACAGTGTGGATGCACTTGACTTGTTGCATTTCTTTTTAAGCAGTGGCATCTTAGGATACAGTTTTAATATATTTGGAGGATTTTAATACACATACTGGAATGTAAAACCTGGGAGGAAAGCACCTAGATTGGTCTGCGAAGTCTGCAGATTTGGTGTTTCTGCCCGGTCAGAGAATGGTACAGTTCTTCAAGCTTTTGTCTAACACAGGCTGGATCCTGCTGTGATGTTTTGCTGCCAACAGCAGGGCTGTGTGTGCACACAGCAAATGGATCCCCTGCAGTGGAAAAGCAGAGCTGCGTCCAAATGCTGCGCTGCTGCAGGCTCTGCCGTGCATGTTCTCACTTAACGGCAGGGCTGGCTCCTATTACCCTTAATTACACCTCTCCTGGGCTCAGGAAACGCAGTGTACGTCTGGAAACCATTAGAAACGTGTATAGCGATTTGAAACCCGAGGCCTCAAACACACCCACTTCTCCCCTCCACCACCCCGAGAGGTCTTCCTTAAAGGAAATCTGGTTTGTTTGTCCCAGCCAGCTCTCCCCATCTCAATTCTAGTGTGTGATCACAGCTTACTGGAATCAGGTATTAGTTGACCACTTATGGTTATTACATGCTACCTCCAAATACTACAACTGAGTTAGGCCGTCTCTAAAACGGGGCTGGTGACACTCACAGAGCACTGATGTACTAACAGTGCAACTAGCAGATACAGTGGGTCAAACCAACCCTGGACACGCGGCAGGCGCGGGACAATCCCTCTCCTTGAGCCAGTGTTGTCCTCAACTATAATTATCCCGGGTATATGAACAGTCCAGGTGTCTTCATAACAGGCCACGAAAAACATCTGGAAGTTCAGCTGATATTATTAACCTTGACCCTTAACTTCTGTGGCTGAGCAGAGGCACCACTGTCAGCCCCGGGGATGAACTGTCCAGCACAGACTCCAGAATAGGATGCAGGATTCATACTCTGCTCTGTGGGCCTCAGTTTCTCCTTCTCTAACACAACGGCTAAGTTCACCTTTCTCAAAGACTTTGCCAAGGATCAAATGGCCCTAAAACCCCAGCTATTTAAAAAAGTCAAGTTGTGAATCGTTGGCCACGTGGAAGGGGGAAGAATTCCGGCCAGATCTCTGGAAAGAGATTTACACCTTGACCATGACAAGACAGCCCTGACACACACCCCGGCCACCTGCAATCACACACATTTTGCTTGCTTGTTTAGACACCTGTCCTGTCAGAGCCTCCAAACCCAACACATCCAATTCATGCACACTCTGTGTAACAAGAGTCAAAGGCTTGTCATTGACTCAGTTTTATTCTGGAAGCTGTTTTCCTTTCCAGTCTGTTTTCCTTCAGTGTAAACGTGCGATCCCCTGGTCACTTTCCTGACGTATTACCAGGAAATGCTGACACCTGCTTGCCCCAAGGCTGAGCTATGGAACAAGGGCGTTGTCGTGAGGTCACAGTGCAGAGCCTGGATTAGGTCTCCTGGAAAAGCCTGGGGCCGTGCAGCTCAGAGATGCAGAGGAGGGATGAACACTTGTAGAGGATTTACTATGAGCTGGACCCGGCAGTGCAGGGTGACATCAATGCCCCACGATGAGTTATTCTAGCCACCCTCTGCTCTTCTGATCTCAGCCATCCTAGCTTTCCAGGATCTCAGCACTCTGCTGGATCCTTATCCCATTGCCTCGGGAGTTGCTGCAGTGACCCAGGGGAGCCCTGAGAGGGGCCTGGCCCTGCTCTCCTCCCAGCTGCCAGGGACCTTCTCCATAGAAATGAGATTGCCTGGCTCCACTATCCATGTCTGTTGTCCTCTGCAGAGGACTCTGATTTGCACTGTGCTCTTACGGACCTGTCTCCCTCACTGAACTGCAAAGTTCTTTGAAGGCAGCAACCTGGCACGAGCCTAAAAGTAGACTTAAAAACAAGAAGGAAAGACCCCAGGCCCTCCCCCAGCTGACCCCATGTGCCCTTCACCACCCACACAGGGTGAATCCTCCATAAACCAACCCCTCCCCCCACGGCTTTTGACCTCTGAGTCTCCGCACGTGTGTGTTGCCTGCCACCTGGAAGATGCCTTTTGTGTTCTTCATCAGGCCAACTCCTATTCAGCCTTCAAAACTCATCTCAGACATCTCCACCCCGATTCCCTCCCTCCCCTATGTTTAAGACCCTACCCCAGAGGCCCTGCAGGTCCTGTGCTTTTCCCTGCAGAGCATTTCCCACCTGGGCTGTGGTCTGAATTTCTGTGTCACTGTCGCTCCTGCCTCTCCCACCATGACCTGGCCTGGCTTGGCCCACGGTTGGTGCTCAACCAAGGCTCAGTACAGAACACTAGTGAACACTTACTTAGCTTCACTCTGGGGCAGGCATGGTATGACGGCTTTGGTATTCACAACCAGCTGGGCTATGGCATTGTTCTCCTTTTAGAGACACCGAGAGGCAGGGGGAGGTGGCATTAGACTCAGGCAGAGGCCAGGCCCTTGGCCGCTGGGCCTCCCTTCTAGCTTCTGCAGAGCCCAGCAGGTGAGTGAGGCCAAGGCGGCGCCCCTTTGCAGGGTGGGAGGGGCTCAGCCCGGGGAGGGGCTCACACTGCTGGGCAGGCAGCCTCCAGGCGCTCAGGGCCATCCACCTGTCCTGATACCCCAGGCTCTGTGCACAGGTGGGAACCAGCACTTGGGCCCCAGATGCTGCCCAGAGCCTGCTCTCGGCTTCTGGTGGCCCCATCTGGTTGCATTTAGAGTCAGTAACAACAGCCTTTGTTTTGTTTCCCTCTTACAGACACTAGTTGTGCGTGATTTGTTGGCAAAGCCCTGAAGTCAGTGGTTCAGGAAGAGAATAAGGAAATGGCAGGGGACTCTGGAGGGAGGAAGGAGGACTTAACAGCCTGCCCTTGGGGGCTGGGAACGGGGGTCAGTCAGGGGGCTCCTGCTCAGGTCTCTGCCTCGCTGCTTGGGGGATCTGTCCAGCCCCTCTTCCAGGGGTGCCTGAAGGCAGACAGGGGAGTGGGACCCTCACCAGGAGGACAAAATGCAAACAGAGAAACAGAACAAGAAGGAGGGCAGGCTGCACATTCCTTCAGTTGAGAACAGACTTCCAAGGCAGTGGGAAGGTTCCAGACTCCCCTGCAAAGGGTGGTCAGGCATCTCACCTCCTCCTACACTACCACCAAGCCCCGCCTGAGGCCACAACAGGGAAGGATTCATTTCCTCCTGGAAATTAGGCTGTTCTGTAAACCCGGACCCATGGTCCCACAAGGAGCTTCCTCCATGGAGAACCCAGACAGGTTCACGCCAGGCTCCTGGGCTATTGGTGTGGTTCTGCTCTCAGATCCAGGGCCCAGGATGAGAGCTACTTGCTGGAACAGGAGACCTAAATCCTCTTCCTGCCCAAACAGGTTTAGCTCACATTAAAGTGAGGTAAGGTCTTAACAAGGCAAATTATCTGACCGCTTGGGGCACTGCCCAAGGACACCCAGCCAACCACGGGAACAGCCCTTGTTCTTCCAACACAGCCCCTTTCCTGGCAGCCCCCCAGACTGTTCACCCCAGAGCAGCCAGCACCTGCTTAACGTTCCTCACTAAGGAACATTGGGAGGCCCTCTGCGCCCCCGTGAGCTTCCATCAACTGAGGAACTCACTGGGGGAGTACTCGGAGATTAGATTTCCTGCCATGATTCATGACCCAGGAAATTTATTTAGGAAAACCCAATTCCTCAATAAGCCCTGATCTTTGAAGCTAATTGACTCCACTGAGCTACAAATGAAAAAGGACTTTAAATCTCTCTAAGTCCTTATCTGTTGCTCAAATGAAGGGATCTGTCTCCTTATACTGAGGCATGGGCTAAGCACACCTCAGCCTTAAACACCTACTTTCTAGAAATTTCTCTCTGAAGGATGAGGTTGTCTTGGGGCCAGCTATGAACAAAAGCCACCCATATCTAAAAGAAATGCTTCCTATCAAAAATGATGATGATGTAAACACAGAGTTATGTAGTCACATGGAAACATAGTCATGACATGTTGTTCGATGGAAGACAAAAAGGGTTTGGAATGGTATATATAGACCTGTGCCATTTCTGTGGTAAACAAATAGATATGCATGTAATTATTATTTACATGTACCTATCTGCAGAATAAATGTTAACAATAGTGATCACCAAGAAGCTGGATTTTGTGTGACTTTTATTTTTTCTTTTCTCATAATCTGTATTGTATAATTTTTCTAAAATTGTATCTTATAATTGTATTTTATAATTTTTCTAAATTGAGCAAGTAACTTTAAAAATGTTTATCCTGGGGCTTCCCTGGTGGCGCAGTGGTTGAGAGTTCACCTGCCGATGCAGGGGACACGGGTTCGTGCCCCGGTCCGGGAAGATCCCACATGCTGCGGAGCGGCTAGGCCCGTGAGCCATGGCCTCTGAGCCTGCGCGTCTGGAGCCTGTGCTCCGCAACGCGAGAGGCCACAACAGTGGGAGGCCCGTGTACCGCAAAAAAAAAAAAAAAAAACAGTTTATCCTAAAGACCATTTTTGTAACAATAAAACAAATATATAATATACATATGTAGCATGTACAATGAAAATAAAAACAACCAAGGCTCTGCTACTCCAGAAACTACATTTTAATCTACAATCTACTCTTCTTTGGACTTGCCTTCACCAGTTCTGATGGAGTTGAGGCTGTGGGAGAACTTGAAAATCTACGCCAGCTGGGAGAAGGACACAGCAGGGGTGGGAGAGGGAAGGCACGGCCCTGGGTAGCAGCCTGTGTCCCTCTGTCTCAGGTGAATTGTACAAGCTTCCTGCCTGGGCAAGGGTTGTCCCGGCCTGTAGTCCCCACCCCTTAAATAAATCCCCACACCCAGGTTATCATCTGAGTTTTCCTGTGAGCAAAGCAGTCACAAGGTAAGGCAAAATGAGGCCCAGATAGATCCCCCTTCCAAACATTCGGCAGTCTGACCAAACCCACCCGCTGGGCACCTACCTTGCAGTCCATGCTCAGCATGTGCTGGGCGATGACCTTGGGGTCGTTGTTGGTGAACAGTTCTTTCGCACGCTTCAGCATCGCGGTTTCCAGGGGCTTGTTCTCAGGAGGAAGGAGCTTCGACTCAAGGTCGTTGGGCTTGAAGGAGGAGGCAGTCTCCAGGAGGGGTGTCACGAATGTACCCTCGTCCTCCTGCCCCTTGTCCCTCTGGGTCGGCAGCGGCTCCCAAGGCTTTGCCCCATCATCGTCATCAAGGATCAAGTAGCTGGTGTCAGAGTTCCGGGCAGCCGGCCCGCCGTTCTGCTTGGCGGTCAGCAGGTCCACGTAGCTGTCCTGGGCACAGAAGGGCGGCCGTGCTGCCCCATCGCAGCCTGCGGCCAAGGCTGGGTTCAGTTCGCAGTAGTTGGCCTCTGAGTTGAGCCAGGTGGACGGAGACCGGGGAGCCTTGAGCATGGGCGCTTTGCAGGGCTTGGGGGGCGGTTTGGGGCATAGCTGGCTGTCTGAGCCCCTCAGCGCCCCCCCTGCCCTAGCGTCCGAGGAGACCCTCCGAACCACTGCTGGGCTCAGGGTGGGCTCGCTGCCTGTCCTGAAAACCGGTGAGTTTGGGCAGGGTCTTGTGCCCACACCTGGGGACTGAGGGGGCAGCTTACCACCTGTGGAGGATAAGAGAGGGTCAGAAAAAGCTCAGCTGTGCGAAGAACATGAAACGGACAAAACTAGAGTGACAGCTCCTGGCCCTCAATTCAGGCCCTAGGATTTTGATTTTCACCCACAAAAGAGAAGTCAGTATGACCACCGCAGGCCCGATCTAGAGCAGTCTAGAGCATGAGCAGTCTAGAGCATGTCAAGGGCTAAGATGGCCCCACCCCACTTCTGGGGGAATTCTAAATCCCAGCGACCACCGACAGCTGGGCAGCAATGTCATTTTATGGTCACAGAAGGTTAGTACAGGCAGAACGGGGAACTACATTGAGCTTGGAGGGCAGTGAGTAATCTAACCTTGCCCTAAAAAACACAAGTCTCTAGCCACATAGCATAAAGTGGGGGGGGGGGGGCCCTGATTCACTCTCAAAGCCAGGGTGGATCCCAGCCAGCTTTAAGAAAGAGACAGAGACACACGGGGAAGGGAGAAAAAGACACTGAGATAACCCACATCCAAGCGGTTTACAAAGGGGCAGCAGGAAAATCAACTTGTGGTTCCCCAAGGCAGGTCAGTTACAAAAATAATGAAAAACAATCCCGTCACCTATTAAGATAATTGCTTACTTGATTTCCCCACATTCCATACCATCTCACTCTTCTGGTTGTGGCAGGAGAATGGAGGGGAAGAGGGGTCTCTACCAGGAGCCCCAGGACTGACCCACTTACCATCTGCCCAGGGAGGAGACTAAGGGGGAGGTGCATTCGTTATGAAGACCACCAGTTAGCAACTGGGCTTAGAATCAGGAAACCTGGGTTCAAATGCTGGCTTCACCACTTACTAGACAGAAGAATCTAGGCAGATCACTTAATATCTGCGCCTCAGTTTTCTCAGCCACAAAGACGATGACCATGCCCACCTTGAAGGCTTGTTATGAGGCTTAAAAGCTAGCGCCCATAAAGCGTCCAGCTCAGTGATTTGCATCTGGATAGAGTTCTACAAACCCCTCATCCTACAGCCTGCAGACATGGAGTCTTCTGTCATTCCCAAATTAGGTGACCAGATGGGGCAGGGGAAGCAGCCTGAAGGAAGTCAGGGAAACACTGTCACCCTCTCCCTCCCAATTTCCCAAAGACCTACCAATTGGCAGGTAACTTTCCGACTGGTGGGCTTTGAGGGACAAGGCTCTTCTGTCCTGCATGTGATCCAGGCAGGCTGGCTGGCTACCACTCTTCTCTCTATTTCTGAAGCAAAAGACAAGTGGGGCAGGAACATGTCATTAAATCGTAAAACCTTTAGGCAACGTCATGGAAAGTTTAAAAAAAAAAAAGATTGCTCAGAATGAGAGTGTTCCCGCACAGCCTAAGAGTAAAGGAATGTCTGGTGGAGGGTGGAAATTACTGATGGAGGCGATTAGTATGTGACTCTGCCGTGGGCTCCGACCCTGTCTCCCCAGGACCAATCCAGTTAGGTCCTAGGCTGCCTCCTCTGAGCCTTTCCATCCTGTTGAGCAGATCAGGGTAAAGGTTTCAAGATACTCTCAGGAAAATCTGATGAACTGGAATGTGTACTTTTAACGGTGCCTAAAATTACTTACAGACCCAGAAGGAAAGACTTGTGTAACTAACATGCATTCTCTACCGGGCCTCACAGTGCCACGGTTAGGAAGGAAGCTGTGGGGCAGTTTCCATTTCAGTGCAAATCTCAGCGTCCCCCAGATAACCTGCAGGGTTGCCCGAGGAGTCTGTCCTACGCATCTAGGAGGATCCCACAGCCAGCCTCCTCGGGACGAGTTGGGAAAAGGGACTTGGCGGGGTCACCAAGCAGCGGCTGCGAGGCACGGAGCACAGCCGCACAGGGAAAGGTGGAACGAAACAACAAGATCAGCTAGCATTCCTCTGTCCCTTGCCAGTCCAGACTGGGAATTTCTCTAATTAGCACCAAAGAACAGAATTTCTCTTTTGCTAAGACAGAAAGCACTGCACCAGCCAAGTCGTAATGAACTTTAATCGGCCTCCCCCTCTCCAACGTCCCCGACAAGCTTATGTTACAGACATCGCCAAGTTCTTTCCTACCTTTGCAAGCACCAAAGAAATAAAACAAAACAAACCACCCCAAACTTCCAGCAACAGAGAAATTCCAGCAACCCCTCAGAGATAAAGCAGGGCAGAGGGCAAATTCCAAAAGGCAGTAGCTTCAGCGAGGCGATATTTAAGCAGTGATCACCGCCAGCGGTCGGACACCAGGGCCCCATCACCGGCCCGGAATGCGACCTGGCAGAGCGCACGCCTATGCCGGCGGCGGGTAGCCAACCAGCAGGCCCGACGTCAGGGAAGGTGTGGAGCCGCTGACGCGGAGGGGCAGGGCTTCGGGGCATCTTCCGTGCTGAGCCCACGCCACCCCTACCATTAGGCGTCTCTGAGCCTGCAACCTGTGCCAACGGGTGACAAGGCTTAGGGAGCTCTGCTCTCAAAGGGCAATCTGAAGAGTGGCTCTGTTAGGTTTGTATCGTCGACTTAGTGACTTTCTCAGCCTTTCTTTTATTTCTTATCTTTAAAAAAAAAAAAAAAAATCTGTATTTTAAATCCAGGCTGCTGAGGGCTGACCAGGCGGCCTTCCTCCCCAGCACCGTTCCTGGCAGGGGTTCTGTGGGTCATCCTGGCTCTGTTCACGACACTGACTGCCTGCTCACCAGTTCAGCAGCCAACCCCCGCCCACCACGAAAGAAACAGGAGAGGCCCCCTTTTAATATTTTAAGGGATCTCACTTCCGATCTTATTACCATGAAAAGGAGAATTTCTAAATGTCAGCTCTTGCCTCCTTCCCTGCAACTGCCCTGAGTCCTGCATTCTACTGCTCTCCAGAAAACAATAAGTACTAGGATTATGAACACTCACCTAGCACTTTCTATGGGCCGGCACTGTTCGAAGCACTTTGCAGATCTTAAACCATTTAACCCTCAAAAGCCCCACCTTTCCAAAACACGGAGGCCCAAGGCAGGTAAGTAGCTTGTCCAGGGTTGACCAGGTCAGGGGTGGACCAGCGTTGGAGGGCAGGCGGCAGGGTCCACCGCCAGACGCTGACTAACATCTACCAGAGCTTCCTAGTAGCACGCAGCCGTCATTCGTATTACTCAGAGTCCTGTATTTTGCTTCTGAATTTTTGCAGTCTAGAGATTACAGTTTATGACATTTCCTCCTGGCCCAGAAAGAAAACCAGTGAGTGGAAGAAAATGTGTTGTGCAAGCTTGGACGCCAGGGAGCCGGAGAAGGGGACCCGTGTAACTGAAGGGCCGGGACCCTCCCATGCCTGCCTCTTGCCTGCTTTCCTGTCCTGACAGCTAGATAATAGGCACAAGGCCTCCTCTCTCCATGAGAGACAGGTCCTGTATTAACACTGGGCACACCACTCATAGTCGACAGTGGGGCGCCTCAGCGCGGCCTCCACTTCTCTGAACTCTTCTCCCCGAGATCCCCCGAGGGTCAGACTGCAGCCCCCGGGCTCTTGACGTCTCCTGTCTTAGGAATCTTG
This sequence comes from Lagenorhynchus albirostris, assembly GCF_949774975.1. Taxonomy (NCBI): domain Eukaryota; kingdom Metazoa; phylum Chordata; class Mammalia; order Artiodactyla; family Delphinidae; genus Lagenorhynchus; species Lagenorhynchus albirostris. The sequence continues at coordinate 104,113,495 of NC_083096.1, read as the reverse complement.
TCTGTTCCGACCTAGTCAACCACCCTCTCCCTTTGGACCAAGCCTTCATCTAAGCCTTCAGGCCTAACTTCCCTCCTGAACCCCAGAACTGTTGCTGGACACTGGCCCTCAGCAAGCCCACAGTCGCATCTCAGATGGAACAATTGGTTTTTCCTCCGAAGTCCACGCTCTCCAGTCCCTCCCGCGGTATCTGACTTGCCCTTCTCCACCTTCCCCTCATGCAGAAGAGCCTGGGGAAGGCTGGTTCTGAGTCTCCTGACCCTCGCCCTACCCCACCCGCACAGCCTGACCCTCCGCGGCTCACTAGCTGCTATCCCTGCCCTCCCCTTCCTCACTCCTCTCGCACAGCGCTGTCCCGTCCAATTCTTAGGACATCCCGTTCCCCACATTGAATCTCTGAGGCTCCTCCAATCCCCTAGCCTGGCATTAAGGTCTCCCCGATCTGGTGGGGGTCAGTCACCTCCCTAAACCTCCCCCTGCCAGCCCCCTGCACAGCTGCACCCTGTGTTCCAGCTCCACCAGTTTCCTCACTCCAAGCAACACTCGCCCCTTTTCTAACTCTACTCTTCTGCTCATGCTGAGCCCCCTCCCTCCCTGGGAATACCCTTCCCTTTGCAGCATCTATCCACATTTTCCCTAGCCTTCAGACTAGCCGGAATCCTTACCTCCTTCGCTGGGAGGTCTCTCCCAGTCAGCCGTCCCCTTCCTCAGCAACTGCATCATTTATTTTTGGCACCAACTCAATTGGGAACTAATCACGCACTGCCTTGTGACAGTTATTCCAATGACACTTGACATTCTTCTTAATGTCGTTCATGGTTCTTCTGCTCCTGGGGGAGCACGCCCGCCTAGCTAAGCCTGGTCCCGGCCAGAGGGTCCCCCACACTCCCAACACCGACCCAGGAGGCCCTGACCCACCTGAGGAGGTTGCCCCTGGGCAAGCTCTGCTCTCGGGCCTGGGGGCTGCCCATGGTGAGGCTCAGCCTCTTGGCCACGTCCGGCCTTCCCTCGACGAGGCTGCCCTCCTGGGCCTGGCCGGGGGAGGTGCCGTACTGCTCCTCCAGGCACCGCAGGGGCACCGTCCTGTTGATGGGCTGGAAGATGATGGCTCCGCTCTGCTGGGAGATGGGCCGCCGGTTGCCCACATAGCAGCGCACCAGGCCGGGGATGGAGTCGAAGCTCTCCATCTCAAACTGGTACTGCACTCGGCTGTAGGCCTCACTGAGCCGCAGGACCGTCCGGCGGATCTTGAAGTGCTGAGGGAGGTTCTTCCACTGGCAGGTCAGGACAAAGTTTCCGGGGCTGGACAGAGAATCACGAACCAGGAAGTCACCGTCTCGCTGCACGAGGTTTTCTGACACCTTTGGGACAAAACGGTGCGTGAGGAGTAGGCAAGGCAAGCTTAGCTGCGCTGCTCCCCACTTCTTTGGGCCAACAGAGGACAATGCTATTATGTCTCTTCTTCCTCAGTCGGCTCTTTGTCAAATGCCAAATTCTTAGAAGACCCACTAATTCATTTAAGAGCTATTTGCTGATCACCTACTATGTGCCAAGTACCACTGTAGGCACTGCGTTTACAGCAGTGAATGAAGCCGACGAGAGTCCCCGCTGCCTCAGAGCTTCTGTTTTTAGTGGACAGCTTCTATTTTAGTGAGGACAAACAAGCAACAGGTACGGTATGTCAGATGTTGTAAAGTTAAGGAAGAAGTAAATCAGGATGAGGGCTGTCCTCTTAAATACTGTGGTTAGGAGGGTGTCATGAGAAGATGATATTTATGCAGACCTGAAGGATATGAAGTGATGGAAAATACATAAGAAAATTTGTGTCTGGTGGGTCTGATTCTCCCCCTTCCCCCAACAATTGAAGGAGGGTGTTTGTTGTCATCTACGAGTCACCCTCAGAGCCCTCTCCTAAGACACCCGTCTCCAGGCCTGGTCGATGGGGGAGGAGGGTCCACATGCAGGTGGAATCCAGGCACTGTGGAATCGACCCTTGAGTGTGGTTCTGGGCACACCGATTACTCTGGAGGGCCTGGAACAAAGAGGGCCAGGTCTCTCATCTCACAGTGTTATTGGGAAGATTATATACCTGCATACATACTATATGCAAAGCACTAGTACAGTGCCTGGAACATAGCAGATGCTAAAAAAATCACTAGCTATAATGATGCTGATGTTTATAATAAAAGGAGAATTTATACTGTGTTGTAGTATGGTTGTTCCTGTAGCTAATCTGCCTGGGTTTGCATTCCGGCTCGTCTGGGTGACAAGTTACATGGACAAGTTACACTCAGTTTACATCATCTGTAAAACGGGGATAATGTCACCTACAGGATAGCTATAAAGGTTTAAAGGACTAAAGTGTTGGCTATAACTATCGTTATTATTGTCACAGTCTTTAGTTATACAATCGGGAGTGATGTATAGCTGAACATTTACACTCATGGCAAATGGGAAACAAATTTTATGATCACGATAAGGAGAATGATGGTGGTGACAGACACCAGATTTATAAACTTTGATAAGTTTTCTAGGACATGCCAACATTTGATCAGCTAGCTTAGAATAGTATGCTACCATGGTTACCTTAAAATTGCATCTTAGCCTTAAAAATGTTTTCACACAGAAATTCCATTTCTTGGAATTGAGCCTGAGGAAATAATCATAGTCATGAACACAGTAGTTATCTGCAAGGATGTTGGGGAGAGTGCCCAATACAGAATGCAGAAAGCATACAGTGGACACAGACAATGGAGACTGGTGTAGGAGAACATTTCAGAGCAGGAGAAAATTCCCAGGAAATAGCATTAAGGGAAGAAAGTGGGCTGCAAAGTTATATGCAGCATGAGCTCATACTTGATTTGGAAAAGTCTGGCAGGATTTATATCGAAATGTTCATAGTGGTTATCTCCAGAAGGGAGAATTACAGGTAAGTGTTTAATTTTCTTCTTTTTACTCTATTTTCTACAATCGATTTTACACTAAAAGAAGAAAAAAAAAAACAAAGTTAGGATCAGGATTATTTCTTTGATGGTGCTGAGAAAGCTGCTACGTTAAAAAAAAACATCCACAACACGATGCCCTTCCCTCACCCTCAGCCACCCCTTTCCTGTCATGTTGTCCTGCGTGACTGGTCAGATCAGGTTACAGTGAAAACCCAAGAGAAACTCTATACCTCAATTCTGCACTTATTCTATTTTTCAGTTTCTATACTATTAAATACAAAAACATCATTCACGGCTATGGCCCAAAGGACTATCACACAAAGTACATGCTGGCCATGAGACTGTGGTCGCTGGTATGATTCCTCTTCTTTCCCACCCCCTGGGCCAGGGGCCGGGGAGGGGAGGGATGGAGAGTGGATAAGTGCCAGCCCCACTAGGGCATAGGCGGCCTTGTCGCTCTGGGTCACCCGCCCTGATGATACCCCCTCTTCACCTGAAATTAAACCGCTGCCTTGAGAAGGAAGCAGGCTCCACAGGGTATGAGGCTGCAGGCAGTCGGCCAAGAGTTCAATTATCTGAACCACAGCCCAGCCTGATATTCCCCTAGGTATCACCCTGCGCGGCTGCCTCCTGCCTGCTCCTTGTTTACAGAACCACAGAACAGCTGCTCTCCCTTCATCCACTCACCGGCCACGGGGAAACGTACTTTGGATTCCTGACCTTAGCTCTTCTCAAGGTCTCCTTAGAGACGCGCCTACGTTAAGTCACCACAGGCCACCCTGTAGTAGTGCGGCTCTGGCTGAACCGGAGCTTGCGCCTGGTAGCCTTGGGCGTGTGACCCTGTGCGGGGGCGGGTACCTGTCGGGGGATGCGGCCGTGGTACCAGGCATGGCTGCGCAAGTCCTCGCTGCTCAGCAGCAGCTCCTCTTCCAGCTCCTTCTTCAGCCTCTCCTGGGTCCTGTCCATGACGTGCCTCTCCTTGGAGAACTGCAACACAGGGTCACCAGTGATCTCCCAGCCTGCTGGGGCCGCGAGCCCAGGCCAGCCGGCTGGAGACGCCAGCCTTGCGGTCGGCTGCTTTGCTAATCAAACCAGTAGATGCCCAAAGCCCTGGTCAGGTAGAGGAGCCTGGATAATGATTACAACTAGCTGTGAACTTTCATTTCTCTGGCTGGAGAGATCGTGTATTTTCACCTGCACTCGGGGACTATGATAGGAGAGTAAGCCAAGCCGTTCCTTTTATCAGTCGACTCGGGTAGCAGCTGAAAACATGGGGAGCAGGGCAGGGGGCGCCAAGGAGAGATGTGCCAGGCCACCCAGAGAGCTTCCTCATTCTCCTTCAGAGCTGTCCTAACACAGAGCTGGGAAGGACAGAGTCCCAGCCGGCCCATGGTCCCAGGCCTGCAGGACAGTGCTGCCCAAAGTGCAGTCCCAGGGCTGTCGTGATGGCTCTGAAATCTTTGCTACCGGCAAACTCCAGTTCAGGACCGAGTTTGCCTTTAAAAACGTTTAGAGCAATTGGACAGAGTAATGTCTCTTGAATCTACTAACAGAAGTCTGAGTTTGTATTTTGTATGTGATTTTAATTTCATTTTTCTGCTATTTCATTTTTTACGACAGATTGGAAAAGGAAACTTAAATCAAAACAAAGAACTGGCTCTTCACCTCAAGTTGTTTGAGAATCACTGAATCTAGGTCACTGCACAGCGGCCGGGACAGGAGTTCTGGGTGGGTAACACTTGTTCCGGGTTTAATTTAGAACCCACGCCCACTTACAACATGTGAACTGAACTTGGACACCTGCCTGGTTCCCAGCAAAACCAGGCTCAGGGACTGTGGCTGAAGGTCATATGAGCAGGAAAAGGCTGTGTCCTTGTGTTTTCTCAACTTCCCCAGCTGGGCCTCAAAGGCCTGTAGGAATCACAAAACTATCCTCATCACACTGCCCTGCACCTTAGCAAGGAAAGAGCCCCCCAGACCTCCTCCACTCAAGAAGAAGAAAAAGACCTGGGATTTTATAGCTGGATTCTGATTCTCAGCCCACGAGGGCACTGGCCGCAGAATGACTCCCGGGCTGTTTTCAAGGTGGGGCTCTGGCTTACTAATTATTTACTTCTCCCTCCACCTCTTCCCCACCACTCTTCTCACAGTGCAGGACCCCCACCCCCCCGGAGTGTTTGACAGATGAGCTGAATTCCTATCAAAGAGATACTGATGTTGGCTGCCCACAGCGCCCGCAGGCATTATTAGCATTGATGTTTGACACTGTCGGCTTCGATCATTAATTATGTACAGGTACATCTGAAGACATTCTGAGTGCAGAATGTAGATTGTCAACCAGGCCGCATCTGCTATTTGTGTATTGTCTGTCTTGCCTCCTGCTAGGTAACAAGCTTCCCGAGACCAGAAGCCCATCTGCCTTCTCCCCTGCTGCCTTCGGGCAATGCCTGAACACAATGGTTACTGCGTACTCACTGAATGAACAAATAACCCAATGTCTATGACTTTTCCTAGTTATGGAGGTTCTCCTGTTTCCTCTCAAATTATTTGAAGCCCTGGTTTAACCGGGCGGGTTGCCACACAGCTAAAGGATGGCTGACATTCCTCAGTCTTTCTCTCTTATAGGGAGATGTGGCCACGTGGCTAAGTTTTGGCCAAGGAAGGGTAAACTGCCACGTTGGTGGGACTTCCAAGCTGAGATGTGATGGCCGGAGCTGCAAAACCATCCTGGATAATGAGGAAGAGGCCAAACCAGAGGAATAGGCGAGCAGAAGGCCTGAACGAGCCCAGGTCCCTCCCAAGGGTGAGGCCAACACCCGGCCCTGGACTGCCGGCCTCCAGGTCTTCCATGTGATCTTTTAGCTTTTTTAAGCCTGTTATTTTGGGTGTTCCTGTCACTGGCAGCTGAGCTAAATCCTAACCGATACTGTGACCCTGGCCTCTCTTCAGCCACCCTGACAGTCTGTACACCTAGCCTAAATCCCTTGTGCCGAGCCCTGGGTCCAATTCTTCTTGGTCCGAGCTCTGAAAATGCAGCAACCAGCAGGTCCTATCCTCTGTGTAACCCTCCACTGAAACTGTGTTCGCCCAGACCCCGAAAGCTATCCCCGTACTCTCCTCGCTCCCTGATAGCCAACACCCAGGCCACGTCCCATCCTCCACCCCCTCTCTCTTTCTCGGCATCTCATAAACATCAAAGGTCTTCTGTAGCATTTTATATGGGACAATCTTTTACTTCAGGTTTTGAGATAATATTGTTTTGCACTTGTTACCAAAAAAAAAAAAAAAAATCAGTTCTCATTACTTCTGTCCTAACTCCTTAGAGGAAAGTCCACAATTACTGTTCTCTCCCCCTGCAGACTCAGGAGATGGGGCACTCTAGGGAAGTACCTAGAGAAGAGAGAATAGATCCGTAAGACTGACCCTCTCACATAATCTGGGACAGAAGACCAGACTTCAGAAAATATGCCCTCAAGCTCTTGCATAATTTGTGAAAAGTTAGGGAGTTCCACAGTTGTCCAGACTTGTATTTTAAATGGGAAGAGGAGAAGGGAAAGGGAGGGAGATGAAGAGGGAGGGGGTGGAGGGGGAGGGGCTTAATTTCAAGCCAGTGAGGGCTGGTTCTGCATTAAAAGGAGCCAAGGGGGCCGCTGGGAGCTTCTGCGTTTACAGATGATGTGGGCAATGTCTCCCAAACAACTGAAGAGGCAATTCAGAAGTCACCCACATATGGTCACTCTCATGATTAAAGAGTGGTTATTTGGGAGAGGATGCCTTCTAGAACTTTCACTCATTGTTTTAATCACATATATTAACGCAACTTTTATTTTTCCCAGGTGCCTATTTTATGACAGCTCCACCTTGCTGACTCTGATTTTGCCGCTGTAGGTAGGTACTTTGATGTGCTGTCAACCCCGTGGTTGGTGACGGGTGACCATATAAGAAAGCAGTTTACACTGAATGGAAGTGCAGTACTCACTGACCTTTGGACCTTATGTTCTTCAACTGCCAGAGAAAGCAAGAAAATAATTACAAATAATCGATCTCTCAAACAAATGCTATAAATATTACTAATGACCACCTTATAGTAACACAACGTTTTCTTCAAGCTCAAATTCTCTAACTATTTGCTCCTAAATTTGAACTTCATTCCTGGAAGATAAGTCTGATTCTTTGTTTCTCCAGTCTCTTATCTTGAGGGGAGGAGGGGGCAGCGAGGGGAGGCCAGAGATGGAATAGGGTTTCATTGCACCAGCACGGGCCCTGGCCATCCTGAGCTCCACCACACACAGCAGCTGGGGCACAACCTCCGGAGGAAGGGAAGCTGCTAGGCTTTGGATCAAGAACATTCTGCCACAAGTCTTGCCAGGTTCATTCCAGGGACCAAATCCACCCACAGCCACCATAAGAGAAGGATGCAGGCTGGACACGTATCTTCTACTCCAAGTCTTACCTGCGTCTGATCCATGAGAGATTTGAGAGCAGTCCTTTTTTTTGGGGGGGGGAGGTGTAAAAAAATGTGCTATGTATGTAAATTAAGTAATAAGTATACCTTGAGCAGGAAAGAAAGGAAAGAAGAAAGGGAGGGAGGGATGGAGGCAGGGCTTAGTAACTACTGTGTCACGGTTACCCACTCACATGGCTCCACTTCTAAAACTTCTTCCAGTCCCAGTCATTGGCTCTGGGGTCTGAGACGAGAGGTAGGTAAACGGATAACTACAGCAAATGAGGGGATGGATGAGGCCCACAACTGTCCAACCGAATTGAAGTTTAGCCAGAAAGTTCATAAATTACTATCATTGTTGCTTTTCATGGAAATCTGAGTCTAGCTACTACTTTCCTACTGCCAGCATTTTCATAACCCTGACGTCAACAGATGTTATAGCACAGTGTTTAAGAGCTCAGGCCAGCCTGCCCCCTCCATCCATAGGCCACTGTGCCACTCACCAGCTGTGTGGCTCTGGGCAAGTGACTTTCCCTCTCTGTAGAGCTCCTGGTCTGCAAAACGGGGATAATAACATATGACGACAGGTTAATAGGGATGAAATGGATCGATATCCATAAAGCGCTTATGACATACCGTGGTACACAGACCGCGCGAACTGTTCACTGTTTTTATAGGCCTATATCAGAAGGCCATTCACCTGGTGAAATAAAATGAACAGTTTACATCTGAGGTGTTTAAGGTCTGATGCACAGGCATGGTGGGTGGGCCAGTATTTGGGAGGAAAGCAGTTCAGGAAAGCAGCCTGGTCCTTGTTTAAGTGCCCACTGGCTACCTCAATCCTCTGCAGGAGCCCGCTGTCCACCTGCCCCAGGCCCTCTGGTCTGGTTACACGGCCAGGACCAGTCCTAGCTTGCTGAGGCCGCCTCCGAAAATCACTCTAATCTGGAAGGAACATCTCTGGAGCCCCACACCGCAGGCAAGTCTGGTCTTGACAGGCTGGGATAGCTGGAGCCCAGGAGATGGTTGGAAAACACATTCTGGAGGCACAGAGCCAGCTCCCCGACGTGCTGGGAACCTCGATTAACAAGGAAACCCACACTTCGACAGTTCTCTGAGGAAGAAAAAGCTGTCCCAGCCCAGGGAGGAATGGAGCTCAGGGTCTCCTCTCGCGACGGCGGTGTGAGGCGCGATCCTGCATTTCAAATCAGGCACGACAATGGGACCCAGACCCTCCGGAGGTTTGTGTTCCTAAGTCCGGGGGATGAGGGACGCGTGCTCACCACCATCGGTGGGAAAGCCCCAGAGCCGCCGTGGGAGACCATTGAGAGGATTAGGGAATAGATGGCATCTGCATTGTAACTCATATTTTATTCTCTCCCTGTGTGGAAGGAAAGCTTCCCAGTTCCCACAGAATTTTAAATTGTGCAAATCACCAAGAAAGACCACATCCCCAGGCTGGGAGCTGTGGATGGAAAGGAAAAGACTGCAGAGGCACCATCTTGGGGCCAAAAACAATGGTGACCAAGCAGTTTGCCAACCCTCAGGCTGCTGGCGTTTGATGACAGGCTGGGTCCCTACCCTCAGGAGGGCACATTCTCCTAGAAGCCCACACAGGGAATAGTTTAACACATCCCTGAGCTCTGGAGACAGAATGCTGGGATCTCATCCCTGCCCCTACAGCTCCTTAGCCTGGGCAAGTTATGCCACCTCTTTATCCTTTGGTTTTCCCATGTCAGAAAGGCCCCATATGGGGTGGGGGGGTAGGAAGGAGAAGACGGGGTATCAGGGTTGGCCCTTGAGGATAAAACTTGAGAACAGTAAGGGTGCTTTGGGCATGTGAGCTAAGAGCAGGTGGGCCTGGTCAGATAAAGGTGCTGTCTGAGGAGGAGAGGGCTAGAGCAGGCGGAGCCTCTCCCCCTAACACCCCAAGCACCCGTTTTCTCTCCCCAGGAGAGCTCCATCTTTTCTCTAAGTATGTGGTTCAAACCTACCTCCCTGGACATTGCTGGCTGGCCTGGCTAAGTCCCTGACCCAAGCTGGCCTCACCAAATTTCTTCCTGGGATCTTTCTAAGGGAACTGAGTGAAGGACACCCTACCTGCTTGTGAAAACGTCATGAGACTGGAAGAACGGAGGTTGCTTCACCTTATGTTGACCCGACTGGGCTGAGAGAATGAAGTCACTGTGCAAAGAGAAGAGAAGGAGGAGATGGAAGGGTCCGAGCGGCACACACATCCCTAACCCCAGCTGATCATGTTAACTGGCAAACTCCCCTGATACCTCAGTTAGTTTGTGCTGGACTCCTGTCACTTGTGACCAGAGAAGTCCTGACCCAGGAAGGCAGAGATCAGACAGATCAGACAGAGGGGCACTGTAGACTGAGAGGTTAGACCTTCACACTCCAGACGCTGAAGGCCATTGACACTTTCTGCCCGGGAAGGCAACAGGTACAAAAAAAAGATGCTTTTGGACGGATCAATCTGGCTGCGGTGAGCAGAAGGGACTGGATGGGGCTGGGGTTAGCGGCACGAGGCCAGTTCAGAGTCTTTTGAAATGTGCTGATGATGCCCAAATCCCCACCTCCAGCCTTTAGGGTTGCTGCTGTGGTAGGGATATTTACCAGAATCCACTTCAGAGCTCACATGCCGATATGGATAAATGGAACTCATCTTTTCTGCAAAGCCTGCTCTTCTCCTTTCCCAGTCATTGGCACCTCCACTGCCCTCATTACTCAAACTAGAACCCTCAGAACTGGCTTCCACGGATCAAGAAATTCCTGATTATACCTCTCACCAGGGCCCATTCTAATCCCCGTGGAGGTTATCATGTCCTGTTCTCCCTGAACTTTCACAATAGCCTCCTGATAATTTCCCTACCCCCATGTCTAGTGCTGCAACCCACCACCTACAAAGCCACAGATCATCATATCCTCAGAGACTTTAGTCAAGGGGTGCCCCAGCTGGGGCTGACAAGAGATCCAGAGTCTCTTCTAGCTCCCCCTCCCCCAAAATGGATCGGCTTCTTATGTCTGGTTTTCGCTCTCCCAGGGCTCAGACCTGGCCCATAAGGGACACAGACCCCCATCGCCCTCTCCTCCCAGATCCCTGAGCTTTGAACACATTACATTCCTTGAAGCCCGGTGAGCTGATGCACCGCTCTTGCTATATACGGACACCTCGTACAGGGACCCAGGTCTGAATTTGCCAGGAGGCCCAGGTCACGAGAAGGCTGTGGATGCCTATGTGAGGCATCTTTGTGGGTCCCCAGAAATAAGTGGCAGAGGCTTGATGGATGGGGGAGATGGGCAAGGGTACTGCCATTATGCAGTGGGTCCATGAGTGGGGTCCATGAGTCAGCAGATTTGGGGCATTAAAGTTTTGTGGACTTTATTTAAAGGGTCCACATGTTCCAAAGGGCTCACAGTATCCTACACATAAAACCCGAAGGCAGGAGATGCCCTTCTCCATCTGGCCCTGAGCTCCCTTTCTGAGGCACACTGACACAGGGCCCTGGTCATAGGACCTTCCACAGCTTCATGGACACACAGTCCCTTATGTCCCTCCTCCATGCCTTCTCTCATGGTCCAGAGACAGTGACCCACCTGCAGATGCCACTGTGCATCCCGGCTGGAGCCCAAGCTGGGGGATGGGGAGAGGCCAGAGGGGAGTTGGATGAGGCAGGCAGGGCCTTGAAGGCCATGCTGAATTAGTCTGATTTTATCAAAGGGGGCAGGGAATCCACTAACACACTCTACACAGTGGGGGCAATACAGTCTGCCAGGCATGAGCTCCTTGAGGGCAGAGGCCATGGCTTACTTGCTTTGGGCTCCCAGAGCCTGGTGGCTAGCACGCAGCAGGTACCCAGTAAACACCTACTGACTGGAACCATGCTTGCCATTTCACCCTCCGTGTGGCAGCTTCCTTGCCACTGGGTGGGGAGAAAAAGAAAGAGTTTGGAGGTTGGTCAAGAACAGGTGACAAAAAACAGAGTCATAGGTCAATGGAACAGAATAGAGAGCCCAGAAATGAACCTACCCTTGTGTGGGCAATTAATCTATGACCAAGAGGCAAGAATATACAATGGAGGAAAGACAACCTCTTCAGTAAATGGTGTTGGGAAAACTGGACAGCTATATGCAAAAGAATCAAACCGGACTACTTTCTCATGCCATATACAAAAATAAACTCAAATGGATTAAAGACTTACATGGGAGACCTGAAACCATAAAACTTCTAGAAGAAAACATAGGCAATACATTCCTAGACATCGGTCTTCGTAACGTATTTTTGGATATGTCTCCTCAGGCAAGGGAAACAAAAGCAAAAATAAACAAACGGGACTACATCAAACTACAAGGCTTTGCACAATGATGGAAACCATCAACAAAATGAAAAGGCTGCCTATTGAAGAGAAGATATTTGCAAACGATATACCTGATAAGGCGCTAATATCCAAAATATACAGAGAACTCATACAACTCAAGAGCGAAAGACCAAACAACCTGATTTTAAAAAATGGGCAGAGGATCTAGATAAACATTTTTCTGAAGAAGACATACAGATGGCCAACAGGTACGTGAAAAGATGCTCAACATCACAAATCATCAGGGAAATGCAACTCAAAACCACAATGAGATATCACCTCACACCTGTCAGAATGGCTATTATTAAAAAGACAACAAATAATAAGTGTTGGTGAGGATGTGAAGAAAAGGGAATCCTCATGCACTGTTGGTGGAAATGTAAATGAGTGCAGATGCTGTGGAAAACAGTATGGAGATTCCTCAAAAAATTTAAAATAGAACTACCATGTGATCCAGCAATTCCACTCCTGGGTATTTATCTGAAGAAAACTAAAACACTGATTAGAAAAAATATATGCACCACTATGTTCACAGCAGTATTATTTACAATAGTCAAGATATGGAAGCAACCTTAGTGCCCATCAATAGATGAATGGATAAAAAAGATCTGGCATATATACACAATGGAATGTTACTCAGCCATAAAAGAGAATGAAATCTTGCCATTTGACACAACATGGATGGACCTAGAGGGGGTATCATGCTAAGTGAGATACGTCAGACAAAAAAAAGACAAATACTGTATGATTTCACTTATATGTAGAATCTAAAAAACAAAACAAGGAACAAACATAACAAAACAGAAACGGACTCACAGATACAGAGAACAAACAGGTGGTTGCCAGAAGGGAGTGGGGTTGGGGGATGAGAGAAATAGGTGAGGAAGATTAAGAGGCACAAACTTCCAGCCACAAAATAAATGAGTCAGGGGGTGAAATGTACAGTGTGGGGAATACAGTCAATAATTATGTAATATCTTTGTATGGTGACAGATGGTAACCAAACTTACGGTAATCATTATGAATGTAGAGAAGTATCAAATCACTATGTTACATAACAGGAATTAACAGAGTGTTGTAGGTCAATTATACTTCACAAACAAACAAACTCATAGAAAAAGAGATCAGATTTGTGGTTACCAGAGGTGGGTGGGGGGAGGGGGAATTGGATGAAGGAGTCAAAAGGCACAAACGTCCAGTTATAAGATAAATAAGTCCTAGGGATGTAACGTACAACATGATCAATAAACTTAACTCTACTGCCCATTACATATGAAAGGTGTTAAGAGAGTAAATCCTAGAGTTCTCATCACAAGGAAAACAATATATTTTTTCTATTTCTCTAATTTTCTATCTACAGGAGATGATGTTCACTAAACTTATTGCGATCACTTCATGACGTATGGAAGTCAAATCGTTATGCTGTACACTTTAAATTTAACAGTTCTGTATGTCAGTTATACCTCAATAAAACTGGAAGGGAAAAAATAAAAGAACAGGTGACCCTGACCACCTTTCTAGACTTCTCTTAACTTGTGTCTGTCTGCACCTGGGAGTAATAGCGCCCACGTCACAGGACTACCTGACCTGATGCCCCTGGGATAAAAAAAAAAAGGAATTGGCACAGTGCCTGGCACACGGTAGGTGCTCATGTGGAACAACGTAGAATTTGAACCCTCTAAAGATGCTTCTTAGCTAAAAAATAGAAAGTTACTTCACTAAAGAGTTTTTTTTAAAAAACGAATTATACAACCCATCAGAAGGTTTGAGAGATATTTGGTCTTTGAGAATTTATCAATAGTTCTGATGGAATAAAAAAAGCTAGAAGTTGGAACTACCAATTTCTACTTAGGCATAGTTATGTTTATTCTGTTTATTTCAGTTCCAGGTCAATAGTTGCTGGGGTTTTGAGCAGCACTAAACGGTTCCACCTGTGCAGGGTGACGCGTCACTGAGCACCCGTAAGAAGGCACTTTGCTTCGGCGGCACGCGTCTCAGTACTAACATGCACACGTGGTTACTCCAGCCGGCCACACGTCCACAGCACACAGGACAGAGTGGCAGCATGAGAGTGTAAGAAAGTTGTGTGTTTTGCCCGAGGGCTGAGACGTCCTGGTACAGAGATGATGTGTCCTTCAGGGCCTTCGAGGCTTAGTCATCAATATGTTTTTTTGTTGAATTTTTAAGGTTGGGATGATTTTCTAGTCATTCATTCTATGACCAAGGTTGGGAATTAACTTGCTTGAAATAAAAAAAGGAGGGTGGGAATGTGTGCAAGAAAAGAGGAAGGGAGGGAGCAAGCTTCTGGGCTACTCTGTCCTAGTGCAGTGTCGGGCCACAACACCCAGAAAGCTATCAGGCTCTCAGACAAAAGCTTCTCTCTTCTGCCCTAGGCCACTTTACTCAACTGAGGGAGAGGTCCACAGAAGTCCAGGCCACTCATCGGGTTGTACCAAACAACTCCACAGGTCATGTTTTTCCATAAATCTCATTCAGAAATTACGATCACAAACAAAATTGTAAGTCCGACTGCATGTAAAATTGGTCTAATTTCTCAGCAAAGACCATGTCCTCTGATGAGCCAATGGGAAACCCCTCTGAGTCCGCTGTGAACTGCCCCCAGGTGGCCAGGGCAATGCCAGAGTCCGGAAAGACCCTCATCTCAGATCCACTGAACTCCAGCAAGACACGTGATGACGTGACAGCCGTGCCATCTCGAACCCTAACGAATGCTGTAAACACCTGAAGAGGCGGAGCTCCTCCACCCTGGAAAGCGCACACTTTTGATCCCCATCACAGGAGTATTCTAAGCCTCACCAAGCCTCTTAGCATCTAGGGTTGGCGTACAAGTAAACCCGCCTAAAGATGAGATTCTTTGGGGATTTCAGAAACTCAGACCCTTTGAAACACTGCCTTGTGCTGAATTTTAAGCAGTGGACCAGTTGATGACCAAATTCCAAAGTATATCAAGGGCTTTCAGAGATCCAAGTGGTATTTTTACTGTTGAAAACCTGCATAAATTGATCACGAAGCCACAGAATGAATAAATCCCAATTACTTCTGCCACTCTTAACCCTGACCACAGGCTGAAAAACAAGAATCCACTTCTCCACCAGTTTCAGGCCCAACAATTTCTAGTACAAACCTTCAACTGTTTTAATCTGAGGTAGAATAGAATGAAAGGGGATGGCATTTGCGGCAATCCTAAGGCCTTGAAATGAAACTATTCGTATATTGGGTTCTGCGCCACCTTTGACTGACACTCGCTGGCTTTATGGCTTGCCTAAAAATATTTTATTATAATCCAAAGATAAGTGAAGAAAGGCTTGAATTTACTAATCCAACTTTTCCCACTGGGGTGCTAGGCTAGACAAATATAGTTTCTCATGCTAATAACTGTGATTAAAGTCAAAGTCTTTACCTAAGTAAAGAATTAATTTGTAACTAAAAGTCCAAAGAGAAAAAATGTCAAATTCAAATTTTATATCTCCTATTTGGTAGACAAAAGCAAATGGTGGCATGGGCAGTTGGGCATTTCAGCCTGGCCCAGAGCAGTGGGGGGTGGCCACACCGTGGCCTGGCCACTGGCTCCGGGATGTGTACAACAGAGGGACATTATATCTAAGGAGGGGTCCTTCGTAAACAGCCATTGAAAATTTGTATACCACAGCCGCCTGGCAGGTGGCAATAGAGCGTCTTGAGGAAAGGGTGCCTGATTCTAATTCACACAAGGTACTCTGTGGGCCAGCGGGGAAAGGCCCTGAGCTGTCCCAGAGGCTCTCTGCCTGTTAGGTGTTGGGCTCTTGACAAATGGGGACCTCTGGTCTCACTTGGGGCCCTTGCCTCTGAGCCTGCTCCTTTCCATCCTGAGATTAAAGCTCAGTGACGCAGTCTTTGGAGGCAGCTTCCTAACCCACACAGTACTTCACCCTGTTGGCCAAAGTTCTGCAGAAACAATCAGGTAGTTAGTTTTTTTTTTTTTTTTTAATTTTTGGTTACGTCTGGTCTCAGTTGCAGCACGCAGGATCTTTCGCTGTGGCTCGCGGGCTCCAGGGCACGCAGGCTCAGTGGTTACGGTGGCCGGACTTAGTTGCCCCGCGGCGTGTGGGTCCTTAAGTTCCCCGACCAGGGATCGAACCTATGTCCCCTGCATTGGAAGGAGGATGCTTAACCACTGGACCACCAGGGAAGTCCCAGGTAATCAGTTTTAAATCAAGAGCTTGATAGTCACTGGAACACTGTGCCTTTGATTAAACTCAAGGACTTACCAAGTGCCTGCTGTGCCGCTCGGCCTCCTAGGCTAGACCTGAGGGGAGATGCAGACATGAGTAAGAAATATTCCATGGCCTGACGTGGGCTACAGAGCCTCTTTGAGGAGACGAGACATCCGAAGGGAATGAACAGTAATAAATCACAAGTTGTTTTGCTGAAGTTCTCAGTGTTTGTCTTCTTTGAGGTCAGTGAGGGCCTTTGGCTCCTTCTGAGAAAGGACTCAGTAGCAAAGAGATTTCATAAAATTTCAATAAGTTTCAGCATTCTGAAACACTTCAATTAATTTGCTGCTAACGTTTAAGTTCCTTGAAGATATAAATTCCTCTTTTCTAAATCCTAGAAAGAATCTCATCTTCAGCAAAGATTCTACAGATGGGTTTTGATGCCATTTTACCATTTTATAATTAAACCTGAGTAATTTATCACACTTTGCATCAGATTCTCACTCCAGTGCCATTAAAAACTGATTTGCAATTTGCTGTTAAATTAAGATGCTTCATTTTTTTACTTTGTGTGATTTTCCTTTTCACAGACAAATGATGATACAGGGGCCGTCAGACACTAGCACAGATAGGAAAATGCCATCAACCCCCCCAGAGAGCCCAAGTCCAAGAGATTTCATTTTATTCATTATCAAACCTTATCAAATGCTTATTAAAAGAGGCTCAGAAACCATGAATAAGAAACATGAAGAGGATATCTGTGGAACTCCGTGCTTATCAAGGTTCTGTGAAATTCGCATTAAAATTCTGCTTTCCATATGTGTAAATGAAAAAAGACTAATTTTAATTTGTGCAGACTGGAGCCTTAACGCAGCACACTCTCTAAGCAGGCAGCAGTAACTTAATCCTCCGTTCCAAACTAATTACATTAGAATCATTCTGATTGGGACCCACGGCTCCCTTTGATGTTAAACTCCTGTTGCCTTTCATCCACAATCATTCTCTGGGCAAGATCTTCCCCACACCCTCCCATCCTGCTAGATCATGAAGCTATTGCTTTTGAAGTTCAATTTTATTTTGATGAAACACCAAGGGACTGAAAATTATTTTTCACTGAAGGAGACCGATTTCGGTCTGAAAACTGCAGGAAGAATTCTAAGTGTGACAGAATGTAGCACATCCAACACCAAGAATAGCGGTTTTTCCTTCACAAAGGTTACTCACATGTGAAAGAACTTGCTGAATGCACTCATTACACCATAAGCTCTCCTCCCCTCCCCCTCCCTCCCCTGGCCCCAGTGGGTTTGTCCATCATGTTTCTTACCCTTTTGACAAAGCATTACCCAGGGGCTCACTCAGTGCTCAACTCCAAGGGGGTCTCACCTTTCTCTGGTAATAGATAAACTGAAACACGATAAGATTTTCAACAAGCCATTTGTTAACATCCTGCCCTGCTGAAAGCTATGGTGGGTACCCTCCCCTCCAGATCAAATGTAGGTGGTGACTTCCTGAAGCAGACATCTACATCACCCCCATGAGGCAGCCCTGTATTCTGATTCTTCCCAGTGAGAAGTTGGATGTGCCACACTTACGATGAAGGCTGAAGGTCGCTGGTTGCACTTAATCCTTTATTGGGTCAGTGAAATGAAGGGCTTCAAATAAAAGCCAAGTACCAGTTCGACCGATGAAAACCTCCTCTAAACTGCTTTGGTCCCTTTAACCGTGTCCTCAAGTGACTTCCGATAACACCTCTCTCTCACACACACACAAGCTAAATAAGACAACGCAAGTGAAATATTAATCGCTCCGTCTGGCAGTGAGATTCCATTCAGTAAGAGTAGTGTTTTGTTAACATCTACAGCGAATGAAAAAACAGAGACTGCCCTGGCTAAGGCAGACCCAGGATAAGGGTTTGAAGACCAGCTGACCAAATTTCAGAACACAAAGAGAGCCAAACCAGAAATCTTTACCATTGGTAATTCAAGCTTGTTAATTCAACATTTAATTCAAATTATGAGTGATGTGGAACACAGCTGTTCACCAAAATGGATTCTCTATTTCCTCTTCAGAATATCAGAAAATAAAAATCAACTTAATTTAAATACTATCCTTTTCAAAAACAAAAAACCACCCAAAACCCCAATTCTATCCTTTCCTTAAATTCACCTCAAATGCATGAGGCATTACTGAATAAACAAAATGCATTGTGATTGAAAGACACCAGGAGATGTAATTGGAAGGAAAAACGAGATATGCCAAACACGTGGAGGAAAATCCAAAGATTCAGAAAGCCCTTCAGTGTGCGGGTGGAATAAATGACTTTCCAAATCCTCTCTTTGCAAAACAGTACGTGACTAACAACTGTCTCAGAAAGTGCATTATAGATCAGAGCTAAGTACGGAGTAGGTTTTCAGTAAAACGAAATGACTCATCACAAAATGGGTTTTGGCCAAGCATCGACTTCACTGCTTCCAATATACACCTCACACACATGCCACTTTAAAGGCATATATTTCTCCCAGAGGAGTTCAAAGTTCTTGACACCCACATAATTCATCTAAACAAGTTTTTTTTTTAAAAAACACACAAACACCATGTTAGATGTCATGGACAGGATCAGGAAAGCAGCAGCTGGACTCAGAGGGACAAGATACCTAATACAACACAACTCAGATCTCATGAATCATATGATGTCCCTGGAATTAAATAAGTAGCAAGAATATTTATATCTCACAAGAGAAAACATGACCAAGGCCCTGAATTTTCGTGACTTGCTCAGACCTATGCAGTAAAGGATTGCCTGAAAACTAGAATCCAAGTCTCCCAAAGTATATGAAGAACCAGACATGTTTACGGGAAAGACCTGGGGAACATGAGGGCTGTGTTGACATATATGAAGGTTTGGGATGTTCTCGTCCCAAGATGGCAGGTCAGATATTCTTCGTTCAACTCCCTCCTGTCTTATTCCTAGGTGTCTACTCATACCAACTAATTTGGCCTCAAATAGACATGGTCATATTATGGAAGGGAAAAACATGTATCTGAAGGGTTATTATACTCATTTAACTTAAGAATAAGGTGGACATTGCAAGGTACAGATTTTGACTCAATACTAGGAGGAACTTTCTAGCAATTTAGAGTTTTCAAAAGTGGGACTGTATTGCCTTTAGGGTACAGTACACCTCCCATCTCTAGAAATGTCAAAAAGAAGGGTAATAAAATGACCTCCTATGAAGATTTAGGGCCAGATGACCAGTTAGGAAGTTACTGCAGAATTTTAAGCAGTAATAGATAATGAGGCCTGAAGTAGTACAGTACTGGTGGGAGAGACAGGAGGAAAGGGTGGATGAGAGAACAGTTTAGGAGTAAAATCATGAAGACATAACTGATTAGACATGGAAGATGAATAGGGGGAAAAGACATGGGAGCTCCTGGAAGATGACTGAGCCATCAACTTCCAGTACAGAAGCATGAGCGGGGAGCAAGTTTATGGAAGAAGATGTAGAGCCTGAGGTACCTGTGGGCCATCCAGATGGAGTGGCTCACGAGGCCATGGGATCAAGGTGCTATAGAGAAGGGCTTGAGAATCCTCAGTGTAGAGGGCGTATGCTGTCTCAAATGCCACGTAAGGGATGGGTTATAGAGGGAATATGAGAAGAGGGCTAGAAGACACTGGCTTTTTTAAGAGGCAGGCTAGAAAGAGAAGCTGAAGACAGGTGTCTTAGTCCATTTAAGCTACTATAAGAAAAATACGATAGACTGGGTGGCTTAAACAACAAACATTTATTTCTCACAGTTTCTGGAGGCTGGGAAGTCTAAGATCAAGGCACTGGCAGATTCAGTGTCTATTGAGAGCTTGCTTTCTAGTTTATAGATGGCCATGTTCTTGCCATGTCCTCACATGGTGGAAGGGATAAGAGAGCTCTCTGGGATCCCCTTTATAAGGGCACTAATTCCATTCACCAGGGCTCCACCCTCATGACCTAATCACCTCCCAAAGGGCCTACCTGTTAACATCAACGCATTCGAGGTTAGGATTTCAACATGAATTTTGGGGGGACACAAACATTCAGTCTATAACAACACAGCAGGATGGGTTGGGCAGGATCTAAGAGAAACAAGTAGAGTTCAGTGTCCTAGAGGTTGAGAGGAGACTTCCAGGAAAGGATGGCCAACAGTGCCAAGTGCAGCAGAGAGTTCTAATAGCATCAGAATTGGATGGCAGCCACAGGACTTTGCGAGGACAGGTCGCTGATCAGGTCAAGGGGACTGAGTGGCCAATGGGAAGTGAGGAAGCAGAGTCTGTGTTAACCAGCTTTGGGGATGGAGGAAGTCAGGGACCAGGAAGGAAGACATGGATATGATGATTATTTTTAGAATGGGGAAGACTGAAGCATGTCTAAGCTAAGAGGAAAGTGCTGGTAGAGAGGGACAACCTGAAGATGCCTGAGGAGTCTTTGGGGAGGAGGGTGGTCACGGGCACAGGTGGCAGGGCTGGGCTTGGTCAGGGAGAGGGACATTTCATCCTCAGAGGCTGCAGGAAGGAAGAGAGGGTCATGGATATGGACACAGGTAGAGCTGTAGCTCGTGGGGGCAGGGGTGCGGATGGAAAAGTATTGGGCCTGGGGCTTCCCTGGTGGCGCAGTGGTTGAGGGTCCACCTGCTGATGCAGGGGACGTGGATTTATGCCCCGATCCGGGAAGATCCCACATGCCGCGGAGCGGCTAGGCCCGTGAGCCATGGCCGCTGAGCCTGCGCGTCTGGAGCCTGTGCTCCGCAACGGGAGAGGCCACAGCAGTGAGAGGCCTGCGTACCTCAAACAAAAAAAATAATAATAAATAAATAAAAAAGTATCGGGCCTGATGGTCTGAACTGTTGCTGTGGAGTAAGAAACAGGATCTTATTATGAGTGTTAAAAACAGGCTTAAAGAGAAGGTGGAGAGAGGAAAACACGAGTGAGCTGAGCAGGGACAAGCAGAGAGGAAGGGAGGCTTCAAGGATGTTGGCATGAGTTAGGGGAGACGCTGGTGATGCTCCTCAAACGCATCCTGCACACAAGGGGCCGACCCCAAACCCTCCCCCACTCCCATCCGAACTGCGTGCTGGCTCCCCGCTGCCCTGTGCCGTCTGTGCACCGACCACCTCTCGGATCTCATCTCCTTCTGCTGCTCAACTTCAGCCTGAAGTCCCGTGTGTGATGCCCTTTTTCTCCCCAGGGCCTCTTCAACCTACGGCTCCTTTAGGAGTTGCCCAGTGTTACCTGCTCGGGGAAGTTCCCTGACCCAGAAGTGGGTTAATACCTCTGCCCAGCACCTCGCACTGTGCTGTGCATTCTCCCTGCCTTTGCACCACCACGTGATACCTCTCCGTGGTACCTTGGAGAGAGCTGCCTGCGTGCCCATCTCCCCAGCCGGATACGGAATTGCTCCTTTAGGACAAAAACTTTCACTCTGTCTCCCCAGCACCCACAGGCCCTTGATACACATGCTGGGCATGGGGGTGGGGGTGGGGGCAGGGAATGAGTAGATGAATTCTGAGTGGGAGACTGGCTCGCTGGTCCCTCGCTGGTCCATCTTACTACAGTTAAAGGATCTAGGATTCTAGCTTGTTGGTTCTCTCTGTATACCTGCTTTTGTAAAAGCACACACGTGTTAGAGTGGACACTGGGGAGAGTTCTCCATACAGACTAAAAGACTGATCATAGCCCTTTCATAAGATAGAAAAATAGGCCATGACATTCTCGTGGCCAGAGCCAGATTCCAATAGTAGCTCCCGGGGCTATGGACATGCACTGAAAATCCAGATGAGGACAGAGATGCTACAGTGATGTCCAACCCCAGGAGGCACTCCTCTCCTCCTCTCCCCCACCAGGACAGCCTGAGTCTCCTCTGCTGCCCTGGGGACGTCTAAAATGTGCATCAGGTAAAAGGCCTCAGCTCTGTCTCTGAAGGCATCTTTAAACCCAGCGACAGAGGTCAGGGTCCTCCGTGTACGGCTGCCCTCTCACACGTGGGTGCGTGACGACCGTTGTGGCGCGCGCACCCCAATGACTCACCAGCATCCTTTCCAGTGTTTGGCACAGCTCCATCTCTCTGCGGTCCTGGAGGTGCTGATCCGCTAACAGAATTTTCCCAGGATCCCAGTCTCGTTTCTGCTTCCCACCCACGACTCTCCAACAAAAACAAGGTCTCAGCCAGGATCCAAGCTCCGGGGTCTGTGGTGAAGGGGGCACTGGGATCCAGCCCCTGTCAGGCACGTCCTTCCCCGATGCTGAAACCAGATCCCCGTGGCCCCCAGATGCCAATGGAATGCATTTAGGTTTCTTTTAAAAAGCTGTGCTAGGCCTTTTTTTTTTTTTTTTGGAGAGCAGGAGAAATAAGTGAGCAACTACTAAGTGCTACAAAGATGGGCTGGGTCACTTCGAAAGACATTTCCCCGGTGGCTTTTTCCACCTTGCGCAGCTTGTGCTGTTGATGCATCAGCCCCGTGACAAAGGCAACCTAAGCCACTGTCAACACCAGGGTGTATCACCAGTAACCAACCTGTCACAACAGCAGACAGACCAAGGGATGGGCCACAGGGAAAATGAGCAGAACTTTCACTCTATTACATGACACTCCAACACAGAAAGGTAGTTTCCAATGAAATCAAGTTCTGAGGGCCCAACCCTCCACGCATGGGCAGATGAGACACCTCAGGCTATAATGTGCATTCAGAGAGGCTCCAAATA
The DNA here is from genome assembly GCF_949774975.1 of Lagenorhynchus albirostris. NCBI lineage: Eukaryota > Metazoa > Chordata > Mammalia > Artiodactyla > Delphinidae > Lagenorhynchus > Lagenorhynchus albirostris. Next base: position 104,090,798 of record NC_083096.1, on the reverse strand, counting down.
CTTTTTCCAGGGGCAAGGGAAATGATTTAAAGCAAAACAAAACACTACGATAGCAACTGCACGATATAAGCTCTTCCCACCATAGGGCACTTTGTGGCTGCAAAGACAGTCACACCTCTGTACGAGAATGTAAATGCTTAAAATCCACTGCCTCTAACGACGACTTCTCGTTGACAAGACCAGTGCCGCTGGACTTAGTGACTGGTTAGCCAAGACTTACTGATTCATTTATCCACCAACTCCCTACTCCAACCTCCTTGTTGGTGCTCTTTCAGAAAGGTGGCTATTCTGCACTTGCAAGGTAACTCCAGTCTCTTTGGTTCCCCTGAAGTTTCCTGACACAATCACACCCACCTTCATCAGGAGTAGCCACTGATGAGGCAGCAAGTTTCAGCTCCGGTTCCCCTGCCCACACGCAGGGAGAATCAGGGACTCAAGGGGCCAGAGAAGTGGGCGTTTGTCCCCACGGCCAGTTCCAGAAATGGGATCTATTGTGCTTCTCCTAAATTCCTTCTGCAGTTCTCTAGGAACCGGAAGGTGGCCCTGCCACTGCCGCAGGAAGGCGACCTAGTCTATGAAAACCAGTGCTGCGTCCTCCCTGAAGTCTTCCCTGAAAGCTGAGGTTCGCACTATGCTTTCCCAACTGAACAGTTAACTGAAGTATGAGTAGGGACAGAATCATCTTGTCAATGTTCACTGGTCTTACTATGGTATCGGAGAAAGGACACTTGGCTTGAGGCCACAAAATCCGATTTCTACTCCTGGTTCCCCACTAAATGATTCCGGAGCAGGGAGCTTCTCTGAGCCTCGGCTTCTCCTCTGTGGAGAAGGAGTAAACTACCGTCCTGCCTGATTTCAGCTTGTCTTGAGACCCCAGGGAGACAACTTGTGAAGGAACCTCAGACATTGGAAAGCCTTTTGCAAATGTAACGAAATGACACTATGGACTAATGGTCTTGTGGGAAGTCCTTCAAAGGCAGGAACCTGCCTCAGTCATTAAATCACCCCCCACCACCACCACCTAACAAAGTTCTTACACACGGAAAGGCTACGACATTTGCCATTCAGGGATTTTCAAACATCCCCACTAACGTTGTGGATCTGGAATATCTTCATGACAGACTCTTTTCCATTGGCTGTAAACAAAATGTCCTTTCCTTTTCTTACTCGAGATCCAGAGGCCTTTTGTGAAATGAGTGCCTTGTGTGAACCCTTCTGGGATGTTAAAATCGTGACCCTTGAGGGACTTCCGGGAAGATGGCGGAAGAGTAAGACGCGGAGATCACCTTCCTCTCCACAGATACACCAGAAGTACATCTATGCGTGGAACAACTCCTACGGAGCACCTACTGAACGCTGGCAGAAGACCTCAGACCTCCCAAAAGGCAAGGAACCCCCCACGTACTTGGTTAGGGCAAAAGAAAAAACTAAACAGAGACAAAAGGATAGGGACGGGTCCTGCACCAGCGGGAGAGAGCTGTGAAGGAGGAAAGGTGTCCACACACTAGGAAGCCCCTTCGCGGGTGGAGACTTCGGGAGGCGGAGCGGGGGAGCTTGGGAGCCGCGGAGGAGAACACAGCAACAGGGGTGCGGAGGGCAAAGCGAACAGATTCCAGCGCAGAGGATCGGGCCGACCGGCACTCACCAGCCGAGAGGCTTGTCTGCTCGCCCGCCGGGGCGGGCGGGACTGGGAGCTGAGGCTCCGGCTTTTGTCGGAGCGCCGGGAGAGGACTGAGGTTGGCGGCGTGAACACAGCCTGCAGGGCGTTGGTGCGCCGCGGCTGGCCGGGAGAGAGTCCGGGGAGGGGTCTGGACCTGCCGAAGAGGCAAGAGACTTTTACGTCCCTCTTTGTTTCCTGGTGCACGAGGAGAGGGGATTAAGAGCGCTGCTTGAGAGGGCTCCAGGGACGGGCGCGAGCCGCGGCTAAGATTGCGGAGCCCAGAGACGGACATGGGACGCTGAGGCCGCTGCTGCCGCCGTCAGGAGGCCTGTGTGCGAGCACAGGTCACTAGCCACACGCCCTTCCGGGGAGCCTGTGCAGCCCGCCACTGCCAGGGTCCCGGGATCCAGGGACGGCTCCCCCGGGAGAGCGCACGGCGCCCTCAGGCTGCAGCGTCACGCCGGCCTCTGCCGCTGCAGGCCCGCCCCACACTCCGTGACCCTCCCTACCCCCCGGCCTGGGTGAGCCAGAGCCTCCGAATCAGCGGCTCCTTTAGCCCCGTCCTGTCTGAGCAAAGAACAGACGCCCTCCGGCGACCTACACGCACAGGCGGGGCCCAATCCAAAGCTGAGCCCCTGGGAACTGTGAGAACAAAGAAGAGAAAGGGAAATCTCTCCCAGCAGCCTCAGAAGCATCGGATTAAAGCTCCACAATCAACTTGATATACCCTGCATCTGTGGAATACCTGAATAGACAACGAATCATCCCAAATTAAGGAGCCCTGTGGATGAAAGGCTCTTGGTGCTGCAGCCAGGAGTCAGTGCTGTGCCTCTGAGGTGGGAGAGCCAACTTCAGGACACTGGTCCACAAGAGGCCTCCCAGCTGCACATAATATCAAACAGCAAAAATCTCCGAGAGATCTCCATCTCAACGCCAGCACCCAGCTTCACTCAACGACCAGCAAGCTACAGTGCTAGACATCCTATGCCAAACAACTAGCAAGACAGGAACACAACCCCACCCATTAGCAGAGAGGCTGCCCAAAATCATAGTAAGTCTACAGACACCCCAAAACACACCACCAGACGTGGACCTGCCCACCAGAAAGACAAGATCCAGCCTCATCCACCAGAACACAGGCACTAGTACCCTCCACCAGGAAGCCTACACAACCCACTGAACCAACCTTAGCCACTGGGGACAGACACAAAAAACAACAGGAACTACGAACCTTCAGCCTGCAAAAAAGGAGACCCCAAACACAGTAAGATAAGCAAAATGAAAAGACAGAAAAACACACAGCAGATGAAGGAGCAAGATAAAAACCCACCAGACCTAACAAATGAAGAGGAAATAGGCAGTCTACCTGAAAAAGAATTCAGAATAATGATAGTAAGGTTGATCCGAAATCTTGGAGATAGAATGGACAATAGAATGGACAAATTGCAAGAATCAGTTAACAAGGACCTAGAAGAACTAAAGATGAAACAAGCAACGATGAACAACACAATAAATGAAATTAAAAATACTCTAGATGGGATCAATAGCAGAATAACTGAGGCAGAAGAACGGATAAGTGACCTGGAAGATAAAATAGTGGAAATAACTACTGCAGAGCAGAAAAAAGAAAAAAGAATGAAAAGAACTGAGGACAGTCTCAGAGACCTCTGGGACAACATTAAACGCACCAACATTCGAATTATAGGGGTTCCAGAAGAAGAAGAGAAAAAGGGACTGAGAAAATATTTGAAGAGATTATAGTTGAAAACTTCCCTAATATGGGAAAAGAAATAGTTAATCAAGTCCAGGAAGCACAGAGAGTCCCATACAGGATAAATCCAAGGAGAAATATGCCAAGACACATATTAATCAAACTGTCAAACATTAAATACAAAGAAAACATATTAAAAGCAGCAAGGGAAAAACAACAAATAACACACAAGGGAATCCCCATAAGGTTAACAGCTGATCTTTCAGCAGAAACTCTGCAAGCCAGAAGGGAGTGGCAGGACATATTGAAAGTGTTGAAGGAGAAAAACCTGCAACCAAGATTACTTTACCCAGCAAGGATCTCATTCAGATTTGATGGAGAAATTAAAACCTTTACAGACAAGCAAAAGCTGAGAGAGTTCAGCACCACCAAACCAGCTCTACAACAACTGCTAAAGGAACTTCTCTAGGCAAGAAACACAAAAGAAGGAAAGGACCTACAATAATGAACCCAAAACAATTAAGAAAATGGGAATAGGAACACACATATCGATAATTACCTTAAATGTAAATGGACTAAATGCTCCCACCAAAAGACACAGATTGGCTGAACGGATACAAAAACAAGACCCATATATTTGCTGTCTACAAGAGACCCACTTCAGACCTAGAGACACATACAGACTGAAAGTAAGGGGATGGAAAAAGGTATTTCATGCAAATGGAAACCAAAAGAAAGCTGGAGTAGCAATTCTCATATCAGACAAAATAGACTTTAAAACAAAGACTATTAGAAGAGACAAAGAAGGACACTACATAATGATCAAGGGATCGATCCAAGAGGAAGATATAACAATTGTAAATATTTATGCACCCAACTTAGGTGCACCTCAATACATAAGGCAAATACTGACAACCATAAAAGGGGAAATCGACAGTAACACATTCATAGTAGGGGACTTTAACACCCCACTTTCACCAATGGACAGATCATCCAAAATGAAAATAAATAAGGAAACACAAGCTTTAAATGATACATTAAACGAGATGGAGTTAATTGATATTTATAGGACATTCCATCCAAAAACAACAGAATACACATTTTTCTCAAGTGCTCATGGAACATTCTCCAGGATAGATCATATCTTGGGTCACAAATCAAGCCTTGGTAAATTTAAGAAAATTGAAATTGTATCAAGTATCTTTTCTGACCACAACGCCATGAGACTAGATATCAATTACAGGAAAAGATCTGTAAAAAATACAAACACATGGAGGCTAAACAATACACTACTTAATAATGAAGTGACCACTGAAGAAATCAAAGAGGAAATAAAAAAATACCTAGAAACAAACGACAATGGAGACACAACGACCCAAAACCTGTGGGATGCAGCAAAAGCAGTTCTAAGGGGGAAGTTTATAGCAATACAAGCCCACCTTAAGAAGCAGGAAACATCTCGAATAAACAACCTAACCTTGCACCTCAAGCAATTAGAGAAAGAAGAACAAAAAAACCCCAAAGCTAGCAGAAGGAAAGAAATCATAAAAATCAGATCAGAAATAAATGAAAAAGAAATGAAGGAAACAATAGCAAAGATCAATAAAACTAAAAGCTGGTTCTTTGAGAAGATAAACAAAATAGATAAACCACTAGCCAGACTCATCAAGAAAAAAAGGGAGAAGACTCAAATCAATAGAATTAGAAATGAAAAAGGAGAGGTAACAACTGACACTGCAGAAATAAAAGAGATCATGAGAGATTACTACAAGCAACTCTATGCCAATAAAATGGACAATCTGGAAGAAATGGACAAATTCTTGGAAATGCACAACCTGCCAAGACTGAATCAGGAAGAAATAGAAAATATGAACAGACCAATCACAAGCACTGAAATTGAAACTGTGATTAAAAATCTTCCAACAAAGAAAAGCCCAGGACCAGATGGCTTCACAGGAGAATTCTATCAAACATTTAGAGAAGAGCTAACACCTATCCTTCTCAAACTCTTCCAAAATATAGCAGAGGGAGGAACACTCCCAAACTCCTTCTACGAGGCCACCATCACCTTGATACCAAAACCAGACAAGGATGTCACAAAGAAAGAAAACTACAGGCCAATATCACTGATGAACATAGATGCAAAAATCCTCAACAAAATACTAGCAAACAGAATCCAACAGCACATTAAAAGGATCATACACCATGATCAAGTGGGGTTTATTCCAGGAATGCAAGGATTCTTCAATATACGCAAATCTATCAATGTGATAAACCATATTAACAAACTGAAGGAGAAAAACCATATGATCATCTCAATAGATGCAGAGAAAGCTTTTGACAAAATTCAACACCCATTTATGATAAAAACCCTGCAGAAAGTAGGCATAGAGGGAACTTTCCTCAACATAATAAAGGCCATATATGACAAGCCCACAGCAAACATCATCCTCAATGGTGAAAAACTGAAAGCATTTCCACTAAGATCAGGAACAAGACAAGGTTGCCCACTCTCACCACTCTTATTCAACATAGTTTTGGAAGTTTTAGCCACAGCAATCAGAGAAGAAAAGGAAATAAAAGGAATCCAAATCGGAAAAGAAGAAGTAAAGCTGTCACTGTTTGCAGATGACATGATACTATACATAGAGAACCCTAAAGATGCTACCAGAAAACTACTAGAGCTAATCAATGAATTTGGTAAAGTGGCAGGATACAAAATTAATGCACAGAAATCTCTGGCATTCCTATATACTAATGATGAAAAATCTGAAAGTGAAATCAAGAAAACACTCCCATTTACCATTGCAACAAAAAGAATAAAATATCTAGGAATAAACCTACCTAAGGAGACAAAAGATCTGTATGCAGAAAATTATAAGACACTGATGAAAGAAATTAAAGACGATACAAATAGATGGAGAGATATACCATGTTCTTGGATTGGAAGAATCAACATTGTGAAAATGACTCTACTACCGAAAGCAATCTATAGATTCAATGCAATCCCTATCAAACTACCACTGGCATTTTTCACAGAACTAGAACAAAAAATTTTGCAATTTGTATGGAAACACAAAAGACCCCGAATAGCCAAAGCAATTTTGAGAACGAAAGAAGGAACTGGAGGAATCAGGCTCCCAGACTTCAGACTATACTACAAAGCTACAGTTATCAAGACGGTATGGTACTGGCACAAAAACAGAAAGATAGATCAATGGAACAGGATAGAAAGCCCAGAGATAAACCCACGCACATATGGTCACCTTATCTTTGACAAAGGAGGCAGAAATGTACAGTGGAGAAAGGACAGCCTATTCAATAAGTGGTGCTGGGAAAACTGGACAGCTACATGTAAAGGTATGAAATTAGATCACTCCCTAACACCATACACAAAAATAAGCTCAAAATGGATTAAAGACCTAAATGTAAGGCCAGAAACTATCAAACTCTTAGAGGAAAACATAGGCAGAACACTCTATGACATAAATCACAGCAAGGTCCTTTTTGACCCACCTCCTAGAGAAATGGAAATAAAAACAAGAGTAAACAAATGGGACCTAATGAAACTTAAAAGCTTTTGTGCAGCAAAGGAAACCATAAAGAAGACCAAAAGACAACCCTCAGAATGGGAAAAAATATTTGCAAATGAAGCAACTGACAAAGGATTGATCTCCAAAATTTATAAGCAGCTCATGCAGCTTAATAACAAAAAAACAAACAACCCAATCCAAAAATGGGCAGAAGACCTAAATAGACATTTCTCCAAAGAAGATATACAGAGTGGCAACAAACACATGAAAGAATGCTCAACATCACTAATCATGAGAGAAATGCAAATCAAAACTACAATGAGATATCATCTCACACCAGTCAGAATGGCCATCATCAAAAAATCTAGAAACAATAAATGCTGGAGAGGGTGTGGAGAAAAGGGAACCCTCTTACACTGTTGGTGGGAATGTAAATTGATACAGCCACTGTGGAGAACAGTATGGAGATTCCTTAAAAAGCTACAAATAGAACTACCATATGACCCAGCAATCCCACTACTGGGCATATACCCTGAGAAAACCATCATTCAAAAAGAGTCATGTACCAAAATGTTCATTGCAGCTCTATTTACAATAGCCCGGAGATGGAAACAACCTAAGTGTCCATCATCGGATGAATGGATAAAGAAGATGTGGCACATATATACAATGGAATATTACTCAGCCATAAAAAGAGACGAAATTGAGCTATTTGTAATGAGGTGGATAGACCTAGAGTCTGTCATACAGAGTGAAGTAAGTCAGAAAGAGAGAGACAAATACCGTATGCTAACACATATATATGGAATTTAAAAAAAAAATGTCATGAAAAACCTAGGGGTGAAACAGGAATAAAGACACAGACTTACTAGAGAATGGACTTGAGGTTATGGGGAGGGGGAAGGGTAAACGGTGACAAAGCGATAAAGAGGCATGGACATATATACACTACCAAACGTAAGGTAAATAGCTAGTGGGAAGCAGCCGCATAGCACAGGGAGATCAGCTCAGTGCTTTGTGACCGCCTGGAGGGGTGGGATAGGGAGGGTGGGAGGGAGGGAGACGCAAGCGGGAAGAGATATGGGAATATATGTATGTATATAACTGATTCATTTTGTTGTGAAGCTGAAGCTAACATACCATTGTAAAGCAATTATACTCCAATAAAGATGTTAAAAAAAAAAAAAAAATCGTGACCCTTGACATGGCCTCAACTTGTGAGGACCAGCAATGACTGTATATCCTTGACCTCCTCTCCATTCTTGGCCTCCCAATTAATTCTTTTCCAGGGCCTTTGTATTCAAGTCCGCACAAGGCCCTTAAACACATACTAAATTCTGCAGAATCTCTGCAGATGAGATCTTATTCCCTGAAAGCGCCTGTGTGATTGGTCCCCTATGTAATGAAGGAGCTTTTATATTTTTAGTTTTCTTCCCATACAACAAACACTATTAATAACATTGTACTTTCTCCAGAGATGATATGGATTAGACCAAATGGAAAGTTACCATGGCTACCACAGTGTTATTTTTGGTATGAGAAATTCATGCCAAGGGAAGTAGCATCATGGTCAAGAATTGGAGCTCTATTTCCGCTTTGCTATCAGGCAATCAATCCCAATTTAATTTTGAAACTCTAATTGCAACAGAAACTAATTATGAGCAGCAAGACCTGAAACCCCTAATTAAAGTGGGAGTCAATAAAGTGATGCAGCGTTACCACTGGGGCAACACTGGTAGGATGAGGGATTTGAGCACAGGTATGTTTTCTTTCCCAGGTAACTAAGCAAAACAAGACAGGGAAACATATCCCAAGAGTCAGAGGGAAAGCCTGAGCTGGGTTGGAAGGCTTCAGGTTCTGGTGAGCGAGCAGGTCAGGTCCTCTCTCTGTGCTATGAAGATGCAACATACTAAGGTGGGATAGGAAGCCCAGGTGGGAAGGAGGGTATTTCCACCGACAGTCAACCTCCAAGAGTGGCCGTGGTGGGGAGGCCGAAGGGTGGTTAGTTCAGACCAACCCCATGTGTTACTGTGGCCTTTCTGTGCAGGCCCTGGAGAAAATAACTGCAGAGGCGCAGTGGTCTCAAAACAGAATCTCATCACGCAGACCCAGATATTTATGGGCTGTTTCCTCAGATACCAAATGGTGAGTTGCACTCTTCTGAATTAGCAGAAGTTGGCTTATGCGAGGACTTCTATTAGAGTGTACATCTACTGCCAGTCTCTGCAGGGCATGATTCCCTTCGGGACCTCCCCGTCTATCTCCGACAGCTTTAAAATACTGTTAATGGCATGACTTCATCTGCCCCACTCTAGAACGATCCATATTTAGGCCAGAAACCACATGCTCCTCACGTCACCCCACTGGGCTCCAGGTTAGAAAGGGGCTCTTAAATCAGGGAGGAAACACTCTTAACCTACGATTACTCACTCTCCTCCAAATTCCTTGACAAAGAGACAAAAATGAACTTGGCGGAGTGGTTAGAACGCTACTCTGAACGCTCCAAAAGGGCAGTAAAATTAGAAGAAGCCTCTCCTCTTCATATTCACTGTCTATTTTTCTACAAAGGGCTCTTTCTCCCTGTAACAGGGTCTCCTATGAAATTTTCCTGTTGTAGCTTTTTCAATGGCACCAAATAAGTCAGTCCCTTAGGAGAGGGAGCTCTGCTGTCAGGGTGGGAAGAATTCCTTGAGAGCTTTCTGATTCCTATTTCCCATGAATAAATGAGGTCCTTAGTCATGCTGGGGCCGACAGGATTTTTCCAAGGCAGACAAGTCCCCAGATCAGTGACAGCATATACTAAATGGAATTCTTAGTTGTTGTCACAGGTGGGCAACAGAACAGAGGCTTCGTCTTGATTTAGTCACATGAGGTTCTTTGAATATTTTCATCAAAATAAATAGTGTATTGACATATTACCTTTGGTATTGATGTCTTGTAACAAAGGTTAAGAATGGGAGCATTCTTTAAATTAAAAAAGAAAAAAGACAGTTCTGAATACGGAAACGTTTTGGAACGTGACTGCAATTTGAAAGGAGATATTTGGTGGGTTCTGTACTTATATACGTTACTGACATAATGGAACAGCAGGGTAAGTGGAGAGAGGGGCTCAGCCTTCATTACAAACAAGGAGGGAGAGAGAGAGAGAGAGAGAGAGAGAGAGAGAGAGAGAGAGAGAAAAGAAAAATAGTATTGGGCTACCTTGGTATAAAATTTCAGCCCAAGGAAACTGAAAGTCTCTTAAAAACAGAGCTTCATCCTAAAGCACAGACAAGGAGCTCCCTTCTGTGTGTCCCGATCCTGCTTCCAGAGGAGACATACCACTAGGGGCTTATGAAGATCCATACGTCAAAGTCAGCACGTCTGTTTTTACAGCCAGCGGGCTGCAAACTTTTCTAGTGCCTTCAAGGCCCCCCCAAAGAATTTTAGATGTACCTTATCTCACACCTACCTTTACTCCCAGGAAAGACTTGCGGTGATAGAAGCAGCACAGAGCAGCCGAGAGGGCGTGGAAAGCATTGCACTCCTTAGGCATCTTTCAGTCTTCAGTCCCTGGACCACACACTTTCTTTAGGGTTAAAGGAGAGGGGGCTTGAGGCGTGAGAGCTTCAGTCCCGCTGCAGCAGCTGTGCTGCGCCAGCCCGCGGGCCGCAGGGGAGTGAGAGGCTCCTTCTCCCCGGCCGGGCTGGGACTTTCCCTCTCCGCTGAAGCCAATACGATCCACTCGCTCAATTCTGGCAGGCGGGTGTCCAGCCTGCCATGCACACAGTGCCAGAAATCCTCATGTGACCAGACTCACTTTCTGTTGAAATTCTAACCTCTTTTAGAAGAGGCTCTGGGCTTTAGCTGTCCCCTCAATTTAGAGACCCAGCAGAAATCATCATCCCCCCAGGCAACCTTTCCTCCCCAGGGCTGAAGTCACCAGGCAATCTGCTCCTAGAGGCTCTGTCTGTTTGCTTGTTGCCCCAGCACCTAGGAGTTCAAGAAGCACACATCACACCACCCTGTGATGAGACAGAGGCTCCTTTGAGAAAAGGACCCAAAGGCGAACTGGGTGTGACTTTCCCCTAGGAGCAATCCTAGAAGTCCCGAGAAACCTGGGCAGGATCCCCATCCCACTCTCTCAGCCACCCCCAGAACTGTTTATTTTTAATTAGGATGCTCCTGGCAGCCAGTTTGCAGCTGATAACGTTGGCATAGTCATCACTATTGGCAAAGCACTGTTGCCCTTAGGTGTTTAATTAGCAAGTCTGTCAGCTAACACCCTGAGGGCGGCCGTCCCCACCTGGCTGTGCAGCCTGTTGGGAGGATGGGGGACAGGCTACGTACCCTCTTTTGACCCAACTGTTTGTCCCACTCTCCTCCTTCACTTTAGACGCTTCACTGTAATTGCCCATCCCGCCTAACCCAGATCCAGCGGGCGAACCTCACGTCCAACCACCAAGCGCCACCAAGCGATCCTCCAGCGCTAAGAGACCTTTACCCCTACCAAGAGCCTCCCGACACCTTAGGGAAAAGGAATTGCTTTTCTTCTTTCATTCCAGTCAGGGTGGATTCTCAACAATTCTGTGTTGTTTTTTTTTAAATTTTTAATCAAACCCAGGTTTCTGCCTGTAGCGCTTCCTCTCCTACCGTTCCAAATATTAACTTTCTGCGGCTTCGGCCACTCAAAAATGGAATGTGTCCTGAAGCTTTCTAAAACTTCACACAGGCAGAAACTTGTAATGAGGAAGAAACAGAACCTATTCAGTCCAGAAAGGAACAACACCAGATGAGGCATGAGGGAGGTATGAGAAATATCCAACAGGATTAGTGTCAAATCCTCAGGAGGCCTCGGCCTTTGGACTAGGTCAAGTCAGCCTGTAAAAATAGCAAACTGTTTGTTCAATGCCTAGTGTGTGGCTTCTGTGCTTAAATGAAGGCTCTGGAGAGCGATAGATCTCACACTCACCTCAAGGGGCAGAGGCTCAGCCTAATAAACACCTCTAACGTGGGGATGGAGCTACAAAGGGCCTGTCATCACAGGAACAACCAGGGAGGCTGACTTCCTTTCTGCTTCTTCAACTGGCTCCCCACCCTCCATGATTCTGGGGCCCAGATGTGCAGCCCTGGGTCCTGGGAAGTCTACCTGAGACCTTGGAAGCAAGCACCAAGGGTGGAAGAATTCACGGGGTTTTTGAGCTGGAGGGGCCCTTGGAGATGGTCCAGTTGGTGGGTCAATACTGTCCCCCAAGGTCCATGAACTGGACCCATGAGGAAGCATTTTCTCTGTTTGCCCTCATTTCCATTAGATGGGGTTCAAAGAGTAAGTCCACGTGAGCAGCCAGGGCCCATGGCCCCAGGAGTTTTATGGGGATGACTCATCAATCAGGCCAATAGCCACCAGGTAAGGGGCCCAGTTTGCACCTGCTGTTCCCCTTTGACAGGAAATGACAAGCTCTGTCAGAATAAGAAACTCCCAGGACTTCCCTGGTGGCTCAGTGGTTAAGAATCCGCCTGCCAATGCAGGGGACACGGGTTCGAGCCCTGGTCCAGGAAGATCCCACATGCTATGGAGCCGCTAAGCCCCTGCGCCACAACTACTGAGCCTGTGCTCTAGAGCCTGAGCTACAACTACTGAGCCCGTGTGCCACAACTACTGAAGCCACGTGCCTAGAGCCTGTGCTCTGCGACAAGAGAAGCCACCGCAATGAGAAGCCCGCGCATGACAACAGGGTAGCCCCCAACCGCCGCAACTGGAGAGAAAAGCCCCTGCGCAGCAGCGAAGACCCAACGCAGCCAATAAATAAGTAAATAAGAAGAAACTCCCCAAGAGGCTAGCATCCCCAGCTCAGAAAAAGGGAGGGAAGCAGCTCCTTAAATCCTGCACAGAAATTCAGTGAGATTAGTCAGCCAAAGCCTCTGAATTCTGATACCCTACCCACAGAAAGACTGAATGAAGTGCATTCTTGAAAGAAAATATACTTAAAATAACTCAGACATGTAAATTACATAGTCAAGTGCTCCAGGGCCAGGTAAAAGCAAAGCAAAAGACAGGTCACTGCAGAATCACAGCTCTTGTCACCTGAGGCTTTCCCTGTTGACTCTAAAAAATGTCTCCATAACGCACGAAGAATTGGTTCTGTCAGGATTAAACAGTGAGCTAATCTTATTAGGTAACTGTTTCCTAAGCACTTTTTATTTTTTTGTTCCACACAAAGAATAATTTCTAAAGCAGCACTCAAAGGTTTTAATCAATTTTCCCCTGAAATGGCCAAGGAGAGAGACTAAAATAACATGTTGTTATTGCCACTAAAGATGATAGTTGCATGAATTCGTAAAGTGCCCTTCACTGACTTATGTTTTTTGATGTCTCCCATCCACACCGATCAACTCCCCCCCATTCTCCCCACAATGATGATTCTATTCTAGTTACAAAGAAACAGAGGACCAGAATGGCATGTCATGCAGCAGAGGACAGACAAAGGACCAGGAACTCCAGCCTGTGCTTTTGCCAGAACCTGGTATCTGATCACCAAATATGAGCTTTTTTAATGTCATATAATTAAACCGGTTACTGACACAGCCCCATGAAAAAGACTTGTGACCTGGGGTAGGTGGCCATTGTCTGATGATTTGGTACATGTGATCTAGGACCAGTCAAAGTTTGTATTCAGGGCTTTCTAAACACCATGCTCTTCTGGGGACAGGGGTCAGCATGTCTAATGCAACCCCAGGGACTGATGGAGGCGGGGTGGCCCGGAGCAAGCAGCACAGAGCTCTGGGAAAGCGCCGTGCTCTCCAGCGCCCCCTCTGGCCTCCTGGGAGGCTCACTCCTCTGAACCAAGAAATACACCTGTGAGAAAAGCCAAGGCTGCGCAGCCAGGTGAACCCTTGAAGAAAATCCTCATGACCTCCCGTCAAATGTTGCCCACCCTGTCTGGGAATAGGGTTAAAGGAGACCAGAGGAAGGCCCCTGCACAAGCATTGCCATCAATGCCATTTTTGCCTTGGGCAGCCTTAATATTAACCTGCCCTATTTAGTAACCATGGAAACAGGGGGTGCCTGCCAGTCATATTCCAAAGACAAGTGCTTCTTGTCAGCAGCAGCCCTTGGGCTGGGAGGGGCTGGGAGGCGCACCGAGTCCCTTTCCCAAAGTGCCACCGTCCGCACTAGAAGCTCAGCCTCCCCCTGAGGTAGACCCTCTCTCCAACACGGCATGGGGTGGGGACGAGGTCTCTGAGGAGGAAGATGTGCCTACCAGGTACCTGCTTTTCCCTGTTTCAGGGAAACCGAGAAAATAAAGCTGCCCACACCTCCACTCCCCTTCCCAGGACCAGCCCGGAATCAAGGCATCAAGCCTTAAACAACACCAAGGTGCTCTCGGTCACTGTCAAGCAGCCCTGCAGACAGCGACACTGCCCGAGGTGGGCGGCAGGCTTTGATCGGAGGGCACTGATCCAAGGCCACGAGGCCCAGCTGGTCTCTGCCCACAGGGGACACACTCGGAACATGAGTCAAGAGATCAGCACAAGTCTACATGGTCAAAACAGCTCCACCTTTGGGGCAACTGCTGGGACTCCTCACCTCCCTAGAAAGATCCATCCTTCCTGGCTTTTTGCCTCCACTAAACCCCAGTGATCTGGCTCTCAGTGAACAAAGACAGCTTTAAGGAGTTAGGGAGTAAGACATTCCTCCTGGTGCCCTAGAAGCAGGAAGATTAACCCAGACGGGCCCAATCCTAAGGATCCGTGGCCGCCTTCCGCAGGCCCTGCTCCCTGAAGAGTGTCCCGCCTGGGGGGCCCTGGGCCACAAAGGGGCACGTTTATCAGCAGCCCTGCTTCCCTGCGTGATTCTGATCACAGTAACCAGGAGGTGAGGTGTTAGGGGAGGAGGTCAGGCATCCGAGCACCCGCCCTCCCATAAAAGCCACAGGGCTCGAGGAGAAGGGCTGGGAAACCGCTGAGGGAGGAGGACGCCGTCAGGAAACAGGTCACCTCCTCCTCACGCGAGACTCAGCAGCTTCACAAGCCGCCAAAGACAATTCAACACATTTTCCTATAGGCAAACACAATTGATTTCCTGCTCCAAAAGGGAATGCAAACTGGACAAGGCGAGAGGAGGGCAGGAAGTGCCGGCTGAGCTCTTAGGGCCGGGTTGTGTGTCGCTGGCGAACACAGAGGGTGCATTTACGAGCCTTTGCTGTACGCCCCTCCTCTCGCTCTGACGGTTCCCCCAGATTCCTCAAGGGGATGAAAGAGTATGGCTGTTAAGTGGTCTCTCTCCGGAAGCAGTATTGATCTGCTTAGCACATAAAGAGAGACCAAGGACAGTATTCACAAACAGATTGCTCCCTACCGAGCCTTCCATCCCCTCCACAAATTTGTTTCTCTAACCGGCTATTAAAATTGTATAAACTGATAACATGAAGCAAAATCAGGTGAGCATCCAGCCCTGACTGCTTTCTCGCGCTGCCGCGTACAGTCCCGTCCCACACATCCCTCCACCACCACCGCCACCTATTGCCTGATATCACCCCAGAAATCCTATATTATGCAAGCTCAATTTTCTATTTTTAGCATTACGGCCAAATTAAAAGAACATGCACAGGGCATCATTCCAGCCTCTCCAACAGCAGACTCAGACTTTCTGGCGGCCTCAGCCTTCTTTGAGAGTCTGTGAAAACCACGGACCCTCCTCTCAGAACAAAAGGCACATATTGCAAAGTTTTACATATAATTTCAGGGGATTCCTTGTCTCCTGAAGCCCAGCCTTACACCCGTGGGAGTCTAACTCATCCAAGATGATCCGCCACCCACCTCCCAAGCTTCCTTCCATTCTACACCCGCTGTGCAGGCGACACACCCAGAGCACTCATTTGTTCTCCTGTCATTGTAGCGCCTAGGCTTTCTTTGCTGTACGCTTTTCTCTTTCCCCTTCCAGCAACTAACAGTGACAGCAAAAGCCCCTCAGAGGCCCCTCCCATGCAGAGCGCTGCAGAGATGGCCTGAGGGGCATCCACGAAGCCAGAATGTGCAAAGGCTCACCAACCAGATCCAGCGTGGGCTCCCATCTCGGCTGCCACGGGCTCGCCCCTCTCACAAGCACTTCTGCAAAATGACATCTGCCAAAACGGAGCTGTGAGACACATATCTGAACGTTTCAAGTGCTGCTGGGAGGTGGCAGGGTAGAGGGAGAGCCAGGGTGGGTTCAAGTCTTCATTGTACCACTAGCAAGCTGGGTGACCTTGGGAAATTTCTTAACCTCTCTGGGCCCCAGTTTCCTCCTCTAACTTACTGGGTTTTTGTGAGGATCAACAGAGATAACACATAGAGCCTGGCAACACAGAGTCTAGGCACTCAGCAAAAGTGAGCCTCCCTTCCCCTCCAAAGGAAGGGACCACAAAACCTGTTTCTCCGGTCCATTCCTCCTACAGGGCATATGTCCAGCTGCACCCTAAATCTCACCCAAAGGGCAGGCTATGGGACCCACGTCTTGCAAGGAGAGTGTGGACAGCACCACCCTGAGCCACTGACCGACCCCAACTGGTACTGAGGTGACTCCTGAGCCTTGAAAGCCAGGGAACAATGAGGAGGAGTTTAAGAGGTTTCTTTAGCCTTAAAATATTTTCTAGCCTTCAGATTTTAAGACTGTGTATTAAAATTGGTTTGAATCACACTTGCTCAGATACCTAAGATGATCTTCTACTGCAGACTCTCTGTCATTTGGGGAGTTAACAGGCAGCATGTGCGTCCAGAGCATCTGCCCACTCGGCCCTCACCCAAGGGGACTCCTGGGTCCACCTGCAACTACCAAGCTCTCCATGTCCAACCACTGTCCCAGCTAGTCTGACTAGGGATCCCGTGGCCCCTCCTTTCCCACTGTCCCCACATCAAGTGACCGCAGAGCTGGGCTTCAGCCTATGTCCCACCTGGGTGCCCTGCCTGATGCTCCTCCAACCTTTCCCCCTACCCCCTGCCTGGCTCTCCAGGCTCTTGCCCTGGGACTGGATCTTCCACGTATGTCTAGAGTCCCCAGAAGGGCCACCTCTCATGTGCCTGACTCCTTCATACTTCACCAGTCCATATTACTGGGTACTCTGATGCCAACCATTTATACAATTAGAACTGTGCCTGGGATAGCCCTTGGACGTGCCTGCCTCGCCCAGCTACCTTCTCTGTGTCATCTCTGATTCTGCTTTCTGCCTGCACCTCCTGCTCTCCAGCCCCTAATGGCAGGGATCGCCAGAGTTACAGTGCACTCTTCCAAGGCCACCACACACCCACCTCCCACCCAGAAAGGGTACCAAAGTTCTGAGTGGATGAAGCAGACTGTGAGGGATGCCTGAGAAGGCAGGAACCCTCGGACAGAGGGCAGGGTAGGCACCAGGTAAGAGGTGGAGCCAGGACTACCTCGACTCATTCCAGCCTTGAAAGCTGTGGCCAAGTGAAAGAGAAAATGATCTTAATGAATCCCTTCTTCTCTGTTTTCAAGCAAATTCCAGCCACCTGAATACAATACTTCAGTGGGAAAATATCATTTTTTCATGGTCATAAACTGATAATGGGTATCATCTGAGGGACATACTAGATAATTATGCATCCTGCCCAAAGAGCTATGAGAACCAGTCAGTCTAGGTCAGGAATTCTTAACCTCTGGTGGGATGGGGCTTCCATGAACCACTGGAAATTGTATATCAGCTGCTGTATGAGTACTGTTCACTGAGGTGAGGGGTCCATGGCTTTTACCCAAGAGTCATGTGACATAACAATCCCCACTGATCCAGAAAGACTTTCAGTGGCTCCTAAAGATGCAGCTCCTGAGGGTCTTAACTTGATCTTTTTTCTAGTGGAGAGGGAAGGGCAGAGGATACCCTGGTCATCACAGACATGGGCAAAGACAGATAGCCCCCCTTCCCTTAGTCACCTTGGACACAGTCAGGTCTTGGCAGGGCTGGGGCTGGTAAGAGGAGGAGATAGAGAGCTTTGAGGCAAGCAGTGCCACTTTCCTTCCTGCTGCTGGAGTAGCTTTAAACACCTGCGAGAGGAGGAGAACCCTCTCCCCCAGCTGGCGGAAGAGCCTGTCTGCATGCAATGCTTAGTAAACGCTTAGTGAGACCCTCAGCATCCCCTCCCCAACCACAGACTCCAGGGATGCGGTCCCTCCCATTAGACTTCAGCAGTCACAGACATCGTTCCAGCTCTCAGCCGGGCTCCTCAAAGGAGCCTTCACCACCCCATGTGCAAGGTCCCCAAGAGCCAGCATTTATACAGAGGACTTTTACCAGAGTGTCTATTTAATACTCGTGCTAGGAGACACGTATTATTATCTCTATTTCACATATGAGATCAAAACAGTTCTTAGAGTTAATAATTAAAACGACTGTGAATCAGAGTGGCTGGCTCTATCGCATGTGATCATGGAAGCATGGATACCACCTGGTGGCCTAGAGTACCTTATCTTGTGCAAATCCAGCAGGCAGAATTATAGCTGCTGCAAAAACCCTCTCCCTCTGACCGAGTGACAGATATTTTTGGCAACATAGACAGCTGGTCTCTGAAATATCCCTGGTCAGAAGTTCTCAACATTACTGATGGGAAAGGGCAGGACATGTACAGATGGATACTGAGGCCAGAATCTGAGAAAAGCCAGGAGGCGGCAAAGCCCCATCACACAGCTGATAAATGGAGGGCTAAGGGACAGACCGTCTTTGTCGTATATGAAGATGTCAGCTGGGCCCATTTCTCTACAGGAAAAGGCCGAATCAGAGGGCGAGCTGCACGGGAAGGACTGTACTGATTACCAGCTCCTTTCTTCCCTTCCTAAGGCAGTCAACTGCTAAGCCCAATGCCACCTCAGAAGTGACATCCAGGCAGTCAGCATTCATGTGGGTAATAGGTTCCTTCTGTCAGTGGCTCAAAGGACAGTACAATCCCTGGCCTTACATGTACACCCAGAGGAGTGGGAAGGCAGGGGAAGGAAGGGAGAGTTACCAGGGAGAGCAGCAAGAACTCATCTGGATCGTTCTTGAGGATCAACACACCTGCCTCAGGGTTAGGCCACTTGTGACAACAGATGCAGGAAGTTTTCCAAAGTCAAACTAGAAATCAAGGGGAATTCACAGCCCCTCTGCACCACCTCCTCACCTCCCACCTATAATTTCTCTGTAACAGTAGGGGAATCTGGGGATCTGCCTCCCAATTAAACTGGGAGGCAATGGATATCCAGCATACAAATAAACCAGGAGGGAGATAAGCTAGAGAAAGGTGAGTATATGACTTGAAAAGATCAAAACAAAAATATCTCTGTAAAACCTAGCATGCATATGCCAACATGCGCCAGCATTTTATATATGTACCCGGAGTCGGCAGAGACAATTAGAAACATAGCCTAATAGATTCTCATCCTAAAAATTCAGGGAGAAAAATGATGTAAATAGCACATAGTGGTTATTACATTTAAAACATTCACCCCAGGGCATGTGTATTCATGCTTGTAATGGTTGTGAAATCCAGTCAGAATACTGAACACCTAATGGTCCAGGAGTGGCCATGTGACCTAAGTTAGACCAGAGTCCTTCCTTGGGATTTTTCAAACCAGAGCAGAGGTAGAGGTCCCCTTTTCCCTTTGGACCATAAGCTTTAAGATTATAAGCTTAGAATAGCCAACAGCCATGTGCCCCCAACTACATGGAGAAGTTGATCTGAGAGAATGCAGTCAACATGCTGAGAGAAGCAGATGCAAGGGCTGAGAGTCCAGACGTGTTTTCCTTCCTGAGAACAGTCATCGACCCAGGCCACTCCGCCCCTGCCCTTCCCAGTGATAAATTTCCTAGCTCACATCATCAGTTTGAGAGTTTACAGGTTCACCTTATCATTGTGAGATTAGGTAAACGCTTGAGAGTAAAATATAACACACTGTGTTGGGCTCTGCTAGAGTTCACCTGTATAAGACACGATCCCTAAATCTGGAAATGCTAAAAAGGAGCCAATATAAACTGATGCTACACGAAAACACGTATGATACATGCCCATTAATAACAGGGTGATACACTCATGTTGCAGGGATGGGTGGATATTAATAGTGTTTCATAGCCTACTCCAAGGGCACTCCATTATAGAACTGGGTTGTCTTGAGTTCTCAAGGATAAAGCAGACATGAATTTGCCTGTAGGAAAAGGGAGAGGGATTCACAGAGTTAGAATGTTCTGTGCCACTGAGTACAGGTGTAAGTTTTGCTCCCACAACCAGCATCCCGCCTAGGCTACAGGAAACTACTAATAAATGGCTCTCTCAATCCTGCTTATACAGGCAACAGCAGCATCTTATGTTCCTGGAGAACATTTCCAAAGGCTATTCTGTTTTGTAGAAAGCCAGAGGACCTGATTCAGAGGCAAAGGCTCAGACATTCCCTTACAAAGGAGAACTTCACCAGGTACGATGGATTACCTGGGAGGGCAACTCTCATGACTCCTAGATCAAAAGAAAGGAAATTTGCATCACTTCCAAATTATATTTACATCTTCCCAAATTTGTTCCCTATGTAGTCCTTAGGTGGGCACGGCCTGGAAGGAGCCACGGATCCCTGGTTCTCAGCCTGTGTGGCCCTATGGGGCATCCTTCACCCATTGCTCTTGTTCTATTCATCCCAGTGAGGAGCCTCAGCCCCAAACCTGTCTTCCAGCATCCAGCTACTGAAGCACTAATTAAAATGATGTGTCCTTGTCTGGTGGCCTCAGGACCCAGGCCTCAGTCATCATCTTCACTCCAATGCCCAGTACAATACCAGAACATTTGAAGATAGCACAGGGATTCTCAATCTCGATCCACAAACACCTTAGAAGATGCACAGTAAGCGTGTGTGCGTATTTGTAGAGACAGGTTTCTTATTCATCATATTTGCAAAAAGATAGGGGACCACCCCCTAGACAGTTAAGAACCACAGAAGCATGAGACGTGAATTGCCACATGGGGGTTGCTGTCCTCACTGGTGAACCCACCTTGCCGTCCCTGTGGCTGGATTAGGGCTGGTTCCCACTTCATCACTTAGAAGCACTTTACTCTTTTAAACTGTGACCTACCCGGGTTCCCAAACGGGAAGAGGCTACCAAGACACAGTAATTCCCAACGTCCACCACCTGCTCTGAGTGAGCAACCGTAGAATGCTCTGCAAACTGGGAGAGAAGAGGATACGGCACTGTTCTGCTTAGGCTCCTGCCAGTAAAGACCATGGGAAGACAGAGAGGAGGAGACTGGACCACGATGGACACAACTGGACCACACAGCTCCTTTCAAAAAGCACCCACCTGGGCCTCTGAAAAATAAGGATCCAGTTGGAGACTGGTGGCCACAGGAAACAGTCCATCAGCTTTATCATTTCTTCTGTACAAAAAGCTCTTTTGAGAGTGTGAATGGGGGCTTTATGTAGTAAGTTCTCATCCACGAGCTAATAAATATGTGAAATAGCCTCTCAGACCAGGTTCTTACAGCCTGGACACTGAGGTCATTCAAGGAACAATTAGATGCCATCTGGAGAGAGCTGGAACTCGAAGGGCCAAGTGGCATGCTCTGGTTCCCAGGGTCTGACACATCCTTATCTCCACTGACAGAAAGGATGAATGGAGTCAGCTAGCTAATCCATGCTGGGAGCAGAGAATGGGCAAATACACAGCAATTAACAAAAGCTTAAGGATCAGGGGAATGTTGAGATCAGCCTGCCCCAAGCAAATATACCCCTCGACTGCATTCACACATCCAAGCTGAGCATCTCTGCCATAAACCAGGCATTGACCTCACCAAGCTCTGGGCTTTCATGGTTTTAACATAAAGCAATTAGAGCAGAACAGCAACTGCTGTGGCCCAGCTCTTTACAGTATATAATGAGCAAGGACTTGATCGTGTGAAATAGATTTAGTACTTACTAAAGGCTTTACAATCCACTCGATTGTAAAGAACAGGCAGACAATTGTGAACCCTTATTTCTGGGATAGACCCTCAATTTTTTCGTAGTTTTAAATGAAAATTGATGTCTCTTCTCTATTAATAATCAGTATTTTAAATGTAAATGCTATTGTTGAGCACGCTGGGTTTTTTCTTAGCTAGAGAAAAAATATGTATTTAGATAAACAGACAGTGATTATTTGTATTCGTGTTTCTCCAGCTTTAGAACAGCTCTTCAGTAGCAGAAGACCCTCTAGGACGGCAGTGCTCAGTGTGGTCTGTGGGCCCACGGGAGCCTTTCAGGGAGTCCGTGAGGTTAACAGTATTTTTGTAATAATACTGAGAGCTTTTTTTGCCTTTTTCACTGGGTTGACATTTATGCTGATAGAGCAAAAGCAATGATGGGTAAAACTACTGGGACTGTAGCAGCAAGCAAGGGGGAGACACCAAACTGGATAAGTAGTCACTGCATTTATTGACCACCATGCTTTTTAAATTTATTCTTTAAATATTAGAAATTAAAAATATGTATTTCTTTTAAAAATAGCCAGTTCCACTTAAGAAGTCCTTGATGAAGCACTAAGAATTACAATAGTCTCCCCTTATCTGCAGGCAGTATGTTTCAAGACCCCCAGTGGATGCCTGGAACCACCGATAGTACCAAACCATATATATACTATGCTTTTTCCTATACATACATACCTATGATGAAGTTTAATTTATAAATTAGGTACAGGAAGAGAATATCTGAATTGCCAACATCACTACTCTTGTGCTTTGGGGCCATTATTAAGTAAAATAAGGGTTACTTGAACAAGCACTGCAATACCTTGAGAGTCAATCTGATAAAAGATGGCTACCAAGTGACTAACGGATGGGATACATTGGACAAAGGGATGATTCATGGGTTAGGCAGGAAGGAGATTTCATCAGGCTACTCAGAATGGCACACGATTTAAAACTTACAAATTGTCCGAAAAAGAAAAAAACACTTATTAGAAAAGATACATGCACCCCAATGTTCATAGTCGCGTGACTTACAATTGCCAAGATAGAAACAACCTAAGTGTCCGTCAACGGATGGATGGATAAAGAAGATGCACACACACACACACACACACACACACACACACACACACACTGGATACTACTCAGCCATAAAAAAGAATGACATCTTGCCACTTGCAGCAACATGGATGGACCTGGAGGGCATTATGCTAAGTGAAGTAAGTCAGACAGAGAAAGACAAACACTGTATGATATATGTGGAATCTAAAAATTACAACGAACTAGTGAATGTGACAGTAAAGTAGACTCACAGATATGGAGAACAAACGAGTGGTTACCAGTGGGGAGAGGGAAGAGGGGAGGGGCAATATAGGGGTAGGAGATTAAGAGGTACAAACCATTAGATATAAAATGAGCTATAAGGATATATTGTACAACACAGGGAATATAGCCAATATTTTATAATAATTATTTATGGAGTATAACTTTTAAAAATTGTGAATCACTATATTGGACACCTATAAGTTATATAATATTGTACATCAACTATACTTGAGTAAAAAAATATTGTACCACCACATAAAATAAACCTTATGAATTGTTCGTATCTGGAATTTTCAGACCATGGTTGACTATGGGTGACTGAAGCTACGGACCAGGGGGACTACTGTATTCACTTTATTACATCCTGGCCCTGTGTCCATGTCTCGAAATTTCTGTGTGGTGAGACAGGAAGCAGACATACAGCACTTCTCCTGCACACCCAGCACAGTGGTTGTCTCGAGGGAAAGCAATTGTGCCATTAAGTTGTAGGCTGCACTAGCTGCTTTTTCATGGAATGCCATTTTTACTTCAAAGAATGTCTGACAAACAATGGTTATGCAGACACGAGTATTTATTTGGCAGACATTTTCTACAAAATGAACAAAGTGAGCCTGTCACTTCAAGGAAAACAACTGACAGTGTTTGCTGCCAATGCTAAAACTTGAGCTTTCAACTGAAAATGAGAATTTTGAGAAATGTGTATTTACCACCATGAGTGGTAAATACTTTAATGATTTTTTTCATGAATGACGATAATAATGAATGTGAGTTTTGGGTATTGTATAGTGAAATATGTTAACATTTGGAAGATCTGCATATCTCAGCAAAGCAGTATTTTTCAAATGACCGATGCACGATGGTACAAAATCGTGCATGGGTAAGATCCATTCACATGGCCAGATTGACCAATGGATTTTAAGGGAATAGAGTAAAAAAAAAAAGTTCATTGATATGATTTCAGATTCCACACTGCAATTAACATTTACGGAACTGCAACTTTTCAAGTTTTAGTATAATAATAAGGAAGAATATCTCTAATGATCTGAAAAGGCTATTAAAATACCATTCCTAGGGGATGAGGAGTGAGCAAAATGGGTGAAGGGGATCAAAAGGTACAAATTTCCAGTTATAAAGTGAATAAGTGCTGGGGATGTAATACACAGCATGGTGACTATAGTTAATAATACTATATTGTGGGCTTCCCTGGTGGCGCAGTGGTTGAGGGTCCGCCTGCCGATGCAGGGGATGCAGGTTCGTGCCCCGGTCCGGGAAGATCCCACATGCCGCGGAGCGGCTGGGCCCCTGAGCCATGGCCGCTGAGCCTAAGCGTTCGGAGCCTGTGCTCCGCAACGGGAGAGGCTACAGCAGTGAGAGGCCCGCATACCGCAAATAAATAAATAAATAAATAATAATACTATAGTGCATATTTGAAAGTAGCTAGCAAAGTGGATCTCAAAAGTTCTCATCAGAAAAAATTTTTTGATAACTATGTATGGGGACGGATGCTAACTGGTCTTATTGTGATCATTTTGCAATGTATACGAATATCAAATCATTACATCGTATACCTGAAACTAATATAATGTTATGTCAATCATACCTCAATAAAAAAAAGACTATTCCTCCCTTTTTGAATTACATTATCTGTGCAAGACCAGATTTTCTTTAGACTTCAACCAAAATGATGTAACACAACAGATTGAAGGCTAAAGCAGACATGAGAGTCAAGCTTGTTCTATTAGACTAGACACTAAAGAGATTTGCAAAAATGTAAACCAATGCCATTCTTCTCACTAAATTTTGTTTTGGAAAATGATTATTTTTTATAAAACATGCTATTTATAGTCACATAATGGGTTTAATATTGTTATTTTAAATGAATTAAATAAACATTAAAAATTCCTACATTTTAATTTCTCATACAATAAACCAATAGCTAAAACCCACATAACAAAAGCTCTTTGGGGTCCTCAATAATTTGTAACAATTGAAAAGGGGTCTTGAGACCAAAGAGTTTAAAAACTTAGGCTCTCATATATCTAACCTACCTGTTTTACATAATTTTGATTAAGCCATAAGTTTTCAGCATCAAATCTGTGGAGTAGACCAAGGTATATAAATAGAGGAGTATCTATTTTTATAAGTAACTATCATAAAAGCACTAATGATTATCAGAGGAAATTTGGAAACAGAGAGAAATGTGAAAAATAAAACAAAACTCCTTAATTGCCAGGAAGTTAATTTTGACTTATTACCCAACACTCAATCATTCTACTCATACGTGTTTATCTTACAGAAATTCTCGCACAAATGCACAGCAAGCCTTCTCAGTGAGGCAATGTATCCTTCCAGTACTGAGCTTCACGCTTCTTTTCTCCCACCCATATCCAGCCCCTCTGGAAATCCTGAAGCTCTGCCTTCATATTATATGTCAAGAATCCCCCTTCTTCACCACCCCTTCTGCCATCACAGATCCAAATCATCACCATCTCTCACCTGGACGGTCACCACGGCCTCCCATCTGATCTCCCTGCTCCTACCCTTGTCCCTCACAATCTGCCAGCAACATACAGGCCAAAGTGATCCTGAGAAGGCTCCCCATCTCACTCTGTAAAAGTTAACATCTTTACTGGGACATCCAGGCCCTGTGCAACCTGCCTCATCCCCCTTCCTCATTCTCTCACATCAGCTTTCACCACTCTCCCTCAAGGCCACGCCCTCTGGCCCCACTGGCCTCACAGCTGTTCCTGAGTGGAAGAGGTGAGCTCTGGCTTTCACGGCCTTGCCCTTGCTACATCCTCCCCCCATCAGACACCACTCTTTTTTTTTTCCTTTTTTTTGGCCACGAGACTTGCGGGATCTTAGCTCCCCAACCAGGGACTGAACCCGGGCCCTTGGCAGTGAGAGTGTACAGTCCTAACCATTGGTCCACCAGGGAAATCCCCAGACACCACTCTTGACTTGCCCCTCCACTAGAAAGTCGCCCTCTGGGTGAGGCCTTCCCTGGCCACCCTACTTAAATTCAACGTCCCCTTAACTCCAACATTTAGTAGTTCTTTCCCCTGATGAATTTTTTTCAGCTCAGCACTATGTCTACCAAACATGGTGTACTCGGTTGTCTTCTCTGTCTTCTCACCATTCCACCCCATAATATAAGATCCATAGAGGCAGGGACATTGTTTTCTTCACTGCTGTATCCTCAGGCCCTCGAACAGTAACCAGCAGATGGCAGATACTCAATAAACATTTGTTAAACGACTATGCCATATATAACAAATATGACTATATTTGTTAAATAACTGCAAAACTGTTTTTAACAAGAATCCAAATGTCAGTAGGAAATTGGTTAAATATAATTGTATTTCACACAATGGAATACTGGATAACCATTCAAAAGAAGGAGGTAGGGCTTCCCTGGTGGCGCAGTGGTTCAGAGTCCGCCTGCCGATGCAGGGGACACGGGCTCGTGCCCCAGTCCGGGAAGATCCCACATGCCGCGGAGCAGCTGGGCCTGTGAGCCATGACCGCTGAGCCTGCGCATCCAGAGCCTGTGCTCCGCAACAGGAGAGGCCACAACAGTGAGAGGCCCACACACCACAAAAAAAAAAAAAAAAAAAGAAAAAAGAAGGAGGTAGACCCACACGTTTAACAGGGAATGATGTCCAATGAAAACAGGAAGTTGCAAAGCAATATGTAGTTATACACAATTTTTGGCAATCAATCAAATTGTTCCCCAGCTCAGCATTCTTGCTCTCTTTAACAGTTTGATCATCTCAGAATTTCCTAGGAACACTTGAAGTTTCCTCACCCTTCCCATTCAATAAATACGAGAGTCCCTACTCTTCCTAGAAGACTCCGCCTGCTGCTCTCTCCTGCCACAGTCAGCCTGGGCACACACTTTCCCGCATGCTGGGGTGATATCTGTCTTCTGCCTCACCTAATACCAGCTTCCTTCCTGTCAAGTCACCATTTTTTTCAGCTGTCAAGTCACAATTCAAATATAATTTTTTCCAAGAAAACTTCTTGGTAATGACATGTGAAACTTCAGATCGATGCCAACTCCCCCTCAAAATGTACATACAGTATTGCAGCATCTTAGAGCTGTTAGTCCAAGAACGTTAGACAATTAATTCTAATAATAAAATGCCTTGACAATTTTAATGTCGTATATGGAGCTAATGAAAATGACTTGCCTTCTTACATAATTTAAACACAGACCTTAGTTCTGAGTTTGTAAATATAATGCTATGGCACACTCTTACATTTAATATTAAAAGCTCCCAGAACACACAGAAACTGTCTCACAGCCAAACGCTGTGCTGCTGTGTCATTCAGTTACCACTAGAGGGCAGAGCTTAACAGCAAACGATTCCAATGCTGAAGAGCCTGGCCTCTCATTTGCGGGTTGATGAGTTACTGGGACCTCACAGCTGATAACAAGATCCCTGAGCTGAGGATTGAGAGATCATAGCCATTTTAAAAGTATATACCTCTGGGCTCTCCTGGTGGCGCAGTGGTTGCGAGTTCGCCTGCCCATGCAGGGGACACGGGTTCATGCCCCGGTCCGGGAAGATCCCACATGCCGCGGAGCGGCTAGGCCTGTGAGCCATGGCCACTGAGCCTGTGCGTCCGGAGCCGCAACGGGACATGCCCTAACAGTGAGAGGCCCGCGTACCGCAAAAAAAAAAAAAAAAGTGTATACCTTTGCCTACATGTGTGAGTATTTAAGATGACAACAGTGATTCTGCAGTTTTTATACTATACCAGGTTGGCAAGAGAAGACAGAGTGAGGTTAGGGGTGGGAACCTCCTTGCTGTCATGAAATAAAATCACTGAAGAATTTCTGGAAAATGTTTAGAGATCTGTGTGTGACTTACTTTAGGAAACTTAAAGATCTTTGGGACAAGCTCATTCCCTCGCCCCTGAATTTCAATGCCCTTCCCATCTGGCTGTATATGGTCATCAGTCAGCCAGTCAGTTACTAAATATTTATTAAGAGGACAAGAAAGGGTCCTTGCCCTCAGAACTCACATTCTAATGAGGAGTGGTTATTGTTGTATTTAACTAAACAAATAGAATTTGGCACAAGTGCTGTGAGGATAATACTCAGAGTGATGAGGCTGCGGAGGCTGCTTTTAGCAGGGGGGTCAGGGAAGGTCCCTCTGAGGCAGTGACATCTGAGTGGGGATGCACCAGCCACCGGAGAACTAGGGTGACAGCTACAAAACCAGCATTTCCAGAGTGCCATCTACCTATCAGGCACTGTGCTAACAACTTTGTGTGCATGAACTCATTTAAGCCCTACATTCTCCCATTTACTGTTAAGGAAATTGAGCTCCAGAGCATTTCAGAAACTTGCCCAAAGTCACACAACCAAGAAATGGCTAAGATGGGGCTGTGCCTCTGTATTAGTCTCCTAGGGCTGCTGTAACAAATTACCACAAACTGGATGGCTTTAAAATAGAAATGTATTCTCTCACGGTTCGGGAGGCTACGAGTCCAAAATCAAGGTGTCGCAGGGCCACACTCTCTCCGAAGGCTCTAAGGTGGGACCATTCCTTGCCCCTTCCTAGCTTGCGGTGGTGAACACTGGCAATCCTCAGTGTTCCTAGGCCTGTGCACACAACAACCCCAATCGCTGTCATCACATGGCATGCTCCCTGTGTGTCCAAATTCCTCTCTTCTTATAAGACACCAGTCATTGGATTAGGCCTACCCTCACCCAGCATGACCTCTTCTTAATTTGATCACATGTGCAAAGACCTTATTTCCAAATACGGTCACATTCACAGGTACTGGGGGTTATAGGACATCAACACATCTTTTGGGGAACACAGCTCAACCCACGACAGCATCCAAGCACCCTCTTCAAACCACTCAGCTGTTCTACCTCAAAAGAACCTTCCAGGCTTGAGGGAAAGGCAAAGACCCGGCGGCAGCAGGAAAAACCAGCATGGAAAAGTTTGTGAGCAAGGTGGATGGCAGGAGATGAGCTTAGAGGTGAACAGGCCACAAGAGGATGGCTGCGAAGCCCAGTTATAAAGCTGAGTCTGGTCAGAGGCCATAGCTTCAATCCCTGCTTACATGTTAGTTCTCCAGTCTCTTCACCAACTCTCCTACTATTGGGGATCTCAGAGGAGTCCTCTTCCTTCAGCCAAGGATGAAAGCTGCAGCACAGAACATGAATGTGAACCTGCCGTTATTCCACTCACAGGCCACCCCGGCCTCCCTCAAGCACCTCCAGAGGGCAGCTCCAGGGTCTGACCTTGATTCAAACCATCAAGTTCAGAAGCCTAGGGGGAATTCACTTCTGACTTGGGACACTGAGAAAACACATCTCAGGCTGTACTGGCAGAGCAATATCTGGCCTGAGGAGTTATCCAGACAAGCCCCAGGCAAGAGCAGTCAGGACTCAAGCTATTTCCGCACACCTGTTCACCCAGAAGAGCTGAAGATGCTAACGCGACAGGAGAGATGTCTGCTCAGAGCAGACGGGTCTACCTGATGGGATGCTGAGGTGTGTCCAGATCACGCAGTGTTGCAACAGCACTGTCTCTGTGATTGTGCAAGATCACACAACTTGCACAAGGACTCACTGCTGTGCCATCGGGCAAGGTCAAGGTGATGTCGATGACCCACGGCTGCATCGTGGAAGAGGTAGCATGGAAAGATGGGATTTTTTGTGGAAAGCCTACTACGTATTGTTCAGAGGAAAAACAAGGACAGTGTACGTGCATTCACTCTAGAGCAGGGGCCTACAAAACTTTTCTGTAAAGGGACAGAGAGTAATTAGTTCAGGCTCTGTTCTGTCACAACTACTCAACTCCATCATTATAGTCAGAAAGTGGCAATACATCAGTGAATGGATGTGGCTGTGTTTCAATAAAACTTTACGCACATTGAAATTTGAATTTTACAACTTTCACATTCTTCTTTTGATTTTTTAAAAACCCACTTAAAAACATAATATCCATTTTCAGCTTGTGGGCCTACAATAGACAGCAGGCCACATTTGGTCGCAGGCTGTAGTTTGCCAACTGCCCACCCCACACCCCTCCCCCAGGCTAATGATATCCCCAGCTGCTCATGAATTAACTTAATGTCATCGTGGTAACAAGGTCTCCAACTGGAAATCTCCTTTCCTCCCCTAAAATCCTTACTGGCTTTTGGCAAGATGCCAGGCATTGTGTGAACTCTGGAATTACCCATGGCTTCCTCTCTGTCACCACCTCCGTTTAAGTCCTGCCGGGAACTGTCAACACACCTTATAAAACAGCTCTTAATTCCATCTCTAAAAGGCCTCCGGCACCTGCCCTGACTTTCCATTCCCACTGCCACTATCCTAGGTTAGGCTCTTGATGACACTTTTCTCCTACCCAGCCTGACTCGACTGAACAATTACTAACACATAGAATCTGCCCCAAACTATCTGTCGAACGAACAAAGGCCGTAAAGTAGCCACAAGCTCAGCACTTTCTCCATCTGATCGGCAGTCCGATGTGGCCCATCTCAAAACCAAAAATTTCCCCTAGTGAGGCGGCAGCGCTGAAGGGCTAAACTATGATAAGCATTTAGCTTGCTTTTTTGAAAGTCAGGCTCAGCTGAGGTATAATCTGCCAGGAGTAAAAGTCACCCTTTTCTGTACAGTTCTGTGCGCTTTGAAACGACCCCAATCAAGGAATTCCAATCATTGCCCCAAAGTTCCCTCATTCCCTTTTGCAGCTGACCTCTCTCTCTACTCCTTCCAACCACTGATTTGTTGTCTGTACTGTACGGTTTTATCTGCATCCAACAGTCCAGTTCCTTTTTATGGCCGAAGAGGATGCTGTTGTGTGGGTCTGCAGTTTATCTGCTCGCCAGTCCAAGGACGCTTGAGCTGTTTCCAGTTTTTGTCAATGACAAATAATGTCACCATCGGCATTCACATACAGATTTCAAAAGGGACGTACGTTTTCATGATGAGGTTTTACTTTGTATAAATGGCCGTATTTTCACAGACCTGCAGGATAGGATTCCATTGAATGAAGGCTTGTCCTCCATCCCTATTCTTCTGCCTTCTCACCCTGCCTCAGCAATCTTTTACAAATGCAGTAACATTAAGCCTCCCAAGAATATCTGCAGAGAACTTTTTGGGGTGGGGTGGGAGGAGCTGGATGGGAGCTGTCTTCGTTGCTCCCAGGATGAGCCCCAAAGCTGCTCCCCACTCATGGCGGGGGGTGTTTGGCCTTCTCATCCACAGGGGGCAGTGCTGGCTCTCTGGGTGTGCAAGCTCAGGCAAAAACCTGCAGAGCCAGCCATCGGGCCATTATCTGCTTCATGTAACTCGTTAAAATCTCATGGAATGCACAGCGCACCATTGTTTTGGTAAGTCCCTTTCATGGCTTTGTGAGCTGGCTAATTCAGAGCAGACTGGCCTGTTTTCCCCGCTGGAAGAAAAAGACTCTCCTCAAAGACGGCTATTTAACCGTGACCATGGCTGCAGCCATCTTGAGCACAAAGGTGGGGGGGGGCGCTACAGCCCCCGCCGCCCCCGCCCCCAGCGAGGCTCCCACAGCCCGGGCACTTATTCTTGGCGCTGGAATTCGCATAATGACTCCTCTTTTAATCTGCTGGGTGACCTCATGTAGCCCCGGCCGACTGCAGGAAACGGCCTTGCTGAGATCTGAGCCTTGGGCAGTCTGTCAAGTCTGTAAGACCCTCTTAGAAAGCATTTTCAGAGTGTTAACCCCATAAGGACCGATCTCCGGGTAGCTCTGGGCTCCTGAGCTGCCGGTGTGCACCCCAGAGGAAGGAGAGGTCCAAGGGCGCTGGTCGCCTCTCGAGATACCGCTCCAGTCCCATCCCTTCTCCTAACCCACAAAGCAAGCTCAGAAACCGCAAATCATCTTAAAAAACTCGCCAAGTGGTTCCAGCAAGAGTCGACCAGGGCTGACGACAAAAGAAAGGATATTCGTTCACTAGGGAGCTCATGGGAACAAAAGGCTGCATTCAGTCCTGACACTTGCTCACTGCAGAGCCTGGAGAGCAGGCTCTGTCCGAGGGCACCGTGCTGTTCACAGCCTGGCCTTGCCTACACCTTGCTTAATTTGAAAAAACAGGCTTCCCAATGTCTTCTCGCCTTTGCTATTGCTATATTTATTTTTCAATTTGTCTTTCTTAAGGACAGTTTATTTTAAAATGAAAAAATCTATAATAAACACTTCTTCTAAAAGAAAAATCACAAAACCGTAATACACATTTCTTCTTAAAAAAAAAAAACCACCCAGCTCTGCTGTAGCTAATCACCTCCTCCTCTAAAAAATATACTTTTAAACCACTCTCAGAAAAGAGACTCTATTACTATAACTGTAAGGCTGTGTGTGAAGAAGCTAGAAAGAATTTGAATCTTCAGTCTAAAAGGAAGATAGGTATTAAGAGGAAGAAGAAAGGAAATACTATAAATTTATAGTTTAGTGAGTATGGGGTGGGGGAGGGCAATTCCCAAAGGTTAAAGAAGTAGCCCCAGGAAAAAAATGAAAAGAATGATAAAGAGTGAAAATGAAAGTAGGTTTCATAGGTTCAAGAGGCATTGCTAAAGTGAAAGCACGGGGATCATTGCTATTAAGCAAATGTAGGAGTGTTGCGGGTTAATCTCCAACCTTTTGAGGTAATACGATGGGTGGGCACTTATTATCTGCCACATCCTTGGTCTCAATGTCTGAGACACAACATAAAATGCCACCCTTGTTCCAATCGATGTGGCAATTTTATGATCAAGAATGATAGATTAATTAAGTACCACTTGCAAAAACCTTTCCGCTCCAGCTTATCACAGGCAGAGGGGATCCTAGAAGTCTTAAACTAGAAGGGACATTGGCCCATCCCCTGGTTTTCTAGTTGTGGGGAAGATGGAACCGATCTCAAATGGTCTTGGCCTGCGGTGGCTTGAAGCAGGATTTTGGTTCCCCGGCCAGAGACTGAAGTTAGGTGGCGGCAGGGGGAGTGCTGAATCCTAGCCACTAGACCATCAGGGACAGTGGCCAGTGACAAGGCCCTGGCCCATCAGCTTTGTAGAAATGAATTCCCACAAAGAGACAGAAAGTAGTGAAATAAGTGTTCATTAGGAGGAAAAAGGATACATGTGAATGGACTCATACAGGCAGACTCAGAGGAAGAGTCATGCCCTCATGGTAGTTTGAATCACTTTTACGGGGCATTTCTTCCAGGCTTCCTTTGGCCAATCATCTTGCTTTGCCTGGTTCTGAGTCTGTATTTGGTTTATCTCAGGGTCTTCCCCTGTGTGTGTGCGCGCGCATCTCTTAGCCAAGATGGATTCTAGCAAAGAGACCTATATGGGTAGGTTGACATCACCTACTCTGGTGTGGTGCCCCCTCCTTTTCTGACCTCCGAGGAACCTTTCTGCGCCTGTGTAGTGGGGAAGGTCTCCTTGACTTCGAGGATGAGGAATATGGGTCTCTTTATCCCTTATCTGGGCAGGGCTCAGCTTCTCCTCCCTCCTGTCTCCCTAGAAGGGGACAAACCCCAGCTGCTCAGCCTGGGGCCCACCTATCTCCTGCCTCAGAACCCACAGAGAGAAGGTGGAAAGTCCAAGGTCATGCCGCTAATTAGACCAGAGCGTGGACCAGGCTCCCCTCCCTGGAGGGTCTTAGGGGCTGTGTAACTTGGAGTCTCCTATTGGAATGCTATCTGGGAAGGATAACACACTGAGCTATTACCATGTATTCACATTTTAATACAATTATTTTTATCAAATGTTCTAAGCAGCTACCTGACACAGGTCTAAGAAATTAGACACAGAGTAAATACATTTTAAAGGCAGTAAAAATATGGCAAAGACTAAATGGGGGGCAGTAAGCAGGTAAAGCAGCCCAGAAGATAAACTCTACTGAACAATTTTGCCTAGGGCTATTTCCTCTGTTTTTTAAAAAAAAAAAAGTTGGTTTTTATCTAGGGTAAGGTATGCTAGGTACGCGGAGGAAAATTCCAGAGTTGCACACTACTAGCCAAAGTCACTACCTTGAGAGCAAGAGGAAGGTGCAGCTGCTTGGAGGTTTCTGCTTTCCAGTCTGGAAGAAGTGGTCTTGTTCAGATATAGTGAAAGAGAAACAATTATATTTGATTACAGAAAAGGATCTCATGACTCTACAAAACAGTTAAACTCAGACCTTCAAGATGATCATGTTTTAAGCTACTGGGTCGGTGGGAGTGGGGAATGTGGAGAGAGGAGGGGGCTAGGGACACAAGGAAAAGGTAAAAAAGAAGAAGAAGAAGAAAAAAAAGAAAACTCGCCTCGCTAACAGTCAGAATTAAAGAGACAGAAACAGTGGAGAATAAGATTCCAAAATCCCTGGGGGTTCTTTGGATCTATTCAAATTTTCTTATCACATCCAAGCAGGGAATTCATCACTTAGGGTAACCAGGTGCCACTGGGAGGCTCCAGCAGGAGGTAAGCCTGCTGAAGAAATGAAAGAACTACCAAACAGCCCTAGGGCTTCCCCGCCAAGCACTTTTCCCTCCATTCCTCACACAGAGGAGCTCCTCGTAACCTAGCAACCACCTGCCGGGTCCCCTTTCACGCTGCCTTACTGACTGTGCAGCAATGCCAACTGTGGGAAGTGCTAGGAGGACACAGAGTACAAACTGGACACGACTGAACTGTGGAGTCACTCCCTCTCTCCTGCCACGACACAGCAGCCCCATCACCCCATGAAGTATGGGTCAGCTCAGGTGCTTCCTCTCGCCCAGACACGAGGAACCAGGGGTGGTCCCAGACCTCGCTCTTAATCAGAGCACTGGGAAAACCAGGCGAAGACGGTTAGAAAGTCTCCATGGTAAGGGAGACTTGGGAAGGCGGCTCCTAAAAGGATGAGAACGGCTGTCAGTTGGCCCCAACTGGGTGCTTCTACTGCCGAGATGATACCCAGTCAGAGATCTGCTTGCTCCCCGCCCCCCCCGCCCCCATTCTGAGGTCACAATGAACTGCTAAAACTCTGACTCTACCAGAAAGGGCCCTACAGGAGGCAACATACTTTACATAGAATACGTTTGTCCGTGCCCAAGAAAGGGGATGATAGGGAAGAAACAGCTCAAAGTCAGAGGGCCAAACTGCATCCACTTTATCTGCACCCCTCACCTCCCTCAATCATCTTCAGCCACCCTCCAGGCTCCAGGCACCAGCTGGCACAGATATACGAGGGCTTGGAAGCATGGGCTGGCCAGCAGGGCTCAAGAGGGTAGCTAAGTCTGAAATGCTAGGACGGGCCTGCGCTGGCCCAAGACAACTGACACGTCGGTCCATTCAGACCTTGAGGCCCAAGGCCTCTACGAGCGTGTTTTCAGAGCTTTAGTGCCCATGGAGGCAAATGAAAATACCCTACATTCACTCAGCAAATCCCCAAGCCATTCCTCCAAACCAAGGGCAAAGTGAGACAGGAAAAAAAAAATGCAATGCATCAAGGAGGGACGTAGAGATTTCATCTCTAAAGCCCTGACCGGATTCAGATGAGGATGGGAGGAAAGAGTAACCTTCGGAACACCTCAGCGAGTCCTTGAAGAGGGTACTCCTGGAGCCACCAAGAGCAGTTCTATCACTGCCAGGGAAGGCAGGGGGAGCCCAGCTAGATGGAAGCACCGACGATCTCACACCTCTTCTCAGTCAACACGACAACTCACAATGACCAATATTCACGAATGAGACGCAATAGCTTAGATAATACTAAGTAAGTCAGTCCTTCCCAAAGCCTCTGCTTAGGTTTAGAATTCATCATTGGATTATCTTAAAAAGCTGGGACTTCAGTGAAAGAAAAAACTGAATTATGGAGTAAGGGGAGCGGGTGAGCACAGCTTGAGTGAGCTTGCAGTGGGAGATAGCCAGTTTCTGGAACATGGCGTGCAGTGAGTTCTAAAGGACAGCTGTGAATTACACACTGCAGAAGTCTAGGGCACATTTTTTATGTTATGGTCAAGTCAAATCATAGTTTGTGTGGATAGTGTCCCCAAATTCCTTGCAGTGTACAACCTGCACAAAAGCATATGTGATGCAGCCAACACATCATTTATAAAGCCCTGACCAGAGTCTGACACAGCAGCCCTGCTGGCTTAGGATTACACGTTGGCTGCAGTTAAGCTACAGCTCAGACATAGTGGGGGTAGAAGAGAGGGGAAAAATAAAGTCCACCTCCATTCCAACAAACTTTATTATGACTGCCTCCAGTGGCCACGTGGTTCTACTAGAGTTTTCTCCTCTAGGAGAAGCTTTAGACCTTCCATTCTCTGGTCTAAAGGGAAGAAATGCCAAAACCCTGGGGCAGGCACAGTCACAGGCACACAGAAAGCAACAGGCCTAAATACTCCGAAGCCAGGATGCGGGAATAATAAAGACAAAATGTGGCTCCTAGGAGGCAAGCACCTTGAGTCCTAACTTGTACCATGATTTCTCCTAAAATTTAATGATATATTTTTGTTATGAGAAATCCGAGTTCTCTTTTCTGTTGTAGGTGCCAGACGTGATTACAGTTCTCAAAAATAAGATAAAATAAAACAAAGATACACACCTGAAAAATGGGGGGGGGACAGAAGTGAAAAGCATCATTTCTTTCTGTTCAGAAGATTGTTTAGAAGCGTTGAGTATTTAGACGCACTGAATGTCAGCCCCACTGGAAAGTAAAGTATTACACAGCTCATGGTCCCAGATTAGCCACTGAACAAGAGGGTGGCTGCTGAAATGGAAAGGATGGCTCAGGAAGCCTCAGGGAGCCTTCAGTCCTCCACTGAAGGTAAACACAGCTTCACAACTCCTGTCTGCCATTCCAAAATCCAAAAACTCTGAAAACTGACAATTTAAAATAATTCATTTAGCAGCAGAACAAACCCAACCTCATTTGGTGGCAAAATGTGACCTGAACTAGGTAAAATCATTTGTAGTCTATTTATCCCACTTCATGTGAACATTCTCACATTTCACTGCTGAAATAATGGGCTTGATTGTGGGATGCTGACCCCAGCTCCCTTTGGGGGTGTTATATATATATGTACCATATTACCTTTCTAAAAAATTCTGAAGTTTTAAAACATATCTAGCCCCCAGGGTTTCAGATAAGGGGAAGAGTTTGTAAACTTATAATAGGGTGACATAAGACCCCTGCAAAGATTACTAAAAGCCCAAAACAGTCAAATTACATCCTGGTGGTTTCAATCTAACCAGCTTCCTACACAAGCCAGATGGTGACATTATCTGGCAACACTGTGTTAGAAATGGGAAATCTATTACCACAGGCTCCCTACTACACGTTAAATCCTGGTTTCCTACCTTCACATATTCCAGAGTGGGGTCCAGAAGATGCTGATCCCTGAAAAGAGAAAATATAAATATGAGAACAATTGGGAACAATGCAATCTTACGCTGGGTAAAATGTATCCAACATGATTTCACCCTATTCATTCACATTATTAAGATGGCCCCACCTCCCAGGCAATACCCACAGCAGACAGATAAGGAAGTTAGAACAGACAGAGATTTCTTTCACAGGTGTCTCCATGGGGTGGAGGATGTATAGGATACCACCATGACCTCAGTCTAGAAGCTCCACATGTTTTCCTGTCAAATTCAAGCTCCGAAAGTTAGACTATTCATATGTGGTAATTCTAGATTCACTCTGAGCATAGAAATTAGCCTAACGGTCCGAAGCAAAGAGCTGTGAGAGATGCGAGTAAAGCAGGGCTGGATGCCCAAACCTGCAACACTTTGGACCAGGCAACTGTGTCACACCCACTTTGACAGAAAACGGAGGCTCAGGTGGGCAGATCGGCTGCTCAAGGTCACCCAGCACCCAGGTGAGTGAGTTTTGAACCCAGCTCTGCTTCTAAATCACCTTTCTCTTTTGCTGTCAAGCTGAGCAATTCATCCTAATTTTCTCTGGTGCCCCGGTGTTTTTTCTCTCCCCATTTAATGTCTGCTCATGTCTACCATAATACTGTTAGGATTAACCAGACAATTAAAAGTAAACATCAGCGGTGTCACTGAGGAGGCTGACTTATTATAGTGGAAGAGGACCTAAGGCAAAGGAGAAGAGGGAGAGACATGAGAGCTGACGTTTCCAGCACCGGCAGAGTTACAGCAAAGTGCCCCCCTTGACAGACTATGTGAAAAGACAGCTGCCTTCAGAGACTTAAACTCCACAAAATCAACACATCACCCTGCAGAGACGGGATCATTTTTTAAAGGACAGAATGGCTCTGTAGCCGATAAGAGTAGTCTTCTTAAGGTGGGGGCGGGGTGTCAGTATACCTACAAAGAGGACGCATCCTTCAGAAGGCGGGGGATCACTACCGGCAAGCAGCTGCCTCTGGAAGGGTGAGCTCAACCCCAGACCCTCGGGGGCTTGGATGCTTCCCTCTGTGGAGAGACTGCAGCCCTTCTCCCCTGAACAGGGGCAGCAGGACCCCTGCTGGGACACAAGGAGTCGATCCCACAGCTCAGGGGCACACCATCTTGTTGTGAAATGGATCCAACCCCCAAAGCTATTCCTGGAGTGGTCTGTCCACTTAGGGCTGCACACAGGGCACACGCACAGAGGCAGGCTGTCTTCGGAGATGCTCCTCTCGGATGTGCAAACAGATTAGGTTCTGAAATGAGTCCCTTTGTAAGGCCAAAGTATCTGAGAGGGGCTTAAGCTCAAAGTCCCTGGTGCATTTCCATCAAAGAGGGGTATAAATCAGTCTTTCAGAGCCTGAAAACCAGGCATACTCTTTGCCTCCAAGCTTGTGTGTGTTAATCAGGCATCTTTTCCCAAAGCAGCCGAGTCCGTCTGCTGTGCTGGGTCACCACCTCTTCTGCTGCAGTCTGGACATTGCATTGATGTCATCAGACTTCGCGACCATAGGACCACCCGGCTAGTGACTAAAAACTTTGTCAGCAGGGCTTCGGTCATACTCCCCTTTAAATTCGAAAACTCCTGGTTTTCTACTGAATTAACATTTTAGGCTTATAGGCATCCGGTCTTATGCTAATCATCTGGCCCAGTGGTCTGGCCCTGGGAGTGCGGAAAGATGTTAGAACCACTGAAACGCTGTTTCTCATCTTCTTCACGTTTCTATTTTTATGTAAGTTCTAAAATGTACATTATATACATTCAGACACATATGTCAATGCATGGATAAACCGTGTAGGTGTGTGCTTTTTAAACCAACGATTTGGTCTCGGGATCTCTTTACACTCTAAATAATTGAGGACTCGGAAAAATTTTGTTCATGTGGGTTATGTCTACTGATTACTGATATTAGAAATTAAATCCGAGAAACTTGCAAAATATTCATACATATTTTTAAAGTAAACTCATTATATGTTTAAATAAATAACATTTTAATGAAAAACAGATATGTTTTTCATAGCAAGAATTTAGTGAGAAGAGTGGCATTGTCTTACATTTTTGCAAATCTTTTAAACGTCTGGCTTACCAGAAGATAGGTAAATCCTCACATCTACTTCTGCATTCAATATGTCGTGATACGTCTTGGTTGAAATAAATGAAGAAAATCCACATTCACAGTTATGTAATTGGAAAGGGAGGGATATTTAATAGACTTGCATATAATTATGGATGTTCTACTTTGATAACATGCCAAAACTTGACAAGTAGTAGTTTCTTAAAGGTTAGCTGTGATGTGGAATCTGAAACCATATCTCTTACTCTTTTCCATCTGTCCTGCACTTTGAATGGACATTTTGTCCATGTGTGATTCCATAACCACTATTCTGGGAAACGCTGGTTCACTGAGTTATACAGATTTTCCAAATTTTGACCCATTTCATTATCATGTAAAAGAAGAATCACATTGGTTAATACCATCACTGATCTCATCAGAAGTTACTAGGTACTGGGAATTGCCAAGCTTATGGCAGAGGATACAAGTCTTCTAACTTGAAAGCTTGAATTTTTTCATTGGCAACTAACATTGTCAAATATTTTCCCTGAGCTCCATTCCATTCATTTTGGGGAACCTATCTGCCAAATACCAAGACCACACAGTCATGATCGGCAATTTTAACTCTTTTTTTAGGTGATCAAAGGTCATTCTTTTAGTAAATTCTGTTTAGAATTTTGTCCAGGATCTGCTCTTCTCACCAGATTTAGCTGTAAAAATCCTTTTCCTTTTACCTACTGAAAGCTGAAACGTTCCTCTCTCCCTTTCTCTAGAGATGTACCTGAAAACTCTGAGCTAGTTCTCTCAGGATAGACCCCTCAGACTCTCTTGGGGAGGGTGTGGGACAACCAACACGAGTGCTGTGTATGAGTGGCTCCTGAGGCAGCCCCAGCTGCAGCAGGGTCGCCACTCAGAGATGGGGTCACCTCAAGGCAGGGTGGCCCATGTGAGACAGGCGGGGACCTGGGACCCATTACTGCAGTGCTTGCACCTGGACAAATATCTCCTGGAGCAACGGAATATAAAGAAACTATAAAGAACTAAAGATAACTGCACACGTGCACGGTTGGGGCAAATTATGAATAAGATACAAAAAGGCCAAAACCCAGCTGCCACTTCTCAGCTGCCAGGAGCAAAAGCAGGGTACTGCGCATGAGCCCTGCACACAGCGCCACCAAGAGGATGGGCAGACCACCTAATCCACTCTGGCCCGACCCACCGATCTGCGCCTGCGCTCACCGCGTTTAAGGGACCAGCTCTCCCCCACTGAGGGAGCGAGCAAGGGTACCTGTTACTTGTTTTCACTCCCTCGTGCTGCAGCACGAGTCCCAATAAAGCCTTGCCTGAATTTCTTGTCTGGCCTCTCATCAATTTCTATTGATTAAAGAGTCCGAGGACCCAAGTCAGTAACATACCTGCTCTCCCCACCACCCTGCTCTCCTGCCCAGAGACCCCGGCACCTAGGAGCCTGGGGTGTTCTCCCAAGTGTCTCCCCAGCCTCGGATGAACTCCCGTGTTCCTATGGCGCTCCTCCACCACACACACTTCTTTTGGCAAAAGAGAAGGAAAACAAGAGCTGCTGGTTAGGGATAAAACTGAAGTCTCCTCTTGACCCCGCCCCCAAATGAACTCTGCTAAGGAAGCCTTGCTCATTCTGTTCCCAGAGCAGAGGGGGATCCAAGTTCTAGTTCAGTGCACCAAGGGGTGCCCTCGTGGATCCTTGTATTCTTCTACTCGTCCTTTTTTTTTCTTTGTTTTGCGGTACGCGGGCCTCTCACTGTTGTGGCCTCTCCCGTTGCGGAGCACAGCCTCCGGGAAGCGCAGGCTCAGCGGCCATGGCTCACGGCCCAGCCGCTCCGCGGCATGTGGGATCTTCCCAGACCGGGGCACGAACCCGCGTCCCCTGCATCGGCAGGCGGACTCTCAACCACTGCGCCACCAGGGAAGCCCCTACTCGTCCTTTTTAGAGAGACGAGGGAAGATAAGGAGAGTATGATAAAACTGAGTGAGTGTGTTATAAATCCAAAAGCTTTAAAAATCATTGCCTCGAACCAAATTACAATTATATTTAAATGCAGAAGTGCTGTGTCTCCTTTCTCAGCCAGCCTAACCCTAGCCCTAACCCATCTAACCAGAAAGAAGACATGAGCTGGAAAACATAGCAGTTGGCCCTGTAGCCCCAGCCTCTAATTTGAAATCGAATACCCTATTATTCATACAGGACTGTGCCACAAACACTCCTTAAACCATATCTTTATATTTCCCAAAAGAGATCACTAGAAAACAAACACAGAAACTTGGCAATGTAAATGAAAAGCTTTTTTAATCTTTTTTTTTGCTTATGTCAATTATGAATCCCCACCCATGTGAAACCGTGATGTTGTGTGCATCTCTCTTTACAACTGCAGAGTCTGGCAGGCACCGTGGCCCCTCCGTCGGGCAGGCTGCCCCGCTGAGCGCCATCCACAGACCGCAGGAAAGCAGCAGGATGAAACTGGACTCTCCTGTTATTTTGTTCTTAGGTTTATTAAGTTTTAAATAACATCACTGTGTTTACTCTGGTTAAATCATTCTTTCCAGCATCCCACTTTCTTAAGTTCATACTGAGGGATGTTTAGCTGGGAGTCACAGAAATGTTATACATATTTACTATTTTGGTTTGTTTCTCATCGGTAACCAGGTTAATAATATCCTCCCTCTTAAAAGGACACTTGATGTATAAGTGGTTGCTC
This sequence comes from Lagenorhynchus albirostris, assembly GCF_949774975.1. NCBI lineage: Eukaryota > Metazoa > Chordata > Mammalia > Artiodactyla > Delphinidae > Lagenorhynchus > Lagenorhynchus albirostris. The sequence continues at coordinate 104,048,489 of NC_083096.1, read as the reverse complement.
TTTTGAGTGAAGAGGTTTTCTGTCTTGAATACAGAAACAAAATTTCACTCACATAGATCTTTTCTGAGCAGTTGGAATACAGATGGAGATGGAAGTGCCCTATGTCTGTCTTCAATTACAGAATGTTTTAAGTGAATGGATGTTTCCTGATTTAAATACTATAGACTAACTTAATGGCTAATGGTGTTGCCACACAAATGTCCCTTTGGATAAAACATAAAACGGAATTGCTTGTAATACATGATTATTTCATACAATGGAGGGATGTGGGAAACTAGATCCAGCTATTCCAGACTGAGGCTCCCCTTAAACTCCACGCACAACAATGATGTGCAGAGCTGGCACGCTTCCTCTGTGCAGGTGGCATGGTGTTTCCATGCATGTTCACTGTATGTTTATTTATTTATATATGGTCTCTCCCTCTACAAGGTGAGCAACCCAAGAGTAGTGATGTGTCTACTTCATGCCCAGTATGTCCCACAGTTCTTGCATTCATCCCACAAACATTATCAAGCATCTACAATATGCTATGCAGTTGGCCAGACAACAGAAATACAAGAACCAAAGACAAAGGCCCTGCATTTAGAGAGGTTGCAGGCAAGTGGGGAACACAGATCAATTGATCCAGCACAATTCAACTTAGTGAGAGTGTCAGTGGGAGGTTTGAGGGCTGAGTAGGGACTTGTCCCAATGAAGAAGCTGTGGGGTAGGTGGTGATGAGACATGCCCAGGCAATGAGAGAAGCACGTGACAATATGGTACGTCTGAGGAACCACAGTGTTGTGGAGTTAATTCCCCGCTGGCCCAGGCCACCATCATCTCTTCCCTGGACCCCTGCATTACCCTCCCCAATTCTACTCCATCTCCACAATCTCCACGATAGCAGCCGTGCTACTACTCAGATCACTCCCCTGCTCAAAATCCTCTAACATCTCCCATCCAGTCAGAACAAAACCCTGAGGTCCCCACCGTGGCCTTCAATGCCCTGGTTGGCATGACCCCAGCCAGCTCTCCAACCTCATCGTGTTAGGCAGAATTTCAAAGATGCCCCCTCCCAAGATTCCTGTCCCTTGGTGAGTCAGTCAAACACTAATCTAGGTACTGCTGTGAAGGGATTTTGCAGATGTTATTAACATCGCAAGTCAGCTGACATTAAGACAAGGCAATTATGTGAGGGGACCTGACTTGAAGAGGGAGGGGGATTTGACATGAGGGACCCTGTTGCCAGTGTGATGTTATGAGAGGGTCTGTGACGAGGCCCAAGACACAGAACCTCCAGGAGATGGGAGCTGCCCCTGGCAGATGGCCAGGAGATGGAGACCTCAGTCCTACAACTGCAAGGAATTGAATTCTGCCGACGACCTGAATGAGCGTGGAAGCAGATTCTCCCCCAGAGACTGAGGTGAGAACGCAGCTGCTGACATCTTGAGTGAGACCCTGAGCTGAGAACCCAGTTGAGCCATGAAGGACTTCTGCTCTACAGAAGCTGTGAGGTAACAAACAGGTGTTAAGTCACCAAGTTTGTGGTGGTGTTACTCAGCAAAAAAACGCTAATACGCTTGTTTATTCCATCCAAGCCCTACTGACTTTTCTTTCTGTTGCTCAAACACATCAAGCCGGCTCCTGCTGCTGTGGCTTGGCATTTACTGTTCCTTTGCTTGGAATAGTCTCCCCAGATATCCTCGAAGGCTCACTCCTCACAGCTCTCAGGTCTCTCTCAAACATCGCTTCCTTAACCATCCCATCTAAATGAGCACCACCACCCTCTATCCCCTTTTCTGGTTTCATCTTTTCCCATATTATCTGATATTATATGAAATGTTTATTTGCTCATGGTCTGTCTGTTTCCCAGAATATAATCCTGCAAGAATGGGGCTTTCTCTGCTTTGTGTACCTTGGTGTCCCCAGTACTTTGCACATAGCAGTTGCTCAGAAACCACTTGCTGAATTAACGAAGAAAAGAACAACTAACGGAAGCACAGGGCTGGGGGAAGCAGCAGGACTGGTGGGGGTTGGGAGACCAGGATGAAGAAGAGGCAGAGCCAGATCATAAGGGGCTTGGACGCCACATAAACACATTTAGACTTTATCTTGAAAGCAGTGGGATTTGTTCAAGGCTCTTAAGCTGGAGAATAACCAGAGATTTGTGTTTTAGAAAAATCCCCCTGCAGCAGTGTGGAAAACAGATTAGTGGGGGGCAAAGCGGAGTAAGGAAGACTAAAGGAGACGGTACTAAAGGGGTCTGGGTAAGAGATGACGAGGCCTGGATTAGAGCGATAGAGGGAGTGGGGGGATGGTGTACAGACTTGAGAGACTTTCAGAACTGTGAATAGATAGACCTTGGTAAATGGCAGGATTTGGTGGGTGAAAGGGAAGAAAGAGGTAAGGACACTCACTGAATTCTTTCTAAGGGAACTGGGTAGATGGTGCCTAGCACTTGGCAGGGACTCCATACATTTGTTAAGAATGAATTAGCAGGGACTTCCCTGGTGGTGCAGTGGTTAAGAATCCGCCTGCCAACACAGGCGATATGGGTTCGAGCCCTGGTCCGGGAAGATCCCACATGCCGCGGAGCAACTAAGCCCGTGCGCCACAAATACGGAGCCTGCGTGCCACAACTCCTGAAGCCCACGCGCCTAGAGCCCGTGCTCTGCAACATGAGAAGCCTGTGCACCGCAACGAAGAGTAGCCCCTGCTCGCCGCAACTAGAGAGAGCCCGTGAGCAGCAACGAAGGCCTAACACAGCCAAAAATAAATAAATTAATTTTTTAAAAAAAAAGAATGAATTAGCAAACACCTCTGCCTCAAGCACCATACTGTACTAACTAGACTACTAGGTTCTGAATTAATAGGACTTTACCTCATTACCATCCATGTTCCAGTTAGCAGTCCACACGATTGCCGCCATTTAGCTACTGAATGTCTCAAATAAGTTTTCCTTCCTTCTCAACAGATAAATAAGTTACTTTCAGAAGAGTCTTTCACATCCCTCAGATTATGAACACATAAATCTTTCCCTTAAAGTATGATGAAATATAACATTTAAGGGACCCCTTCAGACCAGCAAAAGTAGTTAACTCATGAAGGAAAGCCAGAGAACAGCAAAGCCAAGTAGCTGTGCAGAAGCTAGACAAGAGTGCCCGATTTTGGGCTTCCCTGGTGGCGCAGTCGTTGGGAGTCCGCCTGCCATGCAGGGGACACGGGTTCGTGCCCTGGTCCGGGAAGATCCCACATGCCGCGGAGCGGCTGGGCCCGTGAGCCATAGCCGCTGAGCCTGCGCGTCCGGAGCCTGTGCTCCGCAACGGGAGAGGCCACGACAGTGAGAGGCCCGAGTACTGCCAAAAAAAAAAAACGAGTGTCCGATTTTATATAACCCTTTGGTCTTCTCCATCACCCCCACCTCAGTTGCCACTGCTTGCTTATGTCTTTTCCGCAGGACTGTAAGCTCCCTGAGGTCAGCGGCTACCTCTGTCTTGCTCACCAATGTGAACAAGCACGTACAAAAGTATTTGTCACACAGCAGCCAATTAATAAATAAACAAGGACAAAAATGCACAAATGAAAATATAAACCACAATTAATCACCCTTATATCTATATAATCCAAATAAGGCCTCAGAAAATTCGAAATTTCTACGATGGGACCTCCCTTTGCTAAATCTGGTAGACCAGATATTCTCAAAATTAAATGATAATCAAATTACAGATGTATTTCCAAATACATGTTGAAGTCACAAGAAAGGGAAAGTCTCAGGAAACACATACAAAACAGATACAGAAACAGAACAAATCAAGAACACAAAACGTGAACAACAGCAACAAAAAGGTAAGGAGGAAAGCAGGGAGGCTAAGCCCTGGGTTCATACGAGTGAGCAGCTAACCCCAAAGCCCCACATAACACCCACCTGAACCATCAGAACGGGACTACACCACCCACTACAGAAGGAATGTGCTAAACACAACACAACACGAAACAAAAAACAAGCTCTAGCAAAGGGAACCAAGGAGAGCTACTGTCTCCACCACAGATTCCGATGGAAAAAAATAATAATAGTCTCCCCTAAGAATCTGTAACCACAAGTAAGCCTTTGGGATTCATGTTTATATGACCTGCTTTGACAGAGAATCCAAAACTGAAAAAAAATTAAAGCGTCTGGGTTGGTGGCACGATTAGCAAGGAAACAATGTAAATCCTTTCTGGAGGAAAACTAGATCTACAACAGAAAGCTACTCAGGATATCCACAAGTTTGGTTAAATACAAAAATTCCCTTTCAGAAATAACCATATACATGAGAAAACAAGCCCCAATGACTGAAAGTTAGCAGAAATGACAATAGATTGAGATCCCCAAAGACTTCAGATATTGGAATTTCAGATATAAGCTATAAAATAATGATGTACGATAAATTTTTTTAAAAGATGGAATAAAAAAGTGACCTAAGAAGAAACAGGCAGACATAAAAATAATCTACTATAACTTCCAGAAATAAAAAGCTAATTGATCAAAATACCTAGATATAAAGAATTGTAAAGAAAACCTTCTAAATAACTTAGACATGACTAGCGAAAACATTTATGAATTAAAACAAATATATAAAGAGATTATACAAAACACAGCTCAGAGAGAAAAGGTGACGAATAATATAAAAGAGACATTGAAGGTAGAATGAGAAGGCTTAATTAACCAGAACTCTAGAAGGAGAGAATTGAGAGAAAGGCAAAAAGCAATAGTCAAAGAAATAATGATGGGAAATCTTCAAAATTAATGAAAGATACTAATTATCAGATTCAGGCATCCCATGAGTCCTAAGCAGTGTAAACAAAAATAAACACATTGTAATGAAACTACAGACCACCAAAAACGAAGAGAAGATCTTAAAAGCAGCAGAAGAGCAAAGAAAGGCTTCCCCGAGATCAATGACAATTAGACTAACAGCAGATTCTCATCAGTCAAAAGGGAAAGTGAGGAGCACAAAATTTCTTGCCCAGCAAACTACCTAGAACAAGGGTGAATAAAGACAATTTGAGACAAATGAAAATCGAAAATACCCTTCAGGAAGCAGGAAAAGGATGCCAGAAGGAAAGCTTAAGATCTAAGACTGAGTGATGCACGAAGAACTGGTAAACACGTAGGCAACTCTAAACCAGCACTGACAGTGCAAAGTAAGACAAATGTCTAATAACAGTATGGTGGTTCTTCAAAAACTTAAAAGTAGAATTACTACATGATCCAGCAATTTGCCTTCTGAACATATACCCCCAAAAACTGAAAGCAAGATTTTGAAGAGATATTTGTGCACACATGTTCGTAGCAGCATTATTCACAGAAGCCAAAAGGTGGAAGTAATCCAAGTGTCCATGAGTAGATAAATGGATAAACAAGATGTGGTATATACACAATGTGGTATACATACCATGGAATATTATTTGGCCTTAAAAAGGAAGAAAATTTTGACACATGCTACAATATGGAAGAAACTTGAGGACATTATGCTAAGTGAAATAAGCCTGTCACAAAAAAGTCAAATAACTGTATGATTTCACTTATGTAAGATACCCAGAGTAGTCAAAATCATAGAGACAGAAAGTATAATGGTGGTTGCCAGGGGCGGGGGAAGAGAGAATGGGGAGTTGTTGTTTAATGGGTGCAGAGTTTCAGGTCTGTCACACAGAGTGAAGTAAGTCACAAAAAGAAAAGGAAATATATTAATGCATATAAGTGGAATCTTGAAAAATGGTACAGATGAACATATTTGCTGGGCAGGAATAGAGATGCAGACGTAGAGAATAGACATGGGGACACGGCGGGGAAGAGGAGGGTGGGATGAATTAGGAGATTAGGTTTGACAAAAGTACACTACCATGTGTAAAATAGGTAGATGGCTAGTGGGAAACTGCTGTATAGCACAGGGAGCTCAGCTCGGTGCTCTGTGATGACCTAGATGGGTGGGATGGGAGGGTGGGAGGGAGGTCCAAGAGGGAGGGGATATATGTATACATATAGCTGATACACTTCACTGTACAGCAGAAACTAACACAACATTGTAAAGCAATTACACTCCAATAAAAATAAATAAAATAGGACTTCCCTGGTGGCTCAGTGCTTAAGAATCCGCCTGCCAATGCAGGGGACACGGGTTCGAGCCCTGGTCCAGGAAGATCCCACATGCCACGGAGCAACTAGGCCCATGCACCACAACTACTGAGCCTGCGCTCTAGAGCCCGCGAGCCACAACTACTGAGCCCATGTGTCACAACTACTGAGCCCATGTGCCACAAGTACTGAAGCCTGCACGCCTAGAGCCTGTGCTCCGCAACAAGAAAAGCCACTGCAGTGAGAAGCCCGTGCAACACAACGAAGAGTAGCCCCCGCTCGCAGCAACTAGAGAAAGCCCGCATGCAGCAACAAAGACCCAACACAGCCAAAAATAAATAAATGAATAAATTTAAATAAATAAATAAATAAATAAATAAATAAAGATGAAAAGAGTTCTGGAGACTGGTTGTGCAACAATGTGAATGTACTTAACATTACTGAACTGTGCACTTAAAAATGGCCAAGATGGTAAATTTTATGGTATGTGTATTTTACCACAATTTAAAAAGACAAACTAAAACACAAGGCAACATTGACGTATGAGCCAAGTGGAAGGCATCCAAAGCTTATGTTCTAAGTCCTGCATTGCTCAGGAAAAAGGAGAGGTATTGTTTCACTCTATTATGTTGTTTAAAGTCATATAAAAGTATTTTTTAAATAACCACTAAGTGAATAGGAATAGAGTATTTTTTAAAAGCCAATTTAAAATAAGGCAATTAAAAAACCCCATAGGTTAAAAAAAATGTACAAACAGTACAGACATACAGAATAAGAGGCAGCTATAAACCCAAATGTATCACCAAACATGGTAACTGTTGACCAGATTAAACTCACAAGACAGATTTTCAGAATGTAGGATATAGTACCTGTAGGATACAGTTAAAGTGGTATTTTGGAGGAAACGTAGAGACTTAAATGCTTACTTTTAGAAAAGACTGAAATTAATTCAGTGTCCAGCTTAAGTTAAGAGAACAGAACAAACATTAAAAAAAGACTAAAGATAAAAAGAGCAGAAATTAAATTTTTAAAAAATGATACAGTAAGGGAGCAACAAATGAAGCCTGGTTCTTCAGAAGCCTAGTAAAATAAACCTCTGACAGATATAATCCAGGGGGAAAATGAGAGAAGGCACAAAACAATAGAGAAATGAAGTGGGAGCATAATCATAGATAACAAGAGAGCACTGTAAGAGAATACTATGAACATCTTATGCCAATAAATTTGAAAGCTTAGGAAAAACAAATTCCTGGAAAAATAATACTAAAATAGACTCAAACAGAAAATCTGAAGAATCCTATAATGATTAAAAACTTGAATCAGTTGTTCAATATCTACAGACCTGGATGGTTTTTCTAACCAGGAAGTTCTGCCAAACTTCGGAACTTATTACTTTGAAAATGAGAGACCTGAAAAGAAGGATACTATAAATTTGATATCAAAAGCACACCAGGTCAATAAAAGAAAGCAAAGGTAGCCTAGGCTAATCTCACACGTGAATAGATACGAAAAAAATCCTAAACAAAATATTGACAAACCTAATCCAAGATGTACAAAAATACATCACAATTAAATTGGGTTGACTCCAGGAATATAGGGTCAGTTTAACATGAGAAAATCTATTCACCACATTAACATTAAAGGATTAAAGGAGAAAAATCATTTGGGGCTTCTAATTGATGGGGGGGTAAGGATTTTAAAAAATATCATCTTTTCATGATCTCAGCAGGGAAAAAGCTAACTCTTCACAAAGTAGAAATAAAAAAGGACAAGTGTACCTATGAAAAACCTCATTCTTAATGGTGAAGTATGAGAATCACTGATAAAATCAATCAATCAAATAGAAACAAGACAAGGATGTCCACAATTACTGCTTCTGTGCACCACTGTCCTGGAGGTCCTAGTCAGTGCCGTTAAATAAACAAAAGAAATAAAAGGTATAAGAATTGGAAAAGGGAGAACAAAACTGTCATGATTCACAAATGATGACTGTAGAACACACAGAGAATCTACAAGAAGCTGCTCAGTACAGCAGGGTTCCTGGATATGAAAGCACTGTGCAAAATCTTCAACTTTAAAACTTAACTCAGGTCAGGGACTAGAAGGCTTATGTATCTGGGATGGAGTTCTTGCTGATGGGTGTTCATTCATCACAAATGAACTCATTCCTAGAACATATAACTGAAATGCAGCACAAAAAGACTTAAGATGGGTGTGACCAGCAGGTTGTCTCTCTGTTTACATACATGTACTAGTAGGGCCAAGGAAGACCAAAACTGCAGCCTAGGGGTCTGCTGGTTCACCATTTTTAACCAACCCATGTACCCGGGCACATCAACCATCAGGAAGGGTGAACCCAACGACAAGGAGAAAGTTCGCCCTTCATTGGCAACCTCAGCCTCTTTGCATGTGGATAGGGCCTTGGAACCTAGAGCTGTCAGTCACCCTTTGTTCTCCAGCATGAAGCTCAATTAACAACTCAACATCTTGGGGAGATGTGGGGATGGAGCGATGGGGCAAGGAAGAGACAGCAACAGGCTTTAAATCTACTAAGATTTTGCTTCCACCGGACGATATTCCTGACTAGACCACATGTTCTTTTAGGTAAGATTAACACGTGGGAGAGTCTAGCATTCTCATTTTAAATTTTATTAGATGATATCCGGGGTTTGAAGGCCTTGCCTATCTCACCAGCCTCATCTCGTCACCTTGCTCCTTTCATTCCAACAAATCCAAACTATTTGGAATTCCCTGAACCAAGAAGCCTAGAGTCCCCATCATCTTCCTATTCATTCCCATCTTCTCTGACCACTGTTTCCCCTGCTTTCCTCCCTCCCCAGCACCAACCCACAGAATTAATACATCTCCTCAGCACTTATTTTCTATGCATTATAGAACCTTATTATAATAATTATAATTCAATACGGCATATGTACTCCTGTCTATCTCCCTTACTGGACTATGACCTCACTGAGAATAGGGACCATATTTTATTTTATTCACCTCTATCCCCAGAGCACAGTTGCTCAATCAATGTTGGTTTGAATGAATGAACGAGTATGAGTGTGTGTGTGTGTGTGTGCGCGCGCGCGCGCGCGCGCGCGCACGCACACACAGAAGATCTAGAATCTAACCCCTCCCATCCACCACACTCCATGGGTTCACCAAGGGAAGAATAACACTGGAGAGAGAGAGAGAGAAGGAATAAGAGAGAAATGTTGTTCTTGGACTGATGGGCCTCCACATGAAGGAGATAAGTTAGCCACAGGCCTGTGACTGAGCCATGATGGCCTCACAGAACTCCCTCAGCAATGGAAGGTCACTGCTGTCAGGGCAGCGCCTGGCTCCCCAGCCCCACTGAGACTAGATGTTTTCAAAGTGGTCTTGAGAGGCTGGCTGCTTCAGCTGAAAATGAATCTCTCTGCATACATTTGAAATGCCAGGGAGGAGGTCAATCAGGGAGATAACCAAGAGGACAGAGAGTGTACTACAGGGCCATTTCCAGCTGTTTATGGGAAAATGAAGAAATAGATGGTTAAAACAGGGTTGGCCTGGTGGATAGAGATATGATATCACTTGGAAAAATATGAGCTAGTGTGTAGTTAGATGGACAGTTTCTCTGCTGATACTGGCAATCACATTAAAGTCTCAATAAAGAGTTACTTTCTCACTCGAGGTGGGGGCATATTATGTGCATTGCTTTGAAAATTAAAAAAGGGATGTAGCCTGTCAACACTTAAATCAAGTCTACTTGGATAAAAAAAAAAAAAGCCGCCCAAGGGGAAAAAAAGAGAAATCACCCCAAAAAGCCAATTCTGGAATTAATTATAAAATATAATAAAATATGCATATGACTGTGCTTTGGAAAAAGGGATGTAGCTTTTTTCTTGAATTTTATTTTATTTATTTACTTTTTATACAGCAGGTTCTTATTAGTGATCTATTTTATACATATTAGTGTATACATGTCAATCCTAATCTCCCAATTCATCACACCACCACCTGCCACCTGCCACTTTCCCCCTGTGGTGTCCATACATTTGTTCTCTGCATCTGTATCTCTATTGCTGCCTTGCAAACCGGTTCATCTGTACCATTTTTCTAGATTCCACATATATGTGTTAATATACGATATTTGTTTTTCTCTTTCTGACTTACTGCACTCCGTATGACAGTCTCTAGGTCCATCCACGTCTCTACAAATGACCCAATTTCGTTCCTTTTTATGGCTGAGTAATATTCCACTATATACATGTACCACATCTTCTTTATCCATTCGTCTGTCGATGGGCATGTAGGTTGTTTCCATGACCTGGCTATTGTAAATAGTGCTGCAATGAACATTGGGGTGCATGTGTCTTTTTGAATTATGGTTTTCTCTAGGTATATGCCCAGTAGTGGGATTGCTGGGTCATACAGTAATTCTATATTTAGTTTTGTAAGGAACCGCCATACTGTTCTCCATAGTGGCTGTATCAATTTACATTCCCACCAACAGTGCAAGAGGGTTCCCTTTTCTGGGATGTAGCTTTAAAAACAGAGAACTATAACACTTCTAGATGTGCACTTAAGAGAATATATTTTGTTTCATCACCTTGCAAAGTAAATATGAGATTTACTCTTCCACATCTCAAGACATATTTCTTATTTGTTAAAGGAGGCTCCCTAGCAGTTGACAGGATTAAGGTTGGTGCTTATTTTCTATTCTTCTCCCAGGGTTAACACATGACATGAGGAGTTCCTTTTCGCTAATACAAAGAAGCTGAGGGGTATTCCTTAATGATTAAGCCAACAGATCTGCTTTAGAGGAGATGAGTGGTCTAGCCAGAAGCTCACTGCTCTGTAGTGGGGGAATTCATCTTCCATTTTTGTTGTTTAGACCTAAAAACAATTCACCAGATGGGATCTGGGCAGCCAAGTGTGACCACTTCCCTTGGTCTGATTATTAAACTTCAATTAATGCTTCTAAAATCACATTAGCTTTTTTGACAACCATAATATACTGCTGACTCATTCTGAGGCTGCAGTTACCTAAATCCTAAATATTTTTTCACATGTGGCTATTAAGCTGAACCCCTTACTTTTACTTTGTTTTTTGGACTCTAGTGCAAGTCTCTGTTTCTCCCCATAGCCCTTCTAGGTAGGTTTCGTCTGTTGTTTCAAAACGCCAAGATCTTTTTTGGATCTTACTTCTGTCACTTTGACATTAGTTATTCCTCCAAGATTCATACCATCCACCAATGTGATCTTTATGTCAGCACCACTGTCTAAAAGATATTTTAAAGTTGGCTAGAAAGGGGCTACGGACACAGCCTACAGCGTGCTTTCTGTACCATCATCTGGCCCGAATCTCTCTCATCCTAAGGAGATCACCGATGATTGACATTTGCATATACACTTTCTCAACATTCCTCTAATCTACCAACAAAGTAACTCCAGGAAGGAAAGTTAATCTAGTCTGACTTGCTTTTGGCAAAGCCCTGCTAATTACTAATGGTTGTCGCTTCCTTCACCAAGTATTCAAAAATCATTGTTCTAATAATCCTTTTTAGAATACTTCCTGAGAAGGATGACAATCATACCATTTTATAGATTCATTTTATCTCCCTAGTTCCGTTTTTGAAATTTAAATACTTATCTATCTGCAATTTTCCTGTCGCTCTTGGTGATGCCAACATTTCTCCAATGTTGTATGCTGGTTTGATGGTCTCAGCCTCAAGCTCCCTCTGTCTTCTTGGGCCTTGGGGCTTCACCTCATTTGGGGGCATCACAACCTCTTGTCACGGCCTCATCTACTCTCTTCCTTCACCTCTATCCTACCCTTTCCAATCAGAGAAGTCATTTCCATGGCAGAAAAAATGCAAGCCAAACAGCAGCTCAGCAGTTTGGTTTCTCTCACATCCCCCCTCTCTTTGGTTTTATTATTCCAAACATAATTTTTGAAAGCCCTTTTTGTTACCTGTAGCATTTTTCACAATCCTCTGCTCACTCCGCACTCTGGTTCTTTCACAGCCCAGAAGCCACCCTCTGATATGGGCCTCGGCTGCATGGCCCAACCTTTCCTAAGTCTGGGGCCAAGGCCAGAACAGCACAGAGGAAGTGGCGGCACAGACGAGGCATGCCCTGAGGGAAGGGTTACCTAGAAAGCACAGCCTGCAATCATCTGGTCAAGGAGAAAAAGTAACACAGATACCTGGAAAGATGTTAGGGTCAGAGGTCAAGAAAAGCAGAATTGCTTATCAAGCTAGTGGAGTGATACAGAAGGCTAGCTACACTGTGGATGGGAAGTTAGGTCAGCAGCAAGGAGAGAGAACAGGTGCAGGTAAGCTCAAATGGTTCCAAACCCACATCCCCTTCTCCCTGGGCTATGAGTTCCTCAACTGGACAAAAGCCCTGGACTGTCTTTGAATCTCTAGCATAAAGCCTGTCACACAGGTGCTCAACATACTTGTCAATGAATTCATCAGATTGGCCCTGGCTCATCAGACCACACTGGGGGGATCCTGTAAATGGATCGGTCCAGGCTGGAGACAGTTCTTCCTACACATCCTTAAACAAGAGAGCTCCCTGGATGGTCACATACCTGTTCCTCCTTTGAACTGTGGGCAGCATGTTGTTGTCACTTGTCCTGAAATGCGTTTCCCTTTCAGAGCCTCAGACCATGAGATCCTTGGTATTATTTCCCTCAACTTGGGGAATCTTTCCTCCTACAGCCCAGGGTAGACTGTGGATGAGGACACGATTCTTTCCCTGGCTACCAGAGATCCCAAGGCCTGGTTGCTTCTCAGACTCCTGCTTCTTTCACTTCCAATTCCTGCTTCTATGAGTCAGTTTCTATCTCATCTGAAAATACAGCCATGCCTGATGAATGTGTTCATGACATATTCTAAAAGAATGGCAATTAAACCGCCTCCTCAGGCAGATTCCCTAATCATGTTAAAACAGCACCATTTAAATATCCTACGTATTACACTGTGGTGAGTCTCTACAGGAATCCAAGGCTAATACAAAGTGGTACTGGTTGATGAAGATTTGACGCGGTCATGGGTTAACTTGTGCTCGGCAGAATTCTAGGACAGCATTAAGTTAAAAGCCACTGTTGAAACCTTAACTTGGCGGCAGTCAGTCAAACTGAATAGAGTAACAACAAGAAAAGCCGTATCAAGGCCACTATGTCTCTTGGCAGGCACAGAGGGTCTGGAATCAGTGAATCATCAGGCTTCAGGCTGGCTAAGCCCAAACACAGCACTTTTGATAAAAGCAGATGCTTTGTTTGCCTGGTATCTATCTGCCCCTCCTCCACTCCCACCCGCCCCGTCCACCCTGCTCCCAACCATTCCTCATCCCTTTCTAAAGAGTGTGTTTGTAAAGGTTTCTTCTCAACTAATTCAAAGGCAGAATACAAGTGCTATGGTTTTGAGCGAGCCTCCAAACCTCAGAGCCTCTGCAAGGAAAGATTTCACTCAACCAAACATATATAGGAACATACACCCTAGGCCCCTTTTCCAGGGCAGGCACCTTGGAAAAGCAGCCCTCATCCCTCAGGCACAAGCCTGAATGTCAACCACAGTCGGCCATGTACCTCCTCTTGCCCACAGAGCTGTCAGGGAACGTGTAGACCCGTCGGGGAAGGAACTGCGGGCTTAATCACCTTGCTGCTGACACAGGCCCACAGGAAGGGCAGCCCCGGGGACATGTCTGCTTTAATCAGATCAAAAACTTTTTAAAAAAGAATCAAGTAATGAAAAAATGTGCGTTGTTTTATTACATGCTTAAAAGATTAGATATTTTCCTATTGAATTTTGTCTCTCATCTTAAAAAAACCCCACCTTCCTTTGAACACCAACCCCGTGAGGCTCCTGCCTCATTTCTCTGCTCCCCACCAAACGCCCAGCCTCCTCTGCTGGCTCCCCAGAACAGTCTGTGCCACGATTCCTCAGGGCTGGGTCCTAGGGGCCCTTCCCTTTATGCTTTACACAGCTCTCTCCTTTGCTGACAGCATCCATTTCCGGCTTTGATATCATTTCTATGCAGACTCCTAACTTTATAACATTTAGCCCAGACCTCTCTCCACAGCTCCAGGCTCATAATACCAACTGGTATTATGATTAATACCTCCACTCAGACACACACACATCTCAGACTTAGCACACGCAAGACGGACATCTCGATTCTCTGCAATCTACCGTCACCTCCTCCTCCCAGGAAAAAGCCGCCCAACAACCAAACGAAGCCCTGCTCTCTCCAGTCTTCTCTGTCTCCGTAAATGGTCCCACCCCCGCCCCCAGCTACCCGAGCCATACTTGACTGCCCCTCTCCGTCATCTCAGTCCTAACCCTCGGTATGTCCGGTAGACTCTACCTGCAAAACAGATCTAGAATCCACCCACCTTCATCTCCTCCACTGTCATCCCAGAGCAGACCCCACCGCTTCCCGTACTGCTGCCATCGCCTCCTGCCCTCTCTCCAGCTTCTCTTCCATCAATCACTTCTCCACTGAATCTTCTAAAACGGCATCAGACCATGCTATTCCTTTGCTTAAAACCCTTTAAAGGCTTCCCTTGGCCCTATGGAGAAAATCTAAACTCCTTAGTGAGGTCTAGACCGGTACTGTCCGATAGAAATACAATGTGAAAAACATGTAACTTAAACTTTTCTGGTCGCCAGTTGAAAAGAAATAGATGAACTTAATTTTAATAATCTTTTAACCTAATATTTCAAAATTATCAATACATAGTAACATAAAAATATGAATGAGGTATTTTACATTCTCTTTTCATATTAAATCTTCAAATGTTCCCTCCCGCAGAGAGCCGTTCCCTCCTCCCAACCCAAGGAACTCAGGGCTCTCTGATGTGACCTTCCTTGCACCTCCTCATTCTGCAGTTATGTATCTGTTGATGCATTTGTCTGCGTGCCACCTAAACTGGGCAGTCCCTAAGGACAGGGCCCACATCTATTTTCTTCTCCACTGGGTACCTGGTGCCTAGCACAATACCTGGCACTAACTAAGCTCCATAAATATTCATCAAAGAATAAACAGTGAAGACACTGACATTAAGTACTACAATCAGACAATCAGACGAGGGCTGGGCCAGTCCACCGAAGGGAGGCTCTGTTCTGGGTCTCAGCACAATGGTGTGCTAATCTTTCTGTGCACCGATGTTTCTGTGCACCTGTAAGCACAAGCGGTGGCCAAGATGCACTGCTGTAGGGCAGCTCAGAGCAGACCCAGGTAGAGGGATTCCAGCCAGACTCCGTCAACACGTGGGAAACTTTCTCCCCCATTAGCCGCAGGCATGGAACGTGATCTCAGGTTACACACGAGGATTAAGAGCCTCCCAGGAGGAAGGAAGGGCGGAAACCAACATCTGAGCCCCTGCTTCATGCCAGGTCCTGGGCTAGGTGCCCTCACTCGGGATTGTATTTGACCCCCACAAGCCACCCTTCGAGGATGTGGAGATTCAGAAAGGTGAAGGAACTTACATAAGGTCACAAAGCTACCAGTCTGGTTGCTGGAATCAGCATCAAGGTCGCTAGCAGCTTTCTTTGATGTCCGGGGCTAAATCAACCTCCCAGCAAAAGTACCAATGGCCTTCAGGGTCAGGCGTCACACAGCAGAGTTGGCAGAAGAATAAACAGCTCTGATCAGGTGGAAGCTGAGACCTGCTCCACCCAGAGCCCCAGAAGGCGGTGCCAGGCTCAAGAGTGAAAGTCAGAGTGCTGACACTCGGTGGAGCCTTCGTGTTTAGCGACCAGTGAACCCTCAGAGCACTCCCCCGACGGGATTATTTTCACCCTATTTTATAGTTTAGAGCTTGCCCTAGTTCACACACCTAGTAGTGGATAAACAGGCATCTGAACCGAGACCTCTCAGTTACGTGACTCGTGTTCTCGCCTCTTACCTCTTACTATGTTTGCAAGTGATTCTGGAACTGCAGACAGTCCGCTGCATAAAGGCTGGGTCAGCACGGAAGGTTTCTCAGCCTTCTGTAATTTGTCAATAACGGCACAATCCGTAAACAGGAATACCCTCAGCGCTTGTGTTTGGGGCCTCCGAGGAGAGAGAGCTTGAAATTCTGTATGCAATCCTGCAGCTAGTCTCTTAGAGACAGACTGGGTGGTGAGAGCATTACAAAACTGTGAACAGCAGGCCTGAGGGCTTATCACTCCTGTGGCTCCAGTCCAGGCCCCAGGAAGGAATCTCCTTCCCATCAACGAGAGTAACTACAACTTCTCCAGCTCCCATCTCTGGCCAGGCTGGGATGGCTCTCAAATCCACATGCGATAAGAACATGAGTAGTCTGTAACTGCACAGCGTCTTCTGTTTACAGTATGCTTTAACCTATACTGAGGGGCCTGATAAACTCACAGTTTCTGACTCTCAGAAGACTGAAAAAACCTGACTTTTCTCAAACAGCATGCAGGAGGCCAGAAAAAAAAGGATTTCAAGCAAGTCAGTTGGGGTGGGGTGTGAGGGGTTGAGGGAAAGAGAAGATATCGAACAGCTCCACTCAACAAGGACAGCTTTGTGTAATTCTCTGACCATTCTCTTGGTTGCGGTTTGCAATCAGTTAAAAAAAAAATGTCCTTTCGTTTTTCCCAGAACAGCTGAGAATGCACAGATCCCAGCCTTTAGGGCTGAAATCATCCCTGCTAGTAGAGGATTTAGGACTACTGTCAGGCAGCTGGTGGACCTGCAGGCATTTCCTCTTCTCTGGGCTCCCCCAACCCTGGGCCGGTACAAGATGCCCAGCAGGGCTGAGCTCACCTCTGACCCAGCTGCTCCTGGCCTCAGCACACCAGGGGCCACCGGAGCCTGGACGTGCACCATTCCTCGGAATTCACTAACCCATCCACAACAGCTGCGCTCAAACACCAAGGGGCGTTTCAAAATGTTAGTAAAACTCAACTTGAAAGTTTAAAAATAAAAATTCAAGGCACGGGCTCTTACATTCTGGAGGCATTCTTGGCAGTTAAGCCACGGTTATTCTGCTAACTCAATAAATGTACCTTCTATTAAAGAGAATCTATTAGTCTATTAAATAAATTTTTTTCAACTCTAAAGCCAACTTTTCCTCTGTGCACAAAAAGCTTCCAATGTGCAGACAGCAGACAAGTCCATGTATAATAATGTGCAGATGTTTGTGTGTGGACCTTCACACTGCAGAGCCTTCTGATTACCTGTGAGCTAAAGGGTGATTTATTTGCATGTCTGGGGGAACATCCTGCTTTGCTAAGGAGAGAGCAATAGTTATAGAACTTGGTGGTTCTGAAGAGGAACACATGAAACAATTTTTCAGAAGGGGTCACCAACACAGCCCAGAGTTAGGTCTTTAAAACAGCGTTTAGAGAAGGGTCTGCACAGATCCTGTGCCTTACACTTTTTCTTTAACTTTGAAGAGCTGACACCGTGACCCGGTAGGTTCCTTACTGCCTGGGAAAGGATACCGGATTTTAACTTGGGATAATTTTGCAACTTTCTGGCCCCCATCAGTTAAAACACTTGTGACTAGTCAGTCAGCTCCACTCATGCAAATTCATGAAACACCACATTGTCCAGCCACATGCTCCCTCAGCACAAGGGGCAGAAGGAATTAGGCTCTCAGCAGCTGTTCCCCGGAATGCGTGCCTCCACGTACCCACAAGCAGGAAAAGGACCCACCGTGGACTCCAAGTGCTGAAGCTTCAGCTCTCCTGGCAACACAGACCTTTCACAACAGGAACTGTTCGCCTCTCAGCCCAAGGAAGGTCCCAGATTGATATAAAAATTCATCCTTGAAGATAGATGAATCAAAGGGACACCAGCCAAACAATGCTAATGTCAAGAGGAAATCCCGTCGGCAGACCTCTCAGAGAAGCCTTGCTCTGCTTGCAGAACAAAGGCTCCTTCTGTGACATCAAGCCGCACGTTTAAGAGCGCCGGGCTTCTTGCTTTGGCTACCTTTCAAAACCACAAGTACATCCAAGGGCAGCCAAGACAACAACAAAGCCAAGAGATACAGGTCTCAGAACGAGGAGACCAACTCCCCTTCCAGGCCTGCCTTCTGCCTGCTCGTGGCAGCCAAGGCTCTATCCTCCTCAAGGGGGTGTGTCTGAGATGCTGCAGTCAGACCCCAGGGGGCCCGAAGCTTTCCACGCAAGAAGATAGCTCAGAGGATGCCCACGGCAGGGCCAGCCTTCTTGGGAGGCTATAGAGCGCAGCATCTGGGGAAGTCCCTACAGTAGTTTCCGGGTCCTAATCCCAGCTCAGTTACCCACTAGGGTCTAATCTCAGGTGCCTCAATATCCCTGAACCATTTTCTCGACTGTGATGATGACAACACACTGCTGCTGCTAACGATGAAATCTGCTGTCCCTCTCACAGGTTATGATGTTCAAACAAGGCAATTAATGAACATATCCTTTAAGATGGTAATAATTCATGTGGATATGACGTATGTTTATATGACAGCTTAATAATGCAAAGGTCAAAGGGGAGATTTCCTCTGCTTTGCCTGGGGCCTCCCACAGGTTGGGTATTCAATTGATATTCAATCATAATAAAGGTGACTTTTTAATGACTAACAAGGCAAACATGTTTGTTGGGAAAACAGCGAACTTGCAACTTAGAGTATTTCACAAGACAAGGAGGTGCCGTCTGAAGGGCTTCCCTCTGAGTGTAGGCGGGTCCACATGAAGAGTGGGTGGGGCCCTCCAAGATGGCTCCACCATCATCATGCCAACACCAAATGTGATGGAATGGAAGGCTTGCAGACTTGACATCTGGGCAAGTCACTCCTAGCTGAAGTTAACCCCTGAATGCACTATGAAAAGAAACAAGTAAGGCCAAAAGAGTTTGCCTGAAACAAGCCCCCCCAAAAAAAGAAAAAGAAAGAAAAAACCAATAATCTTGGGAATTCCCTGGTGGCACAGTGGTTAAGAATGCGCCTGCCAATGCAGGGGACACAGGTTCGAGTCCTGGTCTGGGAAGATCCCACATGCCATGGAGCAACTAAGCCCGTGTGCCACAACTACTGAGCCCATGTGCCACAACTACTGAAGCCGTCGCGCCTAGAGCCTGTGCTCTGCAACAAAAGAAGCCACCAAAATGGGAAGCCCACACACTGCAACGAAGAGTAGCCCCCACTTGCCGCGGCTAGAGAAAGCCCGTGCACAGCCACGAAGACCCAACACAGCCAAAAATGAATGAATTTTTTAAAAAATCAATAATGTTGTTAAAGACCTAACTAGTCTGAGGTCCCTAGACTCAGGGATCCAAAACTCTTAACTTTAAAACACATATGGCTCCCAGCTTCCAGTGGTGAGTGAGCTCGGGTGGTGGGTGGTTGCTGTTTTCACAGCTCCACTGGGCTGTCAGAGCTGAGTTAGGAATAGAAATGCTGTTTCTCTCTCACAGTAGTTCTGTCCAGCACCTCAGTCACACTCTCCGCTCTAGAGCCTCAGGTTCTCATTCATATATCTTGTCCCCAGCTTTTCACATTCACAAATGTTACTTGTTGACACTGTGGATTGTTCCAAAGAATAAGTGAGGCAGCTCATAATCTTATTAGGAATACTTAAAAGGATTAAAAAAAAAAAGAATATACGGTACTTTGAACTCCTCAAAACTGGGAACACCTCAGGATATTTTTAAAATGTGCCAGGTAAAAAAAACACATTAACAAGACTGCGGAGCAGGGGAAGAGGACTTTATGATCCTTTGACACAGAGCCACTCGCCTTCTCACTCAGCCTCATTTTGAAGGATGTGCATTTGTTACTCTGTACTGACCTTCAACAATAAGATATTTTAAGTTACGGAAAAAAGATGTGAATTTGGACGAACGTAATTCTGAATCCGAAACAAACGTAAACCAGCAGTGCTTGTTAAATCTTCCACAGCCTGGACTTGAAACTGACTTGTGTCCACCTCCGATAAGATCTTTTACTGAGGTCTGATCTATGTCCAAGTCAGTTTTCAAGTTAAAAAGCTTTGAACTGCTGGCAGGGTGACAGCTGGGGCCTTGGGTGTTTGTCGAGAACGTCCTCAAGCTAGAAAGGGTGGCTCCATTTCCACCCTCGGCCCCTGGGAGTTTCCCCTGGTAAGAGCAGACACCCAGCCTAGACCTTAGAACTTCAGGGAATGAGTTTGTGAACCCTCTCTATGTGGTACGTCATGGATACCTAGCTCAATATAGAGTTTAACTTAATGAATAAAAAGTGGCCACAGGAAGCCAGCTTGTTCTGACCCCGCATAGTGCAGCCTGACATTTGTGCTTAATTTTGGCTAGCCATAAGTTATGGTTCTTTGCTACCTCATAACCTTCCTAAGAGGGAGCAATGACGGCTCTGCTTCTGCATCCCAGAGTGTTAGGTGCCAGTGATGTGACATTAACATTACCGTGCACAGGCATGCACCTCCACGTGCACCTGTCATCAGCAGGCCACCCGGCGAGACTCCACAGAGCAGAACCTTCTGACCCCCAGAACACGCTGGGGAACATTGTGGTTTGATGTCAGAAACTTTGCAGACTCTCCAGTGCTTTCTCCAGAGAATATCTGGGCCTCAACTTATTTTCTTCTTGTAATACTGCAACTACACAACTAAAAATAATTCTGAACTCTTGCCTGCCTAGCTCTTTCCCAACATGTGTACTATTCACCTCTCAATGTGCTACACCCCAGCTGCAGGTCACCGCAGCTTGTTTTGGGTTTTTCAAACATGCCAAACTTGTTCCCACCCCCGGTTCCTTGCACTTGTTCTCCCTAGGCCCAGAGAGCCTTCCACTAGTTCTTTTCCTCAGAGACCTGTCCACCCTATAAAAAAGATACAACCCCAATGAATCTCTAGTGTATCACTCTAGTTCCTCTACATCACTGAGTATAATCTGCAATTGTCTTGTTTATTTACTTGTATTTATTATCTGGGTCCCTCACTACAATGTTAGCTCTGGAAGGACACTGTTTCTGATGTTCCATTGTTATCCTGTTAGTTTACGTATTTCCCCACCCTGTAAGAGGGCAATGATTTGACAGCTAGAATGTCTACTGTGTCAGACCAGCACTTCAGCTAAGATACACAGAGGAAATCAGCAGAATTTTCCTGGCGAAGCAATGGTGCTTATAAAAGCAATGTATTCTAATTAACACAGGTGCTCAATATATAGGCATGGAACAAATAAATGAGCTAGGATCAAAATGGCTTTCCTTGCTACAGGGTAGGACAAAGAGAGAGACACCAGGAGATACAGCAGAAGAAATCATCCCCTGCTTTACCCGATAGCATCACAGGTTGCTGGTCTTCCTCAACAGGAAAAGGGGTGCAGAGTTTCTAAACCAGCTCTAACAAGCAGGGTCACAACCAGGCCCATTACAGATGCAGAGAAGAAGCCTTTACAACGATGAGGCTTATTTACCCAGGTCCCTGGTGGATAGAAGGAAAAATCAATTCTTGTTCTAAAGTATCCTGAAGCTGACCCGACGATACATCCACACACAATTTTATTTCAGCATGTTGACGACTAAATACAGGTATTCCTGCTTTTCGAGAGTTTGCTTTACATCACTTAGCTTTTAGGAAAAGACCTAAATTAGTACCTGATTTCAGTAATCAAAAGAAATCTGAGGAGGATTTTTGCTTTTGTGAAAAAAGGTGAAAAGTGAAAACAGTGTTCAGAGTCTGTTTTCAAGAAGTTGTTACAGATGCACTGTGTACACAGAGCAGCAGCAAGAGTGGTACCACCAAGCTCCTTCTCTGGAACTACACTCAGCGTCTCAGCATCAAACTGCCCTAGCTTTGAACTGTCTGTGATCACCTGGGCTTTATCTCCATTCATCTTGTGCATCCTTTAGCAAGATGTGTCCTAAGGTAATTGTTTCTTCATTTCACACCATTTCAGCTTGTGGAGGGTTTCACAGGAATGCTCTGGATAGTGGGGGCCACCTACACAAGGAGAGGCAGCTCCTGATTTATAGACATCCTGGCATCTCTATAGAATTGGATGGACGAGTGCCTTTTGTGAGTTATAGTCATTTTTATAAAGGGGGAAAGTGTCTAATGGGAAGAAAATGAATGCAAATGAACTGGAGTGAAATCATCTAAATATGTCCTTGAGAAGTGACTGAGGAGCAACAGCTTCTGTTCTGAGGAAATAAGATACACTAGTTCTACACAGGGAGATGGATACACATTTGCGGTGTTTTAAAAGATTTTGAAGATTCACTTTCAAAAAACCCTATTTCAACCACGCAGTTTAATTTCTGTTCTCCGGGCTTTCGCAGCAGTGTTTCCTGGCTTTGTTCACACTGTATCCTGACCTGGAGGTGCTTCCCCCTCTTCAACACCTGCGGACACCTTCTCTTTACTTTTAAAACACAGATCAAATGTGAAACCTTCCCTGAACTTCAATTTCCCTCCAAGAAGGAATTAAACATTTCCCTCTCCATATTTCCATAGCAACTTACATACACAGGCCTTTCACCTACAGTTGGTTTTCATATTGCAAACTGGATGTAATTAAATACATAGAGAACGTGAATTGCAGTGCCTAGACTGGCTGCAGGTTCTATTACATGATGGTGCTATGGAACTGCTGCTGCTTGTTGCTACAGAAACGTAAGGCTGAATGAATGGCTGGCGGCTCATTTTGTGAACTGGGCTGGAATTTATTTTGCATCTTATTTCACTTGTGTCTCATATCTTTCATTACAATGGGTAATAAAAGTGATAACAGTGTGTATAAGAAGTCCTGGTTAATGATAATATTGTGTAGAGCTAGGAAAATAAAGGCCATGACTTATGCAAAAGTCAAGGGTAATAAATTCTTTGAAAAGATAAAAAAAAGAATTGGATGGATGTAGTTCATAACCTGATGTTATGATAAAAAGAAATGCTGTGGTTCCTTTTGAGGGACTTAATGATATAGGAAGTTGGCCTTCAAAATACTCTCAAATACTGGAAGATATTAAGAAATGGTTCTTTTTTTAGATGTTAGTTATTTTTAAATAGATCTTTTTTTTTTTTTTTGCGGTACGCGGGCCTCTCACTGTTGTGGCCTCTCCCGTTGCGGAGCACAGGCTCCGGACGCGCAGGCTCAGCGGCCATGGCTCACGGGCCCAGCCGCTCTGCGGCATGTGGGATCTTCCCGGACCAGGGTACGAACCCGTGTCCCCTGCATCGGCAGGCGGACTCTCAACCACTGTGCCACCAGGGAAGCCCTAAATAGATCTTTATTGGAGTATAATTGCTTCACAATACTGTGTTAGTCTCTGTCATACAACAAAGCGAATCAGCCACATGCACACATACATCCCCATATCCCCTCCCCCCTGAGCCTTCCTCTCACCCTCCCCATCCCACCTCTCGAGGTCATTGCAAAGCACCAAGCTGATCTCCCTGTGCTATGCTGCTGCTTCCCACTAGCACTTGGTAGTGAATATGTGTCTCTCACTTCACCCCAGCTTCCCCGCCCTGCCCCGCCCTCCTCCATGTCCTCAAGTCCACTCTCTATATCTACATCTTTATTCCTGCCCTGCCACTTGGTTCATCAGTACCATTCTTTTTCTTTTTTTTTTAGATTCCATATATATGTGTTAGCATGCAGTATTTGTTTTTCTCTTTCTGACTTACTTCACTCTGTATGACAGACTCTAGGTCCATCCACCTCACTACAGATAACTCAATTTTGTTTCTTTTTATGGCTGAGTAATATTCCATTGTATATATGTACCACTTCTTCTTTATCCATTCATTTGTCCATGGGCATTTAGGTTGCTTCCATGTCCTGGCTATTGTAAATAGTGCTGCAATGAACACTGGGGTGCATGTGTCTTTTTGAATCATGGATTTCTCGGGGTATATGCCCAGTAGTGGGATTGCTGGATCATATGGTAGTTTTGTTTTTAGTTTTTTAAGGAACCTCCATACTGTTCTCCATCGTGGTTGTATCAATTTACATTCCCACCAACAGTGCAGGAGGGTTCCCTTTTCACCACACCCTTTCCAGCATTTATTGTTTCTAGATTTTTTGATAATGGCCATTCTGACGGTGTGAGGTAATACCTCATTGCAGTTTCGACTTTCATTTCTCTAATGATTAGTGATGTTGAGCATCTTTTCATGTTAGTTTTTTATATTGTGGTTATTATGTTTTTTAAAATAAGAGTCCTTGTCTTTGAAAGACACATACCAAAATACTTACAGATAAAATGAGGTCTGAGATTTGCTTCAAAATAATACCAGAGGAAAGAAAGTGGGTGGGAGTACAGACATAGCAGGCCTGGCCATGAGTTGATAACTGTTGAAGCTGGGTGATGGGTCCACAGGAGGTAATGAACCTATCTTCTCTACTTTATGCATATATGACATTTTTCCTAAAAAAAGACTTAAAAAAAAAAGTCCTTTAAAACAAATCATTTTCACCCATGAAATTAAAGAAGCTACCTGAAGGTGAAGGTTTTGCCTTTCCAGTCTTGCGGTGGGTGCTCCTGGATGACGTCTTGGCTCAGAGGTGAGTGCTGCCGTGGGGATTTGGAATGGGGGAGGGTCCCCACGTGACTGAAGTTATCACAGGACCTTACGGGAGGAGGGCCTTTCTTCTTCCGTGGAAGGGTGCCGTGTATAGACACGTCTTGATAGGCATCTGTGCGATGCTCAGCGAGAGGTGACTTGCTGCTCAGGAGGTCCATGGATGAGGCCAGGGGGAACTGGTGATTCACCGGCATGTTTCTAGGAAGGCTTGCAAACTTTCCCGCAGCCATGATTCTCAACTCTAAGTGGGGAAGAAAAGAGTGAAGGTATAAATCTAAGAAAAGCACAAGAACTGATTTCCCACTTACAAAAGGAAATGGAAATAGACCACATAACAAAAGAAAATGTTCACAGAGTGTTAAAGGACAAACACTGAGTAGCATCACTCATGACATTTAATACGATGGGCAGTTTACTCATCTCCGTTTTTCATCCTGCAGAAGAATCCTCCTGGGTTGGCAGCAGATCCGCCAATGGAAAAGGGCAAATACGTTTCAGGGACTTTAGAGGCACATGAGCCACTTTATTACTTCAGGTGACTGAAGCCGATGGAAAAGCATGCCTAACAAAAAAGAATACTGAGGAAAGACTCAAGTTTCAGTAATAAATGCATTTGAGAAAACGTTCAAATATGTTAGATAATTAGCTCACGCATTCCCACCACCCTGTAAACGATAAGAACAGGTGAAGATGACTGGAATTCCTTAGCTGCTAGAACGCCTTCAGCGCCAGACCAGCCCCTCAGTTGTGCTACCCAGAGAGACAGGACAGATTCTTTCTGGCAAAGACCTGCTGCTTATAAATAAATCAATGTACGCTAATTAACGAAGACGGCCAGGGTCAGGGGTCAGGAGGTGGGCTACTCCTCCATACATCAGGGGCTCAGCGGGAGAGGAAAGCCACTGGGGTGGGGGACCTCCATGTACAACCATCCCCCGGAGGGGTCAGGGACCTGCTTGCCACCAGCAGGGTTGAGCAATGCACATGGCTGTCTGTATAGTCAGGGAAGAGTGGGAAGGGCGGAGAAGGAAGAGAAAATAGGGTTGGGGGGCACAGATCATGGAAAGAAAAGGAAAATACTCTGTGCAAAAGCAGCCCCGACAGTTGTTCCCAGCTATGAACGCTAGCAGAAATGCTCACCCTGAGCAGAGTTAGCACCTCCGCCCCCTAAAAAACAAACTATGGTTTTGATCTAAGCCAAATTATATGACATTTTAAAGGCCAATATATAGAGATAAAGAAACACAAGACTGAATAAAAATTCGGGCTAGTCCCAGGAGACATAAGGATCCAGAATGTGCACCACTAGTCGTGGTATCAGACTGGTCTAGAGATCACGGCTGCGTAGCTAAGCGCAAAGCACTGGTCTTCCCCGAGCCTGGTGAGGAGATCGTCTCTTTGCACTGTGGTCTCTTCTCAAGCCTTGCAGCACCCATTCCTCACAGACCACCCTTTCCACTGCAAAGGGAACGATGCTGAGTGAAAATCATCACTCACTAGCACCACCGCAGAGACAGTTCCACAAAGGAACTGGGGACTTGGGATGTGCCTTGGAGATAACCAAGAAGAACACAGCCCTCCAGAAGCTGGTAGAGTGAGAAGTGGAACCAGGACAAAGACAGCAGGGTATGCAAAGGAAGCAAATGACAACACACACACACACACACACACACACACACACACACACACACACACACACACACACACACTCCACTGTTTCTACAACAGAGACAGACACCCGAGTGCTGGCAGCTGGGTGGAAGGAGACCCTCCACGCAAGGCATATAATCTGAACCCTGTCCTCAGTTCTTTGCCAAGCCTGGTAATTCTGAGGCCTGCCTGCTCTGTGTCTAACTGGGACCACACAGAAGGCCTGCCTCCCAGGGGGTGCAGACAATGGACTGTGAGTCCCCACGTGGGCCCCTCCCGGGTCTGGCCAGTACCTGGTGCACTGTCAGCACTTGTTCAATGTTAATCATCGTTATTAAAAAAGAAACCAAACTCCCCAGCCCTCCCAGCCTGACCACGGTGGCGTAAGCGGACGAGGATTCCCTCACCCTTCGCGCACACACTCACAGCTATGAACTCTCACCTGTCCCAGCTATCAGCACCTTCCTTCTTTATAGACAGGCCTGGATCATTCCCAAGAACCTGGTGGCGAGGCCCAAAGGCCCCCACAGAACCTCTTCGTGTACAAAGGCCCACAGTGTTGGTCACGTCTACCTTCAGGCTAGGACGACGGACCAGAGTTACCCTGGCTCCAGTGTCTCCAGTAGCCTGTTTCCTCTCTGCTTATCCAAGGTCTATCTATTTCAAGATTGAGCCGAAGTGCTTCAGAATGCCCTTCAGCAAGCTACCCTCACCTCAGTGTATTCTCAAGGGATGTTAACACTGCCCTTCCTATTTTCAATTCAACAAACATTTAAGTGCCTACTCCAGATAAGAGACTCAGAGAAACAAAGATGCATAAGCCTCAATCCCTGACTATGAACTCAAAGAGGCAATACAGTTGATACCTGAACAATGAGGGGCTAATCTGCATGTAACTTATAGTCAGCCCTGCATATCCATGGTTCCCCCATATCCACAGATTCAACCAACCACGGACCATGTACTGTAGTATTTACTATTGAAAAATATCTGTGTATAAGTGGACCCATGCAGTTCAAACCTGTGTTGTTTAAGGGTCAAAACTGTAATATATTCATCAATGGGACCCTTAACATGCTGGAGTGAAGAATAATTAATTTTGAAAAAAGGGCTCAAGGAGGGCTCAAGGAGGATCTCAGAGAGGGTATCACTGGAGATGAAGGATTTTGAAAGGCTGAAAATTGTAGGGAAAAGCCCTCCAAGAGGACGCGACAACAGCAGATGCATAAGGGCAGGGAAGTGCCCCTACAGGCTCAGGAAACTGAGTCACGCGGTGTGGCTTGAGTCACGTTGAGAAGCATTTCCTGGAAGAAGCACAGCTTAGGACCAGACCATGAAATCTTGAAGGCTGTGTTGAGGTGTCTGAACCTGACTGTCAGTACTAGGGAAGCTCGGGAAGGGTGGGACGGAATCCAGTCTGTGCCTGGGTAGGGAGCTCCGGTCACTCTGGAGGGAGAGAAGGGAGGTGGGGAGGTCAGTCAGCAACAAGCCAGCAAGGAGTGATGGAGGACTCCGACCTGGGGCAGTGGCCATGGGAAGGGAAAGGAAGGGCAGAGCGAGGGGCTAGAAGCTCGAGGCCTCTGGCTGGGAGGAAGGAGGCCACAGCCAAGGGAGGACAGGGCTATGCTGTAACACACTGAGTAGCACAAGAGGGAACCCCTGCGGGCAGGCGAGAGAGTAACAAGCTCACCACTGGGGCTGCTGAGTGTGAGGTACCAGTAGGACAGTTCGGTCTAGCAGGCTAGATACTGGTAGGTGCAGTTAGGGGCCAGGACAGGAGGTCGATTTTTAAGAGTCATCAACATAAAGGGAATATTTAAACCAATGAGTAGATCCCTCAGCTTGTTATTATCAGCTGTGATAACAGTTGTGAAAGTACCTCTTAAACTGTCAGGAACCATACAATATCCATGAATTATATCCTTGCCCTCTGCCACCTGGGCTGCTTCAAGCCTATAAGGACCAACGCAAGGGATAAACTCTGAAAACTTAAATCGGCAGCTCTCAACCTGGCGGCACATAAGAGTCCTCGGAGAAGCTTTTAAAATCCCGACACCCAAACCGTGAGCCAGACCAACAGAATTACAATCTCGGTGGGTAGGACCCTGGCACCAGTCTTGTTAAAGCTCCCCTAGTGTTTATTGTTCACTGTGGAGCCAAGTTTGAGGACCACCAGGTAAGCGAGTTTCTTTGGTACAGAGCAACTGGCATCCAGATTAGTTTCTGGGTAACAGAATAGAATAACAATGAGAAAGATCACTCAGGCAAAAGAAGCGTTCCCTCATTCATTCTTCATTCAACACCCATTTAAGGGGGGCCTCCTGGGTGGTGGGGACTGTGTGTGGGTGTTGGAAACGGTGTCAAACGACTATCCTCACGAGGTTCCTACCCTGCAAAGGAAGCAGACAGTAGGTAATGACCATGCGTGTTGGTGATTCCCAGTGCTGTGGGAGCACGCAGAGTGGGGACTGGGGGCCTAGATTAATCTAGCAGCCAGGAAAGGCTTCCCGGAGGAAGGGATGCTGACCTGAAGGATGTGAAGTAGGGTTTAATTACCAGAGGGAGATCATCCAAGCTGAAGTTTCCAGAGTTACAGTTAAATTTCTCAGCTGCGGTTAAATTGGAAATACACAGGCCAGGCTCTCCTCTACAACTTGCTGCCTCTAACTTGGGACTCTTTCCCATTTAAAGTACAGCCTTGCCCTGTGTCTAGTCACTTGGAAAGACTGGCTCCAGCCTGGGCCTTATGTCAAGCTTGAATCGATCCAACGATGGGGGAGGTGGGCCCTGGCCAGAGACCTAACTTTAAACAAACAACCAACAACAACAAAAACACTAAAGCGGGGCAGGGAATGGCAGGGAGAATTATAGGTGGAAGAAACTCATTTGCAGTCTGTTGGTTGCTCTGTTTCCTACTTGAGTTTTATTCACTTTTATTTTTTTCTAGACTCCAGGAACCTGGAGGAAATCCAGGGGTGGAAGCGCATGGAATCTAGGTTCAAGGTACGTACTTTCCATTCTGACAGAGGAACCACAACCCCATTTGACCACTAGGCAGAATCTCAACACGTGATATGTAGATGGAATCTCAGAGAATCAAGCCCCTCTCTTTTTCCAGATAAGGAAAATAAACATTCATTCACTCAATATAGAGTCTCCGAGAGTTTACAATGTACTAGAGCTGAGGATATAAAAAGCTAGATGAGGTCCTGATCTCGTGGAGCCTACACTGTGATGGGGAAGTCCAACCAACACAGACAACAAACTAGATAATATCCCAGTCGTAAGTACCCTAAAGAACATGAAACAGGATGACATGATAGAATACACTTGTTGGGGATGGAGGGCTATTTTACACTACAGTGGTCTGGGAAGACCTCTCTGAAGAGGTTACAATGACATGAGACCTGAAAAAAGAGAAGGAACCAGTAAGAGAGGATCAAATGGAGTTCCAGGCAGGGGATTCAGCAAACGTGAAGGTCTTGAGGTGGGAACATGTGGTTGGAAGAGCACAGTGGAGATTAAGTTCAAGTCTCGAGTTTTTGGCTCCCATGTTTTCTCCACTTGGGGATGTTTCTGTCTTGATGTTCCTAGTCATTATGTACTTCTTATGTACTATTTAATTTTTTTAAA
Organism: Lagenorhynchus albirostris; assembly: GCF_949774975.1. NCBI lineage: Eukaryota > Metazoa > Chordata > Mammalia > Artiodactyla > Delphinidae > Lagenorhynchus > Lagenorhynchus albirostris. The sequence continues at coordinate 104,018,603 of NC_083096.1, read as the reverse complement.
TCAAACATGGGTTGACTCAGAACCAAGGCTTTGAAGTAAGACACAAGTTCAAATCCCTACTGTGCCAACGTCTTACTGTGTGGCCTGGGACAAGTGACTCAACCTCTCTGACAGTTTCTCATTTGTAAAAATGGGTTAACAATATCTATTTCATGGAGTTGTTGTGAAAAGTAAATACGATTGTGTATGTAAGCCCTTGACATACAGCAAGCATTCAAAAAATAGCAGGTCTCCTCTAAGCAGGGTGGGGACCATGTCTGTCTTGCTTGTAATTGTATCCCTATCACAAAGAGAGTTCACAAATGAAGTCACTGCTCTGGGGAAGACTGCAACCAGGAAGGGTGAGGAGGGAAATGTTTTAACCTAGAGCAATATACGTAACAACAGCAAACCAAGTAGAATGTGAGCATAGATACACAGGCACACTAAGTGAGCTCATATGCCGTCTTTAAATAAAAGCCCAGGTAAGACTTTGGCCATCCGACTTCCCCTCTCTCTACTGTGCAGGTAAACAGACACAGTGTCCTGATTCAGTCTAATACAAGACCTTGAAATACATACAAAGGTCAAAGACTCTACATCTTGATATGAAAACTCGAGACCCATGTGAACGTTCAAAGAGCTGAAATCCTGATAGGGATGAGAGTGAGCTTGACACACTCCCAACCTATGCGCTACCTTCCTGACCCCGGTCAGCGGCTGTACTCTGAAATGCTTGTGAACAGCAGGACTGACTCACTTGCTTTATAAAGATGTCTCAAAGAAACTGATGATCACACACAAGTCGAGACAGAGATAAGACGCCCACTTGTTTGAATTTTTCTATTTTACTTCTGAAATGAGATATTTTCAAGTTAAATTCACAGATGGTCATCTGATGTGGGCTTTAAGAACTTTCTATCATATTTTAAACTCTGGAAACGTAACCTCCTCGCTGCCCCATTATGACCATGACAGAGAATTTACAATCCAGATCTGTAGTTTTATATCTTCTCTGCAGAGGCAGACAGGAAGAGGAGATGGAAAAACCACACATATAAAATTGGCTTATCCGCTAAGAATGAAGTTTTGCTTGGGTTTAGGAATTAAGAGTATCCCTTTATTTTGAAGTAAATTATGAAGTCTAGCCAGATGATTGAAGTATGAATAATTCTTCCATGGATTGTATTTCAAGCAACACAGCACAGGATCTACATGATAAGGGCCTTAAGATTAGCATCCATTTGACAAGCAGTCCTTTCTATATGAATAGGAGATTGAGATCTTGGTTAGTCATTCTGGAAATGTCAGGCTTCTCAGAGGCAGTTTAGGGAAAGTTGGAGTCAGGGAATGAGGGAGCCATTGGCATGGCAAGTTGTTTACGTTATATTCCATACGTCCCCTTGCACACTCACGTACAACTGCTTGGCCGGTGGCTTCCCCCCGTTATTAACTGGGCAGCCCCTTGCTACTTGGGACTCTCTGAGCCCAGCCCCCAGCACCAAGGGCTCCCCCTGGATCTCGCTTCGCTCCTTGGCAACAAGCAGGGAGATTATCCGCCCTCAAACTGACCTCCCCTCCGCCGATGTGTTTTCCTTGGAGAGATCAGTGTAGCTAGCCTTGGTATATAAGGGTCAAGGTTTAAAAGAATCTCTGAATGCATGGCTCTACTTTCTATCTCAGCTAATGGCTTTAGGTGGAAGCAGACATGAGGTTAGGCGAGCAATCTTTCACCTTCGCACGTTGCTTCAAGTGAGTTAAAACCAAAACCAGAGTTTTCCACCCCCTAACCCCCAGCCACGACCCACTGTTAGTCCTCCAAAAACCACGCCGGCTCGTCAGCTGCTTTGGAGCCCACTTGACTTCTCCCCGACGAGTGTCTACACCTGATCAAACTTTTAAAGTGGAGGCAGCCTTAGCGGGTAAGGAAAGACGGGCTGAGACCGGAGCCTCCTGCCTGTTGCGCCCACCGTCCCTTGTTTCCCAGCCTTCACCTCCCCTTCCCTCCCCTCTCCGACGCAGTGGGAGCGACACAACCAACTATTCATTCTTTCTCAACAAAGGGAGCGAGGGAGGGAGATGTCAACAGTTACGGGGCGGGCTCCTTAGCTTTCTCTGCAAACTTTCCAAGAGATTAGCGGAGAAACTCGCCTCCTCCAAGCCCAGGGCTTCCCCCTCCCCGGCCCTCGCATCCCTCAACCCCCACCGGCTTCTGGGGCAGAGAGAGACGGGACCAGGAGGCGCGGCTGGATGCGCAGGGGGTCGGAGAGGCCAGCGCCCGGCAAGATGCCGCTAAAGAGCAAAGAGCAGAGATGCTCGCCGCACGTCGCCTCCCGCCTCCCGCCGCGGGCCCCTCCTGGGGAATCCCAGCCGGTTCAGAGGCCCCTAAGGGAGCAGCCCGGTCCCCCATTCAGCCACTCCAGCCCGCAATCGCCAACTCGGCTGGGGGTGGGGTGCGCCGGCTCTACTTTCCTGAAGTAGTAGCCTGAAGTTCGCCAACAAACTTCCCAGTCTGTCCTGCAAGGGGAGGGGGAGGCCGAGGCGCCCCGAGAGGAGCCGCACGCCCGCGGGACACGCGGCGGAGACTCACCTCCCCGCGCGGCGCCCGGGCTCTCCGGCTGGGGCTCAGAGGCGCTGCTCGTTCTGCCCTGCGCCGCGGCTGCTCCCAGAGCAGGAGCCGCTCATGATCGGTGGGGCGCGCCGGCCGAGAAGCCCGCGCGCGGCTCTCTGTGCGCCCGGCGTTTGCGGCTCCCGCTCCCGCCCAGGCCCCAGCCCCGGCCGCGGCAGCTGCAGCAGCGGCTCTAAGCCGGCGGCGCGCACTCCGGCCCTCAACTGGTGATTTGCGGCTTCCCGGCCCCACCCCGGCGAGCCTATTCGCGCAGCCTTGCAGAACCCCCCGCGACATTTACATGCGCTGACCTCGCTTTGCCCTCCTCTGCCCGGATTTTAGAGTTTGGCTCTCTTCGTACCTCCCGAGAAGCCAGTCCTCAAGTGTAGATCGACCACTTCCTCAATGTACGCCTCACGAGAGACAACCCCACCTAATCCACTCCTCTCCCCTCCCCGCGCTATTTCATTACCCAGCAGATCTGCTTTGCTTGTCTGCAGACACCAGGCTGGCTTTCAGTTTAAAGGGGTTTGATGGGATAAAGACCAGGTAACCACAGATGACGAAGCCATGGGAACAAGCAAATCAATCACTCCCACCTGGACATATTGAAAGCCAAGTGGGAGGTGGAAGTGGCACTCCAGTACTAGATGGCTTGGTGGGGTAAAAAATTGGAGTCTGGTGGAGGACTTACACTACCAGATATAAAGACCTATTATAAAGCTGTAGAAATAGTAATTGGCAGCAAGGATAGACGATAGAATAGAGAGACCAGAAACAGACCTATAGTATATGGTCACTTGATTTACATTCAAGATGCTGATGTGTTGCACTGGGGAAAGGGTGGTCTGTCTTTTCAGTAAATGATGCTGGATCAACTGAACACCCACATGGAGAAAAAAGAAGAATCTTGACCTCTACCTTATACCATACCAAAAAAATCTATTCCAGAAGGATATTAACTCTAACTGTAGAAGGTAAAACAATAAAACCATCCAAAGTAAATATCAAAAAACATCTTCATGACCTTAAGATAGGCAAAGACTTCTTAAACATATACAGCACTAACATAAAGGAAAAAAACTGATCATTGGATAACATGACAATTAAGAACTCCTGTTCATTCTAAGACACCATTAGTGAAAAAGCACGCCACAGAGTGCTTTACACATATCCAAAAAAAGGACTTATATAGAATATATAAAGGGCACTCACAAATCAGCAAGAAAAAGGCAGAAAAACCTAATTGAAAATAGGCAGAATATTTCAACAGGCATTTTTCAAGAGGGGATAAACAGGCATTTCTCAAAAAGTCAAAAAACATATGAAAAGGTTCTCAACTTATTAACTATCCCAGAAATGCAAATTGAAGTTGCAATGTGATCTCCCTTCACACCCACCAGAATAGCTAAAATTAGAGAATTTTGTATAACACTTTAGAAACCTGTTTGGCATTATCTACTATATTAACTTAGAGTCTGTGACCTACCAGTTCCATCCCTAGTTGTATACCTAACAAAGATATATACACATATTCACCAAAAGACATATTCACCAAAAGACATGTTCAAAAATGCTTATAGCATCTCTCTTTATAACAGCCCCAAAGAAACAACCCAGATGTCCATTAACAGAAGAGAGAGAAACTCTGTAGAATACTATAAGAATGAATGAACTATGTCTACACTCAACAAGATGCATGACTCTCATGAATATGACGTTGAGTGAAAGAAACTGGACACAAATGGGTACATGTAAACTTCAAAAACAGCCAGAACGTATCTATGATGTTAACGGTGAAGATAGTGGTTATCTTGAGGGGTGTGTAGTGATAGAAAGGGAACCCAGAAGAGTCTCTAGGTGCTGGTAATATTCTATTTCTTGATCCAGTGCTGGTTACATAGATGTGTACTATTTAATAAAAAATAACTATCCCTCATTTTATAAAAATTGATTGGTTTGTGCACTGCTCTATACATATGTTTTACTCCAATTAAAATATTTTTTAAACTGTGCCATGTTGGTATACTTTGTATCCTTTTCATTCCCCTAAGAAAGAACCATCAGCAAGGCTGCACGATTCTAAATGCAGCATTCTCAAGAATCAGTTTCTACCTTTTCCTTATGGGTGTGTTTGTGGGTTCGTCTTTATCTTTCCTGCCTCATTAGAAGCATAAACTATTTTTGTAAGATTTTTTGATGTGGACCATTTTTAAAGTCTTTATTGAATTTGTTACAATATTGCTTCTGTTTTATGTGTTGGTTTTTTGGCCCCAAGGCATGTGGGATTTTAGCTCCCCGACCAGGGATCGAACCCTCACCCCCTGCATTGGAAGATGAAGTCTTAACCACTGGACCACAGGGAAATCCCTAGAAGCATAAACTTTTAATTTTTGTTCGATCTTCCCAAAGTATTTAGTGCAGTGAATTTCAAACAGACTAGCTGGTACATTTCTAAACTGAATTATTAGAAAGACATTTACTGACTTCCTGTTGCTCTGAAGTGTCACTGAGAGCAATGGTAAAACTTTGGTTTTTCTTGATTTTCAAAATTCCCTGAGCACCTACTATGGGTAAAGTTTCTACTGAGTGACGCACCATGGCGAGGTAGCAATAAAGACTAGAAGACAACTTACATCCAGAGAGGTCTTGCACAAGTCATTATCCCTCTCAGTCCCTCTGTTTCCTCATGAGTGAGTGAGTAAATAAATGTTAGAAGTCAAGGAAATAATAAATGTGGAAGTGCCTAGCATATAATAGTTCTCATTAACTATTACTAGAACTGATGATACATCCTATTATTTGTCTTCACAATACCCCTGTGAGATAGGAGGCATCTCTATCCTGATTTATATGGGAGGAAACAGACTCAGAAAGATTAAGTAATTTCAACTACAAATTCATTCAACAAACATTTGTTGTTTACCTACTATGTGCCAAGATCCACAGCTAGTGAGAAGCAGAGTCAGAATTTGATCAGATATTTTAACTTCAAGTTCAGTGATCTTTCCACCACATCACAACTACTTTCACATTTGTATCCCCAGTGCCTAGCACATAGTAGCTGATCAATCCATTCATGGATGAGCAATAGGAGGTGTTTGTTTTTTAATTAAAAAAATTTTTAATTTGTTTTTGGCTGTGTTGGGTCTCTGTTTCTGTGCGCGGGCTTTCTCTAGTTGTGGTGAACTGGGGCTACTCTTCATTGTGGTGCGCGGGCTTCTCATTGCGGTGGCTTCTCTTATTGCGGAGCACGGGTTCTAGGTGAGCAGGCTTCAGTAGCTGTGGCTCGCGGGCTCAGCAGTTGTGGCTCACGGGCTCTAGAGCGCAGGCTCAGTAGTTGTGGCGTACAGGCTTAGTTGCTCTGCGGCACATGGGATCTTCCCGGAGCAAGGCTCGAACTCGTGTCCCCTGCATTGGCAGGTGGATTCCTAACCACTGCACCACCAGGGAAGTCCCATAGGAGTATTTTTAATATAAGATTTTGATTGGGTAATATGGTTCATATATTACACATGGTTCACAAATTACACACACACACACCATTTTATATATATATTAAATGGTATACAGTGAAAAGTCCCCCTCTTAACTCTTTCTCCCATCTGCCAGTCCCCTCCCACCATAGGTAACAACTGTTTTTAATATGTGTGCCTGCCAGAATTTCTCCAAGTGTGTGTGTTATTCCCCACTCCTATACAAAAAGTAACATGCTATACCCATAGTTCTTCACTTTGCTTATTTTTTTCACTTAATGTATCTTGGAGATTTCCCCATATTAGTGCACAGTATTCCTTTGAAGAGATGTACCAGAATTTATTCAATTAGTGCCCTATTGATGGACAGTTAAGTCGTTTCCAATCCTTTCCTATTACAAACGGTACTGCAATGAATAACCTTGAACATGTGTCATTGGTATGTGTAAGTATATCTGTAAGATAAATTTCCAGAGGTAAAATTGCTGAGTCAAAGGGTATATGCTTTTGTAATGTTGATAAGTAATGCCAAATTTCCATCCATAGGGACTGAACCAATTTACACACCACAGCGATATAAGAAAACGTTTATTTCCCCACATTCTTTTCAGAAGGTATTAAACTTTTGAATTTTTGCCAATCTGGTAAGTAAAATATGAATTTTAGTGCAATTTATATTTTCAGTTCTCATAATAAGTGAGGCTGCTCATCTTTTCATGTTGAGTAGCTATTTGTTTTTCTTTTTTGGAATTTGCACTTCTGTTTTTCTATCTATTTGTAGGTCTTTTTATTATGACTTTTTTAGGACCCCCTTCCATATTAGGAAGCTTAGCTCTTTGTGGTATGAACTGCAAATATGTCCTCAATGATAATATTAAAGAAAACAAGTGATATACATAAAGTCCTGTTATTTTAGGAAGCTCATTCCGGAAGCCATAAGGAGTGAACTAGAGAAGTGAGAGCCAAGGTGGGACACTGGTTAGAAGGCTATAGCCATAGCCTTATTGTCACATGACAAGGGCTTTGACTAGGCTGGGGGCAGTGGAAATGGAAGTTAAGGACCAAAGTTATTACCAAGAAATAAATGGCAAGAGTTAATTATTAGCAATGATAACAATGACAATAATAGTAGCTACAACTGGTTTAGGAGTAACAACCACCAAGAACTATGCTGAGTGCTTTACCAGCTTTAAGCTGTGAGCTGGTACTATTACTGCCCCTATTTCACAAATGAGAAAAGTCAGTTTTAGCAGTTAATGCAAATTGCATTTATAGCAGCATTTATAGCAGTTAAGTAACTTACCCAAATTCACTCTAGATGTAAGTGGCAGAACCAAGGCAAACCCCAGGTCTATCCAACCCAGCTGCCTCGCAGAGTGAAGGAGAATGACCAAAGGTCTGCAGGCTGAGTACCTGGGTAATGCCTGGCTTGATGACAGATGTAGAAGCCAGAGAACAGCTGCCGCTGGCTGGAGAGCAACGTGCTCACTCTTAGGTACACCGAGCATTTTTCAAAGCCTTTCATGTATATGATCACTCTTCCCACAATGTCTCTGTGAGTCAAAGGGGGTAGTATTATCCCCATCTTACTGATGAGAAGATTAAGGCACCATGAAATTAAATAACCAGTCCCAGCTCATATGTTTTATTCTCTGGGACACCTTCCCTAAAACTCAGAACAGGGCAGATTCCCTGATTATATGTGTCTTACCGTCTCCTTTCCTTCCTGGAATTTGTCACAGTTCATAATTACACATTTATTTCTGTTATTTTTGTTTAACATCTGTTGCTCTATAGTCTCTAAGATCCAAGTCTGGTTTTGTGTTTGCTTTGTTCCTAGTTTGGCACACATGATTGGCAGGCAGTAGATATATACTGAATGAATGAATGAACTCCAGGCCTCTAGACTGTTTATCCTTTCATCTTCCTACTGTATCATAAAGCTTCCTATAAGCTAAATAATATAATTCCATGGATGTGGGCTGTGTTATAAACAATCTGAGGATTCAAATTTCTTTAAGTCTACAGCTAGCTTCCACATTAATGTTTAGACAGCAAAACCCTGGGCTGCTTCAACCAAAGAGACATAAGAAGGACAACATAGCCAGTGAGTTGGAGTTGATGACTTCAGGGCAGTACACGAGGCTTTGTCAGGGAGTACTCACCCTGGAGTAGATCCCCTCCTGCCACAAAGTAATTTGTTGAGCCTCACCCCATAACATCATTAGTTAACAGGTAGCTGGGGCATGCACTGGGCAAAATGCACTTTAAGGAAGAATAACTCCTAAAATTTCAGCTTTGCCCAGCTCTAAATGGTAACAAGTAAGGAACAACAGATGCTTAAGCTATCACTGATGAAGACCAAACAGAAAATCTGAACCTGAACAATGACAGACAGAGAGACTGCGAATTCCCTGAGTTTACTATATAATAAATCACTGACCCAAAGAAGGGGCAGCTCTGACATGGACCAGAGCAGCAAATGCTGTGGTATTTTCTGAAGCTGTGGTATTTTCTGAAGCCTCACCCTCTAGGCTCCTGGCCCATGAAGAGTTAGCCATGGACTCGGTGTCATGGGAATCCCAGTCTACCAAGCAGAGAAGTCAACTCAGCTTCCAAAAGGCCTGTATGATGGCTGTAAATGCCCTGTCATATTGGCTAGAGAAGTCACTGTAGGACGGCTACATTTCGATAGATCCTCAATAAATACTTACTGAATGAGTGAGTGAGTGAGTGAGTGAAAAAGCGATGGAGTTCTTGGTAACAGGCTCATTTTCTATACAAGGTGCACATTTGAACTGCCTGTTCACCAAACTCTGGACCCTCGTCCCCAGTTACTTCCTTAATCAGATGAGCAGCTTTGCATTAATTAGCTTCTCAACTTATGCAACAGTTGGAAGGAAATACTCTAAAATGCCTCTGGATAATTATGGAATACCAGGTGATTTTAATTTCCTTATTTACACAGCTCCCCCTTTCCATTTTTTTCTTCAGTAAGCATGTATTATTTTTATTATTAAAAATGTCACTTAGGGCTTCCCTGGTGGCGCAGTGGTTGAGAGTCCGCCTGCCGATGCAGGGGACACGGGTTCGTGCCCTGGTCCGGGAAGATCCCACATGCTGCGGAGCAGCTGGGCCCATGAGCCATGGCCGCTGAGCCTGCGCGTCCGGAGCCTGTGCTCTGCAACGGGAGAGGCCACAACAGTGAGAGGCCCGCGTACCGCAAAAAAAAAAAAAAAAAAAAAAGTCACTTAGAAAACCAATTCATTGAGCCCTACCATATGGAAATTATCACCAGCCCAGAGAGAGATGAAGGTGAGTACATCAACAGGAACTTCTGTCCTTGGGGGGAATACAGCACAGGTACAGAGAGAAGGATTGGCTGCAACAGAGGTTCCTGTGCTGTGGGAAGGCAGAGGAGGGAGGGATGGGGCACAGACTCTTGATGCTGGTGAAAATAAAGAAGAGAAGTTTTGAAGAAGAAATGCTTTACTATGGAAATGAAGAACAAAGAAACAAATGTATGTGAAACCTAGTGCAATGGTCACCTGGCTGTCCTCTTGAGTTACAGTGGGGAAGGTCTCAGTTTAGATGCTGCAGACTGCCCAGTGGCAGGTGGAGGTGAGCTCTGCCAGCATTATTCTAGTGCAGAAGAAGGAACCTGGACAGTTAGAGCAAATGAAGGGAGCATGAAGCCTACCAGCTCCCCTATACAGGAGAAGCCAGGCTGACGGAAAAACCTCACTTACTTGGATGTACTCATTCAATCTTTGAGAGCAAAGTTGGCCTTCCAGATGAGTGGGCTTCAGCCCAAGAGCATGGTTTGTGAGATGTGGCTAAGACTCTCACACCTACCATCTTAAAAAAAAAAAGTCTTCCTAGCAATCTTATCACTTAAAACTCTATCTTTAGCTGCTCATTCCTTTGTGTTAGGCGCTGACCTCTCTCTGCCATCCTCTTTTTTGTAAAACAATGTTAATCCTTAATGGATGACTTAACAGAACACAGGCTCTAAATGTGCCCTTTGCCCAGTGCCTCTACTTCCAGGAATCTGTCCTGCACAAATGCTCACTCACCTGTACATACCAAGATATTTATAGCAGCATTATTTGCAGTTTTAAAAAAGTGTTTGCAGAGGGATGGCTAAATTATAGCACACCTATACTATTCAGCTGATATGAATGAGGTAATTCTATAGGTCCTGACACAGAAAGGTATCTGTGAAATATTAAGTGAAAAAAGCAAGCTGCCGCATTCATGTAAATATAACAAACTTGTTACTTGTGTGGGATTATGTGTTTACATGTACAAAACATCTGGAAGAACGTCCTTCCATCAAACTGAGGGGTGAAGTGGACAGGAGAGTGAGAGGGGACTTTGCTTTTCCCTCCATGTTATCCTAAACTGTTTGCATTTATTCCAGTGAGCACTGATTGCTTTCATAATTAAAAATAATTTATACAGCACTTACTATGTGCCAGGTACTGTTCTAAGAGTTTTATGTATATTCACTCATTTAGTTCTGACAATAATCCTGTGAGGTGGCACTGTTCTTATCCCTTTTTATAGATAAGGACTCAGTCCTTGCCCAGGTCACACAGAGAGATATAAAGGTGCTGAGCTTTGAACCCACGCCAGCTGGCTCAGACTTTGTGCTCATAGATCATAGTGCCTCAAAAAGATGATGTAAATAAATAAGTAGCACTGCTTTTAGAATCCGAAACACCTGCATTTGAATCCCAGTTTCTCCTGATTAGTTGGGGGATTCTTAGCAAGTGTCTTACTTCTAGCTGTTTCCCCATCTGTAAAATGGAGATGATCGTCGCATACCTCATGAGACTGTTATGAGAACTACACAGACACGTTCAGCGCCAGGCACTTTGCAAGTACTTGATAGACTATTTCCTCTATTAAGATTAAATTACCAGTCCTTTGATGCATGATAATTTGATTGGCTGTTTTCTTGATTGGCTGCCTGACAGCATCTGGTGCTTCAAGGTAAGTGCAGAAGGAGGACTTGGGAATAAGGGGGGAGCTGGCTCAGACCCAGGACACGAAAAGTGCTGAATTAACACGTCACTGTTTTCACAGTTTTGCCTACAGTCAGTCCAGTTAAGAAAACAAAATTCATAATATTTATGTGAGTTTTGAGATCATTCTGGGGTAAAAGAGCACCATTCCATTTTGAGAATGAGGGTATTAAGTCTCAGGAATTTGTCCAAAGTCACTGAGCCAATTAGATAACAGAGGCAGGACTGAAATTTAGACTTTCTAATTCCACATCCACCCTCTTTTCACAAATCCCACTGAGTTGGTGTCGGGATACCACGGTGGGGAAGTGGTGACTGCAGCCTCTCAGAAGGAAAGTGCTAGAGAAGTGGTAAGAGTCTGGTAGTAACAGTACCACTGGGGGGAAATGTGCCACCAATTCATGTGCAGTGTTGCTGAGGGTGGGAAAGGGCCTTGCCCACACTTCAGAGATGACAAGTGTGACAGACCCACTCTGGGTGGGGTCCACCCAGCCCAGGGTCAGATTACCCTATCCCTTTCTCTCTGCCCTTTATAGCCCTTAACTTAACAGCAGTCATCATTCGACCAAACGGGACCCAAGCCCATCTGGGAGGAGACAGGGGGCCGCAGGCACGTGTCTGCTGGAAGCTGGGGGAGGATCCAGAGTGCGGGCTGGCTCACGCTCTCCGCTTGGCAGCCTCCTGCCTCAGCCTGATCCTTCCTTATTTTCCAAAAGCCCCGGAGGTCAGGCAGGAGCCAAGGAGGGACTGTTCTCTCCTTTTGTGAGGGTCCAACCCCGCCACCCATTTTTCAGGCTCGACCAATCCCTGTGAGGTCGGGGTCATTACCATTCTCCAGAGAGAAGAGATGGCGACCAGAAATGGTTAAGAGGGCTTCCCTTCCCTGGTGGCGCAGTGGTTGAGAGTCCGCCTGCCGATGCAGGGGACACGGGTTCGTGCCCCGGTCTGGGAAGATCCCACATGCAGTGGAGCGGCTAGGCCCGTGAGCCATGGCCGCTGAGCCTGCGCATCCGGAGCCTGTGCTCCGCAACGGGAGAAGCCACAACAGTGAGAGGCCCGCGTACCGCAAAGAAAATAAAAAATAAAAATAAATAAAAGAAATGGTTCAGAAAGAGCCAGAGTTCTTGACCTTTTTTCCAAACAGACATGAACATGGCACAACTCACTCCCACGTGAGTACAAGGGGTGTGCGAGCTCAGGGCATGAGGTGTGATCTCACAACTTTCTCTTTCACTGAAGACACCCTCTGGTTACTAAAATGTGGGTAAATATTAAAGCTGGGTTTTTTATGCTATTATCTCTACTTTTGTGTATGCTTAAAAAATGCCATGATGAAATGTTAAAATAAACATTTTTAAAAGCCCTTTGGAACACAAACGTGTGAAAGCAGTGTTATCATAAAAACAATCTTGTATCCGCCAGTTTATTTTTTAAATAAATCATTTAGAGTCTGTGGTACTGCATTATCGGTAATGAGGTGCTTACCACATACCTCAGTACGCCAGCGGCAGAACAGCTGGGACTGCAAGTTGGAAAACTGGCCAAGGTCATAAATTTGGTCCTTTCCTTTTCTCTGATTCCTACCTCACGTGAACCCCTCCCTCCCCATCACCCCCCTCCCCTCCACACACTCGGTTGGTGAGGGGCACTCCTTTTATGTGGTGACCATTTGGAATTCCTCTGAGTGGCCCTGTTGACAGTATTGAGGTTACCAAATAGAACACAGTCAAGCACCCTGGAATTGGCATAAGTATCTGCAACAAGGAGCAGACCACCAAATGTTCTGTGGGAGGAAACAAAGCCTAAATTTGAACGATGTCAGCTGTGTTTCCCAGCACCGGACTAAGAGCTTTACATACATCTCAGTTCATCCTTTCAGCAACCCAGAGAGGTAGAGGTTAGTAAACCCATTTCACAGGTGAGAACACAGAGGCAGAGTAACTAGCCAAGCTGACATGGCTAAGATGTGATGACCCCTCGACTGGACTCCCTGACATTACTGCCGACATCACATCATGAACCCCTGTTTCTTAGAGCGAGGAGGAGAGTTTGGGTTGAATTTCTCGTGGGGTGGGGAATAGCAACGTGATTCTTAAAAGAAGCAAGCTAGGTGGGTTGGAGTAAGACTTGAACTCACTGCCTGGCACTTGGTAGGTGTTCAATAGATATTTGTGAACTGGACTCTTGAACAGAGTTTCAGACACAGGATGGGGGTGGGTGGGAGTCTCCAGTGTATTGGGACCGTAGTCTGGACCTCCACACACTCTTGAATTTCCCCCATGGCAGAAAACCACGTAGACAGGTCACAGGTGTAAGTCACAAAGTCCCAGCCTCCTGTCCTTGAGCTCTTCCTACCCTGAGTGGTCTGGGAGCCACAGCCTCGCCATCTCTGGGGGCTTGTCAGAAATGCTGAATCTCAGCTCCACCCAAGACAGACTGACTCAGAACCTGCATTTTAACCAGCTTCCCAGGTGACAGGTGCAGAGGCCCCGCCCTGGCTCAGCAACCCTCCAGCAGGGGAAGTGCTAGCAGTCATCCTGGGCATCCCTGGGCAGCCTGGGGAAATTTCCTTTTCCCTGTTCTAGGCTTAGGGGAGCTAAGACCATGTGCTACCCTATCCTCCTCCCGCTGGAAGGACCCGTCTAAATGGGAGTGGGACTGCAGTTGTCAGCATTTCCAGGAAGTTCAAGCCCCTGTGTGTTCCCCATGTGACCTCGTCTGGCTCAGGGCGCAAGAACTCGGAGGGTGTGACAGGAGTGCTTCCTCACAGTGTGACCAGGCAGTGACAAGCGCGCCACATGGAAGGAAATTAGTGAATAATCCTCACATATTCTGCACTGAGTCATGTTGGCCTTTCCTGGAGCTTGTGCTTCAGATGATTAGACTTGTGGTTTCTGTTTCTTTGTTCAGTTACACCATTAACGTTACACCGTTAACAAATACCTAGAGAGTGTCCCCCGAAAATAAGGTGCTGGGGACAGCAGATCAGGTGGTTTCTGACCTTGAGACACTTTATAAAGAAATAATATTATACTGTTACCACCTTTGGTAACAAAGGTAAAATAAAGGACAGGTGAGATGCTCTGTCAACACAGACCGCAATGATTTAGTAACTACAGGGGACAGAAACTAGTCAACAGGAAGTCCAGGGGCCCTCCCTCCTCACCCCCACCCCTCCATACACTCCCTCCCGTCTCCTGTACTGTCCTCTCCCATTTCTCTGGGCCCTCAGTGCAGAGTGTAGTCTGTAGTGACCGATGGTGACCAGCCCTGCCCATTGCTCGAGCACCTACAATTGGCATCTCTGCGTGGTTTGGCAGTTCAATCCTCATGGTTGTGCCCTGAGTTAGTATTATTATCCCTCCTTTACAGATGAGGAAATTGAAGTTAAGTTGCCCAAGGTCACAGGTCTAGAAAGTATTAGAGGGATATAGATTGGACAGGGTTTCTAAAGCCCAGATTGCTCCTTCCACACTGGCTGCTTCAACCTCACCTGGCTCCTTGTGGTGTTTCAGGTGAGGGATACACACAGGGAGTGGGGTACAGTGTAGCACCACACCGGGGGCTGTCACCTCCACTTATGCGCTCCTCTGGTGCCTGATCCAGGATTCCAGACGCCCTTCATGTGTCACCAAGGGGTGAAAAGGGGACCCACCCCGGTTCTCAGAGGATTATCGAAGCCCATAAAGTTTGCGGGATGGTGTAAACTCCTTTTTAGAATGGGCTTTTTACTGGCTCTGTTTGGAAACAGAGATGAGGTAACTTAATAAAGCACTTTTGCATTTGAAACCCAGATGACAAGTACTGACCATCTGCTCTTGGGACCTGAGGGCCAGACCATAAAGGCATAGAAAGATGGACAGGAAGTTCAGTCAAAGGAAGAGAGGTAAACAAATTGATCTAAGTTTCAACCACCCTGTTTATATCTGAGATGACTCCTCAGAGGAGAGGTGAGCCAAACCCAGACCCACAAATGTTTCAGCTCTTCACGTTCCAGGGCACACTATTAGGTCGTCCCTATCGAGACACCAGAAGTTGAGTCTGCTACACTTCTGTCACAGTAGAGCTCCCTGGGGGTGGGGGGCGGACCCTTGCTCATCATCCAAAATGTGGGCCCTCTGGACATGAATCCTCTCCTTCACCCCTCTCCAGGGCTCTCCTCTTACCTGGCCCATCTCTCCCTGCTCCTTTCACAGGTGTCTTCCAAACCTCCCCTCCATCGATGCTTCTCTAAAGCCCTCTTCTCTGCCCTGATATCAATGTTCTCAAACTTGCCTGATCCTAAGAATCACCTGGGAAATTTGACCTTGCAGATCCCCAGGGTCCTCCCCTAGAGGTCTGGATTAGAAAGATCCAGGTGGAGAGTAGGAGACCAGGAGACCCCATGTTTAACCAGATACCATGTGTCCTTATAATCAGACACATTTGGGAAACTTGGATGGTTTCTGGATGGAAACCAGAGCCGGCTACAGTCCTCAAAGCCACCCACTCCTGTCCTGTGACAGCACTTCTGATGCTCAAGGGACATTGACCCCCCCCAGCTCCAGTGACCTGCACCTGTACTCCACTTCCTCCATCATCTACCATCCTATCTCTCTTCTTTCTTTCACGAAAGGCTCTGAATTTCTGCAGTTGCCTCTGCCCCAGGCCCTCCACTGAAATTATTCTCTCCGAGGCTGACAATGACTTGCAAGGTACATGATCCAGTGGACACAATTCAGACATTGTGTTATTGACCTCTTTGCTACGTTTGACACTGGTGACCACTTCCTTTTTTGTGAATCTTTCTACTCCCTTGACCTCTGAGACATCATTTACCCCTGATTCTCCTCCTACCTCTTCCACATTTTCCAGTCTGTCTTCCTCGTGGGTCCACTTTCTCCAGCCACCTTGAAAATGGATGTATCCAGGTCCTGAACTCAGTCTGTTCTTCCTGGTCATCACACAAGCTTCCATAGTTCTAATGCAACCTGCTTCTTACGCTTCAGTTTTATACCCAAATGGCCTGCTAAATGTGGATTATGGCACGGACAGTTCAAAATTAGCACACCCAAACCTAACTCACTGAAAAGCCAGGTCCTCCTTGTTTCATATTTTCATATGTCAAGATGGGACCTCCATCCAACTGGATGCCCAAGCTGGAACCCTGGAAGACATCCTGGGTCCCTATTTCTCTCCATCACCACCCCACACAAATACCCACACAACCAACCACTCAGCAAGTCCTGAGGACGTTATGCCTGACTAGTCCTCAAGTTCATGCCCTCCTCTCCTTCTCCCCGTGATCTCCGGTCAATTCCTCATCCTCTCTCACCTGGACATAGTCTCCCAGCTGGCCTCTCTCCCTCCCATCCTGCCTTCCACTCAGCCACCTGAGTGATGTTTCTAAAAGCCTGATCCCATCTTTCCATCACTTAAAGCTGCTCAGGAGTTTCTTGTCACCCACAAGTTGAAGTCCATACTATTCAGGATGGCTCCCCCCAACTCCCCACTTTACTGCATGCCCCTGTGTCAATGCTCACAATTTCCTCCCTCCTAACCAACTTCCACTCCTCCCTCAGCCAGGCATCATGTCTCCAACAACTTCTTTTCTGACTCTGTGCAGTGAGGTTAGTGACCCTCAAAAGTGGTCCTATAACACCCTACATTTACCAGATTACATTGGCAAACTCAGCTATTAACTGTGGAAAGAGAAAAAGTTTGAGGATAGTTTTACAGGTTTACAGCCTCCCTCCAGCCCTAGTTGTTACCACAGTGGCTGAGAGCTGGCTCTTCCTTGTACCTACAGATGTCTCTGAAGCCAATCCTCCCCTCCCACTGCCTCTCAGAGTGAAGCATGAAGACCACCCGGGGATCAGCCCACCTCCATCTCTGCTCCTCAAAGGGAGTGGCCTCTTCTGGCTATTGGCCAAGCTTCCAGAAACTTGGCTTTGAACCTTTCATGTCTAACAGGTGGTCCAGATATTCTGGCAGAGACCATGAGTTTAAAGAAGGGGAAGGTAGAATCATAAAATGCCATGTTTCTGGACCACCTTAAACCCTAAGGGCCAGGTCACTGGTAAGGGAATACTGTGCTTGTGGATGTCCAGGTGGGAGGGAGGACACTAAACTACATACCTGCCCCCCTCAGGAATCCTGAGACATCAGAGCAGGCCTTCAAGAGGGCTATTTACAAGCCAAGCTGCCAGCCCTTCTGGGAAGAAAAGTAGAGAGACTGAGACTGATGCTAGAACCCCCAGGACCCCAGGGTATACACTCTTGAACACAGTGGAAGCAGATGCTGCCCTCAGCCTCTGCAGAATCTCCTTGGATAAGCAGGGGATTCACAGTATTATAGGAGACAGGATAGACCTTCACCTGCCTGGAGTGCTGAATAATGTCAGAAAGAATATTGTTGAATTGGAGGCTGTGAAGCCCTTCAAATGTCCACTGACCCAGCCCTAAGGTGAACGTGTCACAACTCCTTCAAAGAGGGGGCCTGGAAAAGCTGACAGTGCCAGGCTATCTTTTGTAACCTATCAAAAGCCGGCCATGCTATGGGAAGGGCTAGAGTGGAGGCAGGAGCAATGAGTTCGGAGGAGGCAACAGAAGCAGCATGACCAATCCAGATCATTAAAGCAGAAAATGGAAAACAGGGCTGCCATGTACAGCTGTGCGGGTTGTTCACTGCACAAGGTTGCTCAGTTGAAGCAGCAAATGAGTCCTGAAATCCAGCCAGTGCACCCATTTGCCAAGCTGTGTGTCCTGGTGTAGAACTGCATTTTCTGGGGAAAGGGGGTGCTTGTTTTTAAATTTGCAAAAAGGCCTCATTTGGGATTGTCACAACCTTGATGGCGAAGACATTGGTCACAGCAAAAAAGCTTAGGTGATGGCCAGAGAAACCCAGGATCTGGCAGAAAATGACAAAGGTTTTGGGGACCCGAGGGACCCTACTAGGTGGGGGCTCAGAATTTCAGCCTATTGAGATGCTTCCCAGGCCCAGTGACTGTGTCCTCCCCCTCCCTGTCACCCCCTCACCAACATCCCACTCCCTCCTTCCCACCTCCAGTCATCCAAGGCCCCCATGGCCAGAGGAAAGAAGGTCAATATATTCGTGACTGTGGCCCCAGCCACCTAAACCCTAATGACCCATTCCTGAATGGGCTGGAGGACATCTAGTAAAAAGAGATGTTCTCCTGAACTCCACCTGTGACCACCACTGCTCTCAGCTGTTAACGGAGCCCTCAGCTGGAGAGCGAGGCCACCTGCTT
Organism: Lagenorhynchus albirostris; assembly: GCF_949774975.1. Taxonomy (NCBI): domain Eukaryota; kingdom Metazoa; phylum Chordata; class Mammalia; order Artiodactyla; family Delphinidae; genus Lagenorhynchus; species Lagenorhynchus albirostris. The sequence continues at coordinate 104,000,260 of NC_083096.1, read as the reverse complement.
GTGGCCGAATGCCACGTGAGAAGAGGCCGTTGAGTTTTCCCACTTTGTTCCTTTCCTATTTACAGCTTCTCCTTAACAGCATCCACTCCTGGTTGTAACTCCACGGGTTCTAACCTGCCAGGGGAACTTATAGGAGGATTATAGCCCCTTTCTGAAAGCTAACAACACACGATGTAAGGGAACCTGGGGATTGCCTCCTGCCTTTTTGCCTTGGGACAGAAGGTGAGTACATCTTCTCACCTTCTGAGAAGGTGAGAAGCCTTTTAGGCACAGTGGAGGAGCCTTTTAGACACAGATGTGGAGAGAAGGTCAGAGTAGGGGGAGCTAGCTTTTCTGAGCCCCTGTTTATGCTGTACATACACGGTCATATTTAGTTCTCCAACAACCCTATAAATAAATATCATTATCTCCATTTTTACAGATGAAGAAACTGAACTTCAGACAGAAGAAATCTCCCTGGCCAGCTAGTAAGCTCTAGGGATCCATTTGAGTTTCCTGGTCTGTCTGCCTCTTGTACATGTGGTTTTTTAACCAACAGAGCGTGTCACCTGTAAAGATTCTCCCCCGAGGAGAGAGAAACTCAAAATAGCGAAAAGGAACTGAAAAAGCTTGAGGAGTTTTGCTTTAGCACCTGAAGCCAATCTCCCTACAATTTCCCTTCCTATTCATACTTCCAGAACATTCTCGGGGGAAATTTCACTCCTTGCCTCTCCCACCACGCCCCCAAGGATTTTTACACAGGTGAAATCATTGCATTAAAGCTGCACCTTGTGAGGGGGAGAAGGAGTGGGTGGAAGAACTCTTGAGCTGATTACATATGAACCAGCAAGGAAGAGACCTCTTTCTCTCCAGCCAGTTTCTCAACCCCCTGCTCAGCCAAAGCATCATCTCTCGGGGAACAGTTGTAAGACTTACAGTTTAGTTACTAAAATGTGAGCAGGGAGGGGCCGTAAACAGTAATAGCAATGTTTACTGAGAGCTTGTTATGTAATAGCCAAGCGCTGCTCCAGGGACATTACGTGGAGACCCCTGTAATCCTCGCACACATGCACACAAAGTACAAAAGAGGAACCTGAGACCCAGAGAGGTGACGGCACTTGCCCAAAGTCTCCCAGCTCTTACGGTGGGGACTTGTAATCAGACTCACACAGCCTGGCTCTTAGGGCCTGCCCTGCGGCCCAAAGATCGTCTCTCCTCGCTGCCCCTGACTTCATTTCAGGGGTGAGGAAACAAGTCCAAGGGCAGAGCCAGGCAAGATGCGGGTCTTCTGACTGGGACCCAGGGCTCATGCCACCACCTAGGGGCGCCGATGCACCCAAGGCTCCAGCAGTGCGCTAACTGCCCTTCACTTCGCTCAGATTTTAGATCCCAGCTAGCGCTCCGATCCAGAGAATTCTTAAATACCTATTATCTGTCTGACATCTGTACTGTACTTGAGTATCCCTAATGGGCTCATGGAAGGCTAAATATAGCTCCCCTCTCCCCTGCTCAGCAGCCAGCTACAAACAGAAGTCAGGAGGGACGGTGGCACCTCCCACATCCTGCGGTGCTTGGCCACGATTCTGAGCACCTCCTGCAAGGCCAGCAAATATTTTGATAATCTTTCCCCTCCAGGATTCTCCTGCGGAGAACAAATGGACACGGTCGGGAGCGATCTTTCAGCAGATTGCACAGGAAGTTACATCAACGGAGGGGATTTTGATTCTCAGGACTTTGGGGAAGGGAAGCGGTTTTGGAGGGAGAGTTGTGGGCAGCTGGCAGCCGACAGTGTCGAGGGGGAGGCAGCCGGGGTGGTGGGTACAAAGGCAGCCTTCAGAGTCAGCGAGACCTGGGCTTGAGGACCAGCTCTGCCGCTGGAGGATGTGTGACCTCCCAAATCGCTCTGCTTCTCTCTGGTCCCCAGTTTCCCTACTGAAAAATGGAGATGATAAGAGCATCTCCTAGACTGGCCCTGGGGAATTAGACACAATAACATCAGGGAAGCACTGAGCACAGGGCCTGGCACTTGCAGGTGCTGAATAACCGTAGATATAATTGTCCTCGTGGGATCCTTCACTTTCCTTGAAAGAAGCTCACAGGGTGTGTTGTCCGCTGTCACTGGTGCACTTAATTGAGCTTCCCTTAGGGGGCCTGACCCACAATGTGCCTTCTGGGAAGGAGGAATATCCCTGAGGGATGGGCTGCCCCTTGGCCACAAGTTCCTGCCACTGGAATAGAAGAAACTAGGGGACCCATCCCCGCAGGCAACCATCTCCCCACATGTGTCGGGTCAGCTGGGCAATGAGGACAGCCCCTCAGATTCCTGGCATGGGCCATTTCTTCACACAGGTATAGTATTTTGAAAAAGAGAAAACAAAATGAACAAACATTTATAAAAAGCAAAATAATATAAAGTCATTGAGACAAAAAAGACTCGGTACAGACTGAGTAGCATGGTGTGGAGTATGGGTTGGGCAGGACCACGGCGGGGGGGACCTATTTGACACTGGTGGCCTTTTTTGCCCCCCTCATGCCCACTTTCTGGGCCTGTCCCCAGGGCCTCTTTCCAAAGATGAATTTGTCTCTATTTCCTGTGTCTACAGGCCCTGAAGGACAGGGACACAGAGGGCTGCCCTGGGGCCCAACATTCTTCTGGTGACTCACCAATCAGGCAGTGGGCGACTGAAGCAGAAGAATCACTTCCTGTGTCCCTGAGCCAGACACCAGTCATCCACCTGATACCTGCCCATTGCCATCTTCTCCTCCGAGAGCACTTGAGTCACTCTCGGGGTCAGGGTGGGACCTGGCCCAGGGAAGGGGCTGGGTGAAGAACCCAGGCCAGGCGTGAACCTATGGTTTGGGGTGGGGTGAGCAGTGGACACACCGCTTTGTCCACAAAAGAAACCTCACCTTCCTAAAGACATTGACCCCTCCCACCTGAACCTGAGAGGAGACATCGTCACGGTGGAAAGTCTTGGGGCCAACACACATGCCCTTGTACACATCCCACTCCCATCACATCCACACCACCGCAACAGATGCCTTCCTGAAGCCGCACCCCTGCTAATACTTCCTTTACACGGTCTGAGAATCCTGTTTGATGTTATAGGAAGAAAGTATGTGTCTAGATGTAGTGGTGTGTGTAGGGGGGTGGGAGGATGGGGCAGATTTTATGTAGGGAGGGAGAACGTTGACCAGAAATCCAAGCACATGGGCTAGAAAAATCTGAAAGACAGCTGCAGACTGTCTCTTCTCTGTGCCCTCAACTTATCAGCTCAGGCCCAGGGTCAGGGGAGGTACGTGGCCAGCTTTGCACAGCAAGCTGATCTGGTTCTCGGACCTGGCACCTGGCTTTGAGCGATGGAAGTGGCTACCGTGGCCACCAGCTCCTGCAGAAGTCTGTGGAGTCCCTTGGCTGTGGCCCAGGTCCTGCCTGGTAGAAAAATGACGTGCCCTGTCCCTGATTTGTCTCTGCGGCTCCAGCCCCAGCGCTCCCTCAGAGGCAGCCGTGGGCCACGACACTTCATTAAGACGGAGGGCAGATAACAGCCCAGGTCCTCTCTGGAAACCACACACTGGCCAGTGGCACGGAACCGACGAGCTCCCAGCCCTCCTAGGAGCCCTGGGCATCGTATTCCAGCGCTTCTGCTTCAGCTACTCCCACAGGAAGGAGAGGGCCTGCTCCCACCTTGTTTTTAATTTCAAGAATTCTGCAGTACCCTTGGGAATACTCGTGTTTTCATTACAGTCAGAGTGGCAGCTACCCGTGCACTTCAGAGGCTCTAGGGCTAATCCCCGTCAAGCCCAGAGCTGTGGTCTCTGGGAAGCAGGCAAACAGGCCCAGAGACCCATGAAGCATCCTGCTCTCTGTGCTGAGGGATCTTATTTGGAGAGATAAAGAATACATTCATAAAATAAGAAAACTATCATTTTTTTTTTTTTTTTTTTTGCGGTACGCGGGCCTCTCACTGTTGTGGCCTCTCCCGTTGCGGAGCACAGGCTCCGGACGCACAGGCTCAGCGGCCATGGCTCACGGGCCCAGCTGCTCCGCGGCATGTGGGATCCTCCCGGACCGGGGCACGAACCCGTGTCCCCTGCATCGGCAGGCGGACCCTCAACCACTGCGCCACCAGGGAAGCCCGAAAACTATCATTTTAAAAAATTATTCACTTTTTAAAGATCAGCTTTGTGTGTGTGTGTTTGCGTGTGTGTGCACTCATGCTAGGAATTTTTCTAAAAGTGGAACACCTACACAGGCTTTCCTATTACATATGCATATAATGACAATATACAGTACATTTATATAATGCATTATGGTTACAAAGTACTTTTATATGCCCATTCATTCATTCTCTTCCTGAGCCCCAACAAAGAACCAGACACTTTTCTTAGGCACGGCTGATGGGGGACACAGTGGTGAAGGATGCAGGAAAGACCCCACTTCCACCGAGCGCATGCTTTAGCTGGGGACACAGACCATAAACAGCAGACAACAGGTCAGCAAGATAAGTTCAGGGAGAGGTGAGTGCGTTGAACATCACGAAGTCAGGTAAGGGCTAGAGCTGTGCTGTCCAGCATGGCAGCCATTAGCTACACACGTTATTTACATTTAAGTCCAACTTGATTGAAATTGAATAAAATCAAATATTCAGTTCTTCAGTTCACACTAGCCACATTTCAGGTCCTGAAGAGCCCCCTATGGCTAGCAGCTAGTGGTATAGCTACAGAATATTTGCATCATCATAGAAATTTCCACAGGACAGCAGTGAGCTAGAGTGACTGGGGCTAATTTCGCCTGGGCGGTCAGGGAAGCCCTCTCTGAGGAGGTGTCTTGAGTTGAAACCCCCAAATGAGAAGGAACCAACATCTCACAGGCCTGGGTGAGGGTGCTGGGGTGAGGGTGGGCAGACAGTTCCAGGCACCCTGGGGCAAAGGTCCAAATGTAGGCATGAGCTTGGCAAATTCGAGGAACAGGAGGGTTAGTGTGACCGGAGTGTAATCAGCTGGGGGCTGGGGAGAACGGAGAATGGTGAGGTCAAAAGGAACAATAAAAACAGCTGGTGGCCAATGAGTGCAGGATGCCAGGTGTCCATGAGGTCAGTTCTATTACCCTCTTTTCACAGATGAGGACACAGACATAGAGAAGTAGACACTTTAGCCAAAGTCACACAGCTCCTGAGGGGACAGAGCTAGGATGTGCACTGGTTGTGGGACACGTAGGCCCTGTGCAGTGCTGCCTCCCCACAGAGACGCCCTGTGAGGGCTTGGGACCCCATCTGGACATGACGGAGAGTCACTGCAGGCTCTTATGCAGGACAGTGACCTGACCTATTGCCCTTTTAAGTGCTTGGTCTGCTCATAGTGGGAAGAATAGACTGCAGAGGGGGTTACCTCATTAATCCAGGAATAACATCACTGTGGCTCTGACTAGGATAGCAGCAATTCTTTGTATTTTTTAAAGCCTAGTGAACACGGCACTTCTATTTTGGGGAGGTATCTTCAAGGACTTCGGCAGAAAAAACAATGCATCCTTTCTTTTAAAAAAAACAAAATACAGTAGACATACCCCAATAATCATTTAGTGACAGGAAAGCCAGTTTTTGCCAGTCTCACCTAATTCCACTCAAAGATTCTTTTCTGTATTCTTTAGATTGTTGTCAAATTAAGCCAACGCACTTTCTAAACTGGTAAGTTGGTTCCAGCTCCACCCTGTGTTGCTGCTACAGCTAGGAGAAGAAGGTGGAGTCTTAACTCAGGAGGGAACCCAAAGGGTAGGGTTCGTGTGTTCCAGAGGACCTTGTGGACGGTGCAGTATCTAAACATCCTGATCTTGAGCATTTAGAGGGGGAGTTGCTAGGACTGCAGTGATAACCATGTCTCTCCAGACCAGTACATCCTGTGACACTGACGTTGGATGCGGTTTGTGTGTTTTCCAGGTTCTTTTGTAACAGAAGGAATAAAGGCAAACTGATAGACCTCCCAGGGAGAGATGCATGAAGGTTGTTTCACATAAATCTCCTCTGAGCTCCTGCACATGACTGCCTAAGGTGCTTATATAAAACACAACTTCTAACCCCCTCCAGCCGTTAACACTCCTCCTCATCAAATTCCTATTGCTTCTTTTCCCACAGGGGATGGGATTAAGGGGCACAAGATGGCTCAGCTAGTGTTCCCCTTCTAGCCACAGCTGCTTCCTGAGGCCCAGAGCGTGGTGGCCTGTTTTGGGGTGCAGGTTCAGGTCGAGGTCACATTTCTGCGGTGTTCCCCACACCTGACACCCTTTCACCTGTGTCAGGTTACCTAACCTCCCTGTGGCTCCCTTTCTTCGTCCCTAAAATTAGGATAACTATTGTTAACTATTGTTCTATCTCACAGTGCTGTTGTGAGAACTAAATAAGTTAGAATTAAATAAGTACAACAGAACGATTATCATTGCTAGTGATGACATTAGATTATCATTACCGGAAGGGAGAGGATAGGAAAAAAGGGAGCCAAATCCAAAGCCCAGCCTCGAGGCAATGACCAATAAGGATCCAGAATCACCCAGGAAACAACCACCCCGGAGCCTCTGCAGGTTAGTCAGGGGATTCTCCTAAGCTCCAGATGCTGCCCCGGAAGTGGTCACTTCCTAGGCTAGATCAGCACCACCCCGCCGCCCGGGCCACAGCTTCACTGGCTCAGCATTGCCGGCACTGTGGGGCAAAGCAGCAGCCAGCCAGGCTGCTTCCTACCTTGCCTGTCCCCCTCCTCCCAGGTTGGCTTTGGTCAGATGCAGCAGCTCCTACAGGCTTCTCGGTTTGGTGTGAGGAAGTTAAGGTAGCACAGGCAAGGCTGGGGCTGCTTTGCGTGGTTCTGCCAGAGGGTGAGTGACCCAGGTCTCGGGGTGGTTGGACCTGGGCCTGCAGCCTCTCCTGGGATTGCCTGCCCGGGCAGCTGAGCTCACACTGCCCATGCCGCCCAGATGCCTCTTTGCCTATTGTCTCAACAGCTGATGATATAATTCTAAGTAACAGTGACTCACAGGACAGCAGTTCCTTTTTTTCGCCAGAGCTGTCTTATGTAGATCGAGCCTTTCTCCCAGGTAAAGAAGACCTTTACCTTTCAGTAGAAGTAGAGGGAGGCGAGGAGAATGTTGTGATTAGGAGCAAAATAGTCTGAGTTTGAATTTGGCTCTACCACTTACAAAGTCGTATGACCTTGGACAAGTTATTTAATCTCAGGTTATTTACCTACAAAATGGGGATAATAACAGTACTTACATCATAGGGTTATTATGAGAGTTAAATGAGTTAATATCTATACAGAGCTTAAAGCAGTGCCTGGCACATAGTAAATACTTATATAAATGTTTTAAAAGTAAATGTCCAATAATAGGAGATTGGTTACATGAAATCTATATAACAGAATACTACACAGTCATTAAAATCTCTGTTATAAAAGGATTGTGATAAGGAACTATATTCATGATCTCTTACTAAGTGAAATGACAGACTCTAAAACAAACCACGGTATACCATTATTGTTGAGAAGAAAATAAGTCTATATACATTGAAAAATACACCAAAAGCATATACACCAAAAGGGTGTTTTTCTATCTTATAAAATATCTATGTTCTGTGTGTTACTTTAGTAATAAAAAGCAATAAGAAAACAATAAAAATTATTCAGTAATAAAAACAATAACAATTATTCAAATGTAGTAGATATACATAACCCAGAGTAAGTGATCATGCTTTAAAATGATGATGATGATGATGATGATAGTAATAATGATAGTTCCCAAGCCCAGATCATTCAAACCTGAGGCTGACACGTGACCACCACCACAGGCTTTAATGATTAGCCAAACGTTATTATTAAAAAGAAAAAATAATAATATCGCATGCTTAAATGGCTATAACATACTTCTGGGAATAATCAAAAACTGACCATACCAACACAGCCAGATTTAAATCTTACCTAAGCAACAGGTGACCAACATATGTAAAATAAACAAAGAAAGGAATGGTAGTGTGTAGAAGCAATGAACTGAGCGTGCTTTGCAAGGTGACGAGTGAAGGGGAATCATGAAAGTGGCCTGTGTAGACAGGATGGGGTGGAGAAGCATTCCTCCAGCCATTGAGTCAGAGGTTTCAAGAAGGAAACAGAACTTCAGGGGCTGCTAAAATAAAGGAAGGAGATAAACAGTTCCCTTTTACTGCTCACTTGTGTAGAACTTGAATGGAGAAAAGGATAAGAACTGCTCCCTGAACCATGACGTTCAGTAATGAGCAGACTTCTCAACTCTGTCCCCAGGCCACTTCTCACCACTTCTCTCAGCCTCACCCAGAGGCTTACAAAACAATTAAAACCCCAGACACACTGCATCTGGGCTCTGGTGGATGGGGCTAATGTGAAAGTGAACCCTCTGTGTGTCAAAGAACAGGCAGTAGGCCGAATCCAAAAACCGTCCTAACTTCACTTCCAAGACCTGGCTGTGCCTGGTTCTCCCGTAACACTCACCGCTTCACACAGCCCTTTCCCAGATCCAACCAACAGTGGGTCCTGGGCAAGTTGTCATGATCTTTTTCATCTCCATGTTTTTAGCTCACAACTTTTCTCCACAGCATCCGTTACCCTCAGAAGATGTAAAGAACTTTGGAAAAAAAAAAAAATACTTGTTGTGAATTCTGAAACTGTGCTGGTCCAATGAAACTTCGGACTGACAGAAACCGGTTTCAGTTCCCCCTTCTATCTTTGCAATGTCACCAACATAAAGTCCCTCATATAACGGACCCTATTCACAAACCATGTTGAAATCCACATGAAGAGATCATTGCAATAATCCACTAAACGCCTGAACTAGCTGGAATTACTTCTTTCTTTCCAAAGCACCATGGGGTCCTGGGGCTGCCTTCGCCCCTCCCAGGGCTGTGCCCAGCACACAGCAGGAGGAGGCTGGCAGGCTGTTCTGTTTCTCAGCGAGAGCTGGCCGTGATTAGAATACCCAGATGCTTTCTGTTGATGCTTGTGCGGGATCAGCTTCTAAGCTTATTAAAACGGGGGTCACACGATTTGTATCAGGAGAACTGATTGCACGTTGGAAGAAGGCAATGAAAAGAATCACTAGGAGAAGAGCCACAATCACCTGAAAAAAGAACTCCCTGTGTTTAGACAAGGGAGGGCAGGGGAGCCCAGATGAAGTCAGAGCTTTTTCCTTCCAAAAGCTTCTGGTTCGAAGCCAGGGAGAAGGAAGGGACAAGCGCTGTCACGGGCTTCCTGAGGGCCCCTGACTGTGAGGCGCATGAGGTAACACCAGGCCTTCCCCGAGGTGAGGATGTTTCCCTTGTCCTTTCAGCAGGACCGGCTTTCTGACCCCAAGAGTTGGAGAGGCTACACTGATTTGCAGCCACGTCTCTTTTCCCTTCCTTCTGATCCTCCCAGTCTGTGGTCTGTTCAAAGCACCCTCAAGGGAAACAGAGGCCAATGAATCTGCCTAGCCGGGAAGTGGTTTTGAGCCAGCACCGACACTGTGACACACACTTTGTCTTAAAACGGGTCCCTTGCGCTTCAGTGGAGCACAACTGCGGTCTGTGCAGGTGTTTGCAGAGGTTCCCAGAACAGAGAGCCCTCTGCCTCTGTGTAGGGGACCCTGTACAGGGATGTCTTCAACCATTGGCGTTGGATGAGGACCGGCCCTGGTGAGGGCTCAGCGGGCAGCCCTCTTCTCAGTTCCCACTCAGAACAGCAAGGAGGAAGGAGGGGAATATCTCCTGGACTAGAGATGGAAAGAGAAAAAAGAAGGCAATTTAGGGCTTCCCTGGTGGCGCAGTGGTTGAGAGTCCGCCTGCCGATTCAGGGGACGCGGGTTCGTGCCCCAGTCCGCGAAGATCCCACATGCCGCGGAGCGGCTGGGCCCGTGAGCCAAGGCCGCTGAGCCTGCACGTAATTTAGATGGAAAAGCTGTTGTGTTTTTTTAAAAAAAATTCTATTTATCATTTACAACTTTAGATTGGTGGGAAAAAATTCTTTATCTAATCAACGTAAGCTTTCTCTGTAAGAACTGGAGTTTTGCTTCTATACCGTTATCTCGGTGGAATCTATTTCCTTGAAGGAACAGCATGTAATTCTTTCACATCTCTATCTCAAATATATATTTTTGAAAACAGGAAAAAAATATGTTATCTTTCCATAATTAAGTCACAAAATAAATAGATCTGCTCAGTGCTGTGTTCGCTTTTCTTTCCTTCTGCAAAGCTGTTTTAGGGAACACATATCTTCAGATTCCTTTTCACGAGACCAAAAAAAAGGTTAGGCCAGCTTGACCAAATCCACAAGGGAATGAAGTGAGTCCAGGAGCCCCAGTATTTTCAAAACAGTACAAATCCGTTCCTGGTGGGACAGGGTATGGACGAGTGAGAGGTTGAAACCCAAGAGAGGATGGCCAAGAGGTGGATTCTTCCCTTGTGTGTCTTGCACCTGCTGGAAGGGCCATCCTGGAAGCCGGGCAAGCATAGCTATGCTGTGCCTGGCACAGCTGGGGCTGGAGAAGGCTTCCCCTCATGGTTCAGGTTTTTGCCACCTCTTCCTCTGCCCCTTCAAGGGTACTTCTGAGTGGGGAGGACTAAAACCCCAGCATCACTAATTTGGAGAGAACTTATCCTAGCAGGGCTAATCGGAGAACTCAGTGCAGAGCCTGAAGAGCCCACCGAGCTCTGCCCAGCCCCTCAGCTGCAAATCTCATCACTCTTCCCTAAAGGATGGCTGGTAAGGCTGAGAACAATTCCCCAAAGTGCAGCCCTGAGTGACGGCTGTGAATTCAAATTCCTGAACCGTGACTGGGTTCCAGCCCAGCGTTAGCTGCTCCCCTAATCCCACTTACCTCCCTCTCCTCTCCATCTGTTTACTTTCCATTGAAGTGACCGTTCCACTCCTTGAACTCTTAACACACACTGTTTCATGGCTGAGTTTTTCAGGTTTCTGAACACCAGTGTCTCCAAGAGCCTCCTACACCCGCTCTATGTTTCTAACTCTCTTTTTTTTTTTTTTGGTACGCGGGTCTCTCACTGTTGTGGCCTCTCCCGTTGCGGAGCACAGGCTCCGGACACGCAGGCTCAGCGGCCATGGCTCACGGGCCTAGCTGCTCCGCGGCATGTGGGATCTTCCCAGACCGGGGCACGAACCCGTGTCCCCTGCATCGGCAGGCGGACTCTCAACCACTGCGCCACCAGGGAAGCCCTCTAACTCTCTTTAAGTGACCATTTCGCAGGCTCCCTCCGCTTCTCTGTGGCGCCTTGTCCCTCTCTCACCTCCCCTGACACTGGCCTTCCCTCTCTGCCTTCTCCTTTCTGGCTCCTCCTCCTTCCTGCCATTTTTCTCTCTTTTCCACACTCTTTCTTTACTCCCGCCCTCCTCTGCTGCCCACCCCAGCCCCAGCACACCACTGACCCCCAGGGTACCTGGATGAGCCTCACGGGAGATGAAGTGCAGCCCCTACTGAGGATGCCTGACTTGGTTTCTAAAGGGTTTTCCCCAACTCTAATAGTTACAATTCACGATTAAGGCCAAAGAAGGACGGTGTTCTTGTCACTGTGCTGCTACCCTCTTCACCTCACGAGTCGAAGGACCTGGACTTCCTGGGGCCCCAAGGCCTGGTCCCCTAATAATCTAGTTTCTTATTGTCCCTAAAGGAAACTTCTTAGTAAGACTCACTAGGCCACACCTGACGGCTCTGGTCTCCACTGACCTTTCAGTCTCATGCAGTGTCACGCTTGCTCTCTGAACTCCTGCCACATGGTCCTCCTTCAGTTTCTCAAATGTGCTATATATGCTCTTACCGTAGGACCTTGGGTCATGCTATTCCCTCTGTCTGGAACATTCCACCTCCTCCGTCTGCTTTGTCCAGTTAACTCCTTTTGTTATCTGTGGCTGTGTAACAAATTACCCCCAAAATCTACCAGCTTAAAACAGCAAACATTTGTCATCTCACAGTCTCTTTGTGTCAGGAATCTGGGAGCAGCTTAGCCAGATGGTTCTGGGTCAGGGTCTCTCAAGAGGTTACATCCAAGCGGTGAGCCTGGGCTCCAGCCATTGGAGCTGGAGGATCCCCCCAACAGCTTACTCACTTGGCGCTTGGTAGACCTCAGTGCCTATCAGGCTGTTGGCATGGCCTCTCCGTGGGCTGCCTGAGTGTCCATAGCATGTGGAAGCTGGCTTCTCCCAGAATGAATGATCAGAAAGAGAGAGAAGGAACCCAAAACAGTAGCTGCAGTCTTTTGTAACCTAATCTTAGAAGGGACACATCGGACTTTCGGCCAAGCAGACCAACCCTGGCACTGTGGGAGGAGACCACACATGGTCTGAATACCAGGAGGCGGGAGTCACTGGGGACCATCGTGGGAGGCTGGCTTAATGATGCCTTTCCCTTGACATATACCTGTAGGATTTTGTGATTAAAGTTTATGGTCCATTGGACCATAAGCTTCTTGAGAACAGATATCTGCTTTGCTCATGTATCAGTCAGTTTTTGGTATAAAACAAACCAAATGAAAACTTAGTGGCTTTTTTAAAAAAGTGCTCATTTATGATTCCTCAAGTGTCTATGGGTCATCGGAGTTCTGCTGACCTGGACCAGGCTCTGCTGATGCAGCCAGGCTTGCTCATGCACCTGGCATCACTTCTTGGGTTAGCTGAGGCTGATGGGCCTGCAATGGCCTCCCTCCTCTGTCTGGCAGGGTGGCTGGCCATCCGCTAGGACAATGAAAGTGAATGGGCCTGTGTCTCATTATTCAGCAGCCTAGGCAGGGCGTGTCTGCATGGCAGCTCTAGGGTTTCAAGAGCACAAGGCCTCTGGAAAGATTTGGAAAAGGTACAGTGTCACTTCTGCCACTTTCTATTGGTCAAGGCAAGTCACAAGCCCAGCCCAGATTCAGAAGTGGAGAAATAGACACAACCTCTAAAGGGAGGAGGCGAAAAGTCACACTGCAAAGGGGCTTGGATAATGGGAAGGGGAGAATGCCACCGTTTTTGTAAACAATTTTCCACGGCACACCATAGTACCCCCAGAGCCTACCACAGTGCCTGGCACATAGTAGGTACTCAATTAAAAGAGTATTTCTTTTTTTTTTTTCTTTGCGGTATGCAGGCCTCTCACTGTTGTGGCCTCTCCCATTGCGGAGCACAGGCTCCAGATGCGCAGGCTCAGCGGCCATGGCTCACGGGCCCAGCCGCTCCGCGGCATGTGGGATCTTCCTGGACCGGGGCACGAACCCATGTCCCCTACATCGGCAGGTGGACTCTCAACCACTGCGCCACCAGGGAAGCCCAAAAAGAGTATTTCTTGAATTAATGGGTTTGAGCACTTTACCTTTAGTTGTCCTTATTTTGCTCTTGGCTTGTCTCCCTCACTGTTATGCCAGTACCTTGGAGACAGGGAGGAACCTGTCGTATTCACGTTTGGGGTCCCACAACATTGACATGGCATTGGACTTGTGTGGTAATGAATAAATGTATCGCCAACGCTTTTCAAATGCTCTCTGTGCATCTCTACTGCTTTGCCTTCCTCAGAGTTTAAAGTCTTCCACAGCAGATTTGCATAGGCTTTGCAATTTGACACCACAGGATCCTAAATCTGTCCTTTACCCGCTGTGTGACCTGGGCAAGTTCCTTCACCCAGCTGAGCCCCATTTTCTTTTTCCACAAAATGGGGGTGCCCATCTCAGAACTGCTGTAGGGTGCAATTGGACATGCGAGTGCTGAACACTGTGGCAGGTACTGAATAAACGTAATCCCCTTCCATTTACCCTAATACCCTGCATCACCTTGACCTCTGGCCCCTCCAGCCCCAGCCCTGGCTCACCCCGCCTGTCCCCGGAAAGCCACGTCTGTTCCACACCTCTCTGGGTCTCTTGAACACTATCAGTGGCATAAACATGAGTACAGCTAAGCTCCAATTAGCAGTGCAGTTCCTGCTGCCCCAGATGGGCAGGACGACCACCAATCACAGGTGATTTTTGCCACCACCTGGCTCAGCTCTGTAATCCTGAGGCCAAGAGGATCTTCCTCTGTGCCCCTCAGGTGTCTAGAGGCCCAGCTGCCTTCTGTCCTACTGCTGTCTGCCCTCCAGCCACGGTAACTGTGCTAGCCACTTAGGTCCACTTTGTAATCCTATAGACATTTCTTCTTCCTAGGCTGGCTGTCTTATCTCTATGTCTTGTCTTTTCCTTCTTTACGTCTCCTTCTTGCCTCCTGTGTCTCAACGAACTCCCATCTGTCTTACCATTGTCGAGCTTTTTCCATATGTCAGGCCATAGGCTATGTACTTGATGCTAACTGTCTCAGGATTTCTTACATCAACCCTATGGCGTAAGAACGATTACTACCATTTCCTTGATGGAGAGGCCGAGGCTCAGAGAGTTCACATAACTTGCTCCTGGCTCCACACGTGGTGGGTGGTAGAACCAGGGTGAAACCTGGGCTCTGATCCCAGAGCCTTTACCCTCTCCCCCACTTTATACCCTTTATCCTCTTGTTGCACGTCTCGTGGCAAAGTCCTGCTAGAATGTTCCTTCTCCTGTGTGGCTGGTCTACATGTGATTGGTGTTTTCTTAAAAATTACCACCTTCCTCCTCAGCTCTTCATTCTCCTTTTCCTCTAGGGCAGTGCAGTTCAATAGAACTTTCTGTAGTGATGGAAATGTTCTCTGCATTGTCCATTATGGTAGTCACTAGACACATGTGGCTTTTGAGAATTTTTGATACATGCCTAGTATGACTGAGAAATTGCATTTTAAATGTTATTTAATTGTAATTAAGTTAAATTTAAATAGTCACATGTGGCTACTGGCTACTGTAGTGGACAACTCCAGGGTCTCACCTTTGTGGAGAGAGGATGGGGCGTCAGGGTGGGGAAAGGGAGATGGGGAGAGAAGCAATTTGATGAAGCCACAGGACTATTTTCTCATGAATATTGAACTAAGACTAAGGTTCTCATAAGGAAAAGTCATTTAATGATGTCCTGGCCCAACATGCTTTCCTGGACTTCTGCCCTCCAATCACCAAATTCCTGGTGATGTCAGCAAGAATGCCAGGGCCTAGGAATTATGTTGAGCCTCTTCAGAGAGATGGTCTTCCTCTGCAACACGCAGATTGAAATGAACTCGTTCCAGTTAGGGAAAGAGTGAGAAATCACTGCCGTGAGGTTCCCTTCTGTGTGTGCTGCTGAAATCAATGTTTAGTCAATACAACCTTTGGCCTGCCATTTGCCATTCTATAGATCTTCCCACACTATAGAATTTAATGCAGATTTTAAAACTCACAAGCAATGGTTCCAGAAACTGAAATGCTATTTTCTTTCTTTTTGAATCAAGACAGTTTCCAGGATTTCGACACAAAGAGACCTCAGAAATGGTTTCTTGATGGATATAGTGAGCCTTCAAAGATGAACAAATTTCTATTGGGAAAATCTGCCCAGTTCTGGAGGCAAAACAGTCATTCTTTTACCCATTTATTCATCCAGCTTTTCATCTATCCACCCAAAAACATTTTCTGAGTTCTTAGCAAGTTCTAAAATGCAGGTAGGGAAGGGGTGGTTAAAAAATGAGAAAGACAAATAACTTTTATACATTCAACTTCTTTTTAATTTCCAAAGTAAATAGGTAAGTTTCACGCTAGTAACCCAAAGGACACATGGCATTAAGTCCATTCTCTTAGTATCTTCTACCAGGTATTTTTTTATCCATTCATTTAATTATCAAACATTGTCAAGTCCCTGTAATGCACAGCCTGTCCATTTAGTTACTGTCACAAGAATTTTGAGGTTATAAAGTACTTAAACTGTACTTTTATTAGGGAAGTTACCTCAGTAAACCACAATTTCTCTTCACATATCTGCTTCTCTCTAGGGTGGGGTTCCTTGAGGGTTGGAACATCATCTTCTTGACTGCAGTGTCTTTGCTCCCTAGAACACTGCCTGGTGCATAGTGGGTGCTTATTAAAAGTTCCCTGAAGAAACATCAAACCACAGAAAATGTGACATTTGTCTAGATCCGTGATCCACACTGCCGGTGGTCTGTCTCCAGCATAGAAGTCAAAATCCCAAAGGAATCTGAAGTAACTTGCGCTGAAATCAGCCTCCCATGAACTCATTGAATCCCTAGCTTCCTTAGTGATATTTTCATTCTCTAGTGTCTTAAAGGATAAGAAACTCTCTAAGGGCACTGATCACAAATAGGACCTTCTTTCTTTCTTGCCTTCTCTCTCTCTCTGCCTATGTTCTGAAACTTCATCGAGTTCAAAGGTTATCCTCTATCGACTCCTAACAACACAATATTTGGTGAAGATTTAAAGATTATAATACTGTCATCCATGATTTTCATAGCTTCGTAAACTGTCACACCCATTTTTGACTTGTGCATTTACAGATCAAAAGGTGTTCTCAGGCTTCCCTGGTGGCACAGTGGTTGAGACTCCACCTGCCGATGCAGGGGACACGGGTTCGTGCCCCAGTCCGGGAAGATCCCACATGCTGTGGAGCAGCTGGGCCCGTGAGCCATGGCCGCTGAGCCTGCGCGTCCGGAGCCTGTGCTCCGCAACGGGAGAGGCCACAACAGTGAGAGGCCCGCGTACATCTTTCATAAAGTCCAGTGACAAAAACTGTATAAGGTATTTATTCATTTGTTTGAACACTTGCTCAACAAATGTCTATTGCATGCTTACTATGCACCAGGCACTGCAATTCCATGTTGAGTTAAGACCTAATAAAATTATAAACCAGAAGTACCTTTTTGTTTTCCCTCCCTCTTTGCTCCCTTGCTCAACTTCTAGAGCAAACATTATGTTGCCTGTTATGGGCTGAACTGTTTACTCCCAAAATTCAGATGTTGAAGTCCTACCCTCCAGTATCTCAGAATGTGACTATATTTGGAGATAGGACCTTTAAAGAGGTAATTAAGGTAAAACGAGTTATATGGGTGGATGCTAAACTAATATGGCTGGTGTTTTTATAAGAAGAGGAGATTAGGACACAGACGTGTACAGAAGAAAGGCCATGTGAAGACACAGGGAGAAGATGGCCATCTATAAACCAAGGAGATAGACCTCAGAAGAAATCAACCCTGCTGACATCCTGTTCTTGAACTTCCAGCCTCCAGAACTGTGAGGAAAATAAATTTCTGCTGTTTAAGCCACCCAGTCTGAGGTACTTTGTTATTACAGCCTTAGCAGACGAATACTTTGGCAATTCATCATCCCTGTGTATATCTTCTCTTTTTTCTTCTGTTGTTTTCTCTTCCTTCTTTGTTTTGTTTTATTTTGAACTGTTGATGATCTCTTAGAGATGTTTTCTTTACTTTTCACTTGTGTGTCTTCTTTCTCTGACTAGTTTGTAAGTTCCTCAAGGAAAAAGCGAGGGAAACAAAGCACTGTCTTTGGGATTTTCACCTGCCCCTGTGCAATAAATGGGGCCATTTTAAAGGTAAGGAAACAAAGGTCCTGGGGAGATCAACTAAATTGCCCCAAATCTCCCAGCTGGCCGGTGGTAGGGCTGGGGTTCTCAGCAGGCCTGCCTTGCTCCAAAAGCTACCAGACCTGCCACCTCACCAGTCTGCCTCCTTGAGAGCCTGAGCTGGTGGCTCACGATTACTTGAACACCCCAGAGAGCTGAGCTCCAGGCTGGCCCACAGGAGACACTCCAAAACTATTTATGGACTTGATTGAAATAAATGCAGATGGTTTCGCTGATCCAGGGCAATTAACCCCAGAGCACTCCTTCTCTCACATTAGGGACAGATGGCAGCTCTTGGGGAGAAATGTAAAGACCTGAGGTGTTAGGAACCATTATCTCTTCCTCTCTCCAGCTGACAGATAAAAGCTGCAGGCTTGGCCTTCACTATGCACTTTTTAGATTTCTGTCAGAACAAGCCGCAAACCTTAATGCATTTGAGAAGCGCTCAGCCAACTTGCAATTATTTGTGGTGACAGGGAGCAAAGATGGCATCTGCCGAGGATGTTGACATCTGCCAACAACACCAAGTTTCCCTGGACCAAGAATGTCAACATTTTTCTCCAGCTGGAGGACAAGTGTTTCATCTCCTGCAGAGAGGTCTGCAAGCGGTGGATGCCGCGAGAGCCCCCGCCAGGCTGCTGGAGCGGGAAGGGCACGAGGCAGGCCAGGAGCAGCCTCTGAAGGAACCAAGCTCTACTGTTGTTGAAAACACTCTGGGAACAATGGCTATTTAACTGCTCCTTTGGCAGTGAAAATACTTATAAAAATAGATCTGACCTTTCGTGCTTTTCTAATTTTGCACCATGTGTATTTATTATCTATTCAAAAATCAATGAATTTTTTGGAAAAAAAGACCTGCATATTCTTACATGCAAAGCCTGAAACAGTGTAAAGTTGACTTAAGAGCGCTGGCCTGGAAGTTCCTGGATATGAGTTCCTACACTGCCATTAATTTTGTTTCTAAAATACAGATTTCTCCTGCTTAAAACTCTCAGAAGCCCAATCACTTACAGAATAAATTCCAACTCATTAGCTTGGCCTATAAGATCAGGGGTGACCTAACTTCTGCCTACCTGATGTAGATAGACACTTAGATAGGATTTGGGTGCAAGTTGTACAAGATCCCCTGAGGGAGGTGATCTTCAGAGCAAGGTAAGGCCGTGGGGATGTGAGAGGCAGGGAAGGGAGGAATGCCTATAAGGGTGCTTTATGAGCTGGTGGCCACTGTGGGAAACTTGGTCCAATTTCCCTGGGTCCCTCCGAGAGACTGTGTAGCGTTATCTGATAAAGGGCTAGTAAGCTGGGGAATTTGCTCATCAGCTCCCTTCCTCGTTGACTGACCTGAAGGCATTAACTCCTCAGCCCTTCTGGTTTGCTTCATATGAGAGATGAACCCACTCTCATGACCAGAGAATGCATTGAGGCAGGGAGATTGGAGGTGCCTGAGCTAGCAAGTTGCAGATGGGCTGCATAGAACACGAAAGTGGCCACAATACTGCACAGTTCTTTCCATCAGGAGGTGGAATCTATTTCTTTACCCCTTGAATCCGGACTGGCCTTTTGGGGAGTAGAATACAGAAGTTGTAAGGTTATAGGAGGTCTTGGCCTGGGCCTCAGGAGACCTTACAGCATCTGCTCTTATACTCTTAGAACTGCTGCCACCATGTGAATAAGGCCAGGCCAGGCTGCTGAATGATGAGAGACCACGTGGAGCAGAGAGGAGTCATCCAGTTGAGTACCCCCAGATCAACAAGCTCCCAGCCAGCTGGTCAGCTGACCAGAGACACACGTGAGCCCCGCCCAGTCCAGCCCAGAAGGGCAACTCAGGTGAGCCTAGCCTAAATTGCTGAGCTTGTAATCACAAACTAAATGGTCATTTCTTTAAACCACTGAATTTGGGGTGGTTTTTTATGTAGCAAAAGCTAATTGATATAGCATTTAAGGGAACTGTCCAAAGCTACTGGTAAGCTCTGAAGTAAGCAAAGGGGCACCAACATCTTCTACTACACCACCTGTATTAGCTAGCTATCACTGTGTGACAAATTACCCGAAAACACTGCACTTAAAACAGTGAACATTTCATATGGTTTCTGGAGGTCAGAATTTGAGAGGGGCTTAGCTGGGTGGTGCTGGACCAGGGTCTCTCCTCAGCTTACAGTTAAGTTGCTGGCTGGAGCTACAGTCATGTAAAGAGGATCTGCTTCCAAGCTCACTCATGCAGCTGATGACAAGAGTCTTTAGTTTCTTATGGGCTGTTGGCTGGAGGCCTCACTTCTTCACCAGGGGGGCCTCTCCATAGCACTGCTCTCAGCACAGCTGTAGTCTACTGGTCAACACAGATCAACTGTGGAACAGTGCAGGTGAGGGCTACACAAAGACGTGAATACCAGGAGGTGGGGGTCACTGGGAGCTACTGGGAGGCCGCCTACCACACTACCTTTTCCCTGTCATTTACCAATGTCCTCTGCCACATACTCCACCCTTCAAATGATTCATTCATTCCCTGAACACATAATAATGATAACGGCTATTACTGGATTTGCAGGCCTACTAAGTGACAGGCGCTGTGATGGCCAGTTTATGTATAAAAGCTACATCTTTCTTGATCCATGAGCCCTTGTCCTCCAGCAAAAGATCTCCTGTTATATTGTGATACAATAAGAAATATAGGGACTTCCCTGGTGGCGCAGTGGTTAAGAATCCGCCTGCCAACGCAGGGGACATGGGTTCGATCCCTGGTCTGGGAAGATCCCACATGCCGCAGAGCAACTAAGCCTGTGCGTCACAACTACTGAGCCTGCGCTCTAGAGCCCGTGAACCACAGCTACTGAAGCCCATGTGCCACAACTACTGAAGCTCGCGTGCCTAGAGCCTTTGCTCCACAACAACAGAAGCCACCACAATGAGAAGCCCGTGCGCTGCAACGAAGAGTAGCCCCCGCTCGCCGCAACTAGAGAAAGCCCGCGCGCAGCAACAAAGACCCAACGCAGCCAAAAATCAATCAATCAATCTGTGACTCTGTTTAAAAAAATATTAGAAAAAAAAATAAAGAACACTACCTCTTTCTAATCTTTAAAAAAAGAAAATATATATATATTTGGTCTTCATCCCCAGTTCCTGGCACAGAGCTCTTAAAAAAAAAAAGCCCTTGGAATTTCTGAGTGATAGGTGTAAGAGGAGTGTCTTCTGTTATCCATAATGAGCCCCTTTCAACCATCCCCACCTCCCCTGGATGGCAGTGACTTCACACATCACACAGCCAGTCCCCTCCCCGGGCCACAGCACGTAGTAGAGAACCAGTCAGGGGGGCGCTGATGGGCTGCTCCCTGCTCTTGCAGCTCCGTGGGTGAAGAACATGACTGCTGCCTGCTTTTGTATCTTTTCCAATTAAAGGAACTCAGAATCTTCTATTTTAGTTAAATGAACAACAACAACAAAAGGTAGAAAAGATGAGGACATTCTGAGGAGAAAATGGAACACACACCCACCCATACCACACACACTGGTCCTGGGAGCCTGGTCCTTTAGCTTTCTTGTTACCTCTTTCTTGCTTGGGAGGCGAAGAAAAGAAGGAAGAAGCCCGCTGGAACCCGCAGTGCTCTGTGCCTTTCCCTGTGCTCTTGAGGTGCACGCCTGCTGGGAGTACTGGGGGTGCATCAGGGTGCTAGGTGGCTACAAAGAGCCTGAGCCAGCTCCCTGGGCGCTGCTGGCTGAAACCATGCTCACGCCTGGGAGCGGTGCACAGATAGCGGCCACCGCAAGTGGCTGGACTGGCAGCTCTGGATGCCTTAGATGTTCAGGGATGCCTCAGGCTGGAAACATTTCAGAGGCATTTAGGTGGGGCAGGAAGGAAGGGTAGGGAAGGCTCCTCTGAAGTCAGCACAGTGTGAGCCAGCAGTGAGGGGGATGGGGGATGGTTACTTAGTTCCTGCTGTGCCCTGCAAACTGGAACCCAGGGCCAGTGTTTCAGAATCCTCAGGAACCTCTTGAGTCTGGTGGAATACAGCAGTGGCCTGCCCATGTTGTTCCCTCTGCCTAGAAAGTCCATCTTCACTTTGTCT
Organism: Lagenorhynchus albirostris; assembly: GCF_949774975.1. Classification (NCBI taxonomy): domain Eukaryota; kingdom Metazoa; phylum Chordata; class Mammalia; order Artiodactyla; family Delphinidae; genus Lagenorhynchus; species Lagenorhynchus albirostris. The sequence continues at coordinate 103,978,739 of NC_083096.1, read as the reverse complement.
ACCCAGAAAAATCTCAGCGCCCTTTCCGATCTAACCTGAATGCCCCCTCCCCTGGGAAGCCCTCCTTGACTGCACACAGGAAGCATTCCTCCATAAGAGCACACATGGCCTTGTATTGTGACTCTCCCTTTCATGACATTGAACTTTTCATAGAGACCCACTGCCTGGTGGCCCAGAGACCTTGGGAACAGAGTGGGACACTCAGTAAATGTTTGTTGATCTGAGTATGATGGAGAATACTAAGGAAGGTTCTGTATGCGCGCCAAGAAGGAGGCACGTCACTCACCAGGGCCGCTCTTCACTAATGAACTGAATGCGTCTCTCCCACAGATTCCAGTGGGAGCTGTTCTTTCTGAGCCTTTGAATCTGTGACCCCTCTTCTCCTGAGAGGCTGTGTGGTGAAGCAGGGAAGGGGTAACCCCTGCAGCCAGGATTCCTTGGCTTCAAATTCTGTGTCCACCACCTACCAGCTGTGCCGCTCTGGGCAGGATAGAAGATAGCAAAAGTACTGACCACGAGGACTCCTGGTGAGGACTGAAGGAAGTACGATGGGTGTGAGCGCTTCTGTAATGTCGGCTATTACTATTATTTGCCCTGTTTCCCCGCATCACAGAAGAAGAACTCCTAACTATCTCAGGGACGATCCTGAATGTGTCTGGGGACAAGAGTGTGGTGGGGACTGGCCATCACTGCTGTTCCCACAGGCTCAGGCCAGTGAGGCAGAGGGCAGGCCTAGGCCAGTGTCAAAAGAAAGACCTCTGTAAGGGGGCAGGGGTGGGGGAGGACCCCAGCTCCAAGTGCCTGATCCCATGCACTCGTGAGCCTCCCCAAAACTCTGCACCCTGCTTTGGGACTCCAAACGAGGGCCTGCTTGGATATCAGGGCTGCCTTTTTGTTTTTGGCCTCCTGGCCTTTGCTGCTGTCCTCAGGGACAGGCTATTTTAGGTAGCAGTCAAAATAAAACTGAGATTAACCCAGAATTCTTGGCAGTCAAACAATACCATAATTATGTGCTTTTTAACTTCAGAAATCAGACAGCCGAAGCTGACCCGCGGGGGTCTGTGGGGTGCTTTGAGGATAACAAGGCCTCCGTCCTGGGCTGTGTCACCTTCGTACACCCTTGGCTGCGGGCGGCCATCAGGCTCTTGGGGACACTGTGACTTCTCCGGGGAGTCATGCTGTCCCAACAACAATACAACTTGCTTTCACACTAGACGCTGGCAAGTTGGAAGGGCAACTTACCACTTTCTATATCATAAATCCCCTCTCACAGAAGTCCTGGTCCCAGGGGCTGATGGCCGTGAGGGAACAGAGGATGCCTGTCCTCCAGGGCTGGTTTTCAGGGCAGGAAATCACCCGCAGGAATGTGTCTGTGCTTTGATTGCCAACAAGGGACGCAGACCCCCTAGTCGGGCAAACAGGCCCCTTCCTCTTTGCCGGGAGCCGAGGGGGAGGGAAGGGAATTAGTCACACACAAGAACGACAGGATTGGGCCCCTGAGAGTAAAACCCTTACTCCAACCAAGAAAGGGGAAAAAGAATGGGGGATTCAAGGAGCTGGGGGGGTGGGGTTGAGATGATGTAATAAAGGTCACGGCCTGAAGAACAAAGAGGCAGCCGTGATTAGAAGCTTCGGGCAGATCTCTAAGCTCCCAGCAGGACGTCAGAGCGTCTGGAAGAGAGAAAGGAACCACCAGCCCCCAGCCCCAGAGCAGCCCCCCGAGGTATGGCTGGAAAAACACAATTTTCCCTCAACACTGACTTGGCCCTGGGAACAAAGTGCTTCAGGAAACATGATGCTCCTAACAGAGTGCTAGATATTAGCCAGGAAAGTTGACCTTGCAGTGAGATTGGAAATAGAAAAACACACGCCAGGGCCCTCTGGCAGAGCAGCCCTGTCGGCAGGGAGGCAAACAGACAGGGCACCCTGCGCCGCAGCAAGGAGAGCTGTGTGGGATGGTCCTGAGGCCCCCCCCCTCCCAAACAGGAGTGCCCATGGCTCTACTGTTACTGTCGTCGAGGACTGTGTCCCTGTCACGCCTTCAGGAGCCCTTCATTGCCCGCTGCCCCCAGGATCTTGAGGCCAAGTCTTCCTGCCAGCTCTCCTGGGAGTTGCCCCCAGAGGACTGCATATCTTTAATGATGGTTACCGACTTCCTGCCCGGTGTTAGTTTCTTTTTATTTTTGTCTCAAAATCCTGACATGTCTGTCTTTCTCTGCCACACAAGCCACAAGAACGACAAGCCCTGGGAGGCTGGTCGTGGGGACCAGACATGTCCAGAGAAATGAACCTTGTCTCAAGGTATGACCTTGAGTTTGGGGGCAGATAAAGGAGAAACAGGCTGAGTGATAGCGGGTGAAGGAGGTCAGGGGTTTTATACAGGTGGGACTAGAAGGCAGGGCCTCCAGCTGCTTTTGCTAGTAAAGGCTGATGGGTTTTCATCCTAGAAGGGCTGCCCTGCTCGCATTTTCCTTCCTGTGTGGTCTCTAGTTGGAAAGGGAAGTCACATTCCAGTGTGAAAAAGACGCCATACGAGCCACCTGCCTCTGGGGACTGCATGGCGGCACCTTTGTCCAGCAGAGCCAGAAGAACTGGACCGACCCCCTGTCCAGGGTGGAAGGGGCTTTGGACTGACAGTTGCGTGGCAGTAAAGTGATGAACAAGGGCTGGGAACTGATCCAACTGGGCCTTGACCGGTGCTTGGGGGCTCAGCCGAAGTAGAGACAGGGAAGCCTAGAGGGGAGCAGAGGCCCCTCTCGTAAAGATACCCCAGTGGCTGGGGCTCCTGTCCTGCCTCCCGGGTTGGGGACATTTATAAAGAAAGGGCTGCCACCACACCAGTCCCGTTGCAAACGGATTTCCTGAGGGCTGCGTCCAAACGCCTTTGGAGGGAGTGTGGCCCTGTTGACTTAGATTTTGGAGTTCCGGCCTCTAGAACTGAGGGAGAATAAATTTCTACTGTTTTAAGCAACCCTGTTTACGGTCATTTGTTACAGCAGCCCTAGGAAACCAATACAGCATATATCTGTATTTCTAATACAGGAAATAGATTCTAGGACAGAGATCTGTCTACAGGTAGTTTATTGGAGAGTGCTCTCAACAAAGTGTGAGAAAGTGGGACTGGGCAGAGGGGGAGGTTGAACTGTGATGCATTTGTGACAGAGGCCTCAGCCTATCCTGGGGTAGTGAGGCTGGGACAGCCCTTCCTTCTGAGTTGTCTCAATTTGAGGCCAGGGGCCAGGCCTTGGTACCTCTACCAGCTAGTCACTGGATGTGAGCAGCCCCCCTGGGAGGGGTACAGCCTTGGGGAGGGACAGCTCTCTTCAGAGGAGAGCAATGCCTGGGAGTCTCAGTTGTGAAGCAGCCACCACTCCCAGCATCTGCGGAAATGAGACCGTACTAAAATGGGGAACTGGGGACTCATCAGCAGGCCCTAAAATACCCTTCCAGGCTTTTCTATCCTAATACATGTTTTCAGTTTTATGAATGAACTGAAATTGAATGTCTGAAATACCTGAGCTTTCCGTATGTTTGTCCATAAATTTAGCAGAATATTTAAAGTAGAAATCTACTGTTAAAACATCACTGAGTTTTCTGTGTTAAAGCCTATAAAACAAGTTTATTTTAAGGAAGTGGAACTATTCCATATGACTAAATCATCATGTGATTTTTCCAGGACAAAGTATTTTCTTTCTATATATACCTCTTTCAGTTCCAGACATACTGGCCGTCTTTCCGTTCTTCCAGATGTCTCTTTTTAAGCTAGTTTGTTGGATTTTTTTTTTTTCTGGATGTGGACCATTTTTAAAGTCTTTATTGAATTTGTTACAATATTGCTTCTGTTGTTTATGTTTTAGTTTTTTGGCCCTGAGGCATGTGGGATCTTAGCTGCCCAACCAGGGATCGAACCCACACCCCCTGCATTGGAAGGTGAAGTCCTAACCACTGGACTGCCAGGGAAGTCCCTACACTAGTTTTTTGTTTTTTTTTTTTGCAGATATATGATTTTTATTATTTCATTGATTGCCATATAATTTAATGCTTTGCATCTTTGCTGGGCATTTTATTGTCTACCTGGCTTGTGAAACAAATAATGAAATCACAACTTAGTCTTTGGTGGTAGGTTAATGATATTAATAATCTTATACTTTTTTTTAACATCTTTATTGGAGTATAATTGCTTTACAATGGTGTGTTAGTTTCTGCTTTATAACAAAGTGAATCAGTTATACATATACATATGTTCCCATATCTCTTCCCTCTTGCGTCTCCCTCCCTCCCACCCTCCCTATCCCATCCCTCTAGGTGGTCACAAAGCACCAAGCTGATCTCCCTGTGCTATCCGGCTGCTTCCCACTAGCTATCTATTTTACGTTTGGTAGTGTATATATGTCCATGCTACTCTCTTGCTTTGTCACAGCTTACCCTTCCCCCTCCCCATATCCTCAAGTCCGTTCTCTAGTAGGTCTGTGTCTTTATTCCCGTCTTACCCCTAGGTTCTTCATGACCGTTTTTTTTCCCCTTAGATTCCATATATATGTGTTAGCATACGGTATTTGTTTTTCTCCTTCTGACTCACTTCACTCTGTATGGCATACAGAGTGAAGTGAGTCAGAAGGAGAAAAACAAATACCGTATGCTAGTTTGTTTTTGATGAGACCTGTTCTCTCTGCCTTGTGAACTTTTCCCCTGCAGCCCCACCCCTGCCCCTATACACCTGGCTCCCTCTTGCTCATCCTTCATGTCTCAACCGAAACCCCACTCTCACAGGGAGGCCTTTGCTGATGCCCCCTAAATTAATTCCTCAACAGCACCTTGAAATTTCCTTTCTATTCCTCATCGTACTTCCAATTGCTGTCTCATCAGCTCCTGGCACTGGGCTGACAGTGGGTGTGCAGAGATATTTGTTGAATTGCGGGTGTAATCTTGTGTGTGGTGCCTGCAGTCTAGATTGAACCTTACTTACTGCCCTATGCCTTCAGTGCTCAGCAGAGCGCTGTGAACTTGTGGACACGTGCTAAGTGTTTTTGAATGACTCAGTGGTTTTAGATAGATAGATAGATAGATATCTGCATGTGTATCTATACATATACACATATCTGTCTCTATCTCTATCTCTATCTCTATCTCCAAACTGCTTCCCCTAATGCCCAGGAACTGAAAACACACAGGGTATGGCTCTATGAGATGCTCTCCTTGGGGTCCCCATGACCAGCCCTGCAAAATCCATGCATCCAGCACCACTGGTCTTCTAGTAAGTGTTAGAGGGAATTTCTGGCTTACTTTGAAAACATCTCTGGAATCTTCCCTACAGAAGATTCCAAATAATATATGTGATGCTCCCTCCTGCAGGAGGTGGAGCTTAACTCCTTCTCCCACCTCCTTTGAGTGTGGGCTTGCTTTCCAAGAGTACAGTATGGAAGGGAGGGAAAAGTAACTTTACAATGGAGAGACACAATCACTTGGTCAAGTGATCCAGGTTAAGGTCAGTGATAACTCATGTTGATAATGTGTACCCTTGGTTTATTCTGATGAGATGGTCCTTCACCTCGGTGGTCTTCCCAAAACTCATAACCTTGGTCTAACTATGAGAAAAGCATTAAACAAATGGCAGTTGTGGGACATTCTACAAAATACCTGACCAGTACTCCTCAAAACTGCCCAGGTCCTCCAAACACGGACAGTCAGACACTGTCACAGGTCAAAGAAGAATAAGGATGCATAAATGCAATGTGGAATTTTGGATGGGGTCCTGGAGCAGAAAATAACACTGGGGGAAAACTAGTGAAATGTGAATGAAGGGTGGAGCTTAGTTAATGGTAATATACCAGTGTTGGTTTCTTAGTGTGACAAATGTTCCTTGCAATGTAAGATGTTAACAACAGGGGAAACTAAGTGAGGGGTATAGGGGAATTCTGTACTATCTTTGCAACTTTTCTGTAAATCTAAATCTATTCTATTTTTTTTAAAAAAGCTGGGAGAAATCCAACACCAATTGCATGCCAGGGGGAAGCCACGGGGCCTGAACAGTCCTCTGATGAACTATTTTATTGGGTGCGGAGTAGGTTAGAAAGGAAGGAGGTGCAAGGTCAGGGGCTCAGCTATAAAAACACATGCTAAATGGGAGAAAACATCAGTGGGAAGCCTGTGTCTTACATAAATAAATAATAGATATTAAAAAATTTATATATTTAAGGTGCCGCCTTAATCAAAGCAACTTTCTCTGCATTTGACATAGTGCATGGCTGAAAGATTCCACATGGAGGTTCAAAAACCCACACTCCACTCCTTCTCTATCTCAGGTCCAGCGTGGACAGCGTTAACACCCAGCATCTCCTCACAAAAAGTCCTATTCAGGAGTGAGTAATGCCCCAGCCCCAGGGCAGGAGGGAGTGGAGGGACCAGTCCTCTGAGGCTCAATGTTTTGAGAGCCTTCTCCTCGCCTGTCCCCACCTCATCATTGTCAGAGCAATGAGGGCTCTGACACTGGATCCCAATCCTGTACATCTCCATCCCTGATCCCCAGGGCGAGGCTCAGCAGGGGGCCCGGTAGGCAAAGCTGGGAAACAGGACTCAGAAGAGCAAGCCTCCTGGGCAGGTGACTTCTCCCCAGTGTCAGGAGAGATTCTCCTCTCCAGGGAAAGTGAGAAAGAGAAAAGAGAAAGAAGGTAATTCGCACATGTAGAGAAAAGAAGGAGGTTCACAGAACCAACCTCACAGTATGGGGCCGAGATTAGCAGGGCCGGTGACCCAGGACGGGCCCTGGGTAAAACCTGTTCCCAGACAACGCACTTGATGCCAGACGAGCTTTGCGAGGCCAGCAAAGCCCCGGCAACAGAAAGAGCAACACGGAAAGGTGGGTGTGAGCAGAGAGCGAAAGAGGACTGGAAAGGAAAACCTGAGTGGAAAGACCTGAGCTTTGAAGAACGACTTCAGCAGTTGCCATGGAGTTAGAACAGCGTTTCCTAATCCCTTGTGACACGGCCAGTCCACTCTTGTCACCAGGATCATGGCCAATGGCTCCCTGCCACCTTCTCCCTCCCTGAGGGAGCCCCCATTGTCCTTCAGCCGCATCACCTGCTCCAAAACCTCAAACCCCAGAAAATGTCCTCGAGGAAATAAAGAAGTCTCCTTCCCCTCTCGTCTGACTTCTCTCTGGGCAGCAGCTCCAGAATGCCCTGATACCAATCAACCCGTGCCAAATGGGCCTCCCCGCTCCGTGACCTGCAGCAGTGGTCATTTCTAAACAAGTATCAGCCTCATTCAAACAACAGCTGCAGAGGGAGAAGTGTTTGCCCTGCACCCAACACCCTTTATCAGTGGGGTTAGTATCTGAAATCCCTGCAAAGCTGCAACACAAAATACAAAACTGAATTTGGGAGTAACGTGTACGCACTACTATATAGAAAACAGATAACCAACAAGGACCCACTGTATAGCACAGGGAACTCTACTCAATATTTTGTAATAACCTATATGGGAAAAGAATCTGAAATATATATATATATAAACGCACACACGTGTGTATGTATGTGTGTAACTTAATCACTTTGCTGTACACCCAAAACTACAATATTGTAAATCAACTATACGTCGATAAAAAAATACAAAATTGACACCAAAGTGGCATTTTACTGAGTGTTTACGGGAAAAGAGTTTGGGAAAATGGATCTTCACTGGATTCTACTTTGTAGGCCGCTTTAAACAAGTCCCCAAGGATTCAAGAGCAAATGAGACACTCCTTCCACCTGTGGTGGCCCTGCAGGGTCCACTCCAGCCCAGTCAGCTAGACTCAAACAGTTCCCTATTTGGAGGAGGGATTTAGATGAGATGAACACCGTAGGTTTCCCCTTAGTTTATAAAGCTTCAGAAACAGCTTTCTCCTAGAAGACAGAAGGAAACTCAAGTTCATCGAAGGCTTACTCTGTCCTGTAAAGCATCTCTGAATCACTGAAGGTTAAATGACACCACCATGCAATTCTTTGAAAATATAATTCTTTTCAGAAAGACTATTTGTGGATCTAAAGGCTCTGGAATGAAGATATTATAAGGGAATCTGAAGTCAAAGCACATTACTTCAGATTCATTCATACATATAAAATACAACGTGAGAAAAGATTTTTTCTCCCCTATAGTTCATAGATCTTTGGTCATTTATCCTCGGGTTGATTATTCAAAAAAGGCAACTTCTTCTTAAATGGAATATGTGGTTTACTAAAGTATATTGGATGTAGATTTTGCTTTTGAGAGCACTGAATGTATACATGAAAACTAAAGAAGCAGAGGCATCATGGGACATAGGAACTGAGTCTATATAATGTGCATGTAAGGTCCAAAATTAAACCACTGATATGGAGATCAAAGATCCAAACCGGTCTGATAATATAAGACCTGGTTTGGACCTGTGAAACCCATCTGGACTAAGGCTGAGGCAAACAGAGATCATATGAAAAGAGTATATGTGGGGACCTCCCTGGTGGCGCAGTGGTTAAGAATCTGCCTGCCAATGCAGGGCACACGGTTTCGAGCCCTGGTCCAGGAAGATCCCACATGCCGTGGAGCAGCTAAGCCCGCGCGCCTAGAGCCCGTGCTCCACAAGAGAAGCCACCACAATGAGAAGCCCGCGCACCGCAACGAAGAGTAGCCTCTGCTCGCTGTAACTAGAGAAAGCCCGTGCTCAGCAATGAAGACCCAATGCAGCCAAAAATAAATAAATTTTTAAAGAAAAGAAAAGAAAGAGTGCATATGAATGAGAACTCCCAAGGAAGAATAGCTCTTAAAATATTTTAAAGCAGGGCTTCCCTGGTGGCGCAGTGGTTGGGGGGGGGGTCTGCCTGCCGATGCAGGGGGCGCAGGTTCGTCCCCCGGTCCAGGAGCATCCCGCGTGCCGCGGAGCGGCTGGGCCCGTGAGCCATGGCCGCTGAGCCTGCGCGTCCGGAGCCTGTGCTCCGCAACGGGAGAGGCCACAAGAGTGAGAGGCCCGCGTACCGCAAAAAAAAAAAAAAACTTTTCAAGCACATGAAGAAGTCCATTATCATAAAGATATTTGGTAAAAAAAAAAAAGTCCCCAAGGTATAGGCAGAGCACAAAGGATTTTTAGGGCAGTGAAAATACTCTGTATGCCACTATAATGATGAATGTATGTCATTATACATTTGTCCAAACCCACAGAATGTATAATACCAAGAGTGAACCGCAAGGTAAACTATGGATTTTGGATGCGTCAATGTAGGTTCAGCCTTGGTCAAAAAAATGTGCCATATGTGAGTGATGTTGATAATGAGGCTGCTGTCATGTGTGGGAGCAGGCGGTATATGGGAAGTCTCTGTACCTTCCTCTCCATTTTCCTATCAAAAGAAAAAGTCCCTAAGGAATAAGCACACTGAAAACCCCAAACATTTATTTTCTAAAGCCTCTTCTGAAGCAGTGGCGACCCCTCCCCAGACCGTTACAGGTGTTACAAAACACCACATTGGAGACGGAACAGGAGGACGTCGGTCTGGGGGTAGAGCAGAGCTTAGACACCCTTCCCCAGGGCTGCACTGGGGCCGCAGCCTCACAGCAGGGTGGTGAGGATTAATAAACACCCCCTTCTTTGCAAGGAGCTGTGAGGCCCTCAGATGAAAGGCACAATGTAAACACAGGCCAGAACCCTTCCGCCTACTCGGAGACTTTAGTGCAGCTGGGTGCGGGGTGTGTGTGAGTACGTGTGCACACACACATGCGTGCCCGTGTATATGTGGGTACCCCTTTTCAGATCCTCTCATTTGTTCAGAGCCCTCGGCCCACTGGGTACTAGTGCAGTTTAAATATTACTCAAACATTGTTTTTTTCTTTCAAGCATTAGGCCACATAGGCAATAGACGAGTTAATTTGAAGAGTAGAACTTAAAACCAAAGTCCAGTCTGGGTAGAGACCCCTGGCTTTTCTCCTAGAAAATCTGGCCTTATGTCATTTCCACAGGGAGAAGAGGAACTGGGTCTTTATTGGAGGAGAAAGTTCAAGGCTACTGAGGCTGTTAGCTGGCAGACAGGATGAAGACAAATAACAATACTTCATATTTGTAATTAAATGGCATCTTCAGGTGAGTTCACAGTGTTCTACACACCTCAGTTGATATTTACAACATTTGGGAGGTATGTAAGAGGTGGGCAATGTAAACCCATTGCTGAGATGGGAAAGTTTGAGGTCCAGAAAGGTGAGGTATTTTCTATACACTAAGGCCATATGTTTCAAATGAGGTTTGCAAACCCCTGAGGGTCCAAGGAAGTATTCTAGAGTAACCATGAGCATTCTCTGTAAGAATTATTAATTTTTCATTCATTTTTATGCTAATCTAAAAGAATAAACATTTTGTCATATGTGTGACACCCTGACAACAGAGTACTGACATGGTTTCAAGGTACACATTTGTGTTTATAATCATGTCATCTAACAGTGCCTGCATTTATCTTTTAGTGTAGTGTTCCTCAAACTGGAGTCCATGGGTATGCGTGGATACCCTAGTTTGGGAAACGTTGCTTTATGACACAGAGCTTTCCTGTAGGATCTGCCTCACCGTGGTTGAATCTTAGGCAAGAGCCAGACAGATAGGGTAGTTCCCACAGTCATAGAGGCCAAAGTGGGTGGCACATGAGGCTGTGATCTGGCCTGGGCTGACCTCTGGGGAGGTCAGATAGGGTGGGTGGGGACATGATGTTCCAGGGCGATGGTGATGCTTGTAAACAGGTGGTGGCAGCCTTACAGCTTTGCATGGGCCACCTAGGGGCCAGCCATCATGGGCAGAGGCTGGGACATCCAGGCAGGGCACGGTCCCAGTGAAACAGGCAGAGCTACTCTAGTTGCAGCAGAATTCAGGGCAAACCAGGAAACCAAGGCACAGAGTCAGTGTTGTTACTGGACCAACCTGGAGGGGATTCAGAATAGTGGGCACACAGGGGACACCCATCCCTGGCATCCCAGCACTAGGTTTAAGGCAGGACAGGGGCTTTCTGTGTGAAACACTCTCCACTCAGTTCCTACTCACCCTTCACTTATCATGTTAGATGTCAGCTCCTCTGGGACATCCTCCCTGACCCCAGACTAGACGAACCTTACTGCCAAGTACCCACAGCAGCCTGCGCTTCTCTGTCTCTTCCACTGGTGATTAGCTGCTCAAGGTGTGTTTCCTTAACTGGACTGCAAGCTCCCTGAGGACAGGGGCTGTGCCTGTCCTGGTGACTGCTGTATTCCCCAGAACGAGCACATAGCAGGGCTCTGTAAATGTTGTTGATGAAATAAAAGCAATGTGAGCATCAGGGCTTTCTGGTCTGAGTCTTTGGTGCGCCCTCTGGCTTGGTCAGAAGTGGTCCGGCCCTGGACATGCTGGGCCTGAGGCCTTTCGGCAGAATCTGATGCCGAAAGCTTGAAAAGCAACATTCTACAGAAACGCTCTTACAACCCCATGCCAGAAGCCCGGATTGTAGGATACATTTGCTGTCATCCCTCGTGATTCTCCCGATCTGACTGCCCAGACAGAGGCCCTCTTCTCCCACTCCTCAGCTGTGATCTTGGTCCCGGCAGACAACATGAGGCCTTTTTGAGACTTTCCTCAGCACCCGGCACTTTTGCTTTTGGAGACCACATCCCATATCAAAACCTCCAAAATGCTCTTTCACCTCACACGAAATAAAACATATTTAACCATGTAAGAGGTCAGTTCAGATGCAGTTGACTAGCTGGAATCCTATTCCATTTTGCAGACATTTACTTAAACATTTTTCAATTTTGATTTCATGGTTTCCATTTCTTTAAAAAATTATATAGTTTTTTCAAGTCTCAAAATTGTTTATAGGCCCATGAAAAGCTCCTTTATCCATTTATTGAATAATGTGGTCCTGGGTCCAAGGTAGTTATCTTCCATGACCTGAACCACCAACCAAGCTCCCAGCATCTGCTGGCAGGAGCCACACGTCCTTATGAGGCTCAGATACATCTATCTGAAGCGCAGCATTCAGCAGCCCCCCTATGGATTCTGTAGGCAGAGCAGAGGAAGAACATTCCTGCCATCAGAATTAAGGGCTGTGTCTACGAGTGGGTGGTGAGAGCACTCATTGCTAAGTAAGGCATTTGGAGTGCACAACAGTCCAGTCAAGCTAGTCGCTGCACACGGACCGCAGCCATGAAACCTGGAGGATCTGGGAGAGAGAGAAAACAGGGAGTGTGGTAGCCAGAGGTGGGAAGATAGAGGAGCTAATTTAATAGCATAATTATTAAATTAAAAAGAAAAAGCTCCCAAACCTCCCAAACTGTCATCTAACAGTGCCTGCATTTATCTTTTAGTGTAGTGTTCCTCAAACTGGAGTCCATGGGTATGCGTGGATACCCTAGTTTGGGAAATGTTGCTTTATGACACAGAGCTTTCCTGTAGGATCTGCCTTACCGTGGTTGAATCTTAAAGCTCCCAAAATTAAAAAGAAAAAGCTCCCAAACCTCCAATTGGATGGAACATCCAATTTTATGGAATGAGGACCGGTGATGAGTTTAACTATAACACGTGCCAGACATTATACTAAGTCCTACAGAAAGCTAGGAGCCCTCAGGTGGTTCATGTATGTAGACAGCGTAGGTGTGATTACCTAGTACAATATGATCGTGTGAATAGAGAACACAATACTCATGGGGGAATGGATGAGGAGACGTCATCAATGGGACCCGAGGGGGCTCAGGTAGGTCTCACAGAGACTGTGGCTTCTTAACTGGATGTTCAAGGATGAACGGAATTTTTCCAGATCATAGGAGGAGGGGAACGAAATCTCAGGAAGAGGAGGCAAAATGAGTAAAGCTATATAAATAAAAAATAATAATGGCTAACTTTCACTGAGTGCTTTCTAAGGGGCAGGTTCCGTTCCCAGTACCTCACAGTTAGTCACTCTCTTCACAGAAATGTTACGGTGATGCCGTTATTCCACTTTATGGGGCTGGGGGGCCTGAGGCACAGTCAGGTTCCAGAACCCCCCTCCTTAGCCTCCTTGCCCTGACCTATGCAGGTTTGGGAGGGAGAGGAGTGGGGCCGGAAGGGAAGGTGAGAGAGGGAAAGAGCCCCCTCGGCTGGGACTGGAGAACCAGATGATGAGACTGAAAATAGAAATTGGACCAGATTGGGAGGATTCTTAACTGCCATGCTAGGATTTTAAATTTTATGCTATAGACCTTTCTCAGAGTGGAGTCTATGGGTCATCTGCGTAAGCACCATCTCGACCTTGCTGAAATGCAGCACCCTGGGCCTCGACCCAGACCTACTGAGTCAGCAACTCTGGGATGGTGCCTGGTAGCCTGAATTTTTAAGAGCTCTTCAGGCAGTTCTTCTGCACGCTCAAGTTTGAGAACCCACAGCTGTAGGCCGTGTGGATATATGGCCATTCTTTTTTTTTTTTTTTGCTGTACGCGGGCCTCTCACCGCTGTGCCCTCTCCCGGTGCGGAGCACAGGCTCCGGCCGCGCAGGCTCAGCGGCCATGGCTCACGGGCCCAGCCGCTCCGCGGCATGTGGGATCTTCCCAGACCAGGGCACGAACCCGTGTCCCCTGCATCGGCAGGCGGACTCTCAACCACTGTGCCACCAGGGAAGCCCAATGGCCATTTTTAAGTTGTGGAGTAAATGGTCAGATATACTTTACAGAAAGCAAAGTTTTGAGCAATGGATGAGTTGAGGGGGAAGCCTCGAAGCAGAGGCCAGCCGAGAGTCTCCTGTTCTCTCCAGGCACGGCGACAGTCTGTATAGAGAAACAGCGGTATCGAGAGGGGTTGCATTGGCAGAATGATAAAGACAGGGATCCTATTGCAGAGAAAGTGAGGTATGGACGATTATTTAAAAGTTTCTGCTTGGGTGGCCAGTGATGAAGTTGGGCAGTAATGGAGCACAGGCTTGGATTTAGAAGACTTGAATTCAAATTCAAGCTCTGGCACCTGCCAATAGTAAGACAGTGGCACCTCAGTTTTCTTGCTGCAAATTGGGGACAATATCACCCATTTCATAGTATTGTTGTGAGGATTAAATGGTATACTATAAGGAAATATGCACATCCCTGACACTTGATATGTTTCATGCTTGTTTCCAAAAAGGAAGATTAAAAATAAAACTAAATTGAGGAGAAGAACTTGTCTAACAAGCATCTCCAAGTCACAATCACAGTTGGAACCCACCCAAGCCCGTCCTGCAGGTCAGTGAAGGAGCTGTGCTTATAGCCCTTCTCCGCTGTCGGTCTCCGCGCCAAGGATGAGCTGAGCTGGGAAGGAATGCGTGGAGGCCGAGCAGAGCTGGCTGCAGGTCAGAGATGAGTCTCTGCTTGGCACCATCATCCTGCACGACGGGTAACAGATTGTCCCACAGCACGTCTGTGAAGTCCATCACCAGGAGGCTGGGCAGGCCCGGGGCAGACCCGCAGCCAAGTCTAGGAAAGCCTGCTGGAAGACGTATGCGGTCTGGGAGCGTTTATAGTGGCAGAGAAGCTGTCCTGAGTCAGGTGAGGGTTAGGGCTCGGGTTGTCAGATAACATACAGGACGCCCAATTAAATTTGAATTTCTGATAAACAGTGAGTCATGTTATAGCGTAAGTATGTCCCATGCAATATTTATACTAAAACGTCATTCATCGTTTACCTGACATTAAAATTTAACTGAGGGCTTCCCTGGTGGCGCAGTGGTTGAGAGTCTGCCTGCCGGTGCAGGGGATATGGGTTCGCGCCCCGGTCCGGGAATATCCCACGTGCCGTGCCGCAGAGCAGCTGGGCCCGTGAGCCATGGCCGCTGGGCCTGTGCGTCCGGAGCCTGTGCTCCACAACGGGAGAGGCCACAACGGTGAGAGGCCCGCGTACCGCAAAAAAAAAAAAAAAAAAAAAAAAATTAACTGAGTGTTCTATATTTTTGTTTGCTAAATCTGGCAACCTTAGTCAGGACCCTTCAGGTCTGCACAGGTTAACCTTGGAGCCAGGACCAGAGAACAGGAAGCAGAGGAGGAACAGGGAGGTCAGGGGAACTTTGCCTGAGTTCTCCGAGGATGACACAGTTCCTTGACCCCATGTAGGAGACTGGTGGGTCTGGACCTGGCACTGCCTCTAACCTGGAATTCCAACCTTGACTTGCCCGTCAAATCTTGAACTTCTTTCTTCCTCCTTGTCATATGAGTTTATCTCCCAGATTCTGGTCCCTAGGTTTCTAGCTGTACAGCTGGGAGATGAACTTCCCTTCCCTTGGGAACTGGTCCTTCCTGATTGGCATGGCTTTGTGGCGGCTGCCACATCTTAGGTGACCCCCGCTCTGGTTAGAGGAGGTACTTCAGGGCTATAGAGAGGCCTGTGAGACGGAAAATACAGTGCCACCAAAGCAGGGAGAAAATTTGGTTTATGTTACGCAGTGATCAAAACCAGTTACGTGTTAATGAGTGATGTACCTAGAGGCTCATACCTCCGGGGTTTAAGGCCCTGTACATTTTTATAAATCCAGTAATGACTGGTTAAAATCTTTATGCTTTGATCTTTTAGTACAGTGTTATACTCTTCTAAAAATAAAATAATGACTAAAAATATGTACTGTATAACGTTTGGCTCAGTTAGCCTTACCTACAGAAATTCAGCCTCTTAGGCCCTGAGGCAGGGCCAGCTTCATAGATAGGTAACATATGCAGAGCCCAGGCTCAGAAGGTTCCCGTGCGTGTTAAATGCTCTGCTGCTGCCATCTTGTTATTATTCAGAAATTCTGAACAAGGGGCCCTACGCTTTCATTTTGTACTGAGCCTCTCAAATGACGTACTCAGCCTTGCCCTAAGGGGATAGAATGTGCCTAGAAATCGAGTTTAGTACATGGAAGAAGAAAACAGTTTCTGAAGTTCCAGCCTTGAAAACCCTGAACATGTGATGTGGTGGCACAAAATCATCAAGAGGAAGGCAAGTCAGATCAGGCAGGTATCTTGTCACCTGGAAGGTCGCTCGTGGTGACACAAAAGGCTGACAACAGCGCCCAGGCCTAGCAAAGCCAGCACACAAAGTCAGTCCACAAAGATGCTCTTTCTCACGGATACAGGCGTAAACAGCACAAATCTAAGGGGCTGGCTGTGGGGAGGAGCCTTCCCTCCTCGTCCACAAGCTGGGCCATCCATTTAATCCCACAGAGCACCACCTCCGAATCCTCAGCGAGGATCTCCCGACCCCCGTCAGCCATCAGGGTTGGCACCAGCCCTCACCTGGTGGACTTGGTCAGTGTGCCCTGGGTGGGCCTGGGACTTCCAGCGAGGTGCAGGGCAAGAGGGCGCTTGGGCTTGTCTCCTCTGCTCACTCAACATTCTTTTCCTTCTTTTGTCTTTGTATTCAGTCCTCTCTGCTCCCAACCCCCGGTCCTCTGTCCCCTTCCGGCCCCAAAAACCCTGATGCATCTGGATTCCCACAGGATCAGTTGTTCTGTGGAGCAGAGGTCAGGGAGGGGATGGCCTTTCCCATCCTTTTTTGTTCTAGTCCAGTGCTCCAGCCTAATATCTTTGCTATCTTAGGTGATAGGCATTAGGGACCGGCTGCCAAGCCGAGAAGCTGAGTGGGAAATTCAGCAGAGCGGGCTTTTTGTTTATTTCTAATAGGAAGTTAGGAATTACTCCAGAGCCCCGGCTGTATTTTCAGCTGACATCCTTGTGTTCAGCCTCGGATGAAAGTGCTCCTGCTGACTTCCACATCCTCTGTCACCGGCTTCATTGATAGCAGCTGCAGATGACCCGGGGTAGAGCTTGGCTTTCTGCCTGCTGGTCTCTGCTCCGGAGTCCTTGCTTGGCTGACATCAAGTGACCAGCGCCGAAATCCGCCAGATGGCTTCAGAAAATATGCTCACCAGAGTCAGATGTAATTCAAGATACTAGTACTTGGAGGAAGTTCTAAGACCATCAGTTAGTGGTGGAGGTTGATGGTTGGGTCCCATATCCCCTCGACATCCCAATGTCAGCAATGTAGCAAGGCCCAGACTAAGACAGTAGCTTGCAACTTGGGAAGAACATGCCAAATAATAATAGATATTATTATTAATGTCTGATACCTCTATGGAGACATTACAGTGTAGTATTAAGATCACCAGCTCAGGTCAGACCACCCGGATTTGAAACCTCACTCTGACATTTGTTAGCTCTGTGACCATGGGGATGTTTCTTAACCTCTCTGTGCCTCGGTTTCCTCATCAGCTAAGTGAGGATGAGGAAAATGCCTATTTCATGACGTTGTTGTGAGGATTACATGTGTCAGTATCCAGAAAACACTTAGAACAATGCCTGGCATATATCAAGTGCTCAATAACTGTCAACTATTGTTATCATCATTATTATTATTTTAATCCTTACAATGACACTGCAAGGAATGCATGTTGAAATTTAAAACTAGCTTCAAAGAGGTTAAATAACTTGTCCAAGTCACACATGGTAAGTGATGGACTCAGAGTCCATGTACCAACCTCCACACCATGATGCCTCAGTGCAGAGAGAGGAATGAAGAGTTGTCTGGGTCTGGCATCTCAAACCAGCATTCCTAACCCCAAAGCGTTTACCCAGGGCACTGGAGAGAGGGAAGTGGGTGGTGCAGGCTGTCAGAGTGAAGACATCTATTCGGATGCACAGTTAGCCAACTAGAAGATTGTAGGAGCAGAGAGAACTAGGGTGAGGGATACTACACTTGCTCCCTCCATCCTTGCTGCTATAATCCAATGAGCTTCTTACAGTGGAGTTTTAGAAGCAGAGTAGCTCCATGTGACTACCAAAACCTGGTCTATCACAGTCGAAGGGAAAAGGTGGAAGGCCATAGTTTAAGGTTTAAAGCAAAAGACACTCTTGATTGCTGTGGGTGACAACGTGCTAATGGTTTCTAATAATGTCCCAAATCTCCCTTAAGTGTTTGTCACGTGGGCTGTGATCAAAAGCCCTGCTCCCAGGGGACTCTGGTAGTAACCTTCTCTCCATCTGCCAGGTTCCATTTTCTCTAATTGCCTTGAGCACCTGGCCCTCCTTAAATGGAATTTACACCTATTAGAAGCAGTTTCCCATATACTATACGGATACCATCCTTGCTGTCTACTTTTGGTAAAAGAAATTCTTCCCCAAACTGAATAAGACTGAGAATTAAAATTCCCAGTACTAAAAATCCCTTGTGTTTAAGATCACTGACAAAACCATCCTAGGTTTCTGCTGAAGTTCATTGTTTTACAAATTGAACAGGGCGCTTTTTTGGTAACCTACTATTTAGAAAACAAACAAACAATGAAACCCACATAAAACTATTTCAGAAATGCTACCACACAGAAAAGAAATCCTCTTGCCAAAATGCCACCATATGAAGAAGGCAATTGAAGAAAAGGGCACTTGTTGAAATACCACCACCATCATATTGAATTGGAAAGAAATTAATATCCTGCTTAACTCCATAAACCTTTTTTTCAATCACTCCTTATTTTAAAAAATGCAACCTATGTTTTAAAATTATATTTACCGAATGTCAACTTCCTTTATGTAAGGATAATAAAAAATTATTTGATCAGTGTTGGGTATCAGAAAAAATTGGGGTGCTAAATTGCAAAAATAGTCCAGAGATTACTGGGTTGGGTAACAGAAGACCTGTGTTCTAAACACGGGTGCTACGTTCATTATTTATTGCTGCATAACAAAATTACCCCAAAACTTAGTGGCTTGAAACAAAATCAATTATTATCTCTCATAATTTCCATGAGTCAGGAATTTGGTTCTGGCTCAGTTTTGCTCATGAGACTGTAGTTGATGTCCAGCAGGGCTGCAGGATTAACTCTCAAGAAGGCTCACTCACTTGGCTGTTGGCAGGAGGCCTCAGTTCTCCACATGGGCTTCTCCATGGACTGCCTGCATGTTCTCAACGTATGAGGACTGCCGCCCCCAGATGATTCAAGAGACTGAGGTGAAGCCCACAGTGCCATCTGAGACCTCCACTGTGCCATTTACCAGACTCTATTGGTCACCCAGGCTGGCCATGATTCAATGTTGGAGGGACTACACAAGAGCATGAACACAAGAAGGCAAGAATCACTGGGGCCACCTTAGAGACTGGCCACCATGGGTGGCTCTAACACTAACCCGTTCCAAGAAACCTTCTGTTGGTGCCAAGTATTCCTTTCTTATTTTCCCATAACACCCAACTCCACTCACCACCCCACTAAACGCTTCTGCTTTCAGTTATACATAGAAATTTAGAGCCGAATAGCACTGTAGCAATCACCTATTCCAATTCCAAATGCCCCTTGGGATTAAATATAAAATGATATGTTTATGTGCTCCTCTACTAGATTCTAAGCTCCTTGAGGATGGGAACTATGTCTTATTTTTACGTATTCCCAGTGGCCAGCATAAAGCCTGTAATGTAGAAGTGCTCCATGAATGTCTACTGAAGTTTTACTTGTCTTGGATGAATTATTTTTGTTCTCTGGACCTCAGTTTTCTCACTTGTATCGGACTGGATGATTTTTAAGCCATTTGCCACTTGATCACGTGAAGAGCTTTTTCCTAGTGGAGTGTGGTCATGTGGCATGATAGCTCTTCACTGATTCCTGGAAGAATCTCCTTTTGGTTTGGGATAGAGAGAGTCTGCTGGCTATTGTACTGTGGAAGCAGAGACCCTCAGAAGACAGGGGTGGAATAAATCATCATCCAAGGGTTCAGTTTTTGAGCCAAGACTAATTCGAGAACACTTCCCAGGTGTGTTGTGGGAAGGGGAAAGAGGGATGACAATTCCAGACAAAGAGGCTCCCTCACTCTGTGAATTAATTTGATCGTTTCTCCCCTGCTAGAAAACCCTTTGGTTCCCTACTGCCAACAGAGCAAAACTCAGATTCCTTAATCTGCATCCACCTTCCTCTTCATGGACCCCTTGCTCCAGGCATGCTGCACGCTGGCTGTCCCCTGTCTAGAGCAGCAGTTCCTTTATCCATGGTAATCCTCTACTCCGATGGAGCCTCTGTCAAACAAACTCTAGGCCAACACTCTCCAAAGATCTCTCAAACTAAGTGTAAGTTCTTTTGGAAGTTGTATTCCCAAAAGACACTTGAAATTAAAACTATATTAAGATGCATTAAAAAAATTATGCCATATAATTTTTCCTAAAATATTTCATCTAATAGGGAGTGGGAAATAGACTATAAATTAATTAATTGTGTCTTCTCAGGGTTTTATTTGATGTACCAAATCATGCTAGGGAAAAATTTGAGCCCAGGAAAAAGAAAGATCTGGAGGTGACCTTCCGTAACAGTGGGCTTGTAGCATACGCAGAGGCAGGTAGCCCTGTAAACAGCCCCACTACACCGTCAATCTCACATATCACGGTTTCCACTGCTTTGTAGCATACAGCCTCTGTATTGGGAGCTTCATAAAAATGAGTTCACTTAAACTTATCCAATAAGCCTCTTTCACTGTTAAAATATGGCCCATAAGGGGGAACATGCTGATATGGCTTTTCCTCCAGGCACTTGTCTCATGTGGTTTCAAGCAGGTGGTGTTTTCCCAGGTTCCCTCCTTTGGAAAATGTTGTGAGGACTTTTCTGAGAGCAGTCAATCACCCAGGACGTACAGACAAGCCCATGCTTACCAAGTTACTCCTAAGTACACTGACTTCATTATTTGCTCATAATGTGAACAGGTATTTATTTAATGTCTCTTTGTGTAGAGATTATCAGTTGGCCTGTGGGCCTTTCATCTCTCTGTCTACATTATTGTTGTCTGTTCCTTAAAAAGGAGGGTTACGGGCTTCCCTGGTGGCGCAGTGTTTGAGAGTCCGCCTGCCGATGCAGGGGACACGGGTTCGTGTCCCGGTCCGGGAAGGTCCCACATGCCGCGGAGTGGCTGGGCCCGTGAGCCATGGCCGCTGAGCCTGCGCGTCCGGAGCCTGTGCTCCGCAACGGGAGAGGCCACAACAGTGAGAGGCCCATGTACCGCCAAAAAAAAAAAAAAAAGGAGAGTTACAGCTTAATGGTGGCAGCGTATAATCTCACATAAAGGTGCTGGGGAAGGGCAGGAGGATGCAGAGCAGGCGGTGACAGAAAGTGCAGGGAAAGCCTGTGGATCTAACCTAGCCAGTCCGGATTAACCCACATCCTGCAAGGCAGCAGGCTGGATGCAACATTACGTAACCCCGACCACGTTGTACACAGCAGTTTTCCAG
Source organism: Lagenorhynchus albirostris (assembly GCF_949774975.1). Classification (NCBI taxonomy): domain Eukaryota; kingdom Metazoa; phylum Chordata; class Mammalia; order Artiodactyla; family Delphinidae; genus Lagenorhynchus; species Lagenorhynchus albirostris. The sequence continues at coordinate 103,957,561 of NC_083096.1, read as the reverse complement.
AGCTTTCACGTCTTCCATCTCGCTTTACCTTTGCAATTGCCTGGTTAGATAGGCATTATTATCCCTGCTTTACAGATTGGAAGAGCCAAGGCTCAGGGTGTGATGAGGGTCTTAGTCACACTGGAACTTAGTGGCAAAATCACTTATTCCCAATGGTGCTGGACTGCAGGGCCAGCTCTAGGGAGAGTATAAGTTGGCAAGGGTGTCCAGATCAGGCCTAGTCTCTAGATCTCAGGACGAACTCTAACAGGGGTAAATATCCGTATCGCTAGCCTACTTTAGGGTCAGGGGCCTTGAGAGGCCCATAGCGCTTCTCCAATAGTGGCACTTTCCAGAGCAACCAGTGAGTGTAAGAGAGAATGTGGGTCTCTCTCTTGGGCAGTTTCCCTTGAAACCTTGTTTTCCCCACTGTATTGCTGATGATAAACGGGGCTGAGCCTGAGGCAGACGTCTGCCCTCCATTCCTACAGAAACCCCTGTCCCGCCTCCCTTGGTTGGGCTCTCCCAGACCTCCCTCACTGACATGATTTACTGCCCTCATTAAATGGGACGCTTAGCCAAATTCAATGGATTTCGTGTCTTGCCCACAAGGAAATCCCCTTAGGAAGCAAGCTGACATGGTGTCTGAAAGAAGAAAGAAACTGCAAATGAAAGCCATTAGCCCAAAGAGAAACTCTGCAGTTTCTCCTTCCAGGCCTTCTCTAACTTGACTTTGAGCTGGGCCAAGACCCAAGGGCATTTCTTTTTAATTTAATTATCTTCAGGGAACCATAGCTCAAAGCAGGCACAAACATGTCTGCCCTACACGGCAGGTACACCACTTCTTGTGTGATGGCTGGGGCTTCTGGGGGTTGGAGGTCTTGTGGGTGACATCAACTCTCTTCCCACAAACAAACAGACCCTTTCAGAAAGCCAGGCGGAGCCACCATGTAGGGCAGAAGCAGACTCTCCGTGTTACCTGCTTGTTCTGTCAGGAGACCATAAGATCGAAGAAAAGGGGAAAGGGATGCTGCCGGCTCGGCGGGGCCAACAGAGATTGGCAGCTGGATTAAGCCTCTGTCTGCCTGCAAGGAGTTGGGCACTTTGATGACAGATTATTTCACCCTGCAGCAAATGAAGAGAGCTTTTGTCCACATCATCTGTTGGGGAGCAGGGTGGCTCACTCTTCAGTTGCTTCCAAGGACTGCTTTGTCATGGACTTCTCTTGCTATTCAGAATTTACTAAACATTAGCTTCTTGGGCTAAACTCTTTCATGCCAGTGAAAGGTGGGTGATAAAAATGCATTTCTCTCTCTCCCAGCCACTCACCATCATTTTTTTCCTGAATCTATCCCCTTCACTCCAACACAATTGAATAAACATGCCACAGTCTCTTAAGACTTGTTAGGCAGAAAAAAGGGTCCTGGATTCTGGTTTTGTCTCTGCCAGGTGTTCATAACTGTGTGTGTAGGGCAGGGACGCCTCCCTGCCTTACTCACTCCTTCGTTGGTTTCCTCATCTAAAAAGTGAGGCTATTCACAGATTTCACTCCTGGGCATATTTCTGAGGGTATGTGATGAGGGAAATTGCTTAGAGCTCTTCAGAAGACAGAAGCTTTTACTCACTCGTACACAGTACTTGTGTGAGTTTAGAGGTTAGTTAGAGGTCTTTGGAGTGATAGAAGGCTGCAACTTTTATGAATAATTTGACAGAGGTCTGATGCTCTTCTTGAGCTCTCCCTGGGCAAAGGCCGCTGACTGTGGATCAGCTCTTGGATTTGTAAGCATGTGGGGCCGGAGGAGAGCATCCAACATGCTGAGCCTCCCAGGACAGGCACAGAAGGAAGTGGGCAGCAGTGGCCGCCAGCCCATGTTCCAGAGGAGCCTGAGCTGGGTGTCATTACTGTCCCAGAGCTGGAAAGGATGCTCCAGACGCAGATACTGCAAGGTTGTGCTCAATCCCAGGGTCCCCCTGCTAAGCCACAGACCCCCTCCACCCTCTCAGGATGCCTTTTGCAGTGAACATTTGCAAACGCTAGATGTAAAGTTGAGATGGTCTGTGTTCTTAATCCCGAAAAAAGGAAAGCTTCATGGGTAGTTTAGAACCTTAAAAAGAACATGAATACCTTTTGCTGAACACAGCAACTTTCTCAGAGCAGCAGAAAGGGAGAGGCTGTTACTAAATTGGTTCTCTGCACAGCCCGTGGGCATCCTCGGGGAACACAGGGTTGGCCCGGCATGTATTCCTATAAACATACTTGATGTGCTCCAGGCTCAAAAACCCAAATCCACACCCTCCCACTCAGTGCCGCTCCTTTCTCTTTCTTTGTTCTCCCCTTCCAAGCCAAACTTCTTGAAGAGAGGTCTACACTCTGTCCTCACTAACACGACTCACTCCTGAGCCTCCGGTACTCTGGCTTTCCACTTGCCCCTGAAAATGCTCTTCCACAAGCTACTGACCACCTCTTAATTGTCCAGTCCAGGGGCTGTTCAGTCCTGCTCAAAGCCCTCTCTTCCCAGGGCTCCTGCCACACCGCACCCTCTACTCTTCTGAATCTCCTTTTAGTTCCTGGTTCTTGCTTCTTGGATTCCTTCACTGACTCTATACCCTGTACCCCTTAAATATTTGCTTTCCTCTGGGTTCTGGTCTTGGTCTTCTTGGTTTTCCTCATTCTTCATCTTTTTAGTGAATATTTGTCATTTTTAAAAATGGTTGTCAAGCCCCCCTGAACGGAGAATTCTTCAGAGAATTCTCCACCTTAAGAGTTTAAGTGGAAAGCAGACAGAGTCTAGGTGCTCACTTTCCCACCTTCCCTTGAAGTGCAGGCATGTGACCTGGGCTCTAGCAAACAGATACACCTGAAACCTGCCTTTGAGTGGGAAGCCAGGCTCAAAAAGTCACGCACTGAGGGGCTCCATTCTGGCGAGGATAGGTGCTGCCATGTCCAGGTTCTGGAAGTAGTGTCCAGTGTCCAGAAGTACTAGCTGTGGTTTCCATGCCCTGTGTTGCTACGGTGTGAGGACCACCCCCTGCTTTCCACCAGGATCCGTGTCTTGAGTAACAGCATCGCATCATCACATCTACAGGACTTGCTGTCTTTAACCCCAAGTCGCTGACTGACCCTCCTAAATAGCTCTTGGTTTTGTCTCCTCCTGTGTCCCAGGCACCACTACGTTAGATTAGGATCTCGCTTGCACTATTGAAACAGCCTCCTAATGAGTTTCCCTGCCTCTTGCCTTTCGATCTCATTTGCACGGCTGTCAGAGTGGTCTTTCCCAAATGTGAAATTGACTTTGTTGTTCCTATGTTTAAAACCTTCCGGTAGCTCCCCATTGCTTTCAGGATAAAATCTGGATCCTTTAACATGACACTCGGGTTCCATCTCCCACTACTACCCGCCCCCACCGGACACACACCATGCTCCGGCCATATCTAACTGCCTGTGTTTCCTGCACATGCCACCCTGATCCACAGCTCTAGACCTTTGCCCACTAAGGTCCTGGAGATCCCTGCCTGCTCCAGTCTCACCCACCCGCCAGCAGGATAACAGAACCAGAGTGCCTCTGATTCTGACCGAGAGCCAAGCCTGCTGGTTCATTGGAAGGTCCTCACCTTAAGAAAATGGAGATGCCTGCTTCCCTGTGTCCAGGGTCTCTGGAATAAACAGAACCCTAGGAGAACAACAAATAAACAGAACCCTCATTCATTTATTTCTCCAGCCCATATTTATTGAATAACCACTCGGTGTTAGGTACTGAGCTAGGTGTTGGGACTAAGCAGTAGACAGTCATCGTTCATCTTCATGGAGCACAGAACCAGCTGAACTCACACTGTCTGAGGCTAGCCTGCTTATCTGGACTTCTGCACTGTCTTCTGAATTCCACTCCAGTTCCCAGCTCCACCACTGCCCCCACTGGCCAGCTCCCACCTCCTCTCCTCTCCTCTCACAGAGGGTTGCATCCTAATTGCCGTGTCCTTTTCTCCACCCAGCTTGATCTCCTTGATCTCTTTCATCCATCCATCACAAAGGACTGGTTCCTCCTAAGTCCCCGGTGCTGTGCCTGACTCCATTCCTTGAATCAGATACCTTGATTATTAATGCCAGTCCAGGTTGGACTTGAGTTGGCCACACTCAATAACCTTGTGAATTTAACTTTTAACTCTTCTGTAGAGGAAAGTATTTCCTTTGATCACCATCCTTGTCAACCTCCCATCCATACACCACTCCTCACTTTCTTCTCTCCCCATTGGGTCTCTGCAAGTCTTGCCATTTAAACTGCCCTCTTCCCCCATGATTTTCCATGTCTAGCAAATGTTTACTCTTCCTTCAGACTGAGCAAAGGTCACCTCATCTGGGAAGTCCTCATCCCACCCCTACACATTATCTTCGTGATATGCTGTATTTTTATAAGCACTTTCCCAATTCTACTGTAATTCTGTCTTCCCCACAAAGCTGAGACTACATCTTTTTTTTTAAAATATTTATTTATTTTTCTTTATTTATTTCCTTGGCTGCATCAGGTCTGAGTTGTGGCATACGGGATCTTTGTTGCGGTGCTCAGGTTTCTCTCTAGTTGTGGCACATGAACTCAGTAGTTGTGGCGCGAGGGCTTAGGTGCCCTGCAGCATGTGGGATCTTAGTTCTCCGACCAGGGATCGAACCTGCGTCCCCTGCATTAGAAGGCGGATTCTTTACCACTGGACCACCAGGGAAGTCCCTGAGACTACGTCTTAAAGCATTATTGTATCCCCTGTTCCTGACCCACCATATGACCTAAAGTAGAATATAATATACATATAAATAAAGTAAATGCAAGGAGGAAATCCAAATCTCACACTGAATTCAAAGCTATAAAATGAGATCACTTTTCCAATGTTCCCCTTTCTTTTGGTGGCACATATGTTTATGCAAGGAGTGAGATGAGCAAATGACTATGCTGGTCTTCTAGTTCTAAAAAGAATCCATCTTCTGTTTTTTTCTCCTCCTTTTACTCTGTGGCAAATGTTTAACAACTGGTTCGCTGGCAGAAAGCCCTGTTTAGTAGTGTTTGCCAATTTCCAGGGTGTAAATACTCTCACCATGGCTGATTTCAAGCTATACCAACACGATGGTTCTGAATGTGGACTGGGGGAAGACGTGCACAGTGACTCTTGGGAGCCAGTAGGAGCCAGCTCCTGGGCACCATTGCCTTCCTTCACTCTTCACAGCAAATTAGACCAAGTCCAGCTCATCCTTGCATAATTCTCAGCATCCCAGCTCTTCTTCAGCACTTCATGCCTGACCACATCTGCCCTTCCTTCCGTATCCCACCTTTTTTCCAGAGGAGTCTACCTTTCCGGTGTTATAGTTTTTCATTGCATTAGTTTCCTGTGGCTGCTGTAATAAATTGCCGCAGACTTGGGGGCTTAAAACAACACAAATGTATTCTCTTGTGTTCTGGAGGCCAGAGGTCTGAAATGAGTTTCACTGATCCGAAATCAGGGTGTTGGCAGGGCCGTGCTTCCTCTGGAGTCTCTAAGGAAGAATCTGTTCCTTGCCTCTTTCAGGTTCTGGCGACTGTCGGCATTCCTTGTCTTGTGGCTGCATTACTCCGATCACTGCCCCTGTGGTCACATTACTTTCTCCTCTTCTGTCTGTGTCAAATATCTCCCTGTCTCTCTTGTGACTGCATTTAGGGCCCTTCTAGATAATCCAGGATAATGTCCCTATCTCGTGGTCCTTAACTTAATCACATCTACAAAGACACTTTTTCCTATAAGGCAGCATTAATGGGTTCCAGAGATCTTTGGGGGCCGTTATTCAGCCTACTGCATTCATTATTTTTAAAATAATAATAGCTAGTGGGAAGCAGCCGCATAGCACAGGGAGATCAGCTCGGTGCTTTGTGACCGCCTGGAGGGGTGGGATAGGGAGGGTGGGAGGGAGGGAGACGCAAGCGGGAAGAGATATGGGAATATATGTATGTATATAACTGATTCATTTTGTTGTGAAGCTGAAGCTAACATACCATTGTAAAGCAATTATACTCCAATAAAGATGTTAAAAAAAAAAATTAAAAAAAAATAATTGTCATACTGAGTAAGTCAAACAGAGAAAGACAAATATCACATGATATTGCTTATACGTGGAATCTAAAAAAAGTGGTACAAATGAACTTATTTACAAAACAGAGTCACAGATGTAGAAAACAAACTTACGGTTACCAAGAGGGAATGGGGGGTAAGGGATAAATTGGGAGATTGGGATTGACATATACACACTACTATATATAAAATAGATAACTAATAAGAACCTACTGCATAGCACAGGGAACTCTACTCAATACTCTTTAATGACCTATATGGGAAAAAAAAAGAGTGGATATATGTATAACTGATTTACTTTGCTGTACAGCGAAAACTAACACAACATTGTAAATCAACTATACTCCAATAAAAATTAATTTTAAAAAAGATAAATAAATAAAAACAATGGCTTTCCCCATTAGAGTTGCCATAGCCCTAACTCAGCCAGAATGGAGAATAAGCACTGTCTTTTGCCCTCGCCAGTGCGCTGGTGTGTTCTCCTGTGCTTTCCTCCGCTCGCCTGGCTTTTTCCAGTCTGTTTGGCTTACCTCTGGTGATCTCTCAGCCATTAATAATCCTAATTTCCTGTTGGCAGTCTTTTGACTCATAGTAAGTAGAAGGTTTGTTTTCCAAAGAAAAACACACATGGAGTTATTTTAATGGCTAAATAACCCACTAGATATTAGCTTGTGAGTGTGCTGTGCTCTAAAGTGGTGTGTGTGTGTGTGTGTGTGTGTGTGTGTGTGCACGCGCGCATGTGTCTTGACTATGTGCTGCATCAGAACAGTTCTACAGGATGCGGAAAAGATAAAGACATGGGCCAATCAACCCCAAGGGAATGCTGATAATAAACTCATCATAAATTATGTCAGGAACATATCTCCCTGGGGACCAGTTATAATGGCCTCACAGGATGCTCCTTCATAAATGTTCATGTATCTGGAAGCACATCGCTATCCCCAAATGTAGAAAATTTTGGAAATATGGGAATAAAAAGAACCAGTCATAGCCTAACCTAACCACTATTGGCATGTTGGTGCCAATAAAGCTGTGATGAGCATCTTTCTGCAAATTGCTTTTCCATATTTAAGGTTATTTCTTTATATCCATGAATTCCCAGAATGACTGGGTCCAGTTGAAGATTGTTAAAAATACTTCATATCATTTCTGGGGTCCAGTGGCTCCATACCATTTTCAGCCCAGAGATCGAGGCCTCCTGAGATCAGCCCACCTCTCCCTGCTCAAGCTCCCTGCACTTTATTCCTCCATAAGAACCAGCCACTACAGCCAGGCTCATTTTCTACTGCCTCCTACATGCTGCCTGTCTGTCCTTTTGCTCTGGTGTAGCTTCTTGTGTTCTTCGAATGCCCAGTGTTCTCAGATTGCCCATCCCTTGCCTCTCCTTCAAGGCCCAGTTCAAGTCCCCTCTGGAGAAAACCCTTCTTTTAAAAGGCTGTCACTGGACTTTCATGGTGGTCCAGTGGTTAAGATTCCACGCTTCCACTGTAGGGGGCACGGGTTCTATCCCTGGTCGGGGAACTGGGATCCCGTATGCCACGCGGTGCATCCACATGTCGGGTCAGTGTCATGCAGGGAAAAGAGGATCTGATTTGGAGTCAGAGTCTCTGGGTTCATGTCCATGAGATCCCTGAGATAAAAGTCCTTCCGGGAACTCAGTTTCCTCTGCTCATAAAATAAGAGTTATGATCCTGGCTCAGAGTTTGTCCAACGTTGTCATAAATATGTAAAATAATGAATAGGAAAATGTTTTTTTTGTTTGTTTGTTTGTTTTTGCGGTACACGGGCCTCTCACTGTTGTGGCCTCTCCCGTTGCAGAGCACAGGCTCCGGACGCGCAGGCTCAGTGGCCATGGCTCACGGGCCTAGCCGCTCCGCGGCATTTGAGATCTTCCCGGACCGGGGCACGAACCCGTGTCCCCTGCATCTGCAGGCAGATGCTCAGTCACTGCACCACCAGGGAAGCCCCCAGGAAAGTGTTTTAAAAGCTTCACAAACACAGGGCTATCATGTTATTTCTGCCTTCACCAATTCTCCTTTCATCCTTATTGTCTATACAACATAATTAATAGCACTTGATAGACTGACCTATTTATTCTTCAATAGCATCACATACCTGGAACTATGTTCTTGCCTGTTATAATGTTGTATAGGAAGCTGGCTTGTTCACTGTAGCCTGTGCGTGTGTCTCAGCCCTCCAGCTAGATTGGGATGTACAGGTGTAGAAATAGTGCCTTATGCTTCTTTTGTTCCCCATGACGCCTAGCACAATACTGAACACAACGAAGGTGCTGAATGAACACTTGACCAGACGCTTATGTAGCCTTACCACTGTGCCATGCCAGCTTAAATTCTTCTTAAAAAGTTTCACTTATCATTAAGTTTCAAATTGCAAGGTGATCTGCATTAGCCACAGGGCATTGTGTACATCTCAAAAACATGTTACTGGGTCCTTCAGCAAAGAAGTAGTGGGGATGGTGCTGGTAGATTTGTACTAGGCTTCCAAAGCCATCAGAAAAGAACACGCTTGGATCGAAGTTTTGGTCAATGTTCCTTCGTGGTTCGCCTTTTTATCACCCTTCCCCTAGTACTTTTTTTTAAAAAATACAAATCTTGAATAAACTAAAAGGAAACAAACTCGGTTAATGTCATTTTCAACGTGGACGTTTCAACAGAGAAAAGATCCAAAATTTCTAAAATCAGAATTTTTTTTTAAATTATTTTTTTATTTTATTTTATTTTTGGCTGCGTTTGGTCTTCGTTGCTGATCTCGGGCTTTCTCTAGTTGCGGCGAGCGGGGGCTACTCTTCCTTGCGGTGGGCGGGCTTCTCATTGTGGTGGCTTCTCTTGTTGTGGAGCACAGGCTCTAGGCACGTGGGCTTCAGTAGTTGTGGCTCACGGGTTCTAGAGCGCGGGCTCAGTAGCTGTGACACACGGGCTCAGTTGCTCTGCAGCATGTGGGATCTTCCTGGACCAGGGATCGAACCCGTGTCTCCTGCATTGGCAGGCGGATTCTTAACCACTGCGCCACCAGGGAAGTCCTTAAAATCAGAGTTTTAACAGTGACTAGGAAACTATGTGGTATAGGTTGAGCACTTTTAAAGAAAATCCAGTTTCTAGAAACCCAAATTTATAAAATTGAAATTAGGAAGCAAATTTCACAGGAGTCTTTTACTAGGAAATTCCTCATTCTTGTATCACTCTTGAGTCAATTAAAATGGACTTAAGGTAAAAATGTTTAATTTTCACTCACCAATCAGGACCACAAGTATTGAGTAAAGTGAATTGCATCCATATAAATTTAATAATTTTATATTCATCAAAATCTTCATTCTTGATATATTTACTTGCTCAGTGAGTCATTTGCTTAAAGATGATCTTGATTTTTCACTTTTCCTGCTTTGGCTGAAATGTTTCAGCTTAAAGTTATGTGATAAATGGGGGTTTTCTTATCTTAAGATGAGACACCAGAATTGATCTCTTTTGAAGGAATTTGTACTCCAATTGAGCAAAGATGATTCTTTCAATGCTGCTTTGATACTTGGCATTGAACCAAGAAATCTAAAATTAGCTGCCTTCAGAATCCAGGTGTGGACTAAGTGGAAGCAATTCAGTTTGCCCCAGGAAGTCAAAGAAATTGCTGAAACAGTAAATAGAGGTCTGGTCAAACTACTTCCTTCACTAAAGCCAACTTTTCAGGACTGCCTCTTTCTGCAAGGAACAGAAAGTTACCGTAATTCAGAGCTGAAAGGGACCAGAGAGGGCATCTTGTATAAACACTTCAGGTCAGCGGAATGAAGTAACTGGCCTTTCTGAGCCTGTTTCCACAATGCCAAATGGGGTCATACTACTTGCCTGCCCACCTCTCAAAGGTACTGTGAGGATTAAGTGATTGGGCTTTTTCCATAAAAAGAATGAAATAATTGCATTTGCAGCAACATGGATGGACCTAGAGATTATCATATTAAGTGAAGTAAGTCAGAAAGAGAAAGACAAATACCATGCGATATCACTTATATGTGGAATGTAAAATATAGCACACACTATTATTCAACATAGTTTTGGAAGTCCTAGCCACAGCAATCAGTGAAGAAAAAGAAATAAAAGGAAGCCAAATTGGAAAAGAAGAAGTAAAACTGTCACTGTTTGAGATGACATGATACTATACGTAGATAATCCTAAAGATGCCACCAGAAAACTACTAGAGATCAGTGAATTTGCTAAAGCTGCAGGATACAAAATTAATGCACAGAAATCTCTTGCATTCCTATACACTAAGAACGAAAGATCAGAAAGAGAAATTAAGGAAACAACCCCATTCACCATTGCATGAAATAAATGGTGAAAAGAATAAAATACCTAGGAATAAAACTACCTAAGGAGGTAAAAGACCTGTACTCAGAAAACTATAAGACACTGATGAAAGAAATCAAAGATGACATAAACAGATGGAGAGATATACCATGTTCTTTGATTGGAAGAATCAATATTGTGAAAATGACTATACTACCCAACGCGATCTACAGATTCAATGCAATCTCTATCAAATTGCCAATGGCATGTTTTACAGAAGTAGGACAAAAAAATCTTAAAATTTGTGTGGAGACACAAAAGATCCCGAATAGCCAAAGCAATCTTGAGGGAAAAAAACGGAGCTGGAGGAATCAGACTCCCTGAGTTCAGACTATACTACAAAGCTACAGTAATCAAGACAATATGTTACTGGCACAAAAACAGAAATATAGATCAATGGAACAGGATAGAAAGCCCAGAGATAAACCCACGCACCTATGGTCAACTAATCTATGACAAAGGAGGTAAGGATATACAGTGGAAGGAAGACAGCCCTTCAATAAATGGTGCTGGGAAACCTGGACAGCTACATGTAAAAGAATGAAATTAGAACACTCCCTAACACCATACACAAAAATAAACTCAAAATGAATTAAAGACCTAAATGTAAGACTGGACACTATAAAATTCTTAGAGGACAACATAGGAAGAAGACATAAATCACAGCAAGATCTTTTTTGACCCACCTCCTAGAGTAATGGAAACAAAAACAAACAAATGGGACCTAATGAAGCTTAAAAGTTTTTGCACAGCAAAGGAAACTATAAACAAGATGAAAAGACAACCCTCAGAACGGGAGAAAATATTTGCAAATGAATCAACAGACAATGGATTAATCTCCAAAATATATAAACAGCTCATGAAGCTCAATATTAAAAAAACAAACAACCCAATCAAAAAGTGGACAGAAGACCTAAATAGACATTTCTCCAAAGAAGACATACAGATGGCCAAGAGGCACATGAAAAGCTGCTCAACATCACTAATTATTAGAGAAATGCAAATCAAAACTACAATGAGGTATCACCTCACACCAGTTAGAATGGGCATCGTCAGAAAATCTACAAACAACAAATGCTTGAGAGGGTGTGGAGAAAAGGGAACCCTCTTGCACTGTTGGTGGGAATGTAAATTGATACAGCCACTATGGAGAACAGTATGGAAGTTCCTTAAGAAACTAAAAATAGAGTTACCATATGGCCCAGCAATCCCACTACTGGGCATATACCCAGAGAAAACCATACTTCAAAAAGACACATGCACTCCAGTGTTCACTGCAGCACTATTTACAATAGCCAGGTCATGGAAGCAACCTAAATGCCCATGGACAGATGAATGGATAAAGAAGAAGTGGTACATATATACAATGGAATATTACTCAGCCATAAAAAGGAACGAAATTGGGTCACATGTAGAGACGTGGATAGACCTAGAGACTGTCATACAGAGTGAAGTAAGTCAGAAAGAGAAAAACAAGTATTGTATATTAATGCATATATGTGGAATCTAGAAAAATGGTACAGATGAACCAGTTTGCAAGGCAGAAATAGAGACACAGATGTAGAGAATAAATGTATGGACACCACAGGGGGAAAGTGGCAGGGGTGGTAGTGGTGGTGGGATGAATTGGGAGATTGGGATTGACATATATACACTAATATGTATAAAATGGATGACTAATAAAATAAATAAAATAGAAAAATACAAAAAAAATATGGCACAAATGAACTTTCCTATGAAAGAGAAACAGACTCACAGACATAGAGAACAAATTCATGGTTGCCAAAGGGGAGGAGGGGTGGGAGAGGGATGGACTGGGGGTTTGGGATTAGCAGATGTAAACTATTATGTATAGAATGGATAAACAACAAGGTCCTACTGTATTGCACAGGGAACTATATTCAATACCCTGTGATAAAGCATAATGGAAAGGAATACGGAAAAGAATGTATAGTACGTATAACTGAATCACTTTGCTGTACAGCAGAAATTAACACATTATAAATCAACTATACTTCAATAATATAAATTAAAAAAATTTTTTAAGTGAATGGCTTTTTAAACTGTAAGCATAAGGCGTTATTCTTTTCTACATTCACTTTGGTGTTTCTAAATCATGGCTACACATTCTTTTTTTTTGGCGGTACGCGGGCTTCTCACTGTTTGTGGTCTCTCCTGTTGCGGAGCACAGGCTCCGGACGCGCAGGCTCAGCGGCCATGGCTCACAGGCCCAGCTGCTCCACAGCATGTGGGATCTTCCCGGACTGGGGCACGAACCCGTGTCCCCTGCATCGGCAGGTGGACTCTCAACCACTGCGCCACCAGGGAAGCCCTGGCTACACATTCTTTAACACTCCTTCCATCCAGAAATCCCCTCCCTTTGACTATAGGCAGCCAGCCTCAAAGACTTTCTTGTAACCAATAGAAGCAGCCCACTTCTGAGTCCAGGTCAGAAAAGGCAATTCAGCTTCTGCCTGGTTCTCTTGGGATGCTCACTCTGGAAGAAGCCGGGCACCATGTTTGAAGTTCAACTACCCTGAGATGCCATGCTGTAGGGAAGCCACCTGGAGAGGCCAAGTGCAGGCCCTCTGTCAGCAGCCCTCATCTTCAAGTCTCACCCAGGCCAGGCACCAGACATGTGAGTGAATGAGCCTTCGGAAGACACTAGCCTCCAACCACTGAGATATCTCAGATTCTGAACTTCCCAGTTGATGTCCCAGATATCATGGCACAGAGATGAGCCTCAGTCCTTTCTGAATCCCTGACCCATAGAATCCACGAGCATAACAAAATGGTTATTTTTTGGCTACTAAATCTGTGCTGTTTGTTATGCAGCACTGGTAATGGTAACAGTCACACTGCAACCGCAGGAACAACACCAAGCCCTGTACTTGCTCTGTGCCGGGCACAGTGGCAAGCAGCTCACATACAGACTTGACTACATCCTGACCACAGCTCCGTGAGGAAGTCATGATTTTCCATCTCACAGTGAAGAAACTGATGATCAGAGGGGCTAATGATTCACTCAGGTTCCACAGGGACTAAGTGGCAGGGCCAGGACTGACACCTGGGTCTGGCCTGACCGCAAAACCCACCCCTAAGCTACAGCTGAGTCCTCCCGTGTAGTGGGCAATAGCCGACTGTCAACGCACACCTCTCCCTGATGCCCAATGTGTTTGGTTCCTCTAGTTCTTCTCTTTTCCTATTTGCCACTTACAATCCCCTTCTTTCAAGAGCTGGAATGAAACCTCCTCCTATTTCTGACTTGGTCAACTTTCAAGCTGGCCTGGTACCACCAGGGAGGTTTTCAGACTGTGAGGCCATTTTGCCCATCCCTAAGGCTGAACCAACCACGAGGCTTTACCTCACAAGCCCTGCTTTGCCTCACAGGCCAAGCCCGTCAGATCTAGTTTTCTCCTGAGCCGTGGGGAGAAAATAACAAATAATTCACAGAGCAACTCACCCATACATTCTAATCTCAAAAATATGCTGGGTGACCAATTTGTTCTTGGCCCCCAGAGCCATTAGCACACTTGTGACAAATTATCCAGAAGGTTCTCCACACATTGGTGATCTCAACCCACTCTTGTGGGCTGCCAGCCTCCAGACTGCTCCTACATGAGGGTGTGTAGCTCAGGCTGCCGCCCTGGCAGGGCCTTCCATATCTGGAAGGGAAAATCCACGCCAGCATTGGTCCTGATACCCACAGATCCCCTGGAGCTGTAGGTCCACCCAAGGGTCCACATAACAGCATGCGCCTTTGAATGTCTTCAGGAACAGCGCTCAGAATGCACCCCTTTGCCTTGCACCTAAAGATCTACTTTGGCTGTTCTCTTGTATTCTCTCCGCAGTAGCACCTGCAAGCTTAGTTCGTCCAATCCCCACCAAGCCCAAACCTCAGGCACCTCTTGCTGGCAAGAGGCCACCTTCAAAGGCAGACGTGAAAGAAGGTAGGCACTAAGTCTCCCACTTAAAGCTGTCACTACCACAGAATGTGAAGGGAGCTGGCTCCTCGTTCTAGCAGTGAAATCCCTCGTAGAGCCCCTGTCTCATCCTGTCACGTGACTGCAGTGCTCCAGAAAGGGCTCTGACTAACCAGCCAGCACCTCTGGGCTTGGAATTGCCCCACAGCTCATCTGTGAGGAGCTGGGAGGGTTCTCCTTCCAATTCAAGTTGGCACTGAGCTCCTACCACGTGCTGGGCATTGGAAATACTAAGATGCATGAGCCAATTCCTGACCTCACTTGCAGATGAAGACATTCGTTCTCAGTCTTGACCTCCAGGTATACCATCAGGTGTCAATCGGTTGTGACAAGTCACTTACTATCAATAACAGGACGCATCAAAGATTTGAAATAAGAGTGGATGCGTGATTATACGCACAATATTGTTGCTTAGTGAGGGGGTCATGATCTTCCCATCTCACAGTGAGGAAACTTGTTCTGACACAGGAGAAGGGGCTGGAGAGAGGCAGTCTGAGCTCTGTGGGAAGCACACGGTGAATGTCACGCTTGCGAGCATCATCTGTCTTGCACCTTGAGGGAAAAGGCTGAGAAGTGCTGTGAGCCCAGCGAAGGCAGGGTGTGGGCTACGCACAGAACCACAATTCATACAACCAGCAAAGGGGCTTCCTCTGCTGTTCCCCACACAGAAGGGACTAGCCAGCGGTAGGCTGCCTTTCAAGAAGCCAACAAAGCAGAAGGAACGGTTGTCTTTTGACTCTGGCAAGATTTTGCTCATTTGTTGTTTGTTTAGGAAAAGAACGGTGCACCAGTTCTAGCTGTGGCAATGTCTGGCACTGTGAGTGTCCCCTCTGTAGCTGATATCTCCCAGGGGACCCATGATGAATCACATGGTGCGCCGTGCTAAGTTAATCTCTTCGATAACGTTAACAGTAACGTTATTTATTTCTACGGTGCTGTAAACTTACAGAACATGTCACATTCACCAGCAGTGGTGGGTTCAACTTTAAGAGCCTTTGGAGTGGGTCTTACCGCCACCTCCACGTGAAGAAATAACCTCAGAGAGGCCCTGGTCCACACCAGGTGAGTGACAGAGCTGGGATTTAAATCCAGATCTTCTGTTTCCAAACTATATTTCTTGCATTAAACCCACGTGTGTTACACCCCGCCTCGTGAAGGTGAGGGACAAAGACGTGGCTACATCTTCAGTGGTGGCGTCTAAAGGGAACGGAGGCGGTCTCATGTTGTTGGATAAATGTCTCACTGGCTCACGGAAGCCTGTTTCTCGGTAGCGGTGATACATCTCTCTGTTTAGTCTGTCTTCTTGGCCACCCTCCTGCAGAAATTCCTCTGCTTTCAATACACACATACCTCCCACCACACACATACCCAGGACTATTCCAGAACTGGCAGGGGGCAATGCTTCCACTTAGAGCTTTGGTAAGCAACCCAAACCGGTGACGGCCTGAGAGCCCACAGGTCTTACTTCCTGCTATTGGAAGACCGGAACACCTACCAGTTGCCATGGTCGCCACTGAGCTGGCATTGGGCTCTTACGCATGTAGACTTAAGTCACTTACTGCGACTTAAATCACAGGAAATCTTGCACAGAAGAGGGAGTAAAAAATTCTCCCCCAGATTTGCCCCTCTCTCCCAACACACACACACACACACACACACACACACACACACTCCCCTGTCCTACACACATGGATCAGGCATTGGCTCTGTGACTAAGGTGCTCCACTCAGGGGAGAACGTGGTGCCCAAACTGTGACATGGGCACTGCTCATCAAATGCCATTTAAAGCCAAGGACTTTTCACCCCTCATTCAAAGTGTTTCTCAGGCTTCCCTGGTGGCACAGTGGTTGAGAGTCCACTTGCCGATGCAGGGGACGCGGGTTCGTGCCCCAGTCCGGGAAGATCCCACATGCCATGGAGTGGCTGGGCCCGTGAGCCATGGCCGCTAAGCCTGCGCATCTGGAGCCTGTGCTCCGCAACGGGAGAGGCCACAACAGTGGGAGGCCCACATACCAAAAAAAAAAAAAAAAAAAAAAAAAAAATGGGGCAAAGTTTTTCTCAAAGTGCTTATTGAACTTCAAACTGAATGGCCATTTAAAGGGTGATTGCAGCCCTCCCACTGTCAAAAAAATGAAACTTTTGGTTTTGTTAATGCTGAGTCTTGGCTCAAGCTTTGAAGGCTGCGTGGACTCCTGCCCCGTACGTGCATACATTTGGAGAACTGCTCAGCTGGCCTTCCAGGAAAAACACGCTCGCGTCCTGCTGTATTCCTTCAGCTTTGGCCTTGTCAACACAGGGATCATTGAGAGCCTAACCCTAAAGCTTTGGACCCCTTTGTTCTCCAAACATGAAGGGCAAGATGCAGAGCAATCACGTAACAAAGAGTGAAACTATGGTTGTCGGTGGGGATACCTGCCATTCCTAGAACACTTCATCCTTCTGGAGGGCTTACATGATATCATTTGACCCACACAGCACATCTCAGAGGTGAAATTGAGCCAGGCTTTTTAATCACCATTATGTGGATGAAGCAGCAGAAATTTATAAATGTATAAAGAGATACAGGGTGAAAGTGTGTGTGTGTGTCGGGGGGTATACATACGCACATGCACATGCTCAGAAAGGAGGAAACATCTCATCATTTAAAACTACCTAAGACCCCCCCCCCAAAAAAAAACAAAAACGACCTAAGATGACATCTGATGATAGGGGCTTTTGTGTCATTTTAATTTTCTGTTTATTATTCCATATCAGGGTTATCTGGAGTCACGCTGACTCTGGGCTCAGACCAAACAGAGCGGGAAATCCCACAGGCCGGAGCCAGCCTGCAGCTGAAGTTCACCTGCTCTGGACAAACAAGAGAGGGGAGAATATGTCCCCTGTGCTGTGGGCTGCCTGGCTCTCCTATCTAGAGCCTCTGACAGTTTGAGTGGCTGGTGGAGAACTGTCAGCTGCACAGACAAAATTCATAGAACTGATGGTCAGAATTTTAGAGCTATGCATCACCTTAAAGAACCCAAGTAAGCTGCCTTTTAATTGCAGGTAGTGTTCCAGAATTGGGTTTCTTCCCCTATGTGTTAGTAGCCTTGGTAGCATGAGTTACCCCTATTCTAGAAAACAGTGTCTGGTCCAGAGTCATCCAAGGGCTCTCCTTGTGGTGCTCACTCTTAGCCCCCTCCCCTCCACCCTATTTCTGCAACACCAGCCACTGGCCTAATCAACTCTATTACCTCACAGTAGTACAGAGCCCTCCTTCCCTGCATGCTAGAAACTAGCCCAGAGGCCAGCCTGGAGAGCCCGTCACCCACTTCATGTTACACAAGTTCTTGTAAACTTTGCATCTGACTTTTCCTTCTCCCTGGAGGATCTTGGGGTTGGATAAAAAAGCTGATGATGCAAGTTCGTATCCTGTGCTTATTTTCCAACTTCATCTGAAATTGTTATAAAATACATGAGAAAAATTATTTTTAAACAAAAACACTAGCAGAAACTGAAGGGGCCTCGGTTAACTCCTACGAGGTAATATATCCTTTGGATGGATGTGCGTCTGTGCCCACTGTCCCCCCTCCATTAAGCACCCCCTGGGGAATGCCCAGGTACAGCCTCCGGAAAGGATTGGAATGCTTTTCGGCACAAACAGCCCTCAGAAAATCCTATGGCTTTCACGACAGTTCCCTTGCATTCCCATGGCTGCTGTGTCAGGCACGGTGTAGAAGTTAGCCTCCGATATGGGGTCCCTGGCCTCATAAAAGTTACACCCTAAGCTTCAAGAGTTTTCTGGAATGCAAGCAGGAGGTGCTGAGCTGTTCTGAGCTCCTTGGGTTTGGGATGGGGGGACCTGAGGGGTGTGCTGTGAGCGGCTGTGGTTCCAGGGTCTGGAAGCCACTGTGATCGGGGTCTGTTCTGGATCTGGCGGGCAGAGGAGTGTGTCTGGCCTCTGGGTCCCTTGCTGAGGTGCAAAGAGGAAAACCCTCACTCCTGTTTCCTGTCACAGTCAGGGGATTTGTGTTCAGACCGAGGAAATCCCGTGACCTTCCAAAAGGAGCACGCATCACGGGGACTGGGGGATGAAGCCAGGCTGAGTGGCGCGAGGCCTGGCTGATGACCTCCCTTCTACCCGCCTCTTCTCCCAAGGAGGAGCAGGCCATACAGCAGCCCCCCAGTTTCTCTTCCCTCTTATCTTTTCCTCTTATCGTTTGCATCTGCATCTCGCTCGCATGTTGAGCTAGCTCATGGTAAGACTAACTGCATAATTTCCCAGCTGACTTCAGATGGAGGGAAGTAATGCCCTTGTGAGGTAAATTTGCCCAGGCAACCAGGAGTAAGATGGATTCTGCAGTGTGTGTTTAGCCAGGTGTATGACAAGTAGCCGAGCCTCTCTAGAGAGCATCAGGACTCCTCTGTACTTCTCTTCCTTTCCTTTTCCTTCAAAAGGGCCAGACAATCCCCCGCAGGCTGCAGAGGACAAGGTGGGCATCCTTCAGAGTTAACTCCTTCTTCGCCGGGTCATTCCTTCACCAACCTCCCAACCTCCCAACCTCCTTGACAGAGGGTCTCCCCACACTGCTTCTCCCACCACCCAGCCTCCCTGCAGACCGCCCTTGACTGGACCTCAGCGCCAAAGTCCTCCTGTCCAGTATCTCTAAGTCTCATGGGCTGGCTTCCCTGGGGGAAGAGACTCTGGGACAGAGATTTACATGCTAGTGGTTTACTGGGGAGCGCGCTTGGGAACTATAGTGTCAGGGAGGGAGAGAAGGCGGCTCACACATAAGGATGAGCAGCGGCCGTCAGCACAGAGACCTCAACCCATCCCAGAGGGAGCTCTGAGGCTGAGTTGGCCCTCAAAGGGCCAAGACTGTGTACCTCTGCATCGTCCACTCGTTGGATACAGTTGTTCCTGCCATGAGGACATAACCCTGGGCAAAGTAGCTCCTTTTGAGTGAGGGCAATTCCTGGGGAGGGACTCAGCTGCCCCCCATCAGCAGGTAACACTCCTGGCAGCCAGGAGAACGAGGATCTCTGTTCTGAAGGGAAGCCTGGCAGCGTTGCCTGCTAGGATGTAGAGAAACAGGAGGATGAGCTGGGCCTCCAGTTCCCACTGCACCAGGTCATCCCCTTGGAGTTGACCTGACCTGGCAGGGGGCGGGGCCAGAGGAGAGAAGGAGGGTTTCCAGGGAGCCCCACCAGTGGCTGGAAAAGAACAAGCACTGGCTGAGAGCTGCTGGGCAGGCCTGGCCCGCAGAAGATGAACCGGCTGCCATCTTGGGGAAGGAGTCCAAATGGACCAAGTGGGTCCAACACGGCCGAGTAATTTGTCTGAGAAAAGCCCCTAATTGGGAGCTAGTCCTGGGATGGTCTAGAGCTATGCCACCCTGCTGGATTCCCAGAGGTTACTGCAACAGGTAACCAACACCCTGCTTTGAGCATCCTGGTGTATATCGTTTGCAAAGCATGGCAGACTCATGGGACCCCAGGAGGAGACTATCTGAGAAATATTCTGACCAAAGCTAGGAGCGATGTCTGCCTATCTTTTTACATTTCTTATATGTGTTTATGTTCTCTCTCCAAATAACTTGAGTTCTCCAAGTCACTTAATCAGGTCCAGTTTGGTTCTCTGCTATCTGTTCACCCCCTTGACATCATTGCCACGTCTTTGTTTTTCCATCTCATTTGGGAGGAGGGACAGTGGGTGGTGGCTGAGGAGAGGCTGTGGGGGAATAGAATGAGAGAGAAGTCCTGCTCTCTGCCACTGCCCACCCTTCTCCAGGCTGAGTGGGGGATGGTTGGCGGAGGCGGGTGAAGGTGTGACTGCCAGCACCCTGTTACCCCTCTCCCCTACACTCCTATGCAGAATTGGATATAACACCAGCTTGTCACTATTCCCCAGCCAACCTCAGACTGTGGGCTGATGCAACCGCAGCCTGTGACACAGTTAGCCAGATGCTGGCAGCAGTGTTTCAAGGGTGACAAGGGTGAAATACTGCCCCAGTGGTCTAGAAGGGCACCATTAGGACAACAGGAAGGCGCCCAAAAGCCAGGCGTAGGGTAAACAGGAAAGATCCCTGTCTCCCTCTCCCCTTCATGAAAGAGAGGGAGATTTTAACCCTCCAGCGCTCGGCTAATTTCCTCAGCAACACGGATCAGGGCCATTGCAGGGTCCCCACCCCCATCAGACCCAGGAGGGGCAGGAGCAGCTCTGGGCTGGAAGGCTGCCTGCCCGGCCAGGTGAGGGGTGGTGCCTGGACCTGTCACCAGCTGGTTTCTTATGTGCTGGGGAAGCAGCATGTGGAGCTGGGAGTGATGTAGGAATCTTCTGAGGGATTTTTGATTTTTCAAGCCTACTGGTTTTTCTTCATTTTTCATTCCAGCTGCATCAATCAAACATTTAAATACTCACATGACACGTGTTGACTGAAAACCCATTAACCGCAGCACTCTCTGGAAAACCCTTGCTCTCTTCTCACACGGCTTCTTCTACCCATAAGGTCCTCCTCCCTCTTCTCCGCAGAGATATCCCTTCAAGACCCACCTCTCTCTCAAAGCCTTCGCTGCTCACTGCTGCTCATTGGTTGTGACCTTCCCTTCCTCTCTCCTTCCCCCTGCATCACATTCCCACCCCTCTCCACGCCACCTCAAGATCCCTCAGATCTACTCCCTTCTCTCCAGCCTAGTTGAGGCTCTCACCATCCCTTGTTCTTGCCTGCTCTTCCTGCCTTTTGTCTTTTCCTCTTCAATCTATTCTCCTCGCTGCAGTGTTCATTCCAAAAGACAAATATGATCACGTCATTGAATGGTCTAAACACTTCTATAATAGCTAACATTTATTGAATGTTTGCCGCATGCCAGGCTCTAAGTGCTCTACGTGTAAAACTTGTCTACATATCGCGATAAACTATGAAGCAGGCATTATTTCTCCCATTTCACAGATGAGGGAAATAAGTCTCAGAGAGGTTAAGTAATCTGCCCAAGGTCACACAGCTATTAAGTGGTAGAGCAAGCATTTGAACCTAGGTAAACAGACTTCAAATACTACCCTCTCGAGCAATGTACTGAATTATATGGCTCCTCAATGACTCTCATCAGCTCTCAGAATAAAGTCCAAACTCCTCAGCAGTCAAGGTCCCTCATTTTAGACTCATCCCTTTTCATTTGCCGACCTGTACCCTTTACTCCACCCCTGAGTGATGTGCTGGTAAATGTTTAACAATGGGCTCTCTGGAAAAGAAAGCCTTGATATGTAGCATTTGCAGATCTCCATCGTGTAAGTGCTCCCACCATGGCCGATTTCAAGCTGTGACTATGACATCGCTGAATGAGGAGCTGGGAAGAGATGCACGCACTCATCTGGCAGGAGCAGGCTCTGGGCTCAGGCACACCGCAGGCTCCACCCACTTCTATCACCCACCATGACTCTGCCCAGCAAGGGCAGTGTACCTTGGACCACAAACCACCCATCCCCCTGATCACTGACCCATGGCTCATGTGTGGATCTGGAAAGTGCCAGTGAAAGTCCACATTCATTTCCTCTTGTTCACCACCCACCTCTGGCAGTCTGAGGGCAGGGCTGAGAACACCAAATAGGCCACGAAGGCTGATGCCCATCCTTCAGACAGACACCTGTCCCCTGCTTGCCGCAGCAGATGTGACCTACCACAGCCCCTGCTCTCCACCCAGAACACCCCATCCACAGCAGTTACGCCTTACCCCTAAGAGGTAATGCATCACTACTGCCCTATCTGTGCTCTGTCCAGAGACATCCTGGGCTCTTACCTGTGGACATCCATCCTTAGCCTCTCCCCTTCTCAGCCCACCCACACTTCCAGGGCCCCATCTCTTCTCCTTATTTCATGTGATAATGGTCCCCAAATAAGGATGTCACTGGCCCTTTACTTAGGAGTCCCACAGGCACCTCCCACTCAGCAGCTCTCACTGATCTCCCTGATCCACAGACCCGGTCCTTACTCTGCAATCTCATCCTCTGTGACTCAAACCCTCGGTCCCGTCTACCAGTCCTCTGGGGCAAGTGTCCTCCCAGCTGTGGCACATGTGTAGATCTCCTGTCCAAGCAGGAACTCACGCATAAGCCAAGCAGCTCCCAGGATGGCTGTCCCTGCTCAGAGGCTGGAGGATCTTCCAGTCAGGCATGAGTTAGAACAGACGTCCTGGGGGATACTCCTAGGGAAAGCGGTTTCAGGTGTTTCATCCCAGCTCCTAATTAAAGACCAGGTAGTTTACCCAAGGTGAATAATTGCTTTCCCTTCATTTGTCCCTGGTGCAAAGTGCAATATCCCACGGGACACTGGGTGTGGCTCAGAAGTGACATTTTCTTGTTAACTAAATATTTAATATGATATCACTACATACATCACAGACATCATATAAGAATGCCAGTTTCCACACGTTTATGACTGAAGGTTAATACTTCCCACTGGGACCACAGCAAACTTCCCCATTCTTGTGATTCTGAATCTTGTGGTACCTGGGACCATCTCTGTGATCAACCAGTGAGCATCTTCAAATGTGGTATCAGTTCACAGATATGTGTGGGGCAGCAGGTCAAACACAAAGAAGGTTTACTCAAGGGGAGGTTCTAGCTTCACAGCTGGGCCATCAAACAGCAGTGGTGATCCCTCCAGACGCATCCAGAACCACTTGAGTCAGTGAACTGAAAGCACTTCAGAGAGGTGAAGACTTGGAACAAATGTATGAGGCGGCACTAAGTGTGTGTGTTGTGTGTGTGTGTGTATAGAAGGGTGGCTGCCCTGGGCAGTTTCAGAGATGGTGCTGATAATGACCAGGCTGCCAGATGCTTTTCCAACCAGACTCAGAGGTGAGAGCACCCAGGAGGTGGGCAGTCAGAACTCTCCGAAGATTCATCTGCCCAGACAAATTTTCTTTCTGACTATAGGAATGCTGGTCACTCCTGCTGCCTGGGCCACCAACCTCTGTCCAAAGGAAGTCCTGGCTTCAGGGCGCACCCAGCCTGAGGCTGAGCACACCTGCCTGCCCGCACTTCACTCCTGACCCCTTTCTCCTCCTTAGAGCCCTCTTCAAGTTGTTTAGAGGACCACAGGGTCTCCTCCACTTTGAGGGTATCAGCTGTAATCTTGCTGTGATAAACGGATTGTGCTGGATCTTTCTAAGTCTATCTGTTGGAGGTTTCCAGGGAATTTTTCTAGTGCTTATCTGATTAACTGGGGCCAATTCACTAAGCTCCCAAGTAATGGAATCTGCTTTGAGCTTCAAGACATGGAAACAAAGACACGTAGACAAAGATGGCTGAGATAAAAATTCCTAGTACAACAAAGGCTATGTTGTAGAGACAGAGAAAGACCTTAGGACAGAATTTATAGCCACGGGGGTGGGTGAGGACCAGGTACCTCAATCCTAAAGGGTGCATGTGTGACAGAGTGAGAGGCCTCCTTTTCTATCTAACTAGCTGGTACATCACTGTTTTGGGGGCACTCAACTGATTTTGAATCTAGTACAAGACTACCAAGAGCTACCAAGAACTAAGGAAGACCCACACGGTGCCTACCCACACAGGGTGGAAACCGGGCAGAAGGAACATGAGGTTAGGAGAAAGAATTTTTGCTGTATAAGAGTTTATACTTTTTGAGGTTTGAACCACGTAAATGTATTACTCCTTTGTAAAATTAAATGGAAAAAAATGCGTATAAAGTTTGATTTACTCTGCTATTTTGAAAAAATAAATATCATATCAAATACAACATTTCGAGTAGGCAGCTCTTCTGAAATTAGAGGTTACAAAAGTACATATTTCTAGGTGTGGAAAACACCATTCATCGAGGAGCTCCGAGCCCCTTCATTTGTGCTCTGCCTTAGTCTAGAGACAGGGATGTCATGGGGCTGGCACCCTTCAGGATTGGCTGAGGTCACACTCAGTGACAATCAACATGACAGGTGGGACTAGGTGGTGAGCAGGTGGCTACCTGCAAGGCTATAGCATAAGAGTCAACACCAGGGCAGTGATTAATGACCCTATTGGCAGAGAGGAGGGCCTCTGGAGAAGCCAAGTGCCAAGGAGGGAGCCCCTGCCCAAAAGGTGAGAGAGGTAGGAGGGATGGGAATAGCCACCAAAAAGCAGATGTGCAGACAGAAGGAAACTAAGAGAGGAATTCCATGCCAAAGCATGACGTAAGTGAAGGAAGAAAATTTCACCCTGGTGGGTTTCAGCTGAAAAGCGCGGTGTAGAAACCTACACAGTGCATAGGAGCAAATCAGCAAATCAGAGAGGCCCTGGCCACACAGACTGAGCTGGAAGACATCTAGGGGAGAAGCCAGGGTAAAGAGGGGCATGTGCCAAAGCTTGGAACGTGGAGAAGTTAAAATAGAACTGAAGTGTGATCTGGTCACCCAGAGGGAGGATGCATAAACAAAGTAAGGGGAGACTGTGTAGAGGAGAAAAGTTTACTCTAAAAAGTCAGCAGCAGTGAGAGATTTGATTTCAGCTACAGCCATCCCAGAACCCCTATGGGGAGGTAGATAGGGCAGCTCAGAGGAAGGAAGGCCAGAAGGGCTCTCTGGGGCCTCTCCTTTCATGGGGATAAGATATCTGGCAGCCTCCGGAACGGGGCCCTGCATGGGAGACAAGCAGGTTTCCCTTGAGCCATAAAATCCCTCCTCTGGGCTCCCGGGGGCACCAGTGTGCAGTAGGTTGCCCAAGGGTACCGAGCAGTTACAGATGAAAACAATCCCTTTTAGCCCAAAGGCCATCCTCTCTCTCCCTGTTCAAGGACAGAGGGCTGCAAGACCTGAGATCTGAGTGTCACCACACTCGTCCCCAGGGGCCTTTAAGCACTGGCTCAGAAAAGCCCTGGAGTGTCCGGGGCTCTGTGGGGTAAGGTCAGTGCACACAGTTCCAAGACAAGCAAAGAAAGCCGGCTCTGTAATTTCCTAACACCGAGGGAGGAAACAGAACGAGCGCAGACCAGATACCTTCCCGAAAAGCACAGCTGGCAAGCACACCCACACTGTGAGGCTGCAACTCCCTGAACTAATTAAAAGGCAGAGCAATGAGAATGTCTGGATTGCGCGCGCGCGTGCGTGCGTGCGTGCGTGTGTGTGTGTGTGTGTGTGTGTGTGTGTGTGTGTGTGTGTGTGATGGGTGGATAAGAGCTCAGGCAGAGAGAATTCCTCTGTGGGATGGGAGATAGCCAAGGCAGGCTACCATCTTCCTTCTGATTTCCCTTAAGGACAGAACTATAGGCAAAGGGCTCAAGTGGTACCACAAAGGAACTGGTGTGGCCATTAGGGGAGAAATAACCTCCAACCTATAAGGGGGCATTTTAGCATTTCAGTCTCTAGGAGGTGTTTTTCTCTCTTTCTTTCTAAGTTTAAACACTTATTGTTTGAGTCTAACCCTGCTTGGAGCCAGAATGGGCCAAATCAATATTAAGAGTTTTTTCTGCTTTGTGAATCTATGAAAAGGAAAATTATTTCTTATTCTTTCCTGATAACACTCTTATCAGGTTTGGAAAATTCCCCTGGTGCAGAAAGCCTGAAGCACATTCATATCTGTAGACTGGGGGTCCCAGAGGGAGCCCAGTTGGCAGGTTCCCTTCAGGGGGTCTGTCCACCTCAAGGGCCACCAGGAGAGTTATTTGTTGAGTGTGTTGGGAATGTAGCTGAACTGCAGGATGCCAGATAAACTCTGACATCAAAAAAGAGAACAGAGGCAGCGTGTCCCTCATCTCTTCCCTGGGGAGGGCCCTGGTGGAGATTGAACTTTATCCTGGGACAGTGAAGGATCGCACTGTCCAGGCTTATGAGAAAGAAAGAAGACTTTTGAGCAAGATACTGGGAGGTGTCTTAACTGACCCTTAGCCCAGACTCCACTGGGAATCGATCCCAAGTCTTTGGCAAAGAAGATTCTAAGTTGGAATCGCAAGAGAGCCCTTTGAGGCATCTAACAGAAGAGCTATGACTTTGGTGGGGGAGAGCCTGCCCCATCCCAGGTGGGTACCAGAAAGGAGGTGCAGCATCAGGACCAGCAGAGGTGGTGATGGTTGCCGCAGGTCACCTACAGAGTAGAGTGTGGCTCTGATCCCAGCCTCGGGAAAACTTGAATGGTCACTAAAAACTGTATGAGGCCCCTGGGACTCTGTCAGGTGAAAGCTGGGCTGTGCCTTCAGTGGGCTTGGAGTTTCAGTGACTTCACCAGGAGGGAGCTCAGAGTCTAAGACATATTCGTTGCCACTATGTTGCCCCTTTCTGACTGTGTCCCTCAGGCAGGCATCAGGTGGGGAGGTATTTTATACATAGGTTGGCATGTAAACTGGCAACATCCCTGGGAACACATCAGAAGGTATGAATTACCTGTCTTCGGAGAAAAAGAAACTAATGATTCAAAGGTTATCAACAATTTATCCAAACTCCCTTTTGTGGGAAGACTACCCATAAGCAGGGAATTATTGGGGAGGGAGGAAGGACATGGAGCTGTGTGTGCAAATCCCAACACACCCTCATTTTTCTAGAGAATTAAAAAATTGTCTTAGCACTGCAGACAGCAGCAGATGAGCTCCAGCTGTGTGCTCACCACCCACCCCCCCACATTTGGTTCTTCTTTGCCAGTGGTTGTCATCTCTGGTCCCTTTCACCCTGCCCAGGCTCTCAGCAGCTCTGAGGAACTTCTTTTGTTTTTTTTTTTTTTGTGGTACATGGGCCTCTCACTGTTGTGGCCTCTCCCGCTGCGGAGCACAGGCTCTGGACGCACAGGCTCAGCAGCCATGGCTCACGGGCCCAGCCGCTCCGTGGCATGTGAGATCCTCCTGGACCGGGGCACGAACCCGCGTCCCCTGCATTGGCAGGCAGACTCTCAACCACTGCGCCACCAGGGAAGCCCTCTGAGGAACTTCTGAGGCTGTGCAGAGAAGAGCTGAAGACCACTGCCCTATGCCTTTAGCACTGGAAAGAGAAATCAATTGTCTTTATTCCCAAGTCCTGTCCTCAACCAGTACTAATAACACTAGGTAATGTTTATTAAGTACTTAAGTACTTAAGTACTTAATATACCCATGTTCTGTATTCTCATTTTATCCTTACAACTCTATAAGGCTAGTTCTATTATTATATCCACCTTATAAATGAGGAAACTGAGTTATTCGCAGAAAGAGGAAGTGATTTGTCTGAGGTTGCACAGGCAGTCTAGTTCCCCACAGCCACTCTGCCGTGACTGTATTCTTGAACTTCAGGTATGGGATGAAGGCAAAATGGTAAGAAACATGAAACTTCTTAGGCCAACTTGGCTCATAGAGTCATCAGGGACCTGGAAAAGCTATTTGCTTTAATGACTCAGACTTGGGAATTCTGTTTCCTATTAAGATTCTGCCTCTTGGTATCCTGCAAACACTAGGGCAGATTATATAACTTCTCGATATACCCCTTTCCTTTGCCAGTGGAACAACTAAGTGGACCACGCATCATGCGTGGATTTGGAATAGGTAAAGAAGAGAAGTCAGGAATTAGAATGTCTGTTCAGTTTTGTAAATTGTGTGGTGTTCTGGCCTAGATGAGAGAATCACAGACTTTTAGAACTTTTAGAGCTTGCAGATCACAGAATCCATGTTAGGCAGGACCTTCAATATTATTGGGGTGAATGCCTCACCCAACACAAGTATCCTTCTAACCACACTCCTGACACAGTGCTGGGGCCCTTCAGGGCCAGGAGGCTCTTTAGGTCACCAGGAAGCCATCCCTTGTCTGCAAGGCATCCTTCTTCTGCCAAATGTACTCAGACATAGCACACCCTAGTGGTCTCCATCGCTGCTTCTTACATCGCACCATGTCGGCCTCCCTCCCACCAGAGTCTAACCCTGCCCTCTGGAGAGCCTAGAGTAAATCATATCCCATGGCTCCATGGCAGCCCTTGACACGAAGGTGAGCTGTGATGCCTCTCCTGGTGCTCTCTTTTCCGAGCTAAACCGTTTCAGCTTCTTCAATTGTCATTCACCCTTATTTCCACTGCCCTCACCATCTTTATTACTCTTCTCTGAATGCACTTGGTTTGCCAGTTGTTCCCCTAGCCTTCCATCTGATTCTACAGATATTGACTGAGTGTCTTCCAGGAAGATAGTAGATGCTGAGAATGCATAGAAAAAGCATAGTCTCTGTCTTGAGGGGCTCACTGTCTTGGGATGGGAAAGTGGAGTACTCGCAAGCAATTGCAACGTGGTGCGGGAAGTGCTATGACAGGGGCAAACCCAGGGGGCTCTGAAAGCCCAGTGGATGGGAAAACTGACAAGTGGAGGGGTGTTTGTGTGTGTATTGGAAACTGCACTCCAGAGGGGAGAGAGAGAGGACCAGGTCTGGGAGCTGCCTGTGGTTTGGAACTACTAGAATCAAGGTTGTGGGTCACTAGAGGATAAGAGATAGGCTTGAGGTCAACAGGGACCAGATCATGAAGGACATTGTATGAGACTATTCAGAGAGCAATAAGGAGCTACTGAAGGTTTGTAAGCAGGAGAGTGACACAATCAAATTTAGGTTTTTAAGAACAATCGCTCTACGTTGGAGAGAGTCCTGGAAGCAGCTATGAGGCTGGAGGCGGGTGATTCCATCGCCGGATCAGAACAGAGCACAGCAGGTCTCTAAACTTACTCTGGCAGCTGAGATTCTGTGGATGCTGCCTGAAATTGTGAGCTATACTTGTGGCCACAGCTCACTCTTGTTTCACATTCAGGGGCAAATAAACCTTCTCTGTAGGAATAGCAATGTTAGCTTTTTCCCAGCATCTATCTCTGCAACCAATTGTTTTCAATTTAATCTCATCAATTTCAGCCCCTCCTTTCAGGTCATTGAAATCTTTGTGCATCGTGATTCAGCCCCTTCATTTTTACTTAAGGGAAATACTGAAGGATTGGCCACAGGGCATGTGGGCTAATCAGTGGTAGAAGCAACGCTGAATCCAGGTGTCCTGACCCCTAAACCAGGCACCCTGTTATTCTGCCTCTCTAGGAAATTGATCTGTTTAGAGGAACTAGACTCAAGATTGACTAGCAGCAGCTTACTTGGAAGAACAGGTCTTAGCTTACAGACTCCAAAGTCAGGAAGGGGGGACCCTATACCCCTTTCCAGTATTTCTTCTTGTTGACAGAAATAATCCCTGAGTAAGAATCTACAATCAGCAGGGATGGCATTACAGGTCTTCAGGCAGCTGAAGGTCACAGCTGTTCAAACCCAATCATCGAGGCACTTGACAATGTCAGAAAGCTTGAAAGAATTTCATAGGGTGAAAAAAAATTCTTACAAGCTAATGAATGCTTAACAAAAGGTTCTCTATGGATCTGAACTACTTCAGAACGTAAAAGCTGTTCAGAGAGACTGGACAGGTGATGGGAAATGGGACACCCCTGCAGAGGAGGGGGAGTGGGGCAGGGGGCCGGCAAACAGAAAGCTTCCCTGGACGGATGCCTAGAGAATCAGGCTCCTTCTCAGTTAGGACCTAATCCCCTGGGTCTCCGACCGACTTTTCACCATAGCCCCATGAAACCTGGAGACTGGTTTCCCCTGGGCCCTGCTCATTAAAGTCTCTGACCCTCAGTCCTGGGAATCGGCACAGACTGTGTGCAGGGCCCTGTGCCCAGGCTGACCAGCGTATCCTAGGTCAGTCCATCCGCCACCCAGCACCACACCTTCATTAGCTCTTTTCCTCTTTGTTTACTTTTCCTTGATGTTAATGCTTTAAATCTTTTTTAAAACAGAGCAGACCTCTACTTCTAACCAGCTCATCCTGCATCTCCTCTGGCAAACTCATAGGACCTCCATCCTTTCCCGAGACTCAGCCCTTTCCCCATAACCCATCACCTCATTCCTCACTTGAATCCCCACCTCAAGTTCCACTAGTGCAATGCTTTCCCAGTATCCTCTGTTCTGAAGTCAAATGCCATTATGGAAACATCAGACTTGTCAGATGAGCAAGCACTTTATTGATGCCTTCCCAATAAGCATATGCTTGTCTTTGAATAACTGTGGACTGGCCAAATTTCACCAAGGTAATTTAGAGCAATGAGGAACAACCCCAAAATACACTCTTCAGGGAGAGACTGTAAATAAATCTTTATCTACTTTTCATATAACAGGCACCATAAGCATTGTTTTAAGAGGAGAAACAAATCAAGTCATATGCATTTTGCTCTGAGCCCTGGTCCTTACTGTCCAAGCTGGAAAGGAAGCCCCACAGCCTGAACTGAGACCATGACCATCTCCCCAACTCTTTCCCTGTAGTCATCAAAGCCCTCCTCAGTGAAGCCGCGGCCTGAACTTATCTGGTTTGAGATCGGGTAGCAAGAGCTTCACTAAAGCCGTCATGTTTTTTAAAGAGCATTTTCTATAGCGCTCTGTCTGGTTTCTCACACATCTTCGATGACACATGAAAAGCTTTGTTGAAGTGAAATGTATTTGTCTGTGTGCGGGTTACTCAAATTGCCTCTCTTCCTTGCCAGGAAATTCCGATATCTGGCAAGAGATGCCCACATAAAGTCCCACAAAGCAGAAAAGAAAAGCCTCGCTGTCACACAGGACTTCCAGAGGATTAAACACAAGCCAGAGTTTTTAATTTTTTTTAAAGAATAAGGTAAAATAAAAGCTTACTTCACTCACCCACTCAGCATGCCGCCTTTCAGAGAGGACAGATCACTGCCTGCTCTTGGCCATCGGAGACCCTGGCCACCGTAGCAATTTAGTGTCTTAACTTTAAACATACGACCAACTGAACAACTGCTGCATCCAGGTGAGTCTGAGTTTAACATGCCTCAGCCCCAGACTCCTCCAAAGCCAGCGTGCACTTACCTAATGACATGGTGCCGATGGGGCGTCAGACATGTGGGAATCAGAGGGCATCTGCTTTCAACCACAGAGCAGGGGGTGCTGGCGTCTCCCCTCCTTGGGAGCGGGGTGCAGTCCTGACCGCCCAGCCTCCAGCTGCCCAGCGGCTGGGGAATCACAAGGTGATATGATCAGGTCCAGACGGTTGCCGCGTGATTGCTTCATACCACAGGGTGCTTCCTGCCCTGAGCTAAAAGAATGAAGGAGGGGTTTTCTTAAGAAATGCAGCTTTTCGACAAAATTCCTTTTCTCTGTGTGTACAAGAAGGTGCACTGCAACATTATCTGTAAGAGGAAATAACTGGGAAAAAAATGCTTGCCGACTGGGGACTGAAATAAATGATGGTATTTCCATATAGTGCAATTAAAAAAAAAAAAAGAGGAGGATCTGTCTTTGCTGCTAAGGTCTCTAATGTGTACTGCAGAGTGAAAAAAAAAACATCAGATAGTACTTGCAGTAAGGTCCAAATTGCATGTATTTTGTACATGCTTAGAAAAAATGTGTAGAGCAATTCACAAGAAACTTGGAATAGTGGAGACCTTGAGGAGTAGAACTGGGGCAGGAGGAGTGATCTTACTTTTTGGCTCTTTTTTAGATTGTCTTTTTTACCTTGTGTATGCACATAGTACTTTTAAAATAAAAGGAATTTTTAAAAATTCCTTTCTTGCCTAATGAAAAGTATTTTTTCAGCTACACAGGAGCCTCCAATAAACAAAACTAAACTTCTCCATCATCAATCAAGCTGCAGGGGATGACTGTGAAAAGAGAAACTCAATATCCTAGAAAAGAATATTGAACAGTAAATCTCAGTGAGTTTGGTGAAGGGAGAGGTCTTCAGAAAATACATTCTGATACTGCTCCAAGTTGAGAAACACTGAATTAAATATACTGCACCTTATTTTTATAATTTTATATGATAGAAAATTTTAGCATATAAAGTAAATAGTATAGTGAACTCTCACGTACCCAACACCAAGCTACATTAATTTACATGGTTAATCCTGCTTCACACCTAACCCATCTCCCACTCTCCTGCCACCTGCCAAACATCATGTCCTTTTATCTGAGGGTATGTATTCTTATAAGAATGCTCTCTTTTTTAAACATTACCACCATACTACTAAGATATGTTTTTATTTTTATTTTTTAAAATTAAAAAAAAATTATTTTATTGAAATATAGTTGATTTACAATGTTGTGTTAATGTCTGCTGTACAGCAAAGTGATTCAGTTATACACACACACACACACACACATATATACATTCTTTTTCATATTCTTTTCCATTATGGTTTATCACAGGATATTGAATATAGTTCCCCACGCTATATAGTAGAATCTCATTTAAAGATATGTTTTTAAAACTTGTCAATAATCCCTCATATCATTAAATATCTAGTAAGTATTCAAATTTCCAAACAAGAGTTATACAGGGTGTTTTGTTGCTATGTCTACTATGTCTATACTATGTTCTCTCTCTCTGTTTTTTCCTTGCAGTTTATTTGTTGAGGAAACCAAGTCATTTGTCCTGTAGAATTTCCCACATTCTGGACTTCGCTGATTATATACCTGTGGAGTTTTTTTAGCATGCTCTTCAGTCCCTTCTTTTTTCTGTAAATTGGTAGTTAGATCTAGACTTGGTTTGATTGGGGTCTAATTCTTTGGCCATAATAGATAATGTCCTGTGTCTTTCTGGGATCCTAGCTGCCCTTGATGATTATGATTGACTGAAGTGTATCCCCCCAAAAAAGATATGTTGAAGTCCTAAACTTCATGCCCATAGATGTAATCGGGTTAAAATGAAACCCACCCTAATCCAGACCTTATTAGAGGAGAAACATTTGAACATAGACAGACTCAGGGAGAAGATGTTCATGTGACCACAAAGGCAGGAATTGGAATGTTGTGTCTACAAGCCAGGGAATGCCAAGGTGTGCCAACAAACAGCAGAAGTTAGAAATGGAAAGGAGGGATCCTTTCCTAGATTTTCAGAGGGAGCGTGCTCCTGCCAACACCTTGATTTTAGACTCTAGACTCCAGGACTGTGAGACATCAAATTTCTTTTTTAAGCTACCCAGTTTGTGGTTCTTTGTTATGGCAGCCCTAGGAAACTAATACTTTTATCTTTGCCTAGAATCATTATTTCTTTTAGGACTTGTCAAATGGTGACATTCCTTAATTATTAGCTGGAATACTTCTATAAAAAGAAACATCTCCGGGCTTCCCTGGTGGTGCAGTGGTTGAGAGCCCACCTGCCGATGCAGGGGACACGGGTTCGTGCCCCGGTCCGGGAAGATCCCACATGCCGTGGAGCGGCTGGGCCCGTGAGCCATGGCCGCTGAGCCTGCGCATCCGGAGCCTGTGCTCTGCAACGAGAGAGGCTACAACAGTGAGAGGCCCGTGTACCGCAAAAAAAAACCAACAAAAAACCCATCTCCCCCACTACTATTTTGTTACTCTGAAGTTCATATGGCAAAGATAGAAAACAGGTTTACTCGCCTGTTTTCAGAACAATTAAGTTGGTTTCCCAATATCATCCAACAGTGATTATAGGATTCTTTTTTTAGCATGATTATAAACTTGTGAATTTTCAACATGATTCACATGTTTCAATTCTTTTCCATTATTCATGTTTAAATTGTCCCATTTGTGGCTAGTTAGAGCCTTGACAAGTTGACTCTGAGTCCCTTTGACATGACCCCAGGAATTTCAAGTATGTTGTGATGTTCCAGGCTGATCATGTGCATTTCCTGCCTCAGACCAGAGCCATCCATTTCCCCAAGAAGCCCTGGTTCCATTTAGTGGGAAATAGTATTAAGAGACTATAAACTGGCACTAGATTGTAAACTCGCACATTCCGTGTGACTGATCACTGTTTCTAGGCCTCTTCAGTGGACAGAACTAGGAAAAAGATTTTCAAAATAAGAAAATGTATCAACAGTTCATACTAATATTTTCCATTCAAATTTGATTATAAAATGTTTACTACATTTTTAAATTCTATATTTGCATCTCTGTCTCTTATGGTAAAATTCCTGGTTTCTATTAACATTAGCATAATTACATATTTCCTTATTTTATATCTAGCTAATAATTTCAGAATAATAACACAAATATTATTACTAACAACATGAATATTGAAAAGTTTAAGACTTTTTTTGGAGTTCTTCTTGCCTTAGGATTTCTCCCACCAGGATGTACTACAATTTACTCTGTTAAAAATCTCTTGAAATAATTCCCCTCTGTGTGGTTGGCCACCAACTCAATATACAGTTAAAAACATTTTGTTTTATTTTGATTTTAAGGAATTGCCTTTTTTCAATTTTGATTTAATTTAGTCTACATATAACATAATACAGTCTACATACAAGTCTACAATAACATAATACAATCACATGGGTATAAACTTGAAAGGCGCTAGATTATGGGAAAACAGATCTGTATAGAGCTATTCATGCAGGTAAAGGCACTTATTTTTCTGGAGGGACACACTGTTAACTGCTACCTATGGGGGCCGGGGAAAGGGCTGAGCCTCTACCAAGAGGAGTGGGTTTCTTGGTGGTGAAGAGTCAGGTGGCTGGAGAGGGAACCGCTACCTCTAGGACCCTGCAGTACATTCACATGTCTGTTGAGCACGCACCACGTGCTGGTGCACTACTAGCGCAGGACTAGTTAACGCAAGAGCACAACATACAATGAGTAGTTAGTGTGGCAGGCACTTTGTTAAGCATTTGGCCTATATTGCATCATCCTCAAAGCTACCCTAGAGACTAATATTCTCTTTCATCAGGAAGCTGATCCTTCCATGGGATCATTAACTTTCCCAGGGTCACACAGCTAGTAGTGTGGGAGCTGGGATTCCAATCTGCTTGTCTCTTGTCACAGCTCTAGCTTTACCCACAACTCCCACCTCCTGCTCTGTTTCTAGGCACCTGGCCCTTCCGGTTCCTCCACCGGGCCCCACTTTTCTAGTCTCCGCGACTTGCCCTGAGACACACTTTTACCCAACCCTTCCTTGCTCAGTTAACTCCTACCCATCCCTCAGCTTAATATTCAGATATCATTCCTCAAGGGGAGCCTTTCTGAAGGTAGCGCCTCCCCTGTTGTCCTTATGCTACCATAGCATCACGTGTTCAGTCATCAGTGCTCCCCACAACCTGGGCTCTTGGGGGAGAGGAGGGTGTCTGACTGTCTTAGTTATTGAAAACCACAAGTCTTGGTAATGGATCATGGTAGGGTCCCAATTTCCTGACACTAATATATCTCTTGGCCAACATGAGAAAAAGCAGTTAAGTGGGAAGGACAAGATGGGGGGAAGGAGTGGTCAAAGCCAGCGGCTGAGTTTCTAGCAGTCAGATTTAATCGTAGAAAACTTTGAGAGAGACAGCGTGGGCACTGAATTTTAGGCAATTCATTCTTGTATAGGAGGCAGGGTGTGGAGAGACTACCCAGGGGTTAACAGAATCAACAAAGTGGCCACAACTTCTAATTGGGAGATGACATCCCTCAGGGCCTGTATGTGGCTAGGAGGCTAGCCTGCCTGTGCTCACCATCCCCATTCATCCATCCATTTGTTCACAAATATTTACTGAGCTCTGCTCTGAGCACTGAGGAAGAGGGCAGAGAACAAAAGAAAGCCCTTGACCTCAGAGGGCTTACATTCTATTGGAGATGACAGTTAACTATTAAACAAATATAGAAGGTGTCAGGTAGACGCAAGCGGCATGACGAAAATAAAACAGGGTAAGACAATTAGCAAGCGATATGAAGGGCTGTTTGGGCATAGGGGTCAGAGAAGACCCCTCTTTGAGAGAAACCTGGGTGAAAAAGAAAGTAAGCCTCACACAAACCGAGGGGAAAGGCGTCCCAGGGCAGCATTAGTCATGTTGATAGAATGTCATTAGAAACCCGAGCCTCTTCCTTTCAGCGCTTGTAAGTAACTGCCTAGTATTTAAGTCGTTCAGGAAATGAGGATGCAGTCAGCAACACACGTACTCCTGGGTACAGGCACTTTGCTAAAGCACTTTCGGCCCCGGGAATGGCTTATGGCAGCCACAGTAGCCCCTTCCCACCCTTGCAGCGGCATCAGGCCTCTCATGCTCACCCCTCCCCACCTCTCCTGCCTCTAGGAAGAGAACCCTCCCCCCGCATTTCATCTTGAACTTGGGGCCAGCGAATCCTGGGGTGACTCATGCTCCTGTTGCCCTTGGCCTCCACCTGAAATGTGAACCCCTCAGGACACGTCTCCTTACCCTCAGCCCTGCCTTGTTTCACCGTCCTTCCTGCTGACTCCTTCTCCCACTGCTCCTGGGATTCCCTCCCGTCCTTCCCTGGTGTGACCTCTGGGGCCCCACGAAAGACAGACAACACCCCAGACCTCAGCCTCTCCTCCAAATGCTCCCGCACTCCTCTGTGAAGTCTTCTCAGCCTTCCTTTACCACCTTCTCCAGGGAAGGCTGCCCATTCTCCTACTTCCTGTCCTAGACCCCCAGTGCTTTGCTTGTCCCCTCCTTTATAGAAACGAGCTTTTGTTAGGGGAACCACTGCCTGAAACCGCCCACCCTGGCCAGGTACCACAGTAAGTATTTGCATGAATTATCTTGTGACAGGAGGTCCTGGTAAGGAATGAGGAAGTAACAAGCTACCACCAACCGTAATAATTTGGGAAAGGTCAAAAGGAGAAAGGAGACACCAGTCCATAGGTCCTACCAACCTCCCAGAATCCTCCTCGCTGGAATCCATCTTGGCTGAGTGATGCTCGCGTCACCAGGAAGGACCCTGAGGCAGAATGATTGGCCAGAGACAACGCAGAAACCAGCCCCACTACCGTAAAACCTGAGACTGTGAGCCACGTGGCAGAGCAGTCCTCCTGGGTCCCCTTACCCTCCTGCTCTCCACCCAGGCGCCCCTTCACAATAAAGGCTCTAGCTTTGTCAGCACGTGTGTCTCCTCGGACAATTCACGTCCAAGCGTTAGACAAGAGCTCACTCTCGGGCCCTGGAAGGAGTCCCCTTTCTGCAGCTCTTTGATTTTCATGCCATCCATCTCTTCTCCCCTCTACTTTTCTGGGTCTCCGATAATCATTATTAAGGGATTGACTCAGAAAGTTTCTTCCACTCCAACCCTCACCATCACCTGGGGAAATGTCAAAATCTGGCTTATGATTCTCTTAAAACCCTGGTCTCACAATTCCTTGGCTTTTTCAAATGCAATGACTTTTATCTGCTCTCTACTCAGTCACTTATGGCCATCCAGTGATCCAAAACACAAGCACAGAGACTGGAAAAGAAAATGGAGACAGGTGAATAGGAAGCAAAGCCAAGATGGTGGGAGCCAGGATTTTCTCTAGAAGCAGGGCTGGGAAGCTCAAAACTTCACTGTGAGGGTGAATTTGACATGCTTTATGGGTGATTTCATTTGGTTTAAAAACTTACTTGGGGGACTTCTCTGGTGGTGCAGTGGTTAAGAATACACCTGCCAATGCAGGGGACACGGGTTCCATCCCTGGTCCATCCCTACTGAGCCTGCGCTCCAGAGGCTGTGAGCCACAACTACTGGAGCCTGTTTGCCTAGAGCCCGTGCTCCGCGACGAGAAACCACCGCAATAAGAAGCCCAAGCACAGCAACGAAGAGTAGCCCCTGCTCACCACAACTAGAGAAAGCCCGCGTGCAGCAATGAAGACCCAATGCGGCCAAAATAAATATACATAGATTTATCCAAAAAAAATTAAAAAAAAAACTTACTTGGCCTGGTCAAGAATAAGAACATTCTGGTTAATAAAATAGTTTTGTTTAAAGATACATATTACTAAATGTACAAAAAATCATAAAATACATTGAAACCTCACTGAATATCACTTAACCATTGTTTGCTGAATAATAACATCCATTGAATTTTCAGAGCACTTTTGCACATCTTATTTCATTTTGATCTCAAAACAGTCCTGTCCTGGCTCTCTGGTATGATCCTAAAATGAATCAGGCCCATTTTTTTGGAATCTAGACATCGGTACATTGGATCAACTGAGGCTGGCTTCACCAAAAGGTACTCTGGGGGCCCAGGGGAGGGCTGGTAGGAAAAGAAAGGTAACCAGCATGTGGAGTAGAGAAGATAGACCAGTTCTGCAAGGTCCAGCTGACTGAATAATTTTCTCCTAGTCTGATGGGTCTATAACAGGGGTCAGCAAACTTTCTGTAAAGAGGTCAAAAGTAAGATAGTAAAAAAGAAATAGCATAGCTATGCTCCAGTAAAACTTTATTCATGGACACTGAAATTTGAATTTCATTTTTACATACCACAAAATATTACTTTTAATTTTTTTCAACCATTTACAAATGTAGAAACCATTCTCAGCTCAAGGGCTACTTAGAAACACCCAGTGAACAGGACTTGGCCAATGGGCCTCAGTTTGCCGACCCCTGGTCTGTGCAAATACACCCATAAAGGAACTTAGCAACTGGCATTTTGTTCATGGACTAATAGTGGTAACAACAGCTGCCATTCTGAACACTTTATGCCAAATACTATGAAAACGGTTTACATACTTATTATCATTTAGTCTTCATATAATCATGCAAGTTATGCCCTCCACACTTTATAGATGATGAAAACAGGGCTCCGGGTGGATCATCTGCCAGAGATCACACAAGTAAGGCTAGGAGATTCCCCATCTGTCTACAGAGATTATGCTCTGAACTAGTACACGTGAATGCCCCAGGCTAGCTCTCCACCATACACATGTCTGGGTCTCAAGTCCCCTCACTCTACCTATCCATCCTCCTACATCTTCCTGCTGTTTGGCTATTTTGACTCTGGCTTTCACCTGTGTTCCCCACCTTAAGATTTATCTTCTCCATGACCTGGCAATTATTCAGACTGGACACCAGGAAATCTGTCTGTTCAACTCTATATAAATCCATAGGTTTGGGTCAAGGAAGCTTAAGCAAGGATGAGGTGCCTTTTCTGGGGTAGATGGGAGCTGCTGGAGCCAAAAGGTGAGTTTCACCTAAAGCCCTTACAAAATGCTGAGTGTCAAAGCCAGAAAAACCCAGACCAATGTGAAGTCAAAGGTGGGAAGATCTAGGAGGGAGGGGCACCAAAGGTCAGGTCATGAGTGGAACTGGAAGGGAAGGGAAGAAAACTCAAGTCCAGGTTAAGTCCAAAATGGATAGATGGGAAAGATATACCATGTTATTGGATTAGGAGAATCAATATTGTCAAAATGACTGTACTATCCAAGGCAATCTACAGATTGCCATCCTTATCAAATTACCAATGGCATTTTTCACAGAACTAGAACAAAAAAAACCCTCAAAATTTGTATTGTGACACAAAAGACCCTGAATAGCCAAAGCAATCTTGGGAAAGAAAAATGGAGCTGGAGAAATCAAGCTCCCTGACTTCAAACTATACTACAAAGCTACAGTAATCAAAACAGTATGGTAGGGCTTCCCTGGTGGCACAGTGGTTGAGAGTCCACCTGCCGATGCAGGGGACATGGGTTCATGCCCTGGTCTGGGAAGATCCCACGTGCCGCGGAGCGGCTGGGCCCGTGAGCCATGGCCGCTGGGCCTGCGCGTCCGGAGCCTGTACTCCACAACGGGAGAGACCACAACAGTGAGAGGCCTGCGTACCAGAAAAACAAACAAACAAACAAAAAAAACAGTATGGTATTGGCACAAAAACGGAAATATAGATCAATGGAACAGGACAGAAGCCCAGAAATAAACCCATGCACTTATGGTCAATTAATCTATGACAAAGAAGGCAAGACTATACAGTGGAGAAAAGACAGTCTCTTCAATAAGTGGTGCTGGGAAAACTAGACAGCTACATGTAAAAAAATGAAATTAGAACATTCTTTAACACCATACACAAAAAGAAACTCAAACTGGATTAAAGACCTAAACGTAAGACCAGATACTATAAAACAGAGGAAAACATAGGCAGAACACTCTTTGACATAAGTTGCAGCAAGATCTTTTTTGATCCGTCTCCTAGAGTAATGGAAATAAAAGCAAAGATAAACAAATGGGACCTAATTAAACTCAAAAGCTTCTGCACGACAAAGGAAACCATAAACAAAATGAAAAGACAGTCCACAGAATGGGAGAAAATATTTGCAAATGATGCAACTGACAGGGATTAATCTCCAAAATTTACAAACAGCTCATGTGGCTCAATATCAAAAAAACAAACAACCCAATCAAAAAATAGGCAGAAGACCTAAATAGACATTTCTCCAAAGAAGACATGCATATGGCCAAGAGGCACATGACAAGATGCTCAACATCACTAATTTTTTAAAAAATTTATTTATTTTGTTTATTTATTTTTGGCTGTGTTGGGTCTTCATTGCTGCGCACAGGCTTTCTCTAGTTGTGGTGTGTGGGCTTCTCATTGTGGTGGCTTCTCTTGCTGTGGAGCATGGGCTCTAGGCATGCAGGCTTCAGCAGTTGCAGCACACAGGCTCAGTAGCTGTGGTGCACGGGCTTAGTTGCTCCACGGCATGTGGGATCTTCCCGGACCAGGGCTCAAACCCATGTCCCCTACATTGGCAGGTGGATTCTTAACCACTGCGCCACCAGGGAAGCCCAGCAACACTAATTATTAATCAAAACTACAATGAGATATCACCAATCAGAATGGCCATCATCAAAAAGTCTACAAACAATAAATGCTGGAGTGGATACGGAGAAAAGTGAACCCTCCTACACTGTTGGTGGGAATGTAAATTGGTGCAGCCACTATGGAGAACAGTATGGAGGTTCCTTAAGAAACTAAAATAAAGCTACCATATGATCCAGCAAACCCACTCCTGGGCATATACCCTGAGAAAAACATGGTTCGAAAGGATACATGCACCCCAATTTTCCCTACAGCACTATTTACAATAGCCAAGACATGGAAGCAACTGAAATGTCCATCAACAGATGAATGGATAAA
Source organism: Lagenorhynchus albirostris (assembly GCF_949774975.1). Classification (NCBI taxonomy): domain Eukaryota; kingdom Metazoa; phylum Chordata; class Mammalia; order Artiodactyla; family Delphinidae; genus Lagenorhynchus; species Lagenorhynchus albirostris. Next base: position 103,916,372 of record NC_083096.1, on the reverse strand, counting down.
GAAGATGTGGTACATATATACAATGGAATATTACTCAACCATTAAAAAGAATGAAATAATGCCATTTGCAGCAACATGGATGGACCTGGAGATTATCATACTAGGTGAAGTAAGTCAGACAGAGAAAGACAAATATCATATGATATCATTTATACAGTATGTGGAATCTAAAAAAAATGATACAAATTAACTTATTTACAAAACAGAAACTCACAGACTTAGGGAATGAACTCATGGTTACCATGGGGGAAGGGTAGAGGAGGAGGGATAGATTGGGAATTTGGGATTGACATGTACACACTGCTATATTTAAAATAGATAACCAACAAGGTCTTACTGTATAGCACAAGGAACTCTGCTCAATATTCTGTAATAAACTAAATGGGAAAAGAATTTGAGAAAGAATAGATACAACCATATGTATAACTGAATCACTTCGCTGTACACCTAAAACTAACACATTTTAAGTCAACTATACTCTAATATAAAAATTTTTTAAAAACCCAAAATGCAAGGATGGATGGATGGAGCAGAGAGCTCCAAGGCCATCCTTCAACTGTGGTCAGCTTTGAGGGACATTGGGCAGGCAGGCCTGACTTGAAGGTGCATGGTCAGAGCAGACAGGCTCATCTTGGGACTCCCCTACTGGGAGCAGCAGTGTTCCTGGGTACCACTCTGCATCTTCAGCTCCACTGTTATTGATCCAGGCCCTAGAGGAATGTTTCCCAGATGGGTCCAGATGAAACTAGCCATGTACTATAGAAAATTGGGGCTCAGTCCTACTAAGGCTGATATCTAAGGGGCATTTTTAGCTGTGCTGACACTGGTGGGACACTGTGGTTCCAGAGAAGTCAGTTCATTTTGAGGCCAGTCCCTAGACAGCAGAGTCCAGTCCTGTGGGAAGAGCGACAGAGAGGTCATGGAAGGAGTCCAGTCCCTCAGAGAAAGTGCCGTCGGTCAGGAAATCAGTGCCGAAGGCCAGTTCTCTTAAGTACCCAGCAATCACGCCAGAAGATGAGGAGGGACAGTGTCCTCTGGGGCCACCAAGAGGAGCACCATGTTCCAGGAGGTACCAACTCAAAGAGGTGAGACTCCAGTGGGCTCCCAGGCTTGGAAGGCTGTGAGGACCTCAGGGTAGGACAGGCTGTCTTAAATAATACCCCTAAGTCACAAACCTAAAGGTTAGTATAAGCTTGATAAATTTAACTGTAACCCTTAAGCACTTCCGTTCATCAGAAGAACCATGAAGAAGTGACAAGACAGGCCACAAACTGGAAGAAGATATTTGCAACATATACAACCAACAAAGGGATGATATGCAGAATATATAAAGAACTCCTACAAATCAATTCTATTTAAAAAGAAAGGGCAAAACGCATGAATTAGCAAAAACTAAGAAGACTGACAACATCAAAGGATGTGGAACATTCCACTCTGGCAGAGTGTAGATTAGTTTAACCACTTGGGAAACCTATTTAATATCATATAGTAAAGTTGAAACTATAAATACCCTATCACCTAGGAATTCCACTCTTACCCTAAGCTAGGGTTTCTCAACCTCAGCACAATTGACATCTTGGACCACATCATTCTTTGTTATAAGGGGCTGTCCTGTGCGTTGCAGGATATTTAGCAGTATCCCTGGCCTCTGCCCACTAGATGCCAGAAGCAATGCTCCACACCACAGTCATAGAAACCAAAAATGTCTGGAACATTTGCTGAATGCTCCTGACATTGCTAAAACATCAGCCCTGGCTGAGACCCACGGCCCTAATCTCCTGTGCACTAACAGAGTTCTACAAAAATGTTCATAGCAGCACTGTACAAAATAACAAAAAGCATAAGCGCACGCACGCACGCGCGCACGCGTGCACGCACGCACACACACACACACACACACAAAGACTGGAAATGACGTGCATATCCAACAAAAGAATGGACAACTAAATTGTGGTAAATAAGTGCAATGAGATACTACACAGTTCTAAAATGAATAAAGTTCTCTCAACAATAAATGACCCTCATGAATGTTGGGGAAACAAAGTTGTAGGAGAATATGTTCAGTGTGAATGTTTCTATAAAGTTTAAAACGTGCAGAATTAAATAGCATACTAGCTAGGGTGACCTACGTAGGTAGTGTGGTAGACTGTACTCCCACAAGATGGCTGCAACAGCATCTCTGTTCCCACCTGTTCTTCCAGAACCTGGCCACTTGGCCATCAAGAGGTAGAGGCAGTGATCCCTCCCCCTGAACCTGGTGGGGCTTTGTGTCTGCTTCAACTCACAGACGCTACGTGGCTTCTGAGGCTAGGTCACCAAAGGCCATACAGCTTCCGTCTGGTTCTCTCTCTTGGGGTGTTCAACCTGCTGTGAGGAAGCCCAGGCCACGCGGACAGGTCATAGGAGGAAGAACCAAGGGCCAGGCCTCAGGCCAGCTCCAACAGCCAGCTGGTACGTGAGTCATCTTAGAAATACGTAGAAGCCCCCAGCTGACCCGCCCCAGATGATGCTGAGTGAGGCTGAGGTGAGGATCCTGCCCACATTGCAGATACGGGAGGGAAGAAAGGTTGTTACTCTTTCATACCACTAAGTTTTGTGGTGGTTTTTTAAACAGCAATAGATTTCTAAAATGGACGGTAAGAAACTATAATGAAGAGCAAATGAATGATAACATAAAATTTAGGATCATGGTTACTGATGGGGAGAGGGTTGTGGACTGTGATGGATTAGGGGCCGTGGGGAGCACAAGTGGCTGAGTCTACTCTGATAGATGGTGAAACCACAGACCTTCCTACTCTTAGGCATCTGCTGTGCTGAAGGTGAGCAGTTCTTCCCAGCATTAAAGAGCTGAAGAACAGCTCGAGCCCCAGAGGGGAAGGTGTCCTGATTATATAGCATGGGCACAGCCAGAGGAAGGGCCAGAGGAAGTCTGTGCGTGGAATGTTCTCCCTAGGCAGTGCTCATCTGGTTGTTTAATCAACACTTACAGTTATCTGTTGACATTTTGGAAACAAAACCAAATGCCCTTGAAAGGACAAAGTGAGCTTTGTGCCTCTGAGCCATTAGGAATATTCAGATCTGGTCCTGAACTGTGGTGTGACCACTGGACACATCTTCCAGAGAGAAGGTCTTTGTGTGCAGACTTGGCTCTGGGTGAGGTTGTGATGTTGGAAAACTTGGACATTGGTGCTCCCTGTATGAGCTTCCCTTATCCCTCCTGAGAATTCCATGTTATGGGGATCCAGCATTTATCGAGCAGCGCAGACAGCAAACTCGAGGTCTCAAGGAGAATTGTGCTCAATTGTGGGGATTCCCACAAGGGCCAGCCAGGGGGGACTGGGGCTGGAACTGAGCAGCAGGACTCTTCTGGGAACTGGGGCAGATCACTCAGGTCTGTTCTTCTAATGAGCAGAGCCGCAAATGCCCTTCAAACAAGAAACAGTGCTCTGCTGGCTTCCCCCAAAGAGTGATCAGATTTAAAAAGAAAGACCCTCCCCCAAAAGGAGCTCTCTATAGAAAGTGCTTTGAAAACTCAAAAAAAAAAAGTATTGCTATTATTTGTTACTTTTCTATGGTAGAACCTGTGTCTATGTTTCTAAAGCAGAAAGCCTCAGAATCAAATGCTTGTGAGGCATAAAGTGTAATGGGTGAAGGGTAACAGGGAGTGGTGAGGACTGCGGCAAATGGGCCGAGGACAGGCCTTCATTAAGGAGGCCACCACTACTCAGCTCCAGCCCACTGCTGAGAAGAGGAGAGCCTGGCCTCGATGTATCCAACCTTCTGATGGTGAGGAAAAGCCAGAAATTCAGATACTTCCATAATTTTTTCACATAAGGAATCACAATTTTAAAATAATGTGCCAGCTAAACCCTCTATACATATGAGTAGTATTAGATGTGCCAAAAGGGATATAACTGCCTTGCAGGGTTGTGAAGAGGTAAAATGAGATAGCATAGAAATAACTGTAATTAAGTAGTGAATATGCATCAGAAAACCCTGTATACATAATAAAAACAATAGGTCAGAGTCTACTGACAAACTGTATTTTCCAAAGACGACGGCAATAATATCTCCTATCCCACCTGCTATTTTTATTATGTAACCTTGACACTCCTTTCATCAAGTGGTGGGGGCTACTTTCCCTCCCCTTGAACATGAGAAGGACTCTATGATTTCCTGAAGCCACAGTACGGTGGAAGTGACACTATGTGGCTTCTGAAGATAGGTCACAAAAACACCATGCAATCCCGCCTTGCTCTCTGGGGTGCTCACTTCTGTAGCCCAGCCTCCATGCTATGAGGGAGCTCAAGCAGCCTGTGGAGAGATCCATGCTGAGAGGAACAAGCTCACACACCCAGCTGGGCTCCCTGCCAGAGCCAGCTCCAACTTGCCAGCAATGTAAGTGAACCATCTCCAAGTAGGTCCCCCAGCTCCCATCTGAGCAGCCCCAGCTGAGACCATGTTGAGCAGACAAGGTCTGCTCAGGCCTGCCTGAATTGCAGATTCATAAGTAAAACAAACTGATACTATTCTTTTAAGTCACTAAGCTTTGGGTGGTTTTTTTTTTTAATAAATTTATTTGTTTATTGGCTGTGTTGGGTCTGTTGGTGCGTGCGGGCTTTCTCTAGTTGCAGCGAGCGGGGCCTACGTTTTGTTGCAGTGCACGGGCTTCTCAATGCAGTGCCTTCTCTTTGTTGCAGAGCACGGGCTCTAGAGCACAGGCTCAGTAGTTGTGGCGCACGGGCTTAGGTGCTCCATAGCATGTGGGATCTTCCAGGACCAGGGCTTGAACCCGTGTCCCCTGCATTGGCAGGTGGATTCTTAACCGCTGCACCACCAGGGAAGTCCCCCTTTTTAAAAAAAATAAATTTTGGGTGGTTTTTTATATAGCAGTAGATAACTGGAACAGGGCCAAAAATTAAAATTTGAAGCCAGAGACATTCCTAGAAGGGTGAAGAAAGAGACCCAAGGCCAACTCAGGAACTCCTGAAGCACAGGAATGCAATTTTTAGGTCAAAAGGAAAAGGTGTTTTTCTTCCTGATTTCCCAGGCTGAGACAGGACTCACTGAGACAAATAATGGAGGGGAATGGACCATCTGAGCTTTAATTCAGTGCCAGGCTGAGGAGGGAGTTATAACCCTTCCACATCTGGGTGTGTAATCAGTCCACATCCTTTTCAAGTTTGAAGACTGAGCATTTTTATTTACCATCTAAGCCAGTACTCCTCAAACTGGCTTAGATGGTAAGTACCGCACACACTACTCCCCACAACCAACTTTCATAGACGGGGGTCTGGGAAGCTGCATTTTCAACTTCAAAGATGATTCTTTTGTACCAATTTAGAAACCTATAGTCCACTCACCTCCCATGTAACCCTTTCAGACACATTCTTGGAGTTTATTTCTTGGCAAAGTGCTCATGGTTTAACATTTAAGCAGCCCATGGCTTTGTCAGGGGAAGAAGCAGGTGTTTCAGGCAGTGGCCCTTCATCCTCAGGGACTGGATATAGTGGGCTTGGCATTCCACTTGAAGAGGTGGAGGGAAGGGGGCATCCTACACAGGTGGTGGGTGAAAACTTAAAATGAAATAAAATCAGAGATGGCTGTGTAGCAGAGCTTCTTCTGCTGGCAGAGACCTTTACAATTCCTCCCACAAACCCTCCTATAACCCCACTCTTAATCCACAGCAAGTCTCTTTCTCAGTCCTGACCGCCGCCTAGGACCCCACCTAGAAGTGCCTACCCTCCAGTAGCAGAAAGAATTTAGGCTGCCAGAACTTAACTAAAAGTTGGAGAGTATGTGATTTTAGTAAAAAAAAAAAAAAAGATAACTGAACATGTTGTTAAAATATTTTCTCTTGAAGCAAATGAAGACATGGAATCTAACATGTGAAGGCCTGTTATGTGCAGGGTGCTTTCTAGTCACTACAGGGGAAAGCAGATGGGCCCTTTGCATCAGACAAAAGCTGGAAGATGTTATATGCAAGTGGTAAGAATATGTTTGTAATATTATCCTATTTTTATAAAAAGTGTCCATGTAGCTCTCTGCTGGTGTATTTATCAGATAATCTGGAAAAGGAAGCACCCAACTGATCATTGTCGTTGTAACTTGGGGTGAAGTGGAAGTAAAGGCAGTATGAGATTACAATGAAATTTCCCTTTCTAAAATAAGTGTCTGTAAAAAGTTTCTTTTTACTTTTTTACTTTTGGTAATGGCAACGTATTAAGAAAATGTAATAAGAAATACTAAGAAATGTAATGAGAAAAAAAACCCATAAGGATTATTTAGAAATACATGTAATATTTTACTTTGGAAACTATCATTATGAAAGTATAATTTGCATATAAAAATGCACCTATTTTAAGCATATGCTTTGGTTTGGTGAGTTTTGATAAAAATATATACCCTCCAAACACCACCTCAGTCAGGATATAGAACACTTAAATCACCCAAAAAAGATTTCCTGTCCCCTCACCCCTGTCCCAGGCAACCATTAATCTCTTTCTACCATTATAGATTATTTTTGCCTATTCTAGATTTCATATAAATTAGAAGAATAATACATTATTTTCTCTTTTGTATCTAGCTTCTTTCATTCAGCATGTTTCAGATTCATTCATGTTGTGATGGTACCAACAGTTTGTTCCCTTTCATTTACGAATGGTATTCTATTGTATATAACAATTTGCTTATCCATTCAGCAGTTGGTGGGCATCTGAGTTGTTTCCAGTTTGGGGCCATCTTACATAGAATAAAGTCATTATGAACACTTGTGTACAAGTCTTTGTGTGAGAATATGTTTTCATTTCTTCTGGATAAAGACCTAGGATTGGAATTGCTGCATTCTAAGGTAAATGTATGTTTAATTTTATTTGAAAAAAAATAGGTGCCTCCATTTTGATGCAGTAATTATTCTCACAATTTATTCTAAATAAATAATCATGGATGTACGTAAAGATTTAGCTACCTGGATCTTCAACACAACACTGTTTACACATTTGCTACAATTTAAGGTACAGCCCTGCTGTGGAGTACCACACAGCTATTGAAATGGCTATTTCAGGCTTCTAGTTCAGGTTAAGGACTTAGCATATGTATTTATCTTCTGAGACTCCACCATTAAAATGACAATAAAGGGATCAAAATGGCATAAACCGACAGTAAAGACGAAAGCAGGAAAGGGGCCATCAGCAGATAGGAGTTTCAACAAATTCCTTGGAAACAGAAAGAGCTGGGTGAATACTGATAAATACAGCAGGTGGATGGGCTGCAGGCAATGAGGGCTCAAGTCTGTCCAGACACTGAGAGATGCCTCAGCCTGGTAATGAAAAGGATCCCAGAAAGCAGGAAGGGAAAATGGGCTGAAAACCACTGAAGTTCTCTATATGCAGCAGATAATACCTCTGTTTGCCCAAATTAGACATTAGGTGTCAGTCACTTTCTCTAGGTCAAACATTAGAGGGCCCCTTCCTGAAGAAATTGTACAGACCACCTGGGGAAAATTAAGTGAGCCAATATGGAGTGAGGAAGTCCAGAGTGGAGCCTTCGGCACTCCCGCCTTTAGGAACCCTTAACAAGAACAAAAAAACTAGCTTCCTGCCAACTTTCCCTGGAAAGGAGCCTGAGAGGCTCTGCCCATGCTCTTCAAACTTCCCATCAGCCTCCTACTGCCTCAACCTCAATCTTTAGTAGAAATGAAAAACCAAGAGTAAACAGATACAGAGGAAACTTGGCGATAGGAAAAAGTACAAACAACAACAACCACCAACAAGCAAACGTGATTCTAGAGGAAACAGAGACAATTCATGGAGCAGGAGAGGATAAAATAAACAAATAAAAGAAAAACTTTCAAAAACCTCAGAGACAAATGGGAAAATACATCACTGGTAAAACAAGAAAAGGGTGCTATGAGAAAAAAACAGAGAACAAGAAATAGTTCTTTGAAATTAAAAATATACTTGCCAAAATAATAATAATAATAATAGTAATAATAATAATGTTAGATGATGAAGTTGAAGAAATCTCCCAAGTATAGATTTTAAGATTTTAAAACAAAAAATGCATGACAGACAATACAAAAGACATAAAGGGATGATCTAGAGGTTTGGGATCTAAATAACAGGAATCCCCAAAAGAGAAAATGTTAAAACAGAAGGAAGGAAGTTATAAAAGAAAGATGGTAAATAATTCTCCAGAATGAAGAAGGGCATGTGTCTTTGAACATTAGGGCCCATGGAGGCCCAGCACAACGAGTGAGAAAAGATCCACACCTGGACATGATCACCAAAAACTCTCAATACAAGAATAAAGAGGGCTTCCCTGGTGGTACAGTGGTTGAGAGTCCGCCTGCCGATGCAGGGGACACGGGTTCGTGCCCCGGTCCGGGAAGATCCCACATGCCGCGGAGCGGCTGGGCCCGTGAGCCATGGCCGCTGAGCCTGCGCGTCCGGAGCCTGTGCTCCGCAGCGGGAGAGGCCACAACAGTGACAGGCCCGTGCACCAAAAAAACAAAAAACAAAAACAAGAATAAAGAGCCGATACTACAAGATTCCGGAGAGAAAAAGCCAGATTCTACTTTGAGAGATATGATGTTTGACCTGGAATTTTATACACAGCCAATTTATTAATCAAGTGAAAAAGCAGAATTAAGGCATTTGCAGTAGGAAATTACTGTAAATTTCACCTCTGTATAGTTTATCCTCGGGAGTAACCCAAGGACATATTCTAGCAAAATGAGAGTGTAAACTAAGAAAGAGGAAGATATCAGGGTCTTGAAAAGAATGACTCTGATCACTGAAAGCAGCGAAGGGAAACTGCAATAATGGCAACTGTGCTGCAGACCCAGAGAAAACAAGGGCAGGAAGACAGGGAACTGCAGGGAGAGGCTTCTTGTTTTGTTTTGTTTTGTTTTTAGGGAGGAGGTAAAAAGGAGAGAAATAGAATCAATAGAAAAATAGCATGATCGAAAGCTCGGAAAACATGATATGAGGCTAAGATAAAGGAAATGGGTGGAATGTAAAAAAAAGAAAATAAATTTGTTCCAGAAACATTCTCTGTTGAGTAGGGACATTGGTCCCATAAAGAAATGTGGTCCTAGTTCACTACTTTGATCTGCTGTGAACTATGTTTACATCGGAAAAATAAAATAAACACTATTTTCTGGCCTTCTACTCTTAGAATCAACCTCAGACAAACATAAACAAGAACAAAGTTGTCAGAACAAAATGTAAAGTATGGAACAGGCTGACAGAGGTGGGGAGGTGGAGGAAGGAAAGGAGGGAGTGCTGTCCTTACCTTATGAAGTGAAGAGTAAAGAGATGCTATCTATAGTTGATGGAGCGGGAAATGGGGTCTTAATTGTGTTCTTTGAAGTTGAAGAGGGGACCTGAGGTTAAGCTCTGAAAATAGTCATCTAACTATATTTAGAAGAGTCGGTCGAGGAGATTGGAGCAGGATAGCAATGAACTGATGCCTCATCTATTACAGAAGGAAATAATAGAAAGCACTGAATTTGCTAAATAAATAAATAGCTTCTTCTTTAGAAATAGGGAGGTAACTCCCAAATGAATTCTAAGTAGAAACGCTTGGACTTCCCTGGTGGCGCAGTGGTTAAGAATCCACCTGCCAATGCCAGGGACATGGGCTCGAGCCCTGGTCCGGGAAGATCCCACATGCTATGGAGCAACTAAGCCCATGTGCCACAACTACTGAGCCTGCACTCTAGATCCCGCGAGCCACAACTACTGAGCCTGCGAGCCGCAACTACTGAGCCCACGGACTGCAACTACTGCAGCCCACGCGCCTAGAGCCTGTGCTCCGCAACAAGGGAAACCACCGTAATGAGTAGCTCCCGCTCGCCGCAACTAGAGAAAGCCCACACACAGCAAGGAAGCCCCAACGCATCCCCCCCAAAAAAGAAATGCTTAGAATTTGTCTCAGGGGAGCAGGATTGTGGGTGGGGAGGGAGGGGTGGGGCAGGTGACTTATTTTTCATTATAAGGTCTCTGGTATTATTTGATCTTAAATCATTTGCATACATTACTAATTAAAATCTTTAATGAGGAATTTCGGCGATAAGTAGTTTATAAGACTGTGTAGAACATAATGGCATGAAAAAGTTAGAGGGGTATAAAGCAAACTCTTTATAATGTATACATATCTATATCTTCCATACTAATTAGTTTTTTACCCATAATTTTAAAAAATAACTTTAAAAAAATAATCTCTTAAGTTTCTCCTGGGGCACAGGCAAACTGTCTCTGAGGGGGTCATGCCTGATTTGAAAATGCATTTATAAGGTCCTTGCCTACCTACAGAAGCAGCCTTCTCCATGGCAGCACCAGCAGTCAGCGGCCTTCCAACAACCTCCCCAAGCTCCATGACCCTCTACAACCATGTATCTGAGCCAGCTGAGCTCTCTCTCACCCATCTCTTGTGCCCAGATTATCTTAGCTAGGGAGATACTAAGGGATGTCCAGATATGAAGATCTCTGGTCTTCAAAACAAACTCACTTGTGAATAATGAAACAGAGTAGGCATTTCACTATAACATACCCCATATTCGGATAAAGATACATAGAATAGAGCTGTACACGAGCGTTGAAATTCACTCCTTTCATTTCGTTCATCTGTTCAGTGTATAGATGAGAAACCGAGACCCAGGAGGTTACGTCACTTGCCCAAAGTCAAAATCCAGACCTGATTCCCAGTCTTTTGTCTACACCAGATTTTTAAAAGAAAGATAATTAGGGTTTCTCAGGTCTCTGGGTTACAGGTAACAGAATCTCAATTTCAAGCCAAAGGAAAAAATTATCAGAAAAATACTGAAATCCAAGGGCAGGCTATGCAGCTCGTCAGGGACCAAAGCAGGGTGGAGAAAGCCCACAGGATCACAAGCAGCTTCCTTCCCTCTGCCCCTCTCTCTGCAACTGACTGACAAACACGGCTCCCAGGCTCTACCCCGAGTGTGTGGAGCAGTCCTGAGGGGATAAGGATGGGTCCTGCTGGGCAGAGACAGGGCCTGGGCCAGCGTAAACTCAAGGTGAGGAGGGGGGACACGTGGAATGCTTTAGCATGGGAAAGGAGAGAAGGGGAGGGAAGGGAGAAGCTCTGACATGTGTTGAATGCTCCTGGGCTGTGCCTTCTGCTGGGGACATGGTTAATACCGTCCTCATTTTAAAGGCAAAAGACTGAGGCTTGGGGCAGTTAAGCACAGACAGGGCGGCTAAGTAGCAGACTCGTAACTGGCTCTGCTTCCTCTTAGTATAAGACTTTTTTACCCTTCTCCTCTATCATATGAATTGATCCTCTTGCCACTCTTTGGGAAGAGCTACACGCTAGCTGCTCAAAGCCATCAGTGCCCTGGGCTTCTTGCTGTGTCCTTGGACCGGTGCTGAGTAGCGACTCACCCACCTCTTGCCTTAGTGGCTCCAGGTATCCCCTGGCACCGGCCTCCATTCAGAAGTGTGCTGGAGCCCGCCCATACCACCTCCCAGAGCCAAGTGTAGTTTCTGGAATTGTGCAAGCTGGTTGACATCGTATTGGTAGCTTGAAATCAGACATCGTGGGAGGATTTTACAGCATGGAAACGGACAGATGCCACCAATCAGGGCTCTCCTCCACTCCCAGCTTGTTGTTAAATATTTATCAGCACATAACTGTCTCCATCTGCCCACTTCCTGCCTGGAAGACTATTGAAGATGTTCACATAGAAGCTCGCACTTAATGTTCAATTCTCCCTGTCTTTATATGTATTTAGCAGGTTGTTAAAAAAAGAAACAACTTTGTAATCTTGAATGCTTCAAATCAATTTCAGTGGTAACTCTAGACCACAAGCTTAAGAGAACAAGTGGATTCTTTGTGTAACTCAACCCCCCAACTTAGCTGTAATGCTTAACCCCCCTTGTTTTCCACACTCACTGCTGTGCCCTTATCTCTCATGGAGCCTATAGCTGGGACCTCCTGTCTGGTTTCCCTGCCTCTAGCCTCCCCCTAGTCTGCCCTCTATATCTCTGCCTGGTCAATCTTTTGAAATCCCTGCCTCCACATTGGCTCCAAACATGGTTCAAATTCTTGACCTGGCTCTTAGCCTCCCCACCTCCCACTGCCATTGGGCCCTTTATTCTCCAGGGAACCCAAATGATGAACTGGACAGGACTGGTCTTTGCTCCTGTGCAGTTCCTTCTCCCTAGAAGGCCCTCTTCCACCCCATTGCCTCTGAAACCCGGTTTCTGTGGCATTTCATCCACGTTACTGTGTGTGCATAATCCCCATTGCCCGGCCAGAGGCGACCTCAGTCGCTTCGGACCTCTTGGAATACTTTGCCTGAGGCTCTCATGTGTCTCTCACAGCTGTGACTCCTCCGAGGTGGACAGGACACAATCACCCGCTACGTCACTGCAACCCAGAATGCGGTGCAGGCAAGCACCCTGCGGCCCATTAGAAACGGAAATTCTCAATCCCAATTCCAGGCGGAAACGAATCAGAATTCTGGGGTGGGTCGAGGAGGGAGCCCTCATTCCCATGGACTTTTTCTACTCGATGTGCTTTTAATGGCTGCTCCTCACTGTATCATTTTATTGTTAATACTTGTCTCTGCTCACTCAGATTCTAGCAGTCTTACCCATTAGAAGGATCACCTCAGCAGGGCTCTAGGTGGTGGTTCCATCCACCCCAAATTATGCTCTTTTTCTGTATTTCACAGGCCCTGAATACTCCCTGTGTCCCCAGCCTCTACTGAGATGTGGGCCTGCAGCTCCATTCTGCATTCAGCTGGGTCCACTGTTCTTCCTCCCTGCATAGGTGTGAATTACATTCACTTGTCAGAGCATTGGCTGCAAAGGTCATCTTCGAGGTCAGGCAGTTCTATTATCAGGTAAGCTTTGTATGCAGCTGCTCTGCCCAGCCCAGGGCAAACTCAGGGCTTCACAGTGGCTAAAGCCACTTTCACTGAGAAAAGGCCCCTCGATCCTCCCCCAACTCCAACCCCAATGAAGGAGCTCTCTCTGCCTGGAATCACGTGTGGCTACCATAAGGCCCAAACCCTAGAGAACTAGGACAGTCTCTTTTTTGTTGTTGTTAACTTTTTATATGGATATAATTTCAAAGTTAAGTATTGTATAAATAGAAATTCCATATACCTTTTACCCAGATTCACTTATCACTTACGTTTTGCTCCATGTCTTATATTGTGTTATTTTCTTAACTATGGGTTGTGTTTTTTCTTAACTATGGGTTGGCCAAAAATTTTGTTTGGGCTTTTCTGTAATGTCTTATGGAAAAACCCAAAAAACTTTATGGCCAATAAAGCAAGTTAGAGACTTGTGCTCCTTTACCCCTAAATATTTCTAAGAACAAGGACATTCTTCTATATAAACACAGTACAATGATCAACTTTAGGGAAATTAACATTGATAGAATACTATTATCTAAACTACAGTCCAAATCAAATTTCATCAATTGTCCCAGTAATGTCCTTTCCATCTATTACTTTTTTCCCAGCCCGGAATCCCATAAAAGATCAACCATGTATTGCATTTAGTTGTCATGTCTATTTAGTCTCTTTAATTTGGAACAGTTCCTTAGCCTTTCTTTCTTTCTTTTTTTTTTTTTTTTGTTTGTTTTTTCAGTACGCGGGCTTCTCACTGCTGTGGCCTCTCCCGTTGCGGAGCACAGGCTCTGGACGCGCAGGCTCAGCGGCCATGGCTCATGGGCCCAGCCGCTCCGCGGCATGTGGGATCTTCCCGGACCGAGGCACGAACCCGTGTCCCCTGCATCGGCAGGCGGACTCTCAACCACTGCACCACCAGGGAAGCCCAGCCTTTCTTTCTTGACCTTGACATTTAAGGGCACTAGCCAGTTATTTGGTAGTCTGTTCCTGAATTTAAGTTTATCTGGTGTTTCATGTTTAGATTTAGATACGCTTTTGGGGGGGAGGAAAATCACCGGAGATGATGTTATATCCTTCTCAGTGTATCTTAGGGGATCCATGGTGTGCGTCTGTCCCAATAGCAGTGATGGTAGCTTTGATCTCCCTAGGGGCAATAGACAGCCTCTTTGTGAAGGCTGCCCTCTGCTGGCCATTTTCAACATTGCAGCTGCCGTGCCTCTGCGGCTGTGGTTGAGAAGAGGCCAGAAGCCCTGAAGCACAGACCTTGTCCCCTTATTGCTTGTGAGACCTTGGGAAAGCTATTCAACCTTATTGAACCTCGATTTCCTCATCTGTAAAAAGAAGATGACAGCCCTGCTTCCCTTACAGGGTAGTTGAGTGTGAAAGGGTTCTGCAAAATTGGTCAAGGGTGTTTTAAACTAATGTCTGTAACCGGCTGCTACAACTCCTGCACAGGCCCAGCCCTGAGGTCCCCGAGTACCAAATCCAACCTTCAGAACTGATGTCGCTACTTGCAAAGCCTCCAGTTGGTGCCCTATCTGTGGCTGCCATGGCAGAGCTGCCGCCTTACCTGAGGCTTCCATGAACAACAGGTTCCCATAAGTCGTGCTGTGAAGGAACACGGGTAGGTCTGGCCCTCAGTGTTTCTGCCCTGGGGGTCCAACTGGGGGTCACCGCTGGTCTGTGCCCCAGTCGTTACCCCTGCATCCGCTGGGGTTGCTGCTACACCGCTGCTCCCAGGCTAGTGGGACCAAGCCCTCCCCTTCCGCCCGTGCCCTCCAACCCACACAAAACCCAGGAACACCTGTGTCTTCAGCAATTTAGGCCTGGCGGTTTCACCTGCGTTAACCCTGGGACTTGTGCAAACTCCGTTCTTACCCAGACCTTAGCTCTGTCTCCACATTTTCTTTGCGTACTTCTGAGAAGTTTAGGTGCCTCCACACACGTTTCTTCTTGCCTTCCTGCCTTCTTTCCTATGTTCAATAAATATTTATTGATCACCAACTATACACCAGTCTCTGAACTGGAGCTACATGGAGAGAAGGATGCATACTTGCCCCACAGAGCTTATAGTTTTCTGAGTGATGGAAACAAGCAGAGCAGCAATTACATCATAATTGAGATCCCTGTGCCTTCCCAGGTGGGCTTTTCCCATCCCACATGACTCAGCCACAGTTAGTGTCTCCCACGTGGCCCAGAGCCTCCCCTTTATGGCTTTATATAATAGTTTCTGAGTGCTGTCCCAGGACACCAGGGAGATTCATTTTGCAGGCCCAAAGGAGACGCTCAGAGAAGGAGAATTATGAGAAATAAGTAGATCAAGAAGGAGAGGAGAGAAATATTTCTCAGCATGAAATTAACTAGCTGTTTCTTTTCTTACTGGAATTTACTCTTGGAGCAGAGGCATCTGTAGTAGTGAACCTGAGCCATTCTCTGGAGCATCCGTGGGGTCTTCATTTGGGGGATCTTGGGATTCTTGAGAATCAGTGACTTAACAAATGGAGTTCTGCGCCTTCTCAGAGAGAGGAACATCACACAGACAGGTGCACTTCACTTTGTAAAGCTAGAGCCCAGATTATTGTGGGAGGTCTGTGTGGAAGGCACTGGTCTGGGGCTGGGGGCAGCCCTGGCCTGGAATGAACAGCCAGCCTGCCCAGCTTCCCCTCGTCTATAAGACTGGAGGAAGTCACTTCTCATCCATGTGATACCATTGCCTAACTCACCTGCCTCACAGGCTTCTTTTGAGCGGAAAATGAAATAAAACATGGGAAGGGCCATGTACCATTTGTGTAGAGATGCCCTTTACACCAACAGATGTATAGGAAACATGTTTGGGTCAGAAACATGAATAAGGAGTCACTTTAGAATGTAATTTTGCAGCAGTTTATTAGGGAGCTTGTCTCCAGCTGGTTAGGAGAGGATTAGAACAGAGTGCAGATTAAGTGGCGAGGTCAGAGCCTGCGCTGGGTTTACATTGGTCTGATTCACACCTGCCTGCTTCCTCATTCATGTGTACATTCAATACACAAAGGATGCTGGGGAAGAATGTGAATGGTGCATTCACAAATTCATCACAATTTCTCAAAGAACAAGTGGGTGAATAATTGGGTCAGCCTGCTATCCAAAGGGCTGAATGCTCTTTGTGAAAGTTTACTAGAGAATTCCATGAGGGTAAGGACTATGCTCTCTTGTTCACCACTGTACGTCCAGAACATAGTGCCACACCTGGCACTTAGCACATTAAAGAATTAGCTGCAGTGGAAGCCCACCGTGACATAGTTTATTCTATTATTGTAGCATAATTGGCAGGAGAATAGTTTATGTTTTCTCATGACTGTATCCCCCAAGCAATACTTTGAAATGAAGCTGCAATTTCTAGCTTTGCTTTAATTGGTGAGTAATTAATAAAATACTTTAGAAATTAACTCTATTTAAAAATTAAGCAATTGATGGTAATATATATATATTTATTTATTTATTTTATTATTTTTTTTGCATTACACGGGCCTCTCACTGCTGTGGCCTCTCCCTGCTGTGGCCTCTCCCGTTGCGGAGCACAGGCTTCAGACATGCAGGCTCAGCGGCCATGGCTCACGGGCCCAACCGCTCCGCGGCTGTGGGATCTTCTTGAACCGGGGCACGAACCCGTGTCCCCTGCATCGGCAGGCAGTTTCTCAACCACTGCGCCACCAGGGAAGCCCCTGATGGTAGTATTGAAGGCATTTAAGCTGTTTCCCATTGAGTTCTTGATTGACAATGTCAAAACAACCATCGTAACTAAGCCTGAAATATTCAGGAATGCAGCCCCAAAAGTGAAGACAGAACAAAACAAAATCCCCTAAACTATCTTAGCTATAATTATTAAAACTGGTACTAAGTTGTATTTTGCTGAAGTTCTGAAACTGCCTTCAGGGGCAGGAGAGCAAACAGTACATAGGGGAAAAAAAGGACGATGAAGAAGCCGCAGCTATAATAATAGAACTAGTTTGTCTGTCCTGAGCCTAGGAGGGCAATACCTTCCTGTATTGTTCCATAACATTTACTTCTCAGCCATCTGTTTCCCTGGTCCCTCCACATCCTGTTAAACCAACACTATCCTGGTAACAGGAATCCCTGCTGAGACTTTATGATATCTCTTCAGCTTCCTGTCCTGTTTCTGCAGGAGTTTTACTTAGCTTTATATATGAGTGTACACTTACATATGTGAGGGAAGCAATGAGTGCCAGGGCATCAAAGCAGGAGCTGAAAGGGGTCACCCCAGGGGAGGCCAGCATGGTCTCACCTTGCTTTCTGGTTCTTGGAACTGACAGCCAAGCATCCCTAGTGGATCTCCTCCATGGCTTTTGAAAGCTACCACTTACATTGTGCTAAGTGCTTTACATATGTTATCATATTATCTTATTAGATTAACTTCACAGCTACCTAATGAAATGCTTTGTTGTTGTCGTTGTTTTTTCCTTTTATAGTCAAGGAAATAAGTCTCAAGAAAGGTTGAATGGCTTGGCCTTTCACATGACTCAGAAGTGGCAGGAGTGGAATTTGGACTCAGGCTGACTCTAAAGCCTGTGCCCACAGCTATTAGGTTCCTTAGCCTTTCCTTGGTGCCTCCACACCCTTTCTGGCAGGATGCCCATTTTTACTCTCCTTCTATTTTCCTTCTCTGTCTCTGGGTTGCTTCCCAATTCAAGATGGACATCTATCCATAACCTCTATGTTACATTTTTCATTCTGGCTTTCAAAGTCCTCCACAACTTGCCTCTACTCCACCCTTCAGCTCCATCCTCTACCACTCCCAAGTCCAGGGTCTCTTTTGCAGCTAACCAGCTCCTTTTACCCTGCAAGTCCCAGCCCAGCACCTCTGCAGCACTTTGCTTCATAGCACTTTCTGCTCGAGGAGTTCTTCTGTCCCACCCTCCTCCTCCTGCTTCCTCATCCTCCTTGGTCACCTCCCCAGCTCTCCTGCTCTGACAGGACCAGTGAAGCCTTGTCCCCTCCATGAAGCTTCCCCATCCACACCAGGTCTCAGAGACTCCCCCCTCCTTTAGGGTGAAGCACTTGTTCTTTGAGCCCCTGGTTTGTCTGTTAACCATGTGCCACTTTATGATATCCTTAATAATATTGACTTCACTATTTAATTTTTCATGTGCTACTGCTTTGTCTCCACAATTAGATTATAAGCTCCTTGAGTGCCAAATGTCTCCTTTAAACTTGGTGATATTTCTCTTAACCCCGAGTTCAGTACTTTGCACACAAAAGGGGTTCAGTAGATATCTGTTGGTTTCTGTGTGATTATATTCATACCAGGTTGATACCAGCACTCTTAGCACAAGTGTCAGAGAGCTGATGTTAATCTTCAGTGCCTACGACCTCCCACTCAGGGACTTCTTCTCCTTCCTACCTACTAACTGAATACTTTGATCTACCCCTTCCATACACTACCCCCAATTCAGGCCTGCCCTTTGCTAGTCGTGCTGTACTTGGGCTAACAGTCTGTTGTTGTAGTTATATGTCTTCAGAGCCAAGTTGCCTGGGTTTGTATCCCATTTCTGCCACTTCCTAGCTATGATCTGAGCAAGCTACTTAACCACTTGGGGCCCCAGTTTCCTCATCTGTGAAATGGGGATAATAGTACTATCAATCATTCATCAACTATTTATTGAGGGCCTACTATATGCTGAGCATTGTTCTGAGTGCTGGGCATAAAACAAATTCTTACCATTAGGAAGCTAACATTCTAGTGTAGAGACACAGAAAAGTAATGAAGTAAACATATAGTGTGTCAGAAAGTGATAAGGGCTGTGGATGGGGAATAAAATGGAGTAAGGTGAGGCACTGTGGTTTTAAATGACATGGTAAGGTGACACTGGAACAGACCCTTAGGATTCTGTGATGATTAAATGAACAAAGGAATGTAAGGACTTAAAATAATGTTTGGTACATAGTAAGTACTGAATAATTGTTAGATATTAGGTATTATCAACATACTTGAGGGGTTTTTGTAAACAGAAAAGTACTGATTAGATGTCTGTTAAAATAATTTTTAAATAGAAAAGAACCAATCAAATCATTGTTTTAATTATATCCTCCTTGCATGGTCCATGTTGCACAATTTTGCTAACCAATTCATACTTAGGAGACAGCAACAGATTTTTAGTCAAGACCAATGCGTTAGCCTTAAGGAGGACTCTCTAATGGGCAAGGGCTCAAGTCACAGGCAAAGACAGTTTGGGGCAGGGGGCACCTTCCCGGGTCACCTCCCACTCTGTTACTGTTAAAATATTTGGACATGGGTTGCTTCCTCTTTTCTGTGTGTGTGGGTTTTTTTTTGTTGTTGTTGTTTTTTGTAGGAATAAGCTGACTACTCAAGAGTGGATTAAAATTTGAATCCTAAAATATAACGTGCATTAAATAATGGACCTTTGCAATTTATAAAGGAAATTCAGGCAGAAGCTGAGAAGTTCGTCTTTTAAATTACTTCCTGCCCCTCCACAAACACTGTGTGAGTATCTTTGCACCCACCACAAACATTGCGACTTCACTAGGTCTTTCAAGAATCAACTCCAAACCTAGAAAACACACACACATCTGAAGATGACACTAGAGTTCTCAGAATCCAGCAGGACCTCAATTTCTGCAGAAATCAGTACGAGTACTGATGGCCTGACTGAATCTTCAATTCATCTTTGAGATTTTTCTCCAACACTGAGGGGTCTGGACGGGGTGACTCTGCCATCCTTCTCTGAGACTCCCCCAGAGATCTTTCTACGTCAGAATCCTTTGAAGTTCAGGGATGAGAGGAGAGGTCTCCTGCAGGGGCCAGGAGCAGAGCCTCCTCTGATCTCATCTAGGAGATAATCGAGAAGGGCAGGGCCAGGAAACAGCTCTGTGAAATCATGGGTGGGCGGGTGCCTTGAATTTCTCTTGAGAGACAGTCCTCAGGATGCAGAGAGAGTCAGCATGGTGATAAAGGAGGCCTCAGAAACATCTGCAGTGCCCACCACGCTGTCTGCCTGAACGGAAGACCACCACCCCCAAGACCCCAGGCCCATCTTGATGCAGCGACTGTGTGGTGAAATGTTAGGGCCTTTGGAAAAGTGATCAAATATCTCAGGATCATATTCTGGCACATCTATCAGACAGATACCCCTCCATGAGGGACCCAATAATAACTAGTACAAGTACCAAAAATTGGCATTTACTGAGCACTTCTGATGTGCTGGCGACTGTGCTGAGCACTTTACACACCTGATAATCTTCACAATAACCCAAAGAGGTATATACTATTACTAGACCCACTTTTTACCATCCTTATGCCCATTTATAGAAGGAGAACCAGTCAGAGTCCTCAGAGAGTTTAAATATCTTGCCTGCTTTCAGAGACTGGTCCTGTTGGCTAAAACCAAGCCGCCTGTAAAGGAGCAGCTTCTAACTAACTCAACCTGGAGGCGGGCGCTGAGGAAGGCTTTGGGAATTTGTGTGCTTGAGCAGGGTGGTAACGGAGGAAGAGTTGTCTGCGAGAACAAGATGGGAGGGGCCAGTCAGTGTGGGCAAAGGCACTGAGGCCTTAGAGAACTAAGAGGGTCCGGGTCATTGTGATGCTCTGATGCGGCTGGAGAAAGGCAGTGGAGGTTCTGAGCAAAGGTAAGTCCAGAGGAGAAGGCAGGGCCTCACTCATGATGGGCCTTTGATGCCCTGCTTCTGAGTCGAGTTTTTTTCTGAAAGTGGGAGGAAGTCATCTGGGACAGGCACTGAGGTTGCCCAACCATCAGTCAGCCACCACTGTGCCTCCTTGGTAAACAGAACCCCTCTTTTGACCAGGAAATCTAGCCCCAACACGGCCCTGTGCTCTCAGAGGCAACCATGAAGATGCCATCCCCTTGCCAGCGACTCAGGAGGAGGACTCACTCAATCCTGGTCCACGAGTCCTGAGGGCGAGTCTGCTGGGGGCCCCGGGAAGTCTTTCCTCCCCGTGGTAGACACCCAGGAGGAAGTGCTGTGGTGTCTGGATGCAGTAACCACTGAGCATCCCTGAAGGAATCCAGCCTGGGAATGGCAGAGCAGAAGGAAGGGAAGGACTTGGGCTCCTGGTCACGGAACCACTGAATCCGCCTGTCGGGCACCACCTTCCCCAGAGTCCTTGTTGGTTGAGATGATAAGGGTCTTTTTGGCTATGCAGCTGAGTCAGGGCTTTCCTTTTCTTAGGAGTCAAAGGCATCCTAACAATTGGTCATCAACACTTTTAAGCAGGGGATCACATGATGACATTAGCATGTTATAAAGGTTCCTCTTGGGAGTGTAGGAAGGTGAATTAGGGAACACGTTGGTGGAAGGAATACCAGTTAGGAGGCAGTTGACTCTCCTTCTGGAGACCGGAATGCTGGGGGAAAAAAATGCAAGAAATGTTGTGCCACATCAAGTTGGCATTGACACACAAAAATACTGATTGTGTTTCTGCTGGGTCCCGTTGCCATCAGAGTTGAGACGACCCTGTCCCAAGCAGCCTCAGTCTGGTTGAGCAGTGAAGACGAACAACAAAACCAAACTGTTTGTTTAACATCCCTGAAAAAGTGTCGTCTTGTTCACTTGTGTATCACCCAGACTATAACGTCATCTGGAACGTAAACTAGACTATAACGTCATCTGGAACGTAAACTAGAGTCCAAGAGATAGGGACTCTGGCTTGTTTGCTCTATTGTTAGTAGACACTTGATGCACGTTTGCGGAATGAACAAATGAAGCCTGGGCCTCACCTCAGGCCCCGCCCACGCAGCCTGCCCAACCCCACCCACTTCCTCCTACAGATCCCCTGCCTGCAGTGCCCTGCGCTACCGGAGGACCCGCCCCGCCGGATGTTTAGGACTCCCAAAGAACAAAACAGTAGGGACAGAAATAACTTCTCTCCACCTTTGCCCTCAGAAGCCCCAGTGCCGCTACGCCTCCGTGAAGTGACGTGAGGCAGGTGTGCGCACAGGTCGGGGCCAGGAGCAAGGCTCCCTACCTCAGCTACGGGGCCCATCCTTTTCCCTGCGCAGGGCCATCCGTCGGAGAGGGCCGGGCTGGGCTGGACCCTGCAATGCGTAGGCTCAGAGCGTGAGACCCTCCGGGCCTCAAATGATGACTCTGGGTGTCGAGAAACACTGACCGGGAATCTGGCAGCTCTTTTCTCCCACGGGGGCCTCCCTCGCTCTGGCCCAGGCACTTAGAGGCACCATCCCTCTCCTCTTTGTTCTCCTGCATCCTCCTGGCGGGCTCCTCCTCCTTTCTTTGTGGCCCTCTTTCCCTTCCACTCCCTTTCCTGCCTTTATTCCTTCCAGGTTTCCTGTCCCACTAACCTCTCTGTCCCCTCTCCCCATTCCTCAGATGACATTTTTTCATGCCCTCTGTAAGCCCAAAGCTGCCTGCTAGGTCCTCTCCTCTTCCTCATTCCTTCTGTCTCATCCAAAAAAGGCACTTAATCCAGTGGAAAGCGTCCTTTGGGGCACTTGGCTCTGCACGCCCAGGTGGCCCTAGAGGGAGGACTCTGTCGTCCTGAGAAGGGTTCTGTGAGAGAGGCAGCTTTGTCAGGCTTGGCCATGAACTGCACACCTGGCTTTTGTTCCAAGCCATACCCTTCCTCAGCTCTCAGGCAATCCATCAAAACTCAGAAGCATTGACTGAGATGCCTCAGCGGGTTTAGTCAGCTCTGGGATGGATTCCCTGGGTGACATTTACGTGGATGACGTTAGCTCAACACCCAAGGTCAAGTCAGGGAGCCAATACACACGAAACCCCACTCAGTGATACAAGATAAAATAACTGAGTGCCACACCTATGTCCCCAAGTCAACCTCAGAGCCACAGTCATTTCCAAGGCTGTCACCTCTGAGCCTCCTCCACAGCTGGCAGCTGCCCGGGCACACGTCAGCCTGCAGTGCACTGGCCCTGGGCAGCCCAGCCCTTCAGAACTCAGCCTGCCCCACTCTGCTTTGCTTTTAGGAGCTAGGTAGCAGCCTCCATGGGCAAATGCTCCCTCCTACCCACAGGGAAGAAATGAATTTTGCAGGATTAAGCTCCTCCCTGGTAGAGCAAAGCAACCAAGGCATTTAAAAGTTTAAAGTCTCTCCAGAGAGAGAACCAGAGGTCATCCTGGCAGGAGACAGTAATATTTCTTTTGTGGAAAGCAAACAAGGTCACACTCCCTGCCTTTCTGCATTCTCTGCCTGCCCCTCCCAGCGGGGATTCAAGATGCCCTTTTCTCTATCCTGAGCTGGGTCTCCTGCCACCTCAGGGCCAAAGCTTTGGACCTTATTCTGCTCTCTCTTCGCCCCAGTTCCATGCTGGCAGCTCCGCCAGCCTGGCCCCTCTAATCTGTGCCTGCTTCGGGACCCAGCCAAGAGCCTGTTTCTGCCTTGTTTCCCTGCATGCCAGCCCTCCTCTGCTTCCCCAACCACAGTTCCAGCCCAGTGGAACCGCTTCTGGTTTCTGGCTGGATTCATTTTTCAAAGCTTTCAAAGAGAATGAGAAGAAAATTCTCTCTCCAACTTTTGACACATAAAAGGAGCTTGGTAAATATGAGTTGAATTTGGTAAAGGATGGAAGGAAGGGAGGGAGGGAGGCAGGGACCTCGGGAGGGAAGAAGGAAAGGAAAGAGGAAGAGGAGGCAGAATTCTGTTCTCTGGACCTCCCTGCCTTCTTAAGGACTACAGAGCCAGAGGTTCTGAAAGCTCTTAAGCAAGGTGTCCGGGGTGGGTGGAGGGCAGGAGAGGAGAGACGGAGCGGAAGGGAGAAGTGGGCCCGGGGCTGGGAGCCCACAGCTTCCCTGTGTCTGCCCTGCTGACCGTCTCCCCAGGCCCTGGGAATGTCAGAGGCCCCGCCCCGTGTCCTCACTCTTGCAGTTTCTTCTGCCTGGGCTGCTCTTTCCTCTCCTCTTCACCTTTCTCATTCCTCCTCCTTCAAGACCACGTAAAGTTTCCCTTGAGGCCTTCCCACCCGTTCCTTCCCCATCCCTGCAGCCAGGGGCTCTTTCTACTCTATCAGCCTTTGTCACATTCCTGTCTGTATTGTCTGTATGTCTCTCCCTTTCATGACTTCATTCATGCATGTATTCATTCATGTGTCATTTATTGAGGGCCTACTGTGTGCCAGCAATGATTGAGAGAGACCTGGCCCCCCAGTGCCGCCAGGGAGGTCACAGTCCAGTGAGGGAGAAGAAGACTTCAGGAGGAGGATGGTGAATGTTTTGAAAAGGAAAGTCAGGGTGCTATGGGAATATATAAGAGGGGGTATACTTTAGTCTGGGGTTGGGAGCAGGACAGTCAGGGAAGGTCTCCCTAAAGATGGAACATTTGCTGAAACCTGCAGAATGAGGAAGGCCTGGCCAGGGAGAGAGGGGTATGTGTGTGTGTGAGTGTGTGTGTATGTCTGTGTGTGAGTGTGTATGGGTAGGAGTGTGTGTGTATGAGTGTGTGTGACTATGTGTGTGATTGAATGTATATGAGTGTGTGTGTGAATGAGTGTGTGTGTGTGTGTGTGTGTGTGTGCGTGTGTGTGTGTGTGGCAGGGGCGGGGCCCCAGTTCAGACTGAGCATGTCCATGTGCAAAATCCATACGGGGAAAGAGACAGTGTTTCAGGTGGGAGGAACCCAAGCAGAGCCATGTAGGCGGTGGAGGGAGATAGGCTGGAGAGTCAGGTAGGACAAGACTGTGGAACACCAGCAAGGCCATGTTCCGGGCCAGCTCCAGAAAGGAAGGGTCTGTGACTTATTTGTTTTTGTATTCCTGAGGCCCCTGGGAATCACAGGTGCTCAAGAAATGTTTATTGAAAAAATAAAGAAATGAAAACACTTTAACTAGAGAAACAGAATTTAACAGGACATAGGGATCTGAAAAATGAAACAAAACCACCCCTTGAGGCCAGCTATGCCACCACAAGGGCCATTTCAACCTTCAGCTGGGAGCCAGGAGGCATCACATCCATCTGACTGGCACAAGGACGGGTTTGTAGTGAGCACATATAGCCTGACTTGAGTTGGTGAAATTTAGCAAGACAAGAGTGCCATTCATCCAAAGCAGGCCTATCTGGAGCCCATGGGGGAGATCAGTGACATCGGCCAGGCTGGGACTTCACACAGCAGGGAAGTCTGGCAGACAGAAACCCAGCCAGGGGCTGTCTTGATGCCACTCAGAGAAGGGCTCTCTCTGCTTCTCCCCGCAGTCTTGTGGACCTCGGAGAGCCTGCAATTTTAGAGCGAGGGGGGACTCAAGCGATCATCTGGTCAGCTCCTAATTTTACAGACACTGATGCCAAAGAAGTTGAGTGACTCACCCTAAGTCAGTGGCAGAAAGAAGCTAGGTCTCATGTCTCCTGGTCCTACATCCAGTCCCCTTATAAGAACATCTCAGGGAAGAAAGAAGGAAAAGAGAGAAGGAAAATAGAAGAACAGGGGGGAGGAAACTACATTTGGGCTGTCCCATGGGAATTAAAACAAAGAGCAGGTCTCCACAGTCAAGGGCAACTTGGAGTTCTACGCCTTGTAACATACTCATAACCTGAGTTCAGGTGCCGTGTTGGAAGGCAATGAGTGAGAACCCAGTGTTCATCTTTCTCAGCTGAAGGCTCAGCCTCTGGGAGGAGAGTTTCCATCCCATAGATCTAAGATGCCATTGGCTGAAGATATGACCACAGATCCTCCTACTTAGGGACGTTGTTCCATCCCTAACCAGTAGCTAGGCGCTAGGATCTGGAACGGAACAGCCAAAGTTTGGCTAAGCCCTTGCACTCGCATAATCTCCCTATACTTCTCCCTTTCTTTCTAGCAATAAAACTCCTGGGTTTTAGCTAGCACATTGCTGCCTGAAATAAAGATTACATTTTCCAGCTCCTTGTGGCTAAAAGTTGCCTCTCTTACTAAGTTCTGATCAGTGGTATGTAAGCAGAGGGATCAGATGCAGCCTCAAGAAGTCAGTTAAAAGCAGTGGTTCTCTATCTGGATAGACTTTGCCCTCCAGGGGACACTGGGCAATGTCCGGGGACATTTTTGTCTGTCACACTTGGGAAGGAGGAAGTTACACCGGCATCGGGAAAGTAGAGGCCAGGGATGCTGCTAAACAGGACAGACCCTACAACAATGAATTATCTGACCCCAAATGCCAGTAGTACCAAGATTGAGAAACCCTGCCCTAAAGGGAGGGGGTGTGCTCATCTTGCTTCTCCCTCTATACTACTGACTGGAGTGTGGACATAAAGGCTGGAATCTGAGCTGCTATCTTTGTTCATGCAGTGGAAGCCACATGTTGAGGACGGTGAAGTAACAAGATTGAAAAAACCTGGATCCTTGCTGATCCTGAAATTGCTCTATCAGCTAGGGAGGGCTCACTTCCAAACTTTGTTACCTAAAACAGAATGAAGTTTAAATCTCTCTTGTTTTGGGCTTTCTGTCACTTCCAGCGGAACTTCACTGATAACCTTCCTCCCTCCTGCTCCTTTTGCACTCCCCTCGACTTCCGTGAGCCTCTGTGCACCCAGCCCTTGCTCCTGGTCTCTCTTCCTGTTGCACCCCTTTGTTGCTCCCAGCTTTCACCTCCAGATTTACTCAAGAGCCATATTCATCCATTCTCAGTCTGATCTACTTTGAATTCTGATTGATACCTGCTCCAAGATCCATTTGTTGCAGCTCTATCAGGTCCTGCTCCTTCCAGATTCCCAGCCAATCAGTCTCTAGCCAGTCCTATGAGTAAGCCATATCAATTGGGTTCTAAACATTTCTTTGTAACCCAGTTTGCAACGTGGAGCCACGTTCTCCCAGACTAGGTACTGTCTGTAATGACCCATACAGTGTGGGTACCAGCCCCGCAGAGTGGAGGTCTGACCAATGGGAATGGACCCTGGCCCTCACTTGAGGCACTACCAGCTAGGTATATGGGTCATACACCCATGGTCATATTTTAGCCTGAAGAATTCATCCATCTATTCATCTATCCATCCATCCATCCATCAGTTCATTCAACACTTGCATGAGTCATTTCAAGGCTCCAGCACGGAATCTGCTGTGACAATACCCTATCATTATTGTTTACCACAGGCTGAAAAGTGACAAATCCTTGGCCACCAAGGAGGATAACTCAGAGAAAGAGACAGGAAGGGCTGGACCCTCTCTTTATTTCTTTACATCTTCACATTGCTAGTGTTGGAGAACTTGATATTAACTAGCCCTTCAAATGAATTCAAATGTGAATTCATTTGTATAATGGTGGGGTCACATATATACAACCAAATTGTCAGGGATCCGAAAGTAAACCCTTTGTATTCAAGGGCAGATATTCCAGAACAAGGAGGGGAATTTCAGTCAGCATATTTGATACTGCCTGAGCCTGTCTACCTGACACCTTGAAGATATAACAAAATGCACAGAGTGGATTCTTTCAAGGGGAAAGTGGACAAGGACCAAAGAACAGTAAAACAAGGACCATTCCAGTGGATCTCCATGTCCTTCAGAAGAACTGGGATAAATTCTGAGTCTAGTCCCAAATTTCTGAGTCATGACTGTAAACCTGATATGAGGATGGAAGCTTCCAACTCAGTCAAAGTAACTTAGTGTGAGAAGAGCAAAACTGAATCACTTCAACTATCTTCCTTTTCAGAATATTTGTTGATTGGAGTGGAGGAGGGAGAGTATGTCTGCCATATTAAGAGGGGGCAGAAAGTAACATTAAAGATGCTGTGGAAGCCAGCCTCCCAGATGGACCCACCTCCTGTTATTCACACCCTTGTGTAGTCCCCTCCCACATCGCATTAGAGTTGATCTGTGTGACCAATAGAACACAGAAGTGATGGTATGTGACTTCTGCGGCTAGGTCATAAAAGACATGTGGCTTCCACTTCTCTCTTAGATCATTCACTCTGGGGGATGCAGCCCTGTGGAGAGGGCTGTGGTGAGGAACTGAGCCCTCCTGCCAACAGCCATATGAGTGAGTCATCTTGGAAGCAGATCCTCCTTCCCCAGTCAAACCTTTAGGTAATCATAGCCCCAAACAGCTTCAAGAGAGACCCTGAGTGTAAACCACTCAGCTAATCGGCTCCCTGACCCACAGAAACTGTGCAATAATACATTTTTGTGGTTTCAAGCTGCTAAGGTCTGGGATAATTAGCTAACGCAGCCACAGGTAACTATTATACCCCTTACCGTCAGTCAGTGTATGTCAGCAGCTCAGTTAATTCTCACCACAATCCTGTGAAACAGAAATGATTTTTTCCATCTCAGAGCTGTGAAAATAGGTTCAGAGAAGTCAAGTAATTTCCCAGGGTCATACAACTGCCTTCAAGTCCCTCTAAACCATGCTGCCCCACACAGTCATGCCTCTCTGAGACTTTCTCCTCCTCCCCCCACTGACCTACAGAGGCGAACCAGGCTGTTCTGATACTGGCCTCAGGTTTAATGGTGAGATTATACGATCATAGGATGAGGAGTAGATGAGGGTTTGAAAACTACCACTGCCTGCAAAAATCGTATTCTTACATACCTTGTGAAGCAGTTTCAAGAACTTGGTAGAGATGAGGGGAGGCAAATGGCATTCTAAAATAATGGCAAATAAATGAAAGAACTAAAAATTGGACAGTGTTTCTAGTTAAAGTCAGAAAGTTGATGACACACAAGACCTCCATTGGGACAAAGGATTGTTGGTGTCATTTGTGGAGCTATGACACAGTCATGCCATGGAGAAACAGTTGAAGCCCTGAAAGCTTGAACACCTCTGGCTGGAGGATTTTATCAGTCACCTTGGGAGCCCAGGTGTGGTCTACCTGTGTCCTTGAGTCTATCTCAGATGGAGGAGGACAGCCTGGAGTGATTCTGCTGCCTGTTCTGGAGTGGACTCGACTGAGGTTCTGTGGGACATCACTAGCAATAGACCTTTTCTTCCCCAGTTCCCCGCACAGTGGGAAGTAAGAGGGCATAGTTTCCTCTGAGGTCATTTTTTTGGCCAATAACTCAGATTGATTCAGAGCTCTTTTTTTTTTTTTTTTTTTTGCGGTATGCGGGCCTCTCACTGTCATGGCCTCTCCTGTTGCGGAGCACAGGCTCCGGACGCGCAAGGCTCAGCGGCCATGGCTCACAGGCCCAGCCGCTCCGCGGCATGTGGAATCTTCCCGGACCGGGGCATGAACCCGCGTCGCCTGCATCGGCAGGCGGACTCTCAACCACTGCGCAACCAGGGAAGCCCTGATTCAGAGCTTTCTGATGGAGTTTTGAGATCTGCTTATTAAGGACTTAATGCTTAAGGACTTAATGCTAATAACAGAAGACAAGTGGATTAATAAGGGTTTGAATACCTAAGCCCCAAACCAGTGCTTCTGAAACTTTAATGCAAATAAATCACCTGGGACATCTATTAAAACGCAGATTTGGCTTCAGCAGGGCCGGGGTGGGGCCTGAGGTCCTGCATGTCTAACCGGCTCCCAGGTGATGCTGAAGCTCCTGGGCCATGGCCAGCATTTTAGCAGGAAGGGCAGAAAGCACTTGTTCTCAAACTTGCTTGCTTATGAGAATCGCCTGGGATGGTTAAACAACTAATGATGCCAGGGCCCCACCCCCAGAAAGGCTGCTTTAATTGGTCTCAGGTGCATCCTGGGCATCAGGATTCTAGCGTGTGGCAGAGTTTCAGGACACTGGTCTAACAAGCTTGTTCCCAGTTGCTTGCTGGTTCCCTCCTGATCCCTTTCCTGGGAGAAGCAGCTGCAGTGCAGGGTAACTGGGGACTTGGGGCAGGTACCTGGACCCATCCTGCTTCATTCTCTGTGGCTCGCCTTCCCATCCAGGGACAGGGGCAATGACTCTGCTCCCTCAGGGGGTCAAGAGAAGGATGGAGCACATTCATGTATTCACGGAGAACTCAGTATAGCGTCTGGCACTATGCGTTATTACTTCATGATTACTCTCGACTGCTAAAGACTTAAGATTAGTTAAGTTTTAACAGATGGTTATCCATTGTGGGCCAGGAGTGGGGAAATGCCTTTGTTTGGCGAGAACTTGGAAGGAAGAGAAGTGGGTCTGAGTGGATGGAATTCAAGACCTACTCCCACAAACTGGGTAATTGAAAGCAGAATTAAGACACCGAAGATCAACTTCTACTCCCACAAGATCATTCAGGCAACATTTCTGGACTGCCCACTCTGTACAGGACATGGTGCTAAGCCTTGGGGAGAATTGCCTAAATTAGAAAGCAAGGATATTTAGCTTTCTAGAACTTCTGGTTAAAAAAGACAAGCTAGGGAATTCCCTGGTGGTCCAGGGGTTAGGACTCCACGCTTTCACTGCTGTGGGCCTGGGTTTGATCCCCAGTTGGGGAACTAAGGTCCCATAAGTCACGTGGCACCGCCAAAAAAAAAAAAAAAGGACAAGCTAGGCACGTGGTCCAGTAGCTTCCTTATTGCCTACAGGACTCATCCATTTACTCAACCAATATTTAAAGGCGCTTGCTGTAATCTATCCACAAGAAGGCATGTTCCTTCCCCCCAAGATGCTTATAGTCTCGGAGAGGATACAGAAAAGAGATAGAAAATTATATGACTCCCAAGGTGCTTTGGGAACCCAGAAGAGGAGCCCCTCCCCACCAGCAGACCAGGCTGAAGAGGGTGGTCTGGGAAAGCTCGTGGAGGAGGTGACATGGGCTGATCAATTTCAGGTCCCCATAGCCTTGCATTCAAAGTCCTTCGGGATCTTTTTCCCACTGACTCTCTCAGCTGTTACCTCCTGGCAAGTCAAGCTCACTTCCATGTACCTACCCACGCTCTCCTGTCTTTGCTCAAGATTGCAGGGTACATGGGAGCAAGGAACGCATTTGTCTTCCTCACCACAGTGTCCCCAGAGACCAGCAGAGACCCTGGCATTTAACTGTGCTCGGTGCTTAAATGCATAAATGTGCTTTCTGCCGGCTCAAAGGCTGTGCATCTTTGAAGATCCAGGTCAGGCCAGGTTTGGCCTTTGTCTAGCCGTCTCGACAGCAGGTAGTGACTGCCACCTACAGGATGGTCCTATATCCTACCTGAGCTCTTCCAGGCTTGGAAGCCTGTTCAGCAGCCCTAGTCAACCAGCCACGAGGTCTGGAATCATTGGTGCTGCCTGCCTCGGACACCTGCTTCTGCCTTAGTTTCCCTTTGTGAGTAGACCCCCTTCTCTGAATACCAGCCTACTGGTCCGAGACTTTGAACCACCTCTTCTCAAACCCTTCCCTTTGGGAACTGGATCATGTTCCATTTATCCTCAGCTGTGATTCTTGCCCTCTTGTGAATGGGCTGATGGCACAGAACCAGAACTGATCCAAGCCTGACTTTGTGACCAGTGACCTTCTCCACCAGTGCCTGCTGCAACCCAGGCCAAGTTAGCTGGAGCCTTTTAGACACGGTGCACTGGACTGCTCAGCTGCTACCATTTCCCCAGCCCTGTCTTATCTTCTTCTTCCATCCCTCCAGTCTGTGTGCTAACCCTTACCTGGAATTCCTTGCATGCAAGTTGGCCCTAGGTTAGGTAGCTTTTTCCAAATGCAGTCTTCCTCCCTGCTTCGCCCTCTCAGGATGTAATCTCAGTCTCTCTCCCTGAAGTCCCAAACCACTGTGCCTGTCTCACTTGGACACCTTTTTACCTTGCACCGCAGTTGTCTGTGTACCTGTGTCATCATTTCTACTAGGCAGTAGGCCAGGCACATGTCTTTTTCTTTTGTATGGATTTGTCAACTAGACCCTCAATCACTGCTTGTTGAAGAGGTGAAGTCGTAAGACCAAGCACAAATCCAATGAGATGTAACAGTCTCCCCGACCCTCGGGCCTCATTCCATCCAGCCTGTATATCACCCCCCCTACCTGAACCATTCTAAAACACAGCCATTCTCATGCCAAAAGAAACTGTAGCTCCCCATTGGCTGTTGCATGAAATCCACGTGCCTCAATCTGAATCAAGCTTGCCCCAGCCCCTTTGCCACATGTGGCCTCAATCCGACTTGCCCAACCTCCTGACACTTCAACCCCCTCACCCCAGCTGTACTTTCTTCAGGACCCATTTGTCCCTCTTTTCTGTGTTAATATCGAAATTTCTTCATCCTGGCACTTTTTTTTTTTCCCTTTGCCTATTCCCATCTTGCCACCTACTTTAGTTATTGGCCTGGCTGAAACTCAGCGCTAAGATTTTTAGGATGAAAAAAGCCATCATTCAAATGTTATGAGCAGATTTTGTCTGGCAAGAGAAGAGTCTTCACAAATCCTTCAGGGAAAGATTGTTTTCCCCTTGTTTTGGGAAACCACGCGGTTGGACACATGAAAATAAGAATCCACCCAAGGTTCTGGGGGGAGAACCGTGAGGGAACCATGAAGCTGGAGGTAGATGTTTTCAGTCTGAGAAGCTCAGCGGTCTGTTTGGTACATTATGTAGATGTGATGTCTATAGCTGAGTAGGAGTTGGGTAAGGAGGCGGAGAATGTTTCTTGGGTTGCAACAAACTTAACTGATGCTATATCTGAACTTTGGTTTGTTCCTGCAGGATGTGAGATTTCTTTATTGAGAGTTGCTTGCTAATAATAACAACAAACAGTTGCTACACACTTACCATGTGCCGGAACAGAAACCCTTGCAAGGATTAACTCCTATCGTAACAACTTTAGGATTTTTTGGATGAGGAAAAGAAGGCTCAGAAAAGTTAAAGATCATGCCTTACAATTAGAGGCAGAACCAAGATGTGAACACCAGGAGTCTGACTCCACAGCCTATGCTCCTAACCTCTACTCTCAAGAGTCTTTGATTTTTAAAAATCTCATCCTTTAGCAGCCGCATAGCACGCAGGGAGATCAGGTCGGTGCTTTGTGACCACCTAGAGGGGTGAGATAGGGAGGGTGGGAGGGAGACGCAAGAGGGAAGGGATATGGGGATATGTGTATACGTATAGCTGATTCACTTTGTTCTACAGCAGAAGCTAACACAACATTGTAAAGCAATTATACTCCAATAAAGATGTTAAAAAAAAATCTCATCCTTTAAAAATTTCTTTCTAAAAAGATAATTAGTATAGTATTTATTATATACTTATTACTTGGAAATGCAAACTAAACAATGTTTTACTGGTAGGGATGCCCAATCACATTTTGACACTTTTTCATATGTCCTCTTGCATTATTTTGCTTATTGTTTCATAGTCACAGGTATTTCTTCCAAGGAATCTTCCAAGTATCCTTGAAGGTAGGGATTGTGTCTTAAACTTCCACTTTTACCTCCCACAGTAGGCCCAAATGTATCCTCCCTAAATACTCATTGAATTGAATTAAACTGGTACTCCAACGACCTTCTCCCTCTAGAGCAAAGCAAAGCAAGTGAAAATATTATAGAAATATATAGAAATAAAAAATATATAGAAATACAGTAGATTTCTAGAGCTTCTGGGGAAGGCTGAAGCTGCTTCCAAGCTCTGCAAATAGAACATAGAAATTTAAAAATAATCCTTCTGTACAAACATGAAAAATGTTATTGCAGACTTGCAGAGGTGTATAATGGATTTGAACTTTAAAACAGCAAGATGAAGTAGCACTTAATTTAGGGAACTCAAATTGCAAACTGCAGCGATCAGCCCACTAACAGGCGGTTATAGTTCATGCTTTGGTTCCCTCTGTCGGTAGAAAGGAAGAGGTGTTGTTTTTTGTGTTTGTGTTTTTTTCCTGCAGGAATTCTTGGTTCAGGTTGTGTGATGGCAGCTGTTCACAGCATGCACTGCCTGAGAAAATTCAGCTCTTAGATTTAGGAAAGGGGAAGAGAAAACCTACTGGATCTTTCTCCTTAGATGGTAACTAAATACACATTTTTATTCCTTTTACATACTACCATTGCTGCCTCTAAAGCCAGACTCATTACAAACCACTTATTAATTGTCAGAGAACACACAGAGAGTTTGTTCTGCCATGGCTTTCCCAGGCTTCTAATTGTAAGGCATAAAAAGTACACCTTGATTGCTCACAGCGTTGGTCACACAAGCCTGGTTTTCCCACGCTGTCTGCTAACCCCATATCTTGGTAATGTTTTCCATGACACAGACAAGGCGTTTTGATCTCAACTAGTGAAAGGAATCAAATATCTAAAAATTCTTTGTTTGATTTATTAAGTGGAATTAAGGACACACGC
Organism: Lagenorhynchus albirostris; assembly: GCF_949774975.1. NCBI lineage: Eukaryota > Metazoa > Chordata > Mammalia > Artiodactyla > Delphinidae > Lagenorhynchus > Lagenorhynchus albirostris. The sequence goes on along the minus strand of NC_083096.1, from coordinate 103,882,354 downwards.
ATCTTTCCTTTGCATGTGATTTCTTTCTCAATTCCCCCTTCCCAGAACTTTTATATATGAGTCTGAATTGTTACTTAATCATATCAATGACTCATCATTTGAGATTTGGCTCCAATGCCCTCAGGAGAATTCCTTTGTATGGTATTCCAAGGAAGCATTAAGCATCACTCCTCCCCTGTTCAGCCATGTGCAATTCCAAGGACCAGTGAAGACTCTGAGATGCCACTAGTGCCTGACACATTTCAGAGTTCAAAAAAGCTTTGTTTAAACCAATACAATTTGAAGTCATTTTCTATTTTAAGGGTTAATTTGGTGTATGTCAGAATTCCTCCTTCCTGCATGTGAGGATATTTGTTTTATTTCATTCATCTTAAAGGGGGCATAACAATGTTTTACATAAAATGCTTACTGTCGGGGCTTCCCTGGTGGTGCAGTGGTTGAGAGTTCGCCTGCCGATGCAGGGGACATGGGTTCGTGCCCCGGTCCGCGAAGATTCCCACATGCCGTGGAGCGGCTGGGCCCGTGAGCCATGGCCGCTGAGCCTGCGCGTCCGGAGCTTGTGCTCCGCAACGGGAGAGGCCACAACAGTGAGAGGCCCAAGTACAGCTAAAAAAAAAAAAAAAAAAAAAAAATGCTTACTGTCAAGGAACTTTATGTATTATGGTAGAATGAAAGAGACATGCCTGGCATCAATCAGGGCTCTGCTACTGTTTGGAGAGGCAATGAACGTGGGCCCTTAGCATCCTTGAACATTCTTGCTGAGTGTGCTAAGAATGTAAGATCCTGCTCATTTGGGCCATTCTTCAGAGTTGTGTTTGCAGTGAGCAACCTTGAGGGATGAGGGAATGTCCTCCTGTGGGACAAAGAGCAGGCTTGCTTACTGCTTGCTATAAACTGGTAGGTCCCCCAAGCTCCGCATTCCTCTTCTATAATGCCACCCATTTTGTGTGCAAGCATCCATCTGGGCCCACCTGCTTCGTTCCTGGGAGAACTGGGGTTCAGAGAACCGACACGATCATGTTGACACTGGCTAATGCAGATTCCTCAAAGTTCTTGACACACCAGGGAGGTGTCCCTACACAAGTTATTCAAACTCCTTTAGCTGCAGTTTCCCTTCCTTATAAAGAGGACGATAGTATCTGGCTCATAGCATTGTTCTGGGGTGAAGTTAAATAAGAATGTACAGATCCCGACTGCACTAGACCCTTCCTGGGAGCTCCCTTCCCTCTTTAGAACACGGACGGAGACTGCTTTCCTTTGATGCCTGATGTAGCTGGGCAGCGTGGAATGGAGTGGACCACAGGTCACAGCAGCAGCTCCGCAATTTCTATGTAGGCGGGGCTCAGAAAACCGCAAGCCGATTGGAGCGGGGACCAAGAGTTTTGTATGCAGAGGCGTTTGCAAAGCAGCCACGCGATTTTACTTACAACGTCTCTTTCAAGTGGCTTCGGGGTCTTACTGATGCGAATTACAGGAGCACTGAAAAATACCCCCTCAGGCCGACCCTCTGATTCGTGGCGACCGCGCCCTTTCGAGCAGCGGGGAGCTCGTCCGGACTCCGGCTGCGCCGCCTCCTTCGGATGCCGGCTGCCTCGGGAAAGCCACGCGGCCACGCTCGGGCGCGCGCCCCCCGACCGCACACGCCCGCTCACGCATGCTCCCGGCGCTCCCACGCGCGCAGGCCCTTCACCGGCGCCGCCCACGCAGCCTCGTGCTCCGGGCGCGCGGGCTCCGCTGCTGCGCGGCGCCCGCGGAGGCAGTTGCCGGAGCTGGGATGAGCTATCGGAGGATGCTGCAGCGCGGGGCGCGTCGCCCCCCTCAGTCCACCAGAGCCCGGATACCTCAGAAATTCGGCTCTGGGTCTGTGGGGAGCGAAATGCAACCCAAACACCGTTTTACCGAACCCCGCGCAAATAAACACGCACAGGCACTCACACAGACGTCGCCGCGACCCGCGCTTGCCGCGGCGGATCCCGGCCGCGGGCGGCCAAGAAAGAGCCCGGGACCCGGGAGGGGCCGCTGCCTACGCCTCAAAGTCCAAGGTGTCGCCGCTCGGGATCGGCCACTAAAAGGTGCGACGTAAGTGCCCGGCGTCACCGGCCCGGCTTAACGGCTCAACGGCGAGCCTGGGGCCTGCATCGCCGGGGCGGGGCCAGGCCGGGCGGAACCGGCCGCGGGAGAGCGGGTAGGCGGGGGCGATCAGGCAGGAAGGGAGCTGGGGATGAAGAGCGCGGGCGTGATTTGTCCTGCGCGGCCAGGTACGGCGGTGCCCAGGGCGGGCCGGAGACGGAGCTACGGATGTCCTCAGACGCACCAGCCGGCACCCGGCGGACTCGCGCCCGCCATTTGCTTGCAAGACTCGCCGGTTTCGTTAAGAGGCGGTCTCCGGGTGAGGACGGGCGCTTGCGGCCGGTGTCTATCAGTGTCCTGGCCTCTGCGATACAGACCGACGGCTAAGGGGGCGGTGGCAAGGGCGAGGGGCCGTCGCCTCTGGCTTAACAGAGCAGATGCGCAGAGAGTCCAACAGGTGGCTCCGTGGCGCAATGGATAGCGCATTGGACTTCTAGAGGCTGAAGACATTCAAAGGTTCCGGGTTCGAGTCCCGGCGGAGTCGCAGTTTTTCCCCCAGTACATAATTTATTTTCTACACTTGACATTTCTCTCATTTTCCTAAAGGGTTGAACTGGCCTCGCATCATCTGCCCACTGCCTTCGGCTTCTGCAGCTCTTTCACCTCTAGCTGCTCGCACCTCTAGTCTCTCCTTTCCCCTGCTTACCTGGCTCAGTGGCTCTGGGCCTGGGCCCTGCAGACTCCGGAGCCGGATCCGGGAACTGGGAAGAGCGGCCTGGGCGGCGGCGAAGCAAAGCCTCGCGGTTTCAGCCTGAGCAGAACGCGGGGGAGGCCCGGGTCTAGGGTGTTTTGGGAGACCTACCCCCAGGCCCCGGGGGTACGCCCCTCGCCAGGAGCGCGCGCGTGGCTGCTAGGGAGGGGTGAGCAAAGGACGAGGAAACGCGCCCACACAGTGAGCTGCCCCTCCAGCCCAGAAGGCTTACGAATTGACATGTACTTGAATCCCCAGTGGGATCCTGTTAGAAATGCAGATTTCTGGGCGTCCCTCTCATTCAGTCGATCAAGGTGGGGCCCAGGAATCTGACTTTCGAATAAGAACGCCCTCTCCCCTCCTCCACGATTCCGGTGCAAAGAGACCCGAGGTCCACTCTGCTTGTCAGCTGCTCTAGGCAGGGATGACTATCTTGTACTTCTTCTCCTGACGGTTCATAGCTTTGCACGAGGTTAGGGTTCCACCTCGCTAAAGGCGAATGAATGAATGAATGAAATTTTAAAAACTCATTGTAACAAACAATTCATGCAAAAAATACAAAATTGTCAAAAAAGGTACAGGGAAAAGTAAACATCCTTGTTCTTCCTGTATCCCAGCCTTTCAATTCTCTATAAGCCATCAGTGAAAATGGTTTCTTGGAAGTATTTTCAGATTTATTTTATGCACATGTCAGCATTTCTATATCTACTCTCTTTCTTTATGTTTGTTGATGTTACTGATATAGGTGATATAGCATTACGATTGGTAGTATATTATGCTTGCTAGTTCACTTATTAATACAATAGAGCTGCCTTGTTCCATTGTACCTAATGATTTAATAGTCCCCAATAGTTGGTCATTTAAGTGTCCAGTATTTTCCTGTTACAAACAATGTTTCAGTGAACATCCTTATTCTTACATCATTGTACACAAGTGCAAACGTATCTGTAGGATAGATTCCTAGGAAGTTGAATTGCTGTGTCAAAGGTTTATTTGTGCATTCTTTGATAGATACTGCCAAATTGCTCTCATAGAGATTGTATCCATTTTACTCTCACTAACAATGATAAAAGTGGCATTTCAAATTAGTGTAGAAGAGGAAGAATGTTCATTATCAGTGGTTCTGGGACAAAATTCCCACTTCACTCCTTTTACAAAAGTATATTCTGGATGAAGAAAATACAGGTATAAAAATAAAACCAGGAAAAGCACTAAAATAAAACGTGATGAAGTTATTTAATAAACTGAGTGCAATATAACCTCAAACCTAGAAGAATTTAAAAAATTGATAAATACAAATATATGAATTTCTCTAAGACAAAAAATAAGGTACCATAAACAAGATCAAAAGACAAACTGGGAAAGAATAATTACAATACATATCACAAAAAAAGGGCTGGTTTCCTTAAAATGTAAATAGCTCCTACAAACCAGTAAGAAAACGACCAACGATGCAATAGAAAAATGACCAAACTCAAGAACAGATAAATTACAAAAAAGAAATACAAATTATTCTATGTATAAAAAGATGCTCACCTTCATTCATAACAAGACATGGATTGAAACTACAACTAGAAGCCATCCTTCAGCTGTTTCATAACATGTAGGGTATGTTGTTGGTGAGATTTACATTTAATTTTCTTCTGTAAATGCAGCATTGTTTAAAATGGCCTCCGGAATTCCCTGGCAATCCAGTGGTTGGGACTCCACGCTTTCACTGCCAAGGGCCCGGGTTTGATCCCTGGTCAGGGAACTAAGATCCTACAAGATCCCTGCACGGTGGGTAAAAAAAAAAATTTTTTTTAATAGAATGGCCTCAAGCTGGAAATAACCTACATGTCCATCAATAATGAACTGTTTGAAGAAAGTATGGTAGAGCCTTGTAATTGAATTGAATACAACGCAGACCTTTAAAAAATGAGGAAGATCCATATATACTGCTATGGAAAAATAACCAAGATTATATGAAAAAAATGGATACGTAAATGAGTACTTAATATTCTTTTTATGTTAAGTAATGCTAATAATAATAGTAGTAATAATGTATATTAGCATGACTGTGTGCGCAGAGAAAATTTCTGGAAGGATATATGAACGGTTAACAGGGCTGGGGCAGGAGGGACAGTGGTATGAAGGGTGGGGGTCTTTTTACTGATTGCCTGTTTGTAATGTTTGAGTCGTTTTCATAATAAGCCTATCTTATCCTTGTAATAAGTTAATTTTAAAAAGATAGAGCAAAAAAATTCCTAAGCTAATGAGGAAGGAATAAAAAGCATTTGGTGCCTGTTCTTAAGTTCACTTTCCAGTAGTCAGCCCTGATACTGCTTATCCATTAAAGATTTTCTGAATTTGATTTAACAAACATTTATTAACTCCTTATGTTCTGCTCCGTGCTGGATCTCAGCCATAAATACACCGTTTAGGAGCTCCTCCTACTAAGCATAGAGAAATATGTAAACAAGATATCTCTTTACAAGGTGATTCCAGCAGGGACCATGTCCTGAAGGTCTTGTACACCATGTTAAGGAGTGTGGACTTCGCCCTAAAGGCAATAGGAAACCACTGCCTAGCTTTTTTCTTTTTTAAAGTTTTTTTTTTTTTTTTTAGATGTTGGGGGTAGGAGTTTATTAATTAATTTATTTTTGCTGTGTTGGGTCTTCATTTCTGTGCGAGGGCTTTCTCTAGTTGTGGCAAGTGGGGGCCACTCTTCATCTCGGTGTGCGGGCCTCTCACTATCGCAGCCTCTCTTGTTGCGGAGCACAGGCTCCAGACGTGCAGACTCAGTAATTGTGGCTCACGGGCCTAGTTGCCCCGCGGCATATGGGATCCTCCCAGACCAGGGCTTGAACCCGTGTCCCCTGCATTAGCAGGCAGATTCTCAACCACTGCGCCACCAGGGAAGCCCCACCTTTTTTCTTTTTAATTTTTAATTTTTCTTATAGAAGTATAGTTGAGTTACCATGTGTCAGGTGTCTGGCAAATTGATTCAGTTATACATATACATATACATATGCATTCTTTTAAAGATTATTTTCCAATATAGGTTATTACAAGATACTGAGTATAGTTCCCTGTGCTATACAGCAGGTCCTTGTTGTTTATCTATTTCATATATAGTAGTCTCTGTCGATTAATCCCAAATTTCCCTCCCCCCCTTTCCCCTTTGGTAACCATGTTTGTTTTCTTTAGTTGTGAGTTTATTTCTGTTTTGTAAATAAGTTCATTTGTATCATTTTTAAGATTCCACATATGTGATATCATATGATATTTGTCTTTCTCTGACTTCACTTAGTATGGTAATCTCTAGGTCCATCCATGTTGCTGCAAATGGCATTATTTTTTTATGGCTGAGTAATATTCCATTATATATATATGGAATATATAATATTAATATAATATATAATATTCCCTGGTGGTCCAGTGGATAAGACTCCATACTCCCAATGCAGGTGGCCTGGGTTCGATCCCTGGTCAGGGAACTAGATCCTGCATGCATGCTGCAACTAAGAAGTCCGCATGCCACAGCTAAGAAGCCTGCATGCCACAACTAAAAAGCCTGCATGCCACAACTAAAAGATCCCACATGCCACAATGAAGATCCCGCGTGCCACAGCTAAGACCCGGCGCAGCCAAAATAAATTAAAAAATAAATATATTTTTAAAATTCTATACATATACCCCCCCCCACATCTTCTTTACCCATTCTTCTGTTGGTGGACATTTAGGTTGTGTTCATGTCTTGGCTATTATAAATAATGCTGCTGTGAACATCAGGGTGCATGTATCTTTTTGAGTTAGAGTTTTCTCCAAATATATGCCCAGGAATGGGATTGCTGGATCATATGGTAACTCTATTTTTAGTTTTTTAAAGAACCTCCATACTGTTCTCCATAGTGGCTGCGCCAATTTACATTCCTGCTAACAGTGTAGGAGGGTTCCTTTTTCTCCACACCCTCTCCAGCATTTATTATTTGTAGACTTTTTAATGATGGCCGTAATGACTGGTGTGAGGTGATACCTCATTGTAGTTTTGATTTGCATTTCACTAATAATTAGTGATGTTGAGCATCTTTTCATGTGACTGTTGGCCCTCTGTATGTCCTCTTTGGAGAAATGTCTGTTTAGGTCTTCTGCCCATTTTTTATATTGGGTTGTTTTTTAGATATTAAGCTGTATGAGCTGTTTGTATATTCTGGAAGTTAATCCCTTGTTGGTAGCGTCATTTGCAAATATCTTCTCCCAGTCCGTAAGTTGTCTTTTTGTTTTGTCTATGGTTTCCTTTGGTGTGCAAAACCTTTTAAGTTTAATTTTGCCCCATTTGTTTATTTTTGTTTTTATTTCCATTACTCTAGGAAACAGGTCCAAAAAAATATTGCTGCGATTTATGTCAAAGAGTATCCTTCCTATGTTTTCCTCTAGGAGTTTTATAGTATCCAGTCTTACATTTAGGTCTTTAATCCATTTTGAGTTTATTTTTTATATGGTGTTAGAGAATACTCTAATTTCATTCTTAAACATGTAGCTGTCCCCTTTTTCCCAGCACCATTTATTGAAGAGACTGTCTTTTCTTCATAGCTTATTCTTGACTGCTTTGTCATAGATTAATTTTGACCATAGTGTGTGGGTTTATTTCTGGGCTTTCTATCCTGTTCTGTTGATCTAGGTGTCTGTTTCTGTGCCACTATCATACTGTTTTAATGACTGTAGCTTTGTAGTATAGTCTGAAGTCAGGGCGCATGATTCCTCCAGCTCTGTTCTTTCTCGGGATTATTTTGGCTATTATTATTTTTGGGGTCTTTTGTGTTTCCTACAAATTAAAAATTTTTTTGTTCCAGGTCTGTGAAAAATACCATTGGTAATTTGGGATTGTGTTGAGTCTGTAGATTGCCTTGGGCAGTATGGTCATTTTAACAGTATTGATTCTTCCAATCCAAGAACATAGTATATCTTTCCAGATGTTTGTGTGGTCTTCAATTTCTTTCATCAGTGTCTTATAGTTTTTGGAGTGCAGGTCTTTTGACTCCTTAGATAGGTTTGACTCCTTAGATATCACTTATATGTGGAATCTTAAAAAATGATACAAATGGGGCTTCCCTGGTGGCGCAGTTGTTGAGAGTCCGCCTACCAATGCAGGGGACACGGGTTTGTGCCCCAATCTGGGAAGATCCCACATGCCACGGAGCGGCTGGGCCTGTGAGCCATGGACGCTGGGCCTGCGCATCTGGAGCCTGTGCTCCGCGATGGGAGAGGCCACAACAGTGAGAGGCCCGCGTACCGCAAAAACAACAACAACAACAAAAAAAGATACAAATGAACTTATTTACAAAACAGATACCTAGGCATCTTATTCTTTTTTTTAAAAAATTTTTTAATTTTTATGGCTGTGTCAGGTCTTAGTTGTGGCATGCAGAATCTTTGTCAAGACATGCAGGATCTTTTGTTGCAGCATGCGGGCTCTTCATTGCAGTGCGTGGGCTTCTCTCTAGTTGTGGTGTGCGGGTTTTGTCTTCTCTAGTTGTGGCATGTGGGCTCCAGAGTGCATGGGCTCTGAAGTTTGTGGCACATGGGCTCTCTAGTTGAGGCGCACGAGCTCAGTAGTTGTAGCACGTGGGCATAGTTGCCCCACAGCATGTGAGATCTTAGTTCCCAACCACGGATTGAACCCGCGTCCCCTGCATTGGAAGGCAGATTCTTTACCACTGGACCACCAGGGAAGTCCCTCTTATTCTTTTTGATGTGATGGTAAATGGGATTGTTTCCTTAATTCTTCATTCTGATACTTCGTTGTTAGTGTATAGAAATGCAGCAGGTTTCTGTATATTAATTGTGTATCCTGCAACTTTACTGAATTCATTGATGAGCTCTAGTCATTTTCTGGTGGCATCTTTAGGATTCTCTATGTATAGTATCATGTCATCTGCAAACAGTGACAATTTTACTTCTTCCTTTCCAATTTGGATTCCTTTTATTTCCTTTTTTTCTCTGATCGCTTGTCTAGGACTTCCAAAACTATGTTGAATAAAGGTGGCGAGAGTGGGCATCCTTGTCTTGTTACTGATCTTAGAGGGAATGCTTTCAGCTTTTTATCATTGAATATGAAGTTAGCTGTGGGTTTGGATGTGTGTTCTGTATCAGCCCTCTGTCCACATTGTGGATTCCAGGCTGGAATAGCACAAGACGGGAGGCTCTACAACCAGTTCAGGGCAGTTAAGGTCATCTAGGTAAGAAAATTATGAGGGCTGGAACTAGGGAGGTATTTGGGGAGTGTGATAAGTATACAAATTGGAGAGAGATTAAAGGAGTCCAAATTGATGGGACTTGATGAATTAAGGGATATATAGAGGAGAGAAAGGGAACAGTCAGAAAAGACTCCCATTTCTAATTAGGGCAGATGAGTGGAGGCTGAAACAGTCACAAAGGAGACAGAAGGAGAGAGAAGTGGGTTTTGGGGAAAACTAAGTTCATATTTCTATGTGTTGAGCCCGAGGTCTCTGTGGAACATCCTGGAGAAGATGTATAGTTGGTGGTTGATATTCAATGCCGAGGACATGGCAAGCTCTCAATAGATATTTATTGAATGAAAGAACTAAAGGAAAGTAAATATGTAGGGAGAGAGGAAAGGAAAAGAAGGTCTGCAGCTGAGGAGACTGATCTAGGCTTGAGATTTAAAATTTATTCACCTACAGATGGCACTTTAAGCTCTGGACACAGGTGAGATTGTGCAAGGAGAGTATAGATCGAGTAAGGAGAGATGAAGGTTGAAGACAGAAACCCAGAGCACAGACAGTTGAAGGGTAGGCAAAGAATGAGTTCTTCAAAGAGAACAAAAAGGGTAGCCAGAGAGGTAGGAAGAAAACCAGGAGAAGAAAGCATTATCTCCAAGAACTGATGGAGCGAGTTTCCTCTTCAGGAGAACGGAGTCAAGAGGAAAAGGAAGACATCTCACGTTTTTGTAAACACCTGCTTTATGCCAGCAACTTTATTTAACCCTTGCCATTTAATTATCCCTCCAATCCTAAGAAGTATGAATTATCCCTATTTTATGGATGAGAAAGTTAGGGTGCGAAGATGTTATGGGGGTAAGGTGAAAGGATTAGCCTCGGCATGATAGAAAAGTGCCTGCTCTTCTGAGGAAAGTAGGAAGAGGGCAGAGGAAAAAGCATGAAGGTGGAGAAGGGAAAATCATAGGTGTTCATGTTTGAGGACCTATTTCCTTTGTGCCCTCTTTCACTGCTCTACCTCACACACCCAGGATTCCAGGAAGGTAGTCACAAAGTGGGAGCTGCCCCAAAGGTGGAGACATTCCCATCCTGTGCCACCTGTACCCAGTACAGACTCTAAAGACCAGCGGCTAGGGGTGGTTTCATTCCAGCTTCCTCTTGGGCTTTGTACATCCATCAGCATTTTTAAAATATTCTACAACTTCATCCACCTTCTATTCTATTCTATATATATATATATTTTTTTTTTTTTGAGTACTGGCTTTGTGCAAGGAACCATATTGGAAAGAAATACAAAGTTGAGTAAGAGTGCATTTTCTTACAGTGTTCGTCCTAGTGAGGGACAGGGGGCCATGGATTGGTGATTCCATTAATTAGGGTTGGTTTTGCTATGAGTGACAGGAAACCAAAGTAACAGTGGATTTGGCAAGATAGAGGTTTCTTTTTTTAAAAAAAATAAATTTATTTATTTTCAGCTGCATTGGTTCTTTGTTGCTGTGTGCAGGCTTTCTCTAGTTGCAGCAGGCAGGGGCTACTCTTCCTTGTGGTGCGCGGGCTTCTCATTGCGGTGGCTTCTCATTGCAGAGCATGGGCTCTAGGTGCGTGGGCTTCAGTAGTTGTGGCACGTGAGCTTAGTTGCTCTGCGGCATGTGGGATCTTCCTGGACCAGGGCTCGAATCCGTGTACCCTGCAGTGGCAGGCTGATTCCTAACCACTGCGCCACCAGGGAAGTCCAAGGTAGAGGTTTCTTTCTCATGTGAAAGTCCAGGGAATGGCAGCTGCTTGATCATGAGACCCAGGCTCCTTATTCTTCCATCTTCAAAATGCAGGTTCCACCTCATGGTCCAAGATGATTGCTCCTGCCCCTGCCATCAGGTCAGCATACTAGTTAGTGGGGAGAAGATAAAGGGACAGAGCCCCATTCCAAGCTCACCCTTCTTTGAAGGACACCTCCCAGAAGTTGCACATACCACATTCACTCACATCCCATGGAAAGGTGGGAATCTTAGCTTTTTTTTTTTTTCCCCAAGGTGGACACAGTCCCAGCTAAAAACCATGTGTTCTGTAACCGTAAAAGAAGGGGGAAAAAAGGCAGTTTCTGCTGTTGATGCTGAAATAGGTATGCAGGTAGCTATAGTGCAAGGCTAAAATGAAAGTGTGACAGTTATACGTACTAGCTCTGTGACATGAGGCAGGTTACTTAACCTTTCTGTGCCTCGGTTTCTTCATTCATAAAATGATGAGGTTAATAGTAGCACCTACCTCTTAGGTTTACCTAAAGGTAACCTAAATTGTTACATATGTATGTAATATGTTTCATATGTACATACATACATAATGGTTACATAAAGTAAGTTGAAAGTCCTTAGAACAGTGCCTGGCACTTAAGTAAGTGCTATATAGTGTTTATTAAAAACAGTAAAAATAAGCACAAATGGAAATTTCAAGAATGTACATATCGGTGGGGAAAAATCTGAAAAAATATTTTATGAAGAAATGTAGAGTGTCAGCTCAGTGATGCCTGGGATGGTCTCATTCCTTCCCTGGGCACTGCCAGCACCTGGCACATTGCCTTGCACAGAGTAGATGTTCAAACTACTGGTTTCTGAATGGGCTTGAAAGGTCAGTAGTATTTTGTTAGGTGAGTTGGAGGCAAGGAAAATGTTTTAGGTGGAGTTACCCATATGAACAAAGATAAAAGGTGAAAACTCACTGTATCCAGCACAGTAGCTGGCATGCACAGCACTTGGTATATGTTGACTGACCACTCAATATCAACTAGTTTGGTTTGGCTGAAATCTGTCGGGTCTAGGCAGAAAGACACATCACCTTAGAGAATTGAATATGGGGAATTGTCACACAGGTGATGAAAGTGTAGGCAACCCAGATATTGCAATAGTAGGAAACCTCTATCACCCCTAGTGCCAGGGGGATAATGAGAGGAGACGGTGTTCCCAGAACCCAGAATCCTGGGGTATCCAATGGTGGGAGGTTGCCTGGTGGGAGGTGGGAGATGGCAGAGCTGCAACCCAACCCAAGGCAGAGAGGGAGAGAAATACCCTGACTTCTTGCTTCTCCTCCCCTTGTCTTAGGTCAGTGTCTCACTGCAAAGTCATTTGGCATCTGGGAAATGTCATTTCCTGTAGTCGAGAGCAGAGCAGTGAGAGAAATAGGCAGATGACCAGCACAAATGAAGTTTGGAGCATGAGCGGGGAGTGATGAATATAAACCCCTGGTGGTGTCATTTTAGTCTTGAATGTCAGATCTTGAATGTAGGGGTCTCCTCATGTTTTGTTAGGCAGAGGTAGGCCATAGAAGGTAAAAAAGCAAAAAGGCATCATTAAAACTGTTTTAGGAAGGCTTCCCCAATGGGGAAGATGGAGAACAGGGAATAGTAGCTTCCCTTTGAGTACCTGTCCCGTGCTAGGCACGGTGCTAAGCACTTATTCATCTCAGAAAGATGATGTGTCTGGTTCTGGATATGTTCAGTTTGAGATGACGTCACGATACATGTATGGGCGTATCACATAGAACAGGAACTGTGCATCTGGAGCAGGGGTGTATAAGTGTAAGGATGGAGACTTTGGAGCCTTCCGCGGAGAGGTGAGAGCAATGCAGAAGGAGAGGGAGGACAAGACATTCAAGTTAGACAGTACAGCGGAAGAAGATAAAGAGGGTAGGCATTATGGGGGACCAACGAGCAGTGGGCAGAGTAAGAAAACCAGTGAAGGGAAAAAGAATAAAGGGATAGGAGAAGCTGAAAGTTCATCTTCCCGCAGGAGCAAAGGGAAGCTGGAGCTTCAAGAAGGAAAGTCAGGAGTGTCAAATAACATTTCCTTGCCAGAAGAGATGAAGACAGAGGGAAAAGCTATTGAATATAGCAGCTGGATGCATGGAGGAATCGTTTCTCTAGACAGGTGAGGTCACAGAAGGAAAAGTGGGCGTTTCCTTGGCTGGGAGTGGCAGGTGAGAGTATCAGAAAAAGAAAGAAGAAAGAACAAGACTAGTGGCACCTACAAAGACATGTCTGACCAACGGATCCAGATTGATTAGGGAGGAAGAGGTATCCTAATGGGGGTGGAGGATTGGGAGAATGAGAGGGGCTGAAATACTTGAGATCATGAGTTTACAGTCTTTGGAGGTGGGGCCCAGGCATCAGTACTTTCGGAGCCACCTCGAACAATTCCAAAGTGCATTCAAGGTTGGGTTAGAGGGAACTGGAGGGAAGGCTAGCAGGATAACAGATTGGGGTAGTCAGAGTTCAGTATCTTGGCCAGTTTCAAGTAAGTCCATGATGGTGACTGACTGAGGTGGAGTGAAATTGAGGGTAACTGGAATCGACGAGATTGAGCTTGAAGGAAATGCAGGCTCATCTTGATTCAAATGCCTTCGGCTAAATCAGGATAATGATTTTCACTAAAGGAAAAACCAAGAGTCAACCCTAAAGGACTACAGTCAGGTAAAATACGTGAAAAGCATTTAAGTTGTGATTCATCCAGCAGTCACCAAAGCACAGGTAGAGGCACTGAGCCAGTTGTGTATCTTTTCATCTCACTTAATTTGACATCCACTCCCTCCTGGCAGGTGAGGGCAGCTGACAGTTGAAGGTGGGTAAAGTGGCAGATTTGGCTAGAAGGGCAGATGTTATAGATAAATCGGCCAAGGTTTTGATGAGCTTCACATTACAGAATTAAGCCATGACCTGTTATCATTGTCTCATAGCCAGCCATTTTGGTGTGTGTGTGTACACATATATAAAAATGGGAAAAAATAGGTCTTCCTGATAATACCAAGATATAGAAAACTTTTATTAACTACAATGTGTACCTTGTTTTTGTTCTCTTTAGTACACTACTCCTGTGAACTTCCCTGGGTTATGGGGGTGGAGTAGATGTAGGAGGGTGGGGCTGAACAAAACTTCACATAAATTTTTTTTCATATAGATGACTGCGTGCACATATTTCTTTCCTACCATTTAAAAAGGTTGAGGAACACCGCTCAAAGTCATTTATAGTATCCCTCACTGCATATGAGAGCTAAAATTCATATGGTAATTGGACTAAATCTAACCATAGTTTTCATATCCATATTTCATTTTTCTTCCCTTAATGAACAAAACCTCAGAACTTCAATACATTGCATGGGGTTTGAGGTCAGGATTTTGGTGCCTGAAACCTACCAGTTCCTGCTTTGCAATTCTGCCAAGGAGGTTGTAATCATAAGGAAGATGAGCCAATGGAAAAGAGAGTATACCACTCATGGAACAGCTTTAGAGGAGCAGCCCCGACCGCAGGATTTCTCAGGTAAGCCGAGATTGAATGACATGTTCCTATCATCCCCTGCCATTCACAGAGAAAGCCTGGCTCTAGAAGGCCCCAAGTCTAATTTCCCACCTCGTTTGGAAGAGAGGATGAGAGGCCTGCCCTCTAATAGGGCAAAAGTGACTGACTGCAGATCGTTTCTGACCTGTTAATACAGCAACTTTGTTCATTTGTTAAACTACAGCTCACTGGGCTACTGGGCTCACTTCAATCTGGTTAGCAACTCCTCTTCCCTCAGGAGGGGTGACTAGGAAGGAGGCAGGTGGGGAAGAGCAGGACTTCCTAAACACTATGCAGTGCCAAAGTGTGTGGGTCATGTTTTGGCTTTATAGCAATTTCTATGCTATACTACCATTAAACTGAAGATAAATTTCAATTGTCATCATGCTTTTAAAAGAAAATATTGCAAGGTGTCAGGCATGTCAGGGAATGTCTTAGGCCTTCCAGATCTGCTCAGCAGCCCGCTGAATACCACTGAGCGACCTCATTCGATACCATGTAGAGCAAAAATCACCTAGCTAAGCCCTGACCCACTGAATCATGAGATACAATAAAACAGTGGTTGTTCTGAATCACTGAGTCTTGGGGCAATTCTATGCAGTGATAATTGGAATGAACATACATCATCCACCACCCATCACCTGAACCTAAAATAGTTTTGCCTTTTTCACAGTTGGTGTTCAGTATTTATTGATAACCATTTCCCTTTCAGAACCTCCTCCACTGTTACCTAAAAATTCACATTTCATAGTTTGAGACATTCCAGTTCTTTGATAAAACACTGATCTGCTTAAGACATTTAATTGCAGGTCATGCTACTGACCCTGCTTCTGGGAAGCTATCAGAAATTGAAAGCATTCATTCTTCACTTAAGTTGTGTAACAATGAGACCTGAATTTTACATTCTAGTCAGATGCTTGGGGAGTTCATAAATCATTTCGTTTCAATCCTAACTGAACGCTTTCAGTAAGATATTGTAGGTAGTTATTCTGAACAGTAGTTGTCATTGCTTGAGGGATTGAACTGAATGAGCATCTGCACATATTCCAGAAGTGGTACTGAAAATTTTTTTCATGTGATGTTTTCTTATAATTTGCTATTTCTGAGAGTGGGACCCCTTGAATTTATCCCAGTTGCTCAAAGTTTCATTAAACGTTTCTATACAGTCTTTCTTCCTTTTAAAACCCTGCCATTTATCCTCTGGACAGCCAAGCATGGCCTGTAGTCTGACATCCTTGTTATGAGACCCATGCAACACTTCTTCAGGTCTTAAAAACAGGTATAATGGTGCTTCTCTAAAGCAGCTGTTTTGTTTTTATATTATGGCAGAACACTGAACACAGAGCTGATTTTTGTGTTAGATGCCAGGAAGCTCAGAGCTTGCCTTCATCAACTGTTAGTTTTCTAACTTCTTCCATCTTCATTTTCCTTTCCCTAATTTCCTCACTTTAGAAAATAAAAAAAAACTAGCTTTGTAGGCTTTTTTTTTTTTTTTTTTAATAAGCTGTCTTAAAAGCACTTCAGAAATCTTTCAAGACCTTAAGGTATTCTGAAGGCCCTCCTTTCATTAGCACACTACATCAGCACTTTGTACGCTTTACAATGCTTTTCAGTTGAGAAGTCAATGTACTTCTGATAGTCATTAAGCCTTAAAATAGTTCCAGTAAGTGGACTGAGTTTAGTGACAGAAGCCAGTCACTAAAACTTTTTCTCAATAGTTGCTTTGCTTAAAATAAACAAGACAAATACATACATTATTCAAGTATAGACTTTTGTAGAAGGCTGGGAGCACTAAGAGACTTCGTTCTGACCTTTACCTAGTTTTATATATATATATATATATATATATATATATATATATATTTTTTTTTTTTTTTTTTTTTGCGGTACGCGGGCCTCTCACTGTTGTGGCCTCTCCCGTTGCGGAGCACAGGCTCCAGAGGCGCAGGCTCAGCGGCCATGGCTCACGGGCCCAGCCGCTCTGCGGCATGTGGGATCCTCCCAGACCGGGGCACGAACCTGCGTCCCCTGCATCGGCAGGCGGACTCTCAACCACTGCCCCACCAGGAAAGCCCATATTTTGATAGTTTTGAAGATTTAAAATAAATTTGTGAAGAGCACATTTGAGATGAAGCTACTATGCATCTTACCAGTTTTAATTCCTTAAAGTAAATGTTAATAGAGATCACTTTAAATGACTTTTAGCTGAAGCATTTATTTCACTGAATAAGGTATTTTACATTCGCTGATAACTTTCTACTTTGTTCCAAGTTACTTATGTGGCTTACAAAAATACAGATAAGATAAAAAAAAAGAATGGAGACAAAAAAAGAGCGTGTTAAAATGTAACTATAATACATTTGATCCTTGAACAACACAGGCTTGAACTGAGCAGGTCCACTATACATAGATTTTTTTCCCAATAAATCCATACTAAAGAAGTATTGATATTACATGATCTGCAAGCAGTTGAACAGTTGGTTCTCAGATGCAGAACTGTGGATACAGAGGGCCTACTGTTAAGGTTTCTGACTTTCAGCTGCATGGGGTTCACTGCCCCTAACCCCCGTGTTGTTCAAGAGTCAACTGTACTCAAAACATGTACTGAGAGCACCTCTAAGGTGGGTTAGTGAGAGCTGAACTTGGCGCTTAGGTTCAGTTCTCGTTCCTCATCACTGCTTTCCAATCCAGAGCTCTAACGCTGCTCTGTGTGGGAAGGATTAGTTCTCCAATCTTGCTTTCCCTGTAAAATGCACTATAATGTACCAAATATTTGTCCTAACTGCAGTTTTGAAGTATCACATAATTCAACCTATTCTAGCATTCATTAGTCAGAAACCAGCATGAAAGTTATGAATAAAGTTGACACACACCTTGAGCCTGAGAAAAAACTGCGTAAGTCCTCAATTGCGCCGAGAAACACCATACAAAAGGATTGACAGCTTTGACTGTTCTTATAGCATAGTAGCATGAGCTGAAGAAACGTTCTACTAACAATGTCTCCTTCTGGAAGAATGTGTAAAGGGTAAATTATTTCTTGTTTTTATATTTAATTCTCTCATAGCAGGTCCTTATTTTACCCAGAAGGCAAAACTTAATATTCTTGGAATAAAAGCTTTTCTATAAAAGAGAACAGATAGAGATGTTTCACTAAGTCCACCTATGAATGTTGTTTTATTACTAGGCTGCTTATGATCCCAAGCAGTAAACACAAAATAGATTTCTTATTTACTGAAATCCCAAGAAAGCAGTATGCTACAAAACAGACGTCCCCTGAGTAACGACATGAAGGAAGCAATAACCCACCACGAAGCATGAACAGAAATGGCCAACACTCCTTGGGTGTCGTGAGTTGCTTTAGCCAGGATGCATATTTCTGCCACTGGAGATGAGACAGGCTGGGCCACTTTACCTCCTGGCCAAATTAAAATTATATTAATACTATTTCACCGGAATGCAACATTGAATCTGGAGAAAATCTTTCTTCCTGTTTCAGTTGCTAAAGAAGGAAAATAGCTCTCCTGCTTCTACTCTTAACTCAGACTTTCCAAGTAGTCTATCTATCTATCTTTTAAGTCCTTTTTATAGCTTCATTTAGTTCTTTGGTCATATACTAACATACACATGCTCCAAGAACACTTTTTTTTTTTTTTTTTTTTTGGCGGTACGTGGGCCTCTCACTGTTGTGGCCTCTCCCGTTGCGGAGCACAGGCTCCAGATGCGCAGGCTCAGCGGCCATGGCTCACGGGCCCAGCCGCTCCACGGCATGTGGGATCTTCCTGGATCAGGGCACGAACCCATGTCCCCTGCATCGGCAGGCAGACTCTCAACCACTGCGCCACCAGGGAAGCCCCAAGAACACTTTTAACATTTCTTTGGTTTCAACTGTGACTGTCATACTGGCAACACGATCTCTGTATCCCAGCTTCACCAATTTTCTGGACTTGAATGTGCAACTGACAAAAGGGCACCATCTCCCCCCTACACACATATCTCTACATAATAATTACAATACTGCTCACGTATGTTTGATCATATTACTTTAAAATTTTTGAATGTTAGCAAACTTTGTATTTTTTAAATGTTTTAAATTTTCTTTAAATAACCAAATGTTGAAAACTTTACAAAAATGTTAAATGACTGAGGTTATTTTCCTTTTTTTCCTCCTCAAAGGCTCTAAGCATGAGTGGATCCTTTGTAGACACCCCTATTTTTATCCCAAGAGGCATGTGATTAATCCTCTCTAAAATCAACTTTTTCCAAAGAGAAATCCCTATATATAAATAGGGCCAGGCTATGTTAATTTGTGTGATGGTTGTGTCAGTTTTCAAAATATCTTTAGTAATAAATAAAGGGGAGATGTAAAACTTTGTGATTTGCTTGGTGAATCTTAATTGCGAAACTTCTTCTTCTTTCGAAACTTCTTTCCTGCTGCATTTGCTGCCTTTTCAGCCATAATCTCTGAGTACTTCCTTCGGTTATATCTAAAAAGAAAAACCAAACCTTTAAGTTCTAAAGTATGACACACCAAACATTAGAAGTTAATGTAACCTTTTGGTGGGGAGAGGGGTGGCGGCGGCAGGGAGGCACTTCTAAATTTCATTTTTTTTGTGTGTGTATTTTCACTATCTATTCATCACATCTGCACTAAGTTCCACCATGTATAAGAAGCCATACTAACTGTTGCGGACAGAGCAGTGAACCAGCCAGCCATAGTAGTCCCTACCCTCAGAGCTTGCAGTCTAGTAAGAAAAAAACGGCAACGGTAGAGGAAGACTTTTGAAAACTTTCAGCCACTAGAGACCCATGCTGTAATTTCTGAGACTGCCATCATGAAGATTACAAAATATAGGTCAATTTTAAGTAAGGACTCAATCACCTTGTACCACACACCTCTGTGGGGAAGGAAACAGACACGCTTGAGAGATAGGAAAATGGGAGGGACTCTGACAGTTTGAACATGGGACTGAAGGGAGAGGAGGTATTAGGACTTGCCCTAATGGACAGAGGGTGATGCCATTTGGTCATGAGATACAGAACACTGGGAGAGGACCAGAATGTACAGGGAGGATGAGGTCAGTAGACCCCAAGTTAGCTCTTAGAGGGGCCTGTGAGATACCCATTAGATATTCCTGAGGCAGTAGCTGGTTATGGGCTCTGGACTCAGGAGAGAACTAGACTAGACATACACATTTGAAAGTCAACAGTATATAGATTAATACAAACTCTGTGGGGATGAGATTTCCAAAGAGAGAGAAGTGAGAAAAGAGCATTGCTTGTTTCTAAAAATTTCACCATAAACCAGACTCATTAAATAGTTTACGTGACACTCAAGTTAAACTTGTTTTCCATGTCTATATATTACACCAGTTTAAAAAACCTTGATAAACATTTTCACTTTTGCTACTAAACGAATCTAGAAGTCCGGCAGAGGTTTCTATATGAGTTATGCTTTTAAATCTATACTATACACATACCTACTTCAAGGACATTTAAACATACTCAAATTGCCCCATCTCAGGAAAAAAAAAAAATCCAACTCCATCCACTAGCTGTGACTCTCTCATCTTGCTCACAACCAAACTTCTTCAAAGATTTCTCCCTTATTTCTTCAGCTCACTCTCAAGTACCTTACAGTCTGCTTTCCTCCCCATCACTCCCCTGAAAACTCCTTCTGCCAAGGTTACTGTGACCTCCATGTACTAAATCCAAAGGTTTTAGTTCTTACCTCAACTGAGCTCTCAGCAGCACTTATTACTGTTAGCCACTCCCTCCAGCTTATACCTGCCCGTAACGTTCTCTTTCCTTGACCTCCCCCCCACCAATTTATTTATTTATTTGGCCGCGTTGGGTCTTCGTTGCTGCGCGCAGGCTTTCTCTAGTTGTGGCGAGCAGCGGCTGCTCTTTGTTGTGGTGTGCGGGCTTCAGTAGTTGTGCCATGTGTAGTAGTTGTGGTGCACAGGCTTAGTTGCTCCGCGGCATGTGGGATCTTCCCAGACCAGGGATCGAACCCGTGTCCCCTGCACTGGCAGGCGGATTCTTAAGCACTGCGCCACCAGGGAAGTCCCTTTCCTTGACTTCTATGACACTGTGCTCTCCTGGTTTTCTTCATGCCTCCCTGGCTATTCTTTCCCAGTCTCCTTTGTGGGCTCATTCTCCTCTAGTCAGCCAAATACTTTCATGCTTCCCTCTAAAGCAGTGGTTCTAAATTGGGAATGCTTATGCCCCACAGGGGCCACTTGAAACTGCTCGAAGACATTTTTGAGTGTCATGAATTGGGGGGGAGGGGAGTGCACTACTGGCATCTAGTGGATAGACACCAGGGAGGCTGTTAAAGATCCTACAATGTACAGGACAGTCCCCCCTAATAATTATTCCATCCAAAAAATATAATAGTGCTGCTGTTGAGAAACTCTGTGCTAAAGCATTTAAAAATTGTCTTGAATTTAAAGTTTATGCATATTCTAAGGGAAAGCACACATATTATGAAGTGAAACATAAATTCCTTTACCTTCTGAACTCAGAATCGGCCAGCAGTTCCTCCACAATAGTTCTCTTCCTTTGTTTCCTGGGAACTCGTGAATGGTAGAAGTCAGCTGGATTGTCAACAATGGTTCCAATCTATGAATGATTGATTGAAATAAGTCATGCAATACCTGAAGGCCAAGTATCTTTCGTATCTCAGGGTAGCTCTAACAAAGTATATTTATAGAAAGTAATGGAAAACACAGCTTACAATTTACCAATATTAAAATTAGTTTTGCCGTTTCTTAAAGAAAAAGTCACTTATTCAATCTGCACTGGGTCCTACTAATGACATTTCTTCATTAGAGTTTACAGTAAAACCAAAATTCCTTTTATATAAGTGCTAGACAGTAAATTCTTGATGAATAGTCTAAATAGAGGAGGAAAAGTGGGACAGATAGTCTTTTGTTTTAGTTTTCCAATTTAACGAAATTGACACATACATTCTACTATATACCTATTTGATCTCCTAGGTTATCATAATTGCTGCCAACTTAGAACCTTCTTACTGACCACTCTGCATCTGTTCGTATGTTCAACCAAGTAAAATTTACAATGTCTACTATGTGCCAGGCACTGTGCTAGGTGTTAGGGAAACAAAGACAAAGAATATCTGGTCCCTGCCAGTGAGGGGGCCAGAATCTTTTTTAAAAATTTTATTTATTTATTTTATTTAATTTTAAAATAATTTTTAAAATTAATTTATTTTTTTTGGCTGCATTGGGTCTTCACTGCTGCTTGTGGGCTTTCTCTAGTTGTGGCGAGTGGGGACTACTCTTCGTTGCAGCACACAGGCTTCTCACTGCAGTGGCTTCTCTTGTCGCAGAGCACAGGCTCTAGGTGCGCGGGCTTCAGTAGTTGTGGCTCGCGGGCTCTATAGCACAGGCTCAGTAGTTGTGGCGCACAGGCTGAGTTGCTCCGTGGCATGTGGGATTTTCCCAGCCCAGGGCTTAAACCCATGTCCCCTGCACTGGCAGGCGGATTCTTAACCACTGCACCACCAGGGAAGCCCCCAGAGTCTCAAGGAAGATCCGAAGGTACGCAAC
This sequence comes from Lagenorhynchus albirostris, assembly GCF_949774975.1. Classification (NCBI taxonomy): domain Eukaryota; kingdom Metazoa; phylum Chordata; class Mammalia; order Artiodactyla; family Delphinidae; genus Lagenorhynchus; species Lagenorhynchus albirostris. The sequence continues at coordinate 103,860,420 of NC_083096.1, read as the reverse complement.
TAAAAAATTAAAGCATAACCTAATATTATGCTGAACAAAACACTCTAGATGCTCTGAAAACTAAATGGCGAATTCTACCGAATGGAGGTAAAGAAGGTTTTACAAAGGATGACATTTTAGCTTGGATTTGTATGGGTAAAATTTCACCAAGCAAACATGGCAGAGCCAAACACTTGTAAAGTCAGAATGACTAGACCAGTCTGTGCATATCCTGAGAAGACTGAGTAGCTGAGTGTGTTGGAGCTTAAGAGGAGACCATGTGACCAAAAAAGGGGTAGTGAGCTGGTTTGGGTGCACATGGTGAAGGGCTACATTAAAGGGTATAGATATAGACTCTATCCTATAGGTTATAAGAATCACTGAAGGTACCATTGAATATCTTGATTATCATTGAGCAGAGGTGTGTCATAAAACAGATTGCTATTTTTTAAAGGAAAGATGACTGCCTACAATGTAGAGGATGGACCCAAAGGGAGAGCAGACCTGGAGGCAAAGGACTATTACAGTAATCCATGAGTGACAAGAAAGGTAGCCAAGAAGAACGAAATGAACTTGAGAGCTACCAGAGGGTGAATCAATTGGACTTTCATCTGAAAACACTTTGGAAACCAACTTTTAACTTGTTTTCAGAATAAAGAACCTTGAAAAAAAGAAGAGTTTGGTGTACATGAGTCCCTCTTTCCTGCCCCATCCTGCAAGGAGTCTTGCTCTTAGGCTAATAATACTCATATATGGTACACCCATCTTATAAGTTTCATAATTTTTAGAGAAGAAATTATGAAAAGCTAGTTACCGTTTGGAAACCTAGTTACCGTCTGGAACACCATCTTTCTATATGGAAAGCCATTACAAGCTGGTGGCTGTCTGAATTGGGTTCTGGCCATTATTATATGGCCCAAGCAGATGTGCTCTGTAAATATTCATTTAAGAGTAAACAAATCACTATAGTGCTTTCCAAACTAAAATCCTCAGAACATCACTACCATTATTCTGTTTGCTTCATACCTGGAAGTACTTGGGGAAGCCATCTCTATCATTTTTCTTGTAAAACCTTTTTGGGTCCATGCTAGCTCTCATCTTCAGTGCTTTGAGATCATTTTTCAGTTCATCTGTCAGTTCTGGAGCTTTCATACCAAACCAGCCATCACCTGCTGTTTTTTGTCGCTCTTGCTGAAATTCAAATTTCAGAAACAATTAGAAAATTCTAATTTTAATAAGCAGTGTATAAACTATACCTCACTCCCCCTAAAATTATAAAGAAAATTTCATGAAAAACAAATAAGGTTACTTTACAGGAATGTATATATTATCTCCAGATTCACCTTTCATAAAATGATTAGATCACAAAAAGTGATTTCTCTGATAAATTAGGCACAGCACTGTCAGTTTCTTAAATGAGGGCTCCTTAAAATTTACTTTGTATCTTAGTAAGAACTGCTGACTTGTTGGGAGAGTAACCCACAGCTTCAATTTTTATTGTCTAGAATACCCTACACAAGATGTAATGTATAAAAATTTTTACTTCTGGAGCTTTTATGTAAACATTAACACTTTTACTGAGTCACCGAGTTGTCTCAGAAAGTTACTCACTCCAGCAAGTCCAGAAATTTCTATTATTTCTAAAATTCAAAAACTTTGTTTTTTGAAAACTCCTAGCAAGTTATTTGCTTAATTTCATTTTTTGTTCATTCACACAACAAATATTGGAGTGTTTACCATGTGCCAGGGTGCTCTGGTCATATTAGTGACATTACTGGAGCACCATCCTCAAATTTCCTCTTAAGCTCTCTCAATAATTTCTTTATCCTTACTAGTTGAAATGGAAGTAGTCCCCTGTATTTTACTAAAGAAAATACCTTCTATGCTTTCAGTTGGCAGACTAAATAGGCCAGTGTTTTTAATGGTTACATTCAGTTCCCTACAAAAGCCCACAACAGAGCTCCCAGGCTTCTGTGAACAGTACCCATAAGCCAAGAGGTGTGGTGTGGACAGTGACCTCATATGCTGGCTGCCACTGTTTTTAAGGATGGTAAAAAAGAGCTTTCACTTTGTGAAAATCTATAAGAAACGTTGTTTATGGAACCATATTTTACGGGCTCTTAGATATCTGTAACAATTTTCTTTGGAAACGTATATATTTTAGTTGTACAGCCATGTTAGATAAACTGAACATATATAGTCAAACACATTAAACATTCTAAATAATGAGTCACTGTACTCACTCTGCGTTTTTTCTGAAGTTTATACTTTGATTCACTATATGGTGGGACACAGTAGTTTTTTTCAAAATCAGGAGTAATGACGGCTTTCTGCAAAAGCTGCAAAAATATTAAACTGGTTTTAAAATGTCAGAATGTCATTATTGTTTCAACATTATTGCCTTATAAAGGAAACATCTCCCACACTGAAGACTACTCCAGATATACTAACCTTCTATATGGACAAACATACTACTGCAAAGCTGCTCCTGTCCTTAAATTTGTAAATTATATCAAAATAAAAATGCTTTAGAAGACAAACTGAAGGGTTTAGGCAATCTATAAAATCAATATTCATCTCAAATTTCTTCTTCTAATCTGAATCTGCACACACCAGATATATGTTAATGTGTCCACTTGCATTTCATTGGTTTGCAACCAGCCACCTGCACCAACCAACTGGAAACGAAAGACAATAGGAACAATGCCATAGAGTTCTTGAACTCCCTGGAAAAAAACCTGACTAGGCTTTAATAAGTTCTTCGATGCTGGTAAAACAGCTTTCTGTGATCTGAGGAGACCAGCTAGACTACTGATAAGAAACAGCAGTATAGATTTTGATTAAACAACATATGCTTTTTATGGTATACCAATGAAATTATGCCATCGAGCAAATCTGCTTTTAGCAACCCAACAATATATCAAAGATGCTCTTTCAATGTCAATTCATACAAAGATCAACTTCATTCTTTTTAACAGCTGTTATGCACAATTTTTCTTGATATTTAGTTTAGTAAGTCTCCATTACATTTTCCATGAAACATTGTAAACACCATCTCTGCACACTTGTGATTATTTCTGTAAAACAGATTCCAAAATGTGTCATTTAAATTTTCATAGGGACTACTAAATTGCCTTGCATCCAAGTAGTATAAACTCCTACCAAGAGTTAATCAGTACCATTTTCTTTACATAGCCAACACAGGAGATTATCCTTTTGTGTTTTGTCAGTGGTACTTCATGAATGTTTCCCTTTGCTGTTGATCAACTTTTTGTGTATTTATTAGCTATGTATTGTAATATAAGTCTTCTTCTGGGGTATGCCTGTATTTTGGGGGGGGGTTATTTTTCATTTTTACACAGGGTTGTGTTCTTATTAATTTGTAGAAATGTATTTTGTATCTTGGTATTAACCTGTGGTCTTTTACTTGTCTTTAAGGTGTTTTTATTTGCCTAAGTTTTAAAATTTTAAGTAGTCAGATCTGTTAATCTTTTCCTAAATGTCTTCTGCATTTCTTGTTACTTGCCTAGGGTTATTAAATACTGTTTTAATACTGTGTATGTGACTAAAAGGAACCTGAGGGTTATTACTCATTTCCCCAGTATAAGAACTAAAGACAGCTGCTCCTTAACCCTCAAAACAGTTCACAGGAATACAGCAAATATTAATTTGGTCAATAACATTTGAAATTATCAATTTAGAAGTCAATTATCAATTCAGAAATCCTCAATTCAGGTTCAGGACTAGAAGTTGCTGGGTAGCACAGTAGCAGTCTAGACTTCCCTATCAGAGAAGAGAGCACGATATTTATTTAATAGATTATTAAGAGCTGGTTGTGTGTCAAGTACTATAGTAGGGTTTAGACTGGTTCTCAGCTGAGAGCAACTGGCAATATCTGAAGACATTTTGAGGTGAGGGGACGGTGCACTGGTAGAGATGGATGCTACTGGCACCTATGGGGTAGCGGCCAGGGATGCTGCTAAAAAATATCCTACAAGGCACAGGACATTTTCCCACAACAAAGAATTATCCAGTCCAGAAATAAAAGACAGTAAAAAACACAATGAATACCACATGATCAATAATCACTTAGATCTATACTGGGTGTTGCAGAAGCAGAGAGGAGGTAGGGGGAAGGACTAGGGTCAAAGAATGCTTCCTAAAGGTTGTGATTTATAATCTCTGCATTGGAGGTAGGGGGAAGGACCAGGGTGTGTTCAGGGAACTATAGTAATTTTCAATGGTAAGAACACAGCAGGTGGACAGTCAGAGCTAGAGGAACAGAGGCACCTTGAATGCTCTGAGGAACTACTACAGGACTTAAACAGAATATCATGGTCAGATTTGTATTTTTAGAAAAAGAAATCTAGCAAGACCATGGAGGATGGCTTGAAGAAGAGTAAGGAGGCCACTACAATAGTCTAGATGAAAAACACAAGAGATGTCACTAGTCAGTGACAGTGGGGTGGAAAGGAGGGGGCAGAGTAGAAAGTATGTAACAAGCACCGTCCCCTAGGCTTAGTTGTTGAGTGCAAAAGGTAAACAGATTTTCCCTTGCAAAAGGAGGAACTGGTTTAGGTAGGGAAGAGAAGGACAATTAGTGAAGTCAAGTGCCTGAGCACATCTGAATGAACAAACAATAGGCACCTGGATTTAAAGACCTGGGTAGGCTGCAAGGCTAGAAAATACTGATACTAAAGATTTGGAAGTCATTCAAGGTGACAGCTGAAACTGAGGGTTTGGATGAGGTTACCTAACCTGTAATTTCTTTCTGAAAATATATGTACAATTTTATGTCTATGCGCACATGTGCTTTTTTTCCTGGTGGGGTTAGTGGGCACTCGCAGCTTTCAGATTTTCAACACAGTCCAAAGCAGTTAAGAACTAAAAGTATAGCAAGAAAAGAAAAAACACAACCCTTGGGATCATAACTGGTGATTGCAAGAAGAGTAACACTGATCCTATATTGCTCTAGTTTTCAAGCCTCATCTTCTATAGCTGGGACTTTATAATAAAAAAGAAGAAATGATTGTCCTGGAAAGAGGGAAAAAAGAAGCACAGTAGGCTAATGTGGTTGCACTATAGGAAAATTAGTCTCTTACCAAGGACTAATCATTTCTAGAAGTGACTGGTTAGTTCTATGAAAACCAATGGGATGCTTTGTGCAACTTACCTCATTTTTCTTTTTCTCCTTGATCTGTGTTAGGGTTCTCTTGTTCAACTGTAGCTTGTCTGCATTGACATTAATATACAAACCACCCAGCTGCTTAATACTCAGACCAGGATCTATGCTGCTGCTAGTCAACTTCAGACTGAAAGAGAAATGATCACTTTTAAGTGATTAAGAAATGATCTTTAGATCATTTAGTAATTCAAAATGGAAACAATTGAGACTGTATTTTTATTTAGAAGAAAATTATGGGATGAATAATGAATTAAGCCTTTTGGAAGCACATCAAAATTTATTCCCTAGTTTTTCTTAGAAGAGGATTAAGGCCATATTACGTGACAACAGACTTCATAAAGGGATTTTATAAAGAAAGAATTACAGAAAAGAGGAGGAAATACATCTGGCAATTTGCTCAACTTCACGTATACATAGTGAGTTAATATACGTCCACATACTTCCATCTCCAAAGCCAATGAGAAAGACAGGGTCTTCTACTCCGAACTTCTAAGTTATCCAAATTTGGAATGTTTTTCTGGGTAATTTAAGGGCATTTAGTAGTGCCTCTAAATCAGTGAGTTTTAAACAATGAGCATTCGTACTTTCCACTGGAGATTTAAAAAAAGTATAACTGTCAAACCCTGGATCCACCAAATCAATCTTCTGCAGTTGGCTTGGGCTCCTGTTATATTTATGTAATAAAAATTTCTACTTTATATTACTGAAGAGTCCTTTTTATAAACAAGTACACTTGGACTTACAGTTTCTTTCCTAATTATTCATATAAACTGAGCAGTTAAAAGTTTTGATAATCAACCTCTACTGGAAAGTGAAATCATTCAATTGTAGTACCTTGGCAGTGATTCTCAACCCTGAGTGTACATTACAATTATCCTGGGGAGGAGGTGTGGCTTTTAAAAAATAAGTACACCTGAGACTAGCTTCAGCGATTTCACTGGTTTACAGTGAAGACTAGGATACACTGCCACCAAGGGCCTGTGCCTAGGAAAAACAAATTTGAAAAACAAACAAAAAAGAAACTAAAGAAATAGCCCCCAAAGAGTGCTTTTCAATGGGTGATAGATGGGATTATAGGTTATTGTTTTTCTCAGGTTTTCCTCTATTTTTCAATTTCTCTACAATCAACATGTGGAAAAAACCAAGTTACCTCCCTTCCCTTTTATATGTTGCTCTTAATAATCGTGCAAGAAAACCTTAACAGATGATTTTTTTGTGTGTGTGGTATGGGGGCCTCTCACTGTTGTGGCCTCTCCCGTTGCGGAGCACAGGCTCCAGACGCGCAGGCTCAGCGGCCATGGCTCACGGGCCCAGCAGCTCCGTGGCATGTGGGATCTTCCCGGACCGGGGCACGAACCCGCGTCTCCTGCATCAGCAGGCGGACTCTCAACCACTGTGCCACCAGGGAAGCCCCAGATGATTTTTAATGTACCACCAAACGGAGTACTTTTAGCTCTCATTGGTGGGAAAAATATGACTAACAAAGATACCCACATAAACAAGGGAAATGCTGGATAAAAAAGCTCTTCCATAAAGAACCCAAAGTAATAATTTTTTCAATTTCTATGACTAATATTTTTATGGTAAATTAGCCACTTCAAACATGTATCAAAAACTTACTTTAAAAAATAAAGATAAAACTTACAGTTTAGATTTTGTGCTATTTAGTAAGTTGTCTTCATCACTAAACTCATTATCTTTACTTCTGTCACTGTCTGATGGTTCTTCTTCACTTTCTTCCTCCTCCTCCTCTTCTTCCTCAGTGGCAACCTCACTTGCCTTGTCTTCTTCATCCAAGCAAAAATTTTTATCAGCAATCAATCGAGGAGTTGTGTCAATGACAAACAATGCATTGTCAGGTGATGTATTTTCTGAGTCTCCATTTAATGACTCTTTTTGACCACTATTTTCAATGAAACACACAGTGTCCTCTTCATTCTCACTGTTTTCAGACTGCTGGCTTTCATCACTGCTGAGAACTAATAAAACAGAATCATCTTTATCCTGAGATGTGCTGGGCTCAACTTCACACAGCTTGGTATCACACTCAAAATCTACATCCCTTTCTTTGCTCATGTCTTCGCCAACACCTATAACTGTGCACTCTTCTTCTTCATCACTATCACCACCATCACCAAGCTCTATCCAGTCACTTGTTTTTATGCTGCTGTTTCTCTCTTCATTCCATCTGTCCACTTCCACAACTGCAAATGTTTGAGCTAACGATTTCATTACAGCCTCACAGTTCAGGTTTGAGGATGCTGAGGTGGTTTTGTTACTTTCAGGGGTTGAATGCCTTTGCGAAACTAACTGCTGAAGGCTAGTGTCCTGAAGTTCAGAAAGACTCTTCAACTGAGAATTTTTCTCATTAATTTCTTTTCCTGCATCTATTATTCTTTTGGCTTCTTCCTCTAAGCTCTTACAATTCTGCTTTGTTATTTCTTTGAGAGGTGAAACGTTGTCTTGTTTTTCCTCTCTTATATTAAAACTTTGGTGTTTTTGCACTATTAGTTTTTTTCCTGAATTTCCAAAGAAGGAGTCATTATCAGGGTCATCATAAGTTTCATTATTAGAGATATTTGGCTTATTTATCTGAGAAAGCGATCTTGCTAGTAAACGAGAAGTTCGTCTGGTATCTGAATCCTCTAAATTCACAGGTGTATTTATGATTTGCTTTTCATTTCCTGGTACAATCTTAGTATCATTCTCCTCAGTTTGTGCCTGTAATTTCCTTTGCATACTCCTTGTTGTTCTCCTAGTTGCAATTCCAGAAAATGAAGAAATGTCTGAGCATGATGACTCAGCATCAGAATTAGCTTCCACATGGGATTCTTGGTTTGGATCGGTTCGGGATTTAGCCTTACTTCTCCTGGTTCTTGTTGTTATTTCTGTGGGATGCACAATTCTAGAAATACCTGAAATATGTGATTCTGCTTCAGAGACTTCTTCTTCAGTATGAGACTCACTTACTCGAGTTATTTTCAGCTTTTTCCTTACACTGGAAACTGGGGTGCCTGCAACTAAGATCTGCCTTCTCCTAGTTACTCTTAAAATGGGATCCTGGGCCTCAGACACAGAAGAACAGTTTGACTCTGCTTCAGAGATCTCTCCATCAGTAGAAGGTTTGTTCATTCCTGGTAATGAACCTGTAGTTCCGCTCTTCCTCTTCCTGGTTTTAGGAGCTGGACTTTGTTCCCTACTGGTCTGTGACTCAGCAATACTTGGGTCATCAGATGGAGATTCCTTCTGGCCTTTTGGATGTGCGTGAATTCTTGAGGCAGCAGAATTCTACAAGCCAGTGAAAATACACTGTGATTTAGGTAGGGATGGGACAAGAGCAAAGTGAATGAGGCACTCCCCTCAGAAGCAAATTTTAAGAGAGCACTAAAAAACTCAGTAAACAAGATTAATGCAAAACAATAACAACCATCACCATCCACAATTTAAAAAAAAAATCAATACTTAAATACTGGATCTGACTGCATTTGCAGGCCCTGCCTCACTAGCGTCACCTAAGTCCTGGATCTGACTTTAGGGAACAAAACAAATAATTGAAAAAGAAAATTTTCTCCACTCAAAGTCACATATGCTAGGTGGACCTACATTCCGACATAACATATAGGAAAAGACGAAAGATGGAATCGGTCGCGGTGCTTACGTTTTCATACCTAAGCGAATTAATGCTCCCTTCCCTTCATTGCAATATCAGAGGCAGCGGACGACTAACGCCACTGGATTACTAGCTGGCGTCACCACAGCCCTCCCCACGCCAGAAGGAGGTGCTGTCGGGGCACAGCCAGTCTTCCCACGTGAAAATGGTGCTTTCTCCATCCAATCCAGCTAATGAGGCTCACGCTTGGTGGCCGAAATTAATCCTCCTTAGCACGGTGTTAGCTGTAAGATTAAAAGGCCTGAGCTGTGCACCGGCATTACGGAGCTGAACTACCGCAAAATAAGTTACCTAATCTCTCTATTCCCTGCCAAGCATTACGTTAAAAGACCCTAGTGAGATCTAAGGAGGAAGCTACAGGCTTAGCGCGGAGCCTGGTACACAGCTGCGCGCTGCCAGTTCCGGCTTTTCTGCCGCTCCTCCCCAGGCTCCGCGGGACCCCAGCGCCACCCACCTCCCTGAGCACCGTCCTGCGAACCAGCGAGAAGAAATGAGGGAGCCTTGAGATCTCCTACCTTCTGCTGTGAGCTTTCAACTGACGTGGTTTGGATCCCGGCCTGAGGCCGCGCGGACCTAGTAACCACCATCCTCCAGGCTTGCAGCCGCCGCGGCAGCCCCACCGCGCTCCGGAAGTGCGTCAGAAAAGCGCCACACTCGCGTTTTCCCGCGAGAATCCCGGAACTCGAGAACTCGTACCACCTCCGCCCCTCCGACCTAGGCCAAGGCTGTCTCACCCCGGGAGCCGGAAGGAGACGGGTATTAGCGTTCACGGCAGTGCGGTAGAAGACCCAGCAGCCTTGTGCAGGGAGAGACCGTCCCGGCGTGGCCTAGGGCCCTCGTCCCCGTTACACACGAACGAATTGGAAAATAGCATCATCTGTGGGAATGTAAATTGATACAGCCACTATGGAGAACAGTATGGAGGTTCCTTAAAAAACTAAAAATAGAATTACCATATGACCCAGCAATCCCACTACTGAGCACATACCCAGAGAAAACCATAATTCAAAAAGACACATACACCTCAGTGTTCATTGCAGCACTATTTACAATAGCCAGGTCATGGAAGCAATCTAAATGCCCATGGACAGACGAATGGATAAGGAAGATGTGGAACTATATACAATGGAATATTACTCAGCCATAGAAAGGAACGAAATTGGGTCATTTGTTGAGATGTGGATGGATCTAGAGACTTTCATACAGAGTGAAGTAAGTCAGAAAAAGAAAAACAAATATCGTACATTAATGCATATATGTGGAACCTAGAAAAATGGTACAGATGAACCGGTTTGCAGGGCAGAAATTGACAGATGTAGAGAACAAACGTATGGACACCACCGGGGGAAAGCAGCGGGGTGGTGGTGGTGGTGGTGGTGGTGGTGATGGTGTGTTGAATTGGGTGATTGGGATTGACATGTATACACTGATGTGTATAAAATGGATGACTAATAAGAACCTGCTGTATAAAAAAATAAAATTCAAAAAAAAAAAAGAAAATAGCATCATCTGCTCTACTACGTCCATCCTCTCATTTGTTCAGCAGAGGTCTTAATGCAGCCATGGGTATGGCCGAAGGAGACGTTTGCATTATTTATAATACCTTAAAAAAATCATATACTCTTGTATTACTTGTGAAGTTAAATATAAAATAAAATTTAAAGACGTGATTCGGGTAAAAGATGTATATGTTAAATACCCAGGAATTCGGAGGCTAGTTAGGAAGCTATATAATTTAAAGGTGCAATGGTGAGTAGAAATTGGGAATAAGCAGAATATAAGAAATGTTAAATTGTAAAGGAGAGAGATTAAAAAAAAGGTTTTTGCAGTGAAAGGAAGAGAATGACTAGAATCAAGAGACACTTTGATTTTTCTTTTAGGATAAAGGGTGGAGAGCTAGGATATGTTTGAGGGTAATGGAAAGGGATTGAGGAAGTAAGTAAACAGTCGTTGGAGATGAGAATGAGCGGCTCATCAAATCTCCCTTACTTTAGAACAGAAAACCAATTTTTTTTTCTTAAAGTCACAAAGTACAGAATTTTCAGTGGGCAAACTGCCATTCAGCTAAATAGCTCCTTTCATAGTTCCTCTTCCAGCCAGATACAGCTAGGTTTGGACTAATTACGGATCAATTAAGTGTTGTGTAGTTCTCTAGGGACATCTTAAAAGAGAGGAGGTCCTCCTTGCCTTCTTTAACTTCATTTCACTCTGTGGAAAGTTGTGTTCCCTGGTTTTCAAGCAGCAATCTTGTGCCATGAAGATGAGGGCCATGCTTTAAGGATGGCAGAGCAGTAGCAAAGAAAAAAATTGAGTTTCTGACAAGTTGTGGAACTGCTGTATCAGTTCTAAATAGCCTAATTTTGGAGCTGTTTCACCTGAGAAAAACACCTCTTTTTAAACCAGTTATTTGGGGGTTTTCTGTGTTTTGCAGCAAGCCTAATCCCAACTAAAGAATGGAATTAAAAAATGGAGATGGAGGAGTTAGCCACAAAAGAATGCTCCTTCCTTTGAGGCAAGAGGGAAGAGTTGATAATTGAAGCAGAGAGAAGACTATAAATGCAGGGAAATTAAAGGGGGAAGAAAAGGAGGGGATTTGAGGTAGATAACAATCTCTGTAAGAAGGTGATTCATCTGCTCAGAAGAATGAAAAAAGTTTAGATTGACTGTCATGGGGAATGTGGTAAGGAGCAAAAAGAAGGAGTTTTAGTAGGGCCAAGTAGCAATGAGAGTAGGTAAAAGGAAGAACAGAAGATGGGCTAAATCTGAAGAGGATGTGGAGTGGTGTAGAGGAAGGAAGATGAAGCAACTGGAGGTGGGTGGTGGAGACAACAGCATCAATCATAGTAATAGTAGAGCACTTACTGTATGCTGGGTACTAAGTGCTTTACATACATTAACTCATTTAATATATATGACAACTTTAACATGAGCAAATGCATGAAAATAGAAATTAAGATCACAGGTGTGGGTGTAGAAAATTGGGAGAGTATTAGAACACCAGTGTGTATTGTTCACTTACAAGCATGGCCCCTTTAAAACGAAACAAACCAAAAATACACTCCCAAATATTTACAATCTAAAAAGTTCAAGAAACAAACATTAAATACTAAGATTAAAATGTTAGTACATATTCATAATATAAGAAGACTGAGCTGGTCTGCTGATCAGGGGCAAAACTGCAAAGTATTGTTTTTGTTTTATGCGAGCTTACCAGGTCTGCCATGTTTCCCTATCTCTACCTTCTTTACTTGCTCTCTTCTTTACCCAAAGTGGATTTGGGGAAAATACAGTATAAAAACACAGTAATTATTACACAGGCCCAAAGGGAAACTCTCCCATGACTGTCTATATTTTACTAACTAAAACTCTTAAATTATAGGGTTGAATCTCTCTCTGGAATTTTAGGCATTAACCAAAAGATGAGCGTTTTAGTGCATAAGCCTTCTAAAAGTACATTTTGCATTATTACATACAAAACATTACTTTTAAATTAAGTTTGACGGGTAAGATGGTCTCCAATGATCCTATCCTCTGGTCTTCATACCCTTGAGTATGGGCTAGACCTAGTGACTTATAATGAAAAGAATGTAACAAAAGTGATGGGTGTCACTTTCAAGATTAGGTTACAAAAAGAGCTGGCTTCCATTTTGCGATTTCTCACTTGTTCATTCTGTGCTTGTTATGAGCTGCCCTACGGGGAGGGCCATGTGGCAAGGAAGTGAGGGAGGCCTCTGGCTTACAGCCAGAGAGGAACTGAGTCCAGCCAACCACCTCACGAGCGAGCTTGGAAGCAGACCAACCTCAATCAAGCGCACAGGAGAGACTGGAGTCCCAGATGACCCTGACTGCAACGTTTTGAGAAACCTTGAGGTACCCAGATGCAGCAACAGATACTACAGTCAGTATTAATTTTGTCTGTTCTAAAAACTTCATGTAAAGGAAATTATGTATTTTCATGTCCAGCTTCTTTTACTCACTGTATTTGAGACTCATCCATGTTATTTTGTATACCAGTAGTTATTTTTTATTGCTGATTATACTTCAACTATCCACTCAACTGTTGATAAACATGTGGGTTGTTTCCAGTTTTCAGCTATTATGAAGAAAGTGCTATAAACATTCATATATGGCTATTTCAGATATATGATTTCTCTTGAGTAAATACCTAGAAGTGGAATTGCTGGGTCACATGGTACATGTACGTTTAATTTTGTAAGAAATCCCAAGTGATTGTATTAATACCATTTTGCAGTCCCAACAGCACTATGAGAGTTGCTTCCTCCACATCCTTGCTGCACTTGGTACGGACAGTTTTTTAAAATTTTAGCTATTTTAGTGATATTTCATTGTGGTTTTAATTGGCATTTCCCTGATGACTAATGATGTTGAACATGTTGTATATTCTTATTGACTATTCGTGTCTTCTTTGGAGAAAAATATGCTCTAACATTTTGCCTACTTTTTATTGGGTTGTCTTAAGCTGTAAGAGTTCTTTACACATTCCAGATACAAGATTCTTATCAGATATATGATTTTCAAATATGTTATCCTATTTTATGGGTTGCCTTTTGACTTCCTCGATGGTGTTTCTGAAGTTTTTTAAAAAATTTATTTTAGGGCTTCCCTGGTGGCGCAGTGGTTGCGAGCCTGCCTGCCGATGCAGGGAACACAGGTTCGTGCCCCGGTCCGGGAGGATCCCACGTGCCGCGGAGCGGCTGGGCCCGTGAGCCATGGCCGCTGAGCCTGCGCGTCCGGAGCACAGGCTCCGCAACCGGAGAGGCCGCAACAGTGAGAGGCCCGCGTAATGCAAAAAAAAAAAAAAAAAAATTTATTTTATTGAAGTATAGTTGATTTACAGTGTTGTATTAATTTCTACTGCACAGCAAAGTGATTCAGTTATATATATAAATATATATATACATTCTTTTTCCATTCTTTTCCATTATGGTTTATCTTGATGGTGTTTTTGAAGTGCAATTTAAAAAATCTGATTATGTCCAATTTATTTTTCATGAGAAATATTTATTACAAGTATTTCATCCCAGTCTGTGGCTCACATTTTCACATTTTCAAAATACACTGTTTTCTTAAGTATATTTTGAAGAACAGAACATTTTAATTTTGATTAAATCTGGCTATTGATATTTTCCTTTATGATTACTTTTTTGGTGTTATCAGAAAACTCAGAAGCCCGTTTTCATTTTCTTTCTTTATTCTAATTTCATACACATAAAAATGAATAGAATACTTCAAATGAAAAAAACGTGACCAGAGGGAAAAACAGATTATTTCTAGGGAAGAAAATCCAGGTTTTCATTAGCAAGAGTATAAATGCTGGAAATCAATAGAATGTTATCTTCAAGATGCTGAGGGCAAGTGTTTGGAAACTTAGAGTTCTATAATGTCAAATGATGATTTAAGACTGTTAATAAAATAAAGATATTTTCAGACAAACAAGACCTAGGAGGTTTACTGCCCAAAGACCTTCAGTGAAAGAATTACTAAGGATATACTTAAGAAAAAAGTAAATGTAAATGGAGTAGGGGGCAAGAATCAACAGTGAGCAAAGAACAGAGGAAACAGAGCTGAGTCCAAATAAATAATGCTTATTGTAAAACATGAACCTTCTTAAAATAATGGACCAAAACACAGACCGAAATCTTGTATGACATTTTATACATTTATTCATTGCTGAGGGATACATATTAAGGTTTTGTTTGACTTTTCTGGTAGTGAAACCACATAAGCTATATCCTAATATATTTAGGGGACTGGGGCAAGTTTCTGTCTCTCTTTTACAAAATGTGACTTTTCAAACCTTACCTACTCTTGTCTCACTAGAAGCCATTCCTTTCTATCTGGCAAGAACAAGCTCTTGAAGAAAGTGTTTTCACAGAATTTCTGAAGTTTACATATAAACTGTTCATTATTCAATATCAGTGTATTTACAAACCAGGCATACCCCCACCCCATCTTACGATCCTACTCTGAGGCTAGTTCCTGCAGGGGAGCCTTTCTTGTCCTTATCCTGCTTCCCAGCAGTCCCACTCCTTCCACATGACCCCACTCCCTTTTCACTGCTTCTGTCATTAACAGATGCAGCCCTTTATTGCTCTTGTTCATGTACAGATCTCTCTCGCCCCCAAAATATACTTATCTGCTCCTTGAAGATAGGGCTGTTTTCATCTGTTTCTGTCTGCCAACACCTTGCACACTGCCTGGTACACAGCAAGAATTCAATACATCTTTGTTGAATGAATGTATGAATAACGTTATGGCTTGGTATTTCATTATTTTTCATAATTTATTTTCAAACCATACTCAGTTTGAGCTTAAATAGTTCAAAACCAATATAATGTTCCAAGATGCTTACAACTATTAAAACAACTCAATTAAAAAATATACAACTCACAATTTAAATTCATAAATAGGTAAATTAAAAATTTATAATCATTTAATAATGCTTTATATTTTGCCTTCATTTTAGAGTACACTACTAAAGACACATAAAAGTAGAATTATCGAATCAAAACATTTTCCCCTCCTAAGTATATTTCTAACTCTGAAAACTATAAAAAAAATTAATAAAAATTATAGTACATATTTAAAAAAATAAAACTGACATATCCTGCCACCAACTTTATGGGAAAATGGCAGGTACAAGTTCTGGTATGTTAGGAACTTTGAAAAACATAGATGTGGAATCGTAAGTTGGTATATTTGAGTATGAAAACACAAATGGACTAAATTCTCATTAAAACTTCAAATTTCTCTAAATGTACATTTGGCAGAAAGATGAATTGTCAGCCAATATACTATATATATATACACACAATATATATATCAACTGCTTACATTCCCAAATATTGAATCTGGGTGGAAAAGTTAGAAAGAAAATCTGCTCTAAAAAGAAACATAATTAAGACGTAGACCTTTATCACTGAAAATCAAGATCCTATTTCAGTTACTACTTGGCTCTGGTAGGGAAGTCTGAATCATTCATTCAAAATAGAATAACTTCATTTTCCACTTCACACAGCTGTCTAAAATGATCTTTCCCATGAATGGAAAAATTATAAGCTATTATTTGTGATTCAAGTTCTAGCACTGGCTATTCCTAAATTAATTCTCTATTATCATATTGGCACAATGTGGTCTTCATAATGTACACCGTGTGAACATATTTTGTAAGACACCTTGGTCCTTCTGTTGACTACGGTTTCTTAGACAAGAATTCAAAACAGACTCATCACAGAAAAAATTCCAAGTTACAGTACATTGTGTTATAAAGTAAGGCTCCAGTGTATTTTGGACATGTAATAACAAGCTGAAGCTTCTTGTCATATTTACTGGAAAAAACCTTATACCTTGGGTCACTGGATACACATCTCCCCAGAAAACATATCTGTTATATACACTATTGTTAACTTAGCTTTCAGCTTTAAGCAATTATTTGGTAGTATTATCACTCTATTTTATGGCTTTTTAAACATTAAGTCCCTAAATACTTGAAAAGCATTCACTATATTCTGACAGTTCACCAAAAAAAGAAGTGAATATCAGCTTAGAGAAGATAAAGCCTTTAAAAAAATCAGTTTTTTAAAGAAAAGGTTATTAAATAACAGAAATTAAAGGTATAGAAGCGAAACAAACAAAAAATTCATTAAAAAAAAGCCACACATGATCCCCTTCACAAAATGAATCTATAATCTTGCTACTTTGTCAAGAGTTGGGGAAAAAACACACAAAAAGCTCCTGCTGAAGTCTGGATGTATTAGCAACATACGTTTTTTTCTATTTTCAGAATGACCTTTCAAACAATCCATTTTTGTAAGTCCAGGGTTTTAAAAAATAATAAATGTGATATTAAAGTGCCCTCTTAAAATATCTTGGCCAATTCACTGTATAGGCTTAAATTAAAATGGGCATTTGTTTAAAGACTTACATTACATGAAAAAATGTTGTACATTTCCAAATTAAAAAGTTAACTATATACATTTAATAACATTACATACAATTAATATAAAGGCTATACATAAGGCTTTAGGAAGCTCAAAGTCTAAAGTTTTAGCAGGTAAATCAGCTGATTTCACATTGCAATTCTAATGATCAAATTATCCAACTAGTAAACCACAAAACATTACTTAGAACAGGAAAAGAGTCTTATTTGTTTATTTATCAATTTTTAGTGTATTTATTTTGAATATGGAACCACAGATCTTTTCCCTAAGTTGAAAAAACTTGGGCAAAATTAGTTTTATACATTAGTTACATGTATGTGTGTGTGTATGTTATGTATGTGTGTGTGTATATATATATATAATTATCTTAGTTTTATAAACCATGTATTAATATACATGGTTTAAAAGTATTAATTGAGATACAAGAGATTTTTAAAGAATTTTTCAAACTATTTGGGTTACAGATACAAATTTATAGAATTACAAAGACCTATAGTATATGCCAAAGAGGTCACAGCTTATTTATTTGCTATTTTCTGGTTCTTAAACTAATAAGGAATTATACTAAATGATCTACAGTCTCTTTTAGTTTTAAAGTTTGGGTTATATTGTTTTGATTTTAAACAGTTAAGACCATGTCTCAAAGTTATCTAAATAGACAACATGATCCTGAATTAAAGATTTTTTTCACCCCTTTTTTGGCTTTTAGTCCCTTGTAGTCAGTTACTAGTGGGGAACAAATATTGCATATTTTACTCAACTGATTCTTAATCCCTGTGCTCCCTCCTCTCTCCAGAACCCACAGTGCCCAGCACATGGTAAGTGCTCAGTACTTATTGAATATTTTTGAATGAGTAGCAAAATATTAAGGACAGATCGAGAAGTAAAAAGAATCTGGAGGTAACAATAGTTGCTTTTATAAAACCCCCAAACAATAATTTCAAAGCTCCTAGTCTCCTTTACATATTTACTTTGGTTTGTCTTTGTAATAACAGCAAGAGCAAATATGGCACAAGAATACAGGTTAAATCATTACAGGTAAACTGCAAGCAAGGGCAAATAAAAAAATTTAAGCTTCCATTCACATATTGAAGAAAGGACTTTTATTTACACTACTAGTAGATCCCAGCTATTCCAGTTACTCTGAGATATAATCATCTTATCAATGACAGGAAAAATATCTTCCAGTATTTGTTTTAACAACTGTAATTAAATTGCTTAGTTATACTGTAGAGTAAGAAGCAATTAATGAAATTTTTAGAAATAAAAAATATGTATATATATTACCCTGATGCCTAGGCCAAAATATATCTAACAACAAATTTTCTTGATTTCTACTGTCATAAAAATAAAGGAAAAATATATTGCAAGTATCTTCATTATAGACAATTTCAATTAGAAAACAATAGTTTAATGAAAACAATATAGTGGTTCATGTGAGTGAACTGATATGGAAGCAAGAGAAGTATTCAAACTTGACAGATAACATATTGTCAAATATAAAGAATATCTGCCTCAATGACACATTTACAGGCAGTAATTAGATTTTTACACATCTCAATTTTATCTTATATTCAAGGAAAATACAGGTCAGTAGGTTATGATCCTAAATCGTAGTTAAAAACCCTTTCTTTTAGCTTGTAAGATGTAGCCTTTTGATTTGATAATTCCTCTACTTTTAACAATGACTGAATATCGCAGTAGCCACAGTGGCACCCACTCATGTGCTTGAATGTCAGGGATGCTTTCCTGAAGTGCTTCTTGGAAACTTGCTTCAGAAAGCAGTTCTTAAAACAAACAAACAACAAATAAAAACCCAAACTGTTAAACTTGAAAACAAAAGCACTTTACTATGTAGGTAAGCATTTAAATACAACAAAAGAAACACCTCAAAACTGAATATAAATTATACTTATCCTTAATGTGTGCTATGAATCTGAACCAGAATATCAGAAAGACCCAGACAGTTCTTTAGAAAGTATCTATACTTGTAACCCAGCCAGGTTAATTCATAATTTCTGGTGAGTGGAGCCTGGATATCTGTAATTTTTGAAGATCTCTAGGTGATTCTAATGTACAGCCAGGGGCAATACAGGAAAGTACAAGGAAGGAAAAGAAGTTACCCATAATCCTAACAACCAAAGATGGACCATTTCCATTGCCATGTATTTCCATCCAACTATTTTTCTGTATATATTTCTGTATATATGTATGTATCTAGCCATATCTTAAAAACTAGAAATCATACTGTAGTTATAGCTTAATTTGCTTATTTTTTTCACTTATATTATGAATATTTTCCCATGTAATTAAATATTCTGTGAAAGCATGTAATTAAATATTCTGTGAAAACATTTTTAATAATTCTCCCAATATTACATTTTATAGATATAATTTATACACTTTCTTATTGTTAGTCAAAAAATTAGGTTTTTCCTAGTATTTTGCTAATAAAAATAATACTTAATGAACATCCTTAAAATGCATGCCTGGCTATGGAACGACAAGGTCAAAGTACATTTTCTGAAGGCTTGATACATAGCATATTGCCAGCTGCTTTCCAGAAAGACTGTACTTTACACTTAATAGATAATATTGGAATGCCAATCTTACCATATCCTCACTGGCACCAGCAATCATTTAAAACATCTTTCCCAGTGGTTATCTTTTAATCAGCATCTCCTTGATGAAATTATTATTTTCTAATTCCACATTTATATCTAAACCCTCTACCATTGCTCTGACCTGCCACTCCCCTCCTCACTTGCTCTTCTCCAGCCACACTGGCCTCACAGCTGTATCCTGAAATCCTCAAACATATTCCCACCTTGGAGCCTTTGAATCAGCTGCTCCCTCTTCCCTGAGCACTCTTCTTCCAGATACCCACATGGCTCTCTCCCTTCTTGCAGGTCTCTGATTAATGTACCCTAGCAGAGAGGCCTCCCCAACCATCCTATATAAAACAACAACCCCTAACCTGGGCACTCTTTCCTCCCTCAGCCAACTTTTCCCCATAGCATACACCACCATTTATCACATTCAACATTTATCTTAATTTGTGTCTCATCCCATCAGAATATAATTTCCATGAGGGTTGAGATTTTTGACTTGGTGCTGTATTTCTAGTACTTAGAACAATGCCTGGCACATAGTAGGTGCTCAAATGTCTTTTGAATGAATCAGTCAATATGGAAAGATTCCACTAGGGTCTGAACCAACCCTATAGATAAGGATTAGGTGACCATCTATACAATATGATTTGGGAATGCCGAAGAACATGCCCTAAAATGAACTGCCGTGATATTTGAATAACATCAATAGTAAACTCTCAGTAAATATTAGCTATTGTCATGTGCCAGTCACTTTTCAGAGTACTTTATTAACTCTTTTAATCCACATATTAACCCAAGAGACAGGTAATATTATTTCCCTTCACAGGGGGAAACTGACACAGAGAGATTAGATAACTTGCCCAAGGTCACACAGCTAGTAAATGGTAGTTTTAATAAATGAAATGCAAATAGCTCTTGGAAAAGTAGCATTAACGTGGATTTGTTTACCAGACTGTCTAACCCTGAGGGAATGCGGCATAATATAGATTAGATTTAATGGGAATGGTGAGAGGAGGAAGGCAAATAAAAATGGGAAAGTTCCAAAGTCAGAATCACCTACTTCACAATTTTACCCTGACCGTAGTTAAACTATTACCACAACTTCTAGGACAAAGAATAATGGAAAATAAACCTTTCTGAAGAAAAAGGGTAATTTTAGAACAGAGGAAGGCCTTTAGGTGACTTATAAACAAGATTCTATTTTAGATGACAAGCAGAGTTAAATGTTTTACAACTTGATCGCTTAAAAAATAAATCTGACACAAAGTCAGAGAACTATGCTATTCATTAGCTACATACTTTTTTTTTTTTTTTTCGCGATATGCGGGCCTCTCACCGTTGTGGCCTCTCCCGTTGCGGAGCACAGGCTCCAGACGAGCAGGCTCAGCGGCCATGGCTCACAGGCCCAGCCGCTCCGCGGCATATGGGATCTTCCCGGTCTGGGGCACGAACCCGCGTCCCCTGCATCGGCAGGCGGACTCTCAACCACTGCGCCACCAGGGAAGCCCCAGCTACATACTTTTAATTCAACTATGTTAACTCTTTAGAATCAGTAAACACGACAAAACTTTTAAGAGAATTGCTTCATTACAGATCAAATTGTCTGAAGATCCATCTATAGTATATGCAGGATCAAACTATAAATTCTAATTAAAGGATTTAGAATTAAAATTAAAAAGACAGCCAAATGTCAAATTACACCAGTAAAACAAAAACATTCTTCCCCCCAAAGGATTAAATCTCTCTTTTCATATACATGTGCAATATACTTTTCCATAACAATGATGTATTAGCACATAATCCACATGCCCACATTTAGATAACGTGGAAATAAAATACTAGACACCTTAGTCTTTTCCTATTTCCTTTTCTACTGGAAAAAGGATAGTGTTTTTCAGGTGGAGGTGGAAGGGGTACAGGACCACCCATCAGTTGTTGGTAA
Organism: Lagenorhynchus albirostris; assembly: GCF_949774975.1. Lineage (NCBI taxonomy): Eukaryota > Metazoa > Chordata > Mammalia > Artiodactyla > Delphinidae > Lagenorhynchus > Lagenorhynchus albirostris. The sequence goes on along the minus strand of NC_083096.1, from coordinate 103,839,071 downwards.
CAATTACAGTTGGAAGAGTCCCCACGAGTAAACAGAAAAATGATATATTATTTGCCAACGTATAGAAAGTTAAAATTTCAATGGTTTATATTTTAGAACAAATCAGCACAGCAATTCTTTGATTTTCACTAAAATGACCTTTTTTAAAAAAGTGAATCTAATTACTCATGTGTGAAAGGTCCGCTGGAGGGGAAAAGTCCCTATGTCCTATTCTGGTACGACTTAAATGGAAACTGATAAGAAAGTACAGTTTCAGTCTGAAATACTACAATACTAATGTTTCAAGTCAGAGACAGTACAGTATGGTGGGGAAAAGGCTCCAAATTCAGCCAGGACCTAGATCTAAGTTCAAACTTTGCCCTATGCCAGCTGGGTGACCTTGGGTAGTTTCTTAAACTCTAAGGCTCTATTTCTTCATCCATAAAGTGTCTAGTTTCAGTTGCTGTAAGGATTATAGATAATCTCTCTGAGACATTTAGCATGATGCCTAGCATTTGAGAAAGAATATCAAAACTCCTCCTCCACTTCCTACAAAACAGTAAAAAAAAGAGGCTGAGGCAGACTGCTAATAAGGTATAAAGTCTTAAGAGGTTATCCATAAGCATCCTAAAAATAAACTGAATCAAACCACCTATATAATGCCGTCTTTTTAGAAATGAAAGTAAAAACTGAATGTTTTTCTCCAGGAATCACCTATAAAATATAATTGCCTCCAATTTTTTATTAAACTAGAACTTCTACAAAAATGTCATGGAAATTTAAAACTTTCACAAGATATATCTCACTTAACTATACCAAAAATACTGTTTCATAGAGCCTGTATATTTAGTAAGTAAAATGCTTAGTATATTTACCTTTGCTCCCTAAGAAAGTGTGAAAAAACAAAAATGGAGCAGACTGCTAATGAAGTGTAAAATATTATCTTCCCAGCTTTCCAAGTTATCTTGTAAAATGTTGATAAAAATTATTCTACAAAAGGCAGACAAGCCATTCTCATTAATCAAATGTTTCTGATTAACATCAAGCATATGTCTTGATATTAATGATTAATAAAATATCTAATCAAATACCTATCCTAAGATGCTGAAGTTTCAAACTGAATTTTATCTGCTTCTTTTTCCAGATATTTATCCTTTTTAATTAAGTGGCCCTTTGGTGCAATCTTTGCTATACTAGACAATATTATATGTGACACTATTTAGAATATCTTACAAGATCTTTTCTGTGTAGCTTAATATTTATAAACCTCAGCAGACTGGATGTTCAGGAAATGACCCCTTCACTTCTTTTCCCATTGGTACAAAGACAAAATTAAAGCTTTCTGAAACTAAAATAAAGGCATATATGTTTTGAACTAACTATTAAGAATAGCTCTAGGTGACAGCATTGTACCTTTATCACTGTACACAATTAAAAATTAAATTTTAACAAGTAGCTTCTTATAAGATAAAAGCTCATGATCAATCTCTATAAATGAAAATCTCAGTCTTACCTTTTGGATCATTATGAGTCAAGAGCTGTATGTCAAATTGTTTAGCAAATGCAGTCAAATCGGGTGGCATCACACAGCAGGAGGCAAGATTAACTTGGTTACTATTTGGTTTTACCTAGAAGTGGAGGAAAAAAAAAATGACATCTCCATTAAATTAAGTACTACAAAAAGTAGAAAGCAATAAAAGGATTCAATTTTAGAACATATGAAATATCACATTCTACAGTACTTAAAGTTTATAAAATACTTTTACATGTATATATTTATTAATGCATGCTGTTCTGACTCAGTGGTAACAGAGGAAGGAAAAATAGCTCTACAAGGGGGAAAAAGCCAATATATTACTACACTGTTAAAAAAGTCTCATGCTCAAACCTGCCATCTAATACATCTGCCTTGGAAACTAACACGATTCTAAGTGGTATGGTTCCACCTACAAAGGAAATATGTCTTAAAGATAGAGGATCAAATACAAATGATAAGTATGTTTAATGTTGAAGTATACAATATGGTTATTAGTCAGACATTTGAAAAAGAGAAGAATCAGGTAATTTCTAATAGATGCTCTAGTTAATTTATAGATACATTTCAGATCATCTAAATCTCTCCAACAGGATCTTAGCCACATTCTGGCTATCACCAAGCCAAAGGGACAAAGGGCAACTTTTCTCTAGGGTCTTCCTGCCCATAAGAAAATGAAAAGGCTGGGGATTATAAATGCAAAGGAATAAAGAAAAATACAGAGAGTAAACTACTTGTAAGCAAGTTCCCTAATCATTTTATAGGTTATTAGGCTAGAGAGTGGCAGTGATTGATTTATGACTCCATCTCCACATCAAGTTCTGTGAACAGAAGGTCTTATATATCTTTAAATAACAGAGCAAAACATTTGTTATATATGATATTCTCTCACTTAGGAAATAAGAACCATGGACTAATAAAACCTAAAGGAAAACATAATATTTTTATCACATAATTAAAACTGAAGGAAAGAGCCTTAATTCATTTGGCTATGAATGAATGCTTCAACACACACTTTCTAGTGTTATTGTCACAGCCTGCTTCAAAACTCCCATATCTGGAACAGTCACCCCACAGTGGTGTCCACTATGTGCATGATGTTTAATGGGATGCAGCAAAGACTGTAAAAGACAGGCTCCTCCTGGAGTGCTCGTGATCTAGACGTCTTTTACCTGTGCCCACTGATACAGCTGTTCCAACTGGGTTTTGTCCAGATCAGAGGTACCTATAGCAACGATCTTTTTGCTGTGGACTAAGTTTTGTAATTCTTCCCAGTAAGGCTGCAAATGCTCCAAGGAAAGATTAACTCCATCTTCAATAGGAGGTGAAGCAATGATCACAGAATCCAGCTGTGCAACTCCAAGGACTGAACAGGCTGATGTGAAGGAAAACACAAAGAGGATAAATGTTTGTTACATAATAAAAACAAGTTGCTTCTAATGTCCTTTAAGTACCCCACTGAATTCTGTCCATATAGTTCACTAGTATTCTACATAACAGATTATTTCATTAGGTTTCATAATTCACCTGTCATTTAGAACATTTCCATCTTTTTAAAAAGTATAAAGTGCCCATTCATCTACTTGGTCTATGTGGCAGATATGTGGGTTTCTTTGACCTGCCTCATTCCTGGGGAAACTCACAACTACTACAGGTTCCTCTTTCTGATGAACAGGCCTCCTTGTTTCCTAGGCCCCAGGACTTTTTGGTAGCTTCTGACCTAATAGTCTATAACTGGTAGTCAGAGCAAAGAATAAGCTTGAGACTCTGAGTGAAAGACTGAATTTATGGTCTTAACCTATATATTAATCTATGTTTATAGATGTAGATAATCTCTTAATTTTTATAAAAATAATTTTAAGAGTTTATTTTTAATGATTATTGTTCACTCCATGGTTATATTAAAGAGCTATTTCGTTAACTGTTCAATGTATATAAATACTGGAAGAATATTTTAAAATAAAAAACACTGAATAACCATAATGCCATAGTAACCTAACCAAGTGCTGAAAATAGACAAAAATGCTTGTTTCTGTTGTGGTTATTCTTTTGATATTTCACCTGTAGTACTAAAAGAGCTAAGAATATGATTAAGGAGAATTTCTATCTCTAAACATATAGTTAACATTTAATTATGTTACATCTTTTACATTCCTTTTATATATCAAAATATGACCTTACATAAGTTGATGTGATTCTACAGAAGCCTTAACATATTAGGCTGGTACTTTAAAAGATAAAATTGCAATGAGCTCATTTTCTTTTTTACCTGGACCTGAACACAAGATATAACTAATACACCTACACTAATTTAAAGTCCACATGACAATAAAGTTGAAATTTTGCTTACCCATGTCAACTGCATTTCTAGTTGATGATGAAGAGTTTGATCCTACAATGAACAGTTTTGCTGGGTGACAAAGAAAACAAAACAGATTACTATATTTGAGTAACATTCTACTACATAGTAGTAATACTGCTAAAATACTAAGATGACAGATAGTCCTGAATGAATTTTTTCCTTTCCTAGTTGCATTGTTTTATAGTTTTCATTTTAAGACCTAAAAGTATATTTCCACTGTAATTTTAAAATTATATGCTAGTTGTCAACAATAATCTGATTGTCAAAACAAAAAAGCAAATATTAATTTCCACTTTATTAGAAGGCAGGGCAGATAAATATAGAAAGTTATTAAAAATGTATATTTTTATGAATTAAACATTAATGGAGCATATTATTTTCTCCAATAAACTAAAGTCTATATAAAGCCTAAATTAGAATTGCTTATAACGAGTAGAAAACTGAAAAAAACACCCCAAAAACCAAAAACAAACACTCCACAATCCTACCCTCCTAATATTGAATACAATCATTTTCATTTTTAGACGACATTACCTTCAAGTTCTTGGTCATATAAAGCAGAGTATATATTTCCTACTTCCACATACTTGGTTTACCCTTATGTAACAAATAGTTTTACATCTCTATGCAGTATTATCTTAATTTTTAAAAAAATCATAACAGTAATGTATTCACTCTAGAAATGAGGAAAACCTATAGGAGTAGGGGGAAAAAAAAAACCAAACAAACAAACAAACAAAACTCTACCAATAGTCTCATCACCAAAAGCAATTACTGTTTAGAGTTTTATGTACTCTGGATTTTTCTTTTCTTTCTTTTTTTTTTTGGCCTCATGGCTTGTCGGATCTTAGTTTGCCAACCAGGTATTGGACCCTCAGCAGTAAAAGCAGAGTCGCCAGGGAATTCCCTGTACTTTGTATTTTTAATGAATAATTTTACACACTCATTTTTAATGGTGAACATTATTCTGTAATTTTGATAGGGTATAATTTACTGAATGATTTCCTACTTTTTGGACTTTTAGATTAGTTCCAGTTTTTTGTTACTGAAATAAACATCTATGCTAACTTTTTTTTCAACTTTATGCCTGAAGCATTTCCCAAGGACAAACCATCAGAAATGTGATTATGAGTCAAAGAATATGATCTGTTTTTTGTGAGTCCTGTTCTATTTTATTTACCTACTATTTTATAAAAGATTTGTACCAGTTTACCAGAGCACTAAAAGTTAGGAGTTGCTCTCCTAACAATATAGGATGCTATTAAACAAAACAAAAAATATATATATATATTTGCTAATTTGATAGGTACAAACTATACCTGCCCAGAACCACATTAACTGGCATTTCTTTGCTTACCAGGAAAGTTGAGTAGTTTTTCATATTTATGAGATTGAGGCTTTGGCTTGATTTCAACTCAGCTTTATATGTACATATTTACTTTATGTAAACTCACTGTTCAAAAATCTAAATTTACTCAACAAATAGGTGGAGTAATAGGAAAGCAAAGAGGAAAATCAGAAAGGGGAATGGAGAGAAAACAGGGTTAATGAAACACCCTTATGTAAAGTGCCTGGCATTCAACATATACAACAAATTTTCCTTGTACAACATTTCTTACATTTGTCATTTCCTTTCTACTGCTAGACAATCTTCCTAAAACATTGCTTTCCTCATGTTACTTCTCTATTTAAAAGCCATCACAACTTCCTCACCAGGTGAGTCAATCTTCATCACTTTGCTCCAGCCTTAGCTCCTGTAATTATACTCTGTGATGAACACCCTCCCCATCACTATCCCTCTGGCCATGAATTTGTGCCATTTGAAATGGTCTCCTCTCTCTGAAAGATGAGGCATTTTTAGGTAGGTGAAGAGAGGAAAGCTCTTGATACTTATCAAAACCCTCAAGCCTTCCAGGAACTGAGGACAACTTGTAAGAGCTCCAAGATGGATCTACACCATGATGAACTGCAATCAACCACAGAGAAATGTTGCTCTGATGTCCTTTCCAACACAAATAATAATGTGAAATTAACAGAAAGAAATGGGTTTTGTAGTCAGGCATACCTGGATGGATTCCTGGTTCAACCACTTACTTGCTGTATAACAACTTTCAAGTTACTTTTTATTTATTTATTTTTTTTGTGGTACGCGGGCCTCCCACTGTTGTGGCCTCTCCCGTTGCGGAGCACAAGCTCCGGACGCGCAGGCTCAGCGGCCATGGCTCACAGGCCCAGCCCCTCCGCGGCACGTGGGATCTTCCCGGACCAGGGCACGAACCCGTGTCCCCTGCATCGGCAGGCGGACTCTCAACCACTGCGCCACCAGGGAAGCCCAACTTTCAAGTTATTTAATGTCACTTGTGCAATGGGGATAATAAACCTACCCTGCAGAATTGTTTTGAAAATTATATGAAGAAATATAAGCATAAAGTGTCAAGTACAGTGCCTGGTATAAAGCAAGATTCAACAAATGGTAGTTATTATTATTAGAGTCAAAAAACAATGCCCTATCTCATCTTACATGTTCATCCTAATAAGAGTAATAATAAAATAACAACCACCACAACACAACCACAAATGGTAATAAATAACAGCTACCTGGCACTTACCTGTGCCAAGCACCATGCTAAGTGTTTCTTTTGTTATTTCATCTAACTTACAAAGAAGCCTGTGAAACAGGTGTATCCCCATTTTATAGATGAGGAAACTGAGCTCAGAGAGGTTAAATCATTTGTTAGCCCCAGATTATATCAGTCAGTAATCTGCACATCCAGGAATTTCAATTTAGTTAAGCTCAAGCATTTAATGACTATGTTATGCAGACTGTAGGCTGAGGACAAGAACATCTTAATTCCTTGACCTTAGCATTATCTCTGGAAAGTAGGAGTCATTTCACCTTTGTTGAATGGGTAGAGTATGTATTTGATTTCTCTTCATGCAACTTGTTGCCAAGACTTCTTTCTCTGCTCCCAGGCAACCTCAGCCATTGCTTAGCAGTATCACACCAGGAAGGGAGGGCTTATGCTGGCTTTAGGTGGGCAATGCTCTTAAGTCTTCCCTTTATTCTTTCCATTTCCTACACCTTACTCTTCCTACTGCTCTGATGTCCTACAAATAAATTAATGAGAACATCATGAAGAGGTGAAGTTCTATTCTGACTCCATTGAAGTAGCCAAGAGTGACCTCCTATAACTCCCTTTTTAAAGCTGACTTTAAAATTATGTTATAAAAAATCTCTATATTTCCCACACTTAGTGATTGAGTTACTCATTACCAGAAGTAAGGAAAGGTTTAGTCCCATGCTTGACAAAACCTCACAATCGTCCACTGTATAACAAAATGAACTGTAAAGGCTGGACTTTACCAGAAACTTTCATTTCTTCTCTTTCATCGGGATTTATCTTTTCTACTGCATGAGATACAGTACATTCCAAGACATCTGGAAACTCCTATAATAAACACATGATATTTACAATAAATATAAAATTAGTGTTTCTGATTAGCTATATATTTTCTATTGTCCATAACACTCTTTAGAAGCAGAGAACCCATAAAACAATAGAGTTCTTTACCTGTGGCCTAGATGGGCTTCATAATGTTTGTAAAGCCCTGAAATAAAGGTGAAGTGCTGTGTGTGTGTGTGTGTGTGTGTCCATTTTCTGAGAAAAAGTGTCTCATTTTGATGAGATACTCAGAGGGATGTCTGATCAAAAACAAACGAATAAACAAACAAGCAGATTGGGCAGTATGTGAGGAGTTAGAACCACTAACACAGTAAACACTTTTACTCAGAAAAGAAACCAATGAAAAGTAAATAATATTTTCCTTCTGGATACTGACATGTTAAAACACTTCCTGTACATCAATCACAAACATTTTAAGCCAAAATACATATTTTTCTGAATGCAATGGAAAAAAAGTAAAGGCGATTCCAATGCATAAAAATGAGTAATGAGTGAAATGATAAAATATTAGTACACATAAATCAGAAACATACTAACTCACATTTACAAGATTAAAACAAAGTAAACGGTGAGGATTTTCCCATGATTCTTGATCATATTACAATGCCTGGCACATATTAACTATTTACAAGTCATGCACAGATGAATGGTCACTTCAGAAAAACAGAGACAGATAGAAGACATGAATTAATGTCTGCCTAGCAGCCACAGAGTTACAAACTTGCAGTATGCTCAAGGAAACAATTATTTTCAGCATATGTCCTCTTCCATACTTTTTAAGTAGTCTATGTAATCTGTTACAAGCCTTTGGCTAAGTTGGATTCCAAAGAGTGGTTTACAGACAGGTGTTTTGTATATTAACATTTATGATAATGGCCACATACTGACATTCAATGAAACACAGTTCTTTACTGTTTCGTAAGAAACTGATACTTAAAAAATTATTTTTAGTGGCTATATTTTGGGTTATAGTCTATCAAAGCAACCTACTAACCCAAATTGTTTGATAGTCATTCCTCTACTAGACCAAATATAAACTGGAACAAAACGCATTTTGAGAAAACTGTGGTGGGACTCTTAGTAGCTTGTCTAGTTGAAGAGTTGACTAGAGTCAGATTTTCTCTTTCATGCTTAAGCCTACTGGGTCAGACTCCCACCTCAGCAAATCAACCACAGTAAGTTTCATGCTAATTGCCTGTTTGACTTCCCTATCAAACCTGAGGAAGTTAATTTCCTGCTTATTACATGATTTCTTCATTCACAGTTCACTCACCCTGACCAAATCTGTGCTAATTTGGGAACTCCACTCATTCAAGGTCTTCCGGATACAATCTCGAAGCTGCAAAAGAAAAGCATTTTGAAACTGTTAATCATACGCTACACTTTTCTGTACTTCTACAATAAGACTGCATTAGTCTGTTTAGGAAAAGGAACATATCAATAGGAAATACCATACAAAAATTTTAATTCTATAAGGTTTTTACTTCCTTTAACAAAGATTGATTTAGACCCGCTTTTTATCCTACTCTTAATTCTCAAATGTTCTTGACCTAAAGCAGTAATCTAATTAGTTAAAAGGTATTTTTGTATCAATGAAAATTTAAGTAAACTTCTGAGATGTAAAAGCATTCATAAAGAAACAAAAAAAAATTTTCAAGAATAAGGTTTATAAATGGAGGAACTTCAAGCCCAGGTAACCTGACTAGAATTAACATTAACCAACCACTATGCTATACTCCTCAAAGGCAAACAAATGATTCTCTAAGTGTGGCCAAAGAAATTCCTACATTAGACTCACCTGTGGTGTTTATTAAAAGTTCAAATTCCTGAGCTGCATCCTAGACCTCCTGAATCACTTTCTAAGGGCAGCAGAGCTTTCATCTTAACAAGCATCCAAGTAATCAAAATGTACTCTAAAGTCTAGAAACCACTATATCCGTATCTTGCAGAAGTCAACTTGCATAAAGTCAGTCCTTAAGTCATTTCCTAACAGTTAGGTAGACCTTCGATCTCTCTTCAATGTTTTCTTATATAAACAAACAATTTTATTACGCTAACATTATAGTATTTTGTTAATTCATTAAAGTGTCTACTTATCTTTTATCTCTTATGACAGTGTATTTCCAACTTATTTAATAGTGGTCCAAAATAATAAGACATACACTAACACAGTGAGTAAGGACCTACATACATATAACAACAAAAATTCATAAAGCAATCTTTATGCTTACTACATGCCAGATACTCTTGAGGGCTTCTATTATGAGTTAGAAAAAAAATACGCTTCTCCATGACTCACTGAACTGATAACACAAATGGGCCAACACTAGCAGTCTGAAATCACTGCCTTATAAATACCAAGGGCACAGTGCTTTGCATTCTGTGGACAATCAATGAAAAAATAAATAAGTAACTAGAAGTACAGCCCTGAATTGCAAAAGCACTTTCCTAATACCAACAACAGAGATTAAACTTCTGAACTCACTATCTGATCTATGATTGCTTATGATAAAAACTGACACAAGCACTTTATTGCTTATATCTCAGTACAGGTAATTACAATGGACAACTGGCTTATCAATTTAAGACCTCAGAGTCACCTATTTAAGATTTATAGTCTACAACAGCAATTCATGTGCTAGCCACGATAACCCACATGAATCCAATTTACAGGGTCTATATCTTTATGAAAGGTATATTTGTAATCAAATTTAAGTCAGTAGATAAAAATAAGTTGATAATCATTCTAGACAGAATTACAAGTCAATATTCTTTGAAAAATTAAGGCAGCAGGACCAACTAGAAGTTAAGAATTCTATCAGGAGTGCTATGGCTCAAATCATGGGAGAATTTTTAGAAATTTTCCTCTGGAAGGATGGTTAATTTGCATAAGGCTTTTCTGATGAATTTCTCAATTCATTATATTTTCAGAGTGTTTGCCTCCTTCTGTCAGGACAAATCATGGAACAGCCCAATGTTACAATAATATGATAAATTCATTGACTATATCACAAACCTAGTGATTTTTAATCTTTTACATGTTATCTATATTGACTGAATATTAACCTTGTACTTTTTTGTTCTCTGCTCTCTTCATTATTATTATACACACATCACATAGTATCATGGAAGATGAGTGTCATGATAATTTAGTGTATCATTAGATCTGGGGTTGTATAAGAGTTTAAAAAATGCTACATGATCAAATACCCTAATAACAAATAACTGGTCAAAATAGTCCTATAATGACCCATTTTAAAAACAAGATTTGATTTCATAAAATTCTAGTGAAACAAAAAATCTGGGCAGAGATCATAGAATAATTAAAAAAAAAAAACCAAACATTAGACTAGAAAAGACCTTTTAGGAAATTTAATGATCTCTCTCTACCCAATGTGCAAATTTTCTCAATAATGAGTGATTTATTCAGTTTCTTTATTCAATGAGGTTAAACTGTTTCAAGTAGTGTATCCCAATTTAGAGCTCTGGTTGCTACAAAGCTCTTCTTTACATAGAAACAAAACATGCCTCTCTATTCTAATCAAGCTGTCATGTTTTCTCTACATATGCTATCATATCTTCAAGTTTTCTCAAACGTTTTCAAGTTTCTTTAGTTTTGAGTCCCTCTTACGTAGCACCCAAAGTAATATACACAAATCACAATTCATCTTTTGAACGATGTTTCTTAAACTGTGGAGTGTGATTCATTACTGCATTAAGAAATCAAGTTTTTAAAAATTAAAGAGAAAAAATCAGAATACACAGTACCTAGTAAGAGTTAAAATCTTTTCATGAAACTCGTGTGTTTGTGTGTTTGTGTGTGTGTGTAAAACATGAATTGGACTGCCAAGACAAAATGCATTTTTTTTTTACTGGGTTTGCAGACAAACTGAAAACGACTACTTTAGCATGTGTTGAGTGAGATAAGAGAGAGAAAATTTCACCCAATATTATTTACGTGCAAAATGCTGTATTGAACCATCAGCCCTGGAGAAATTAAAGGTGTAGTATAAAACAGAAGTATTTATCTTTGGGAGAAATAGCACAAGTGAGGGTAGTTTAAAAAAAACAAGAGAGACAAACTGAGCTGCATCCTGGACACAATATGGTAAGGATTCTGATTCCTACTAAAGTTACAATCAAGAGCCCTGACAGAGGCGGCACTGGGTGTGAAGATGCACCTGCCGAAATTTTAAAGACGCTGTGCCCCCAACAGTAGGTTCGGATGCGACATCGCGCCGACAGCCGACCCAGCCTCCTCCGGCGGGCGGAGCCCAGGTGCGCGCCTCTCCCGCGACTACTGCGCGCCCGGAGCCCGACCACCCGCCCTCACCTCCCAGCGCCTCCCCGCCTCTCGGAGCCGCCCGGTCCGGCCCGCGCGGCCTACCCCGGGAGCCCTGCGCCTCCGCCGGCACGCACGCCACCCTCACCTCCTCGCTGTGCGTGGACGGGCACTTCTTCCGCAGGCGGCCCCAGTTCAGCAGGTTCCCCGTCTGCAGGTGCAGGGTGCTGGCCCGCGCCAGGAGCGCCCCGGCCGCGCGGCTGTCGGTGCCCATGGCAGCAGCCGACGGACCTGGCCCGGCGGCAACGGGGCAGCAGGCGGGGAAGGAGGCGCCCAGTAGGACGCGGCGCCCGAGGCCGGAGAGCAGAGCGCGAGGCTGCTCGCCCCGCGCGGCGGGACCCCGGCCTGCGCTCGGGCCCGAGGGAGGCCGGGAGGCGGCACGGCGGCGGCGGAGCGGCGGCCCGGGAAGGACGCGCTGGTGGCTGCGGCTCCTGCTACTGCAGCCACCGCGGGAGAGTTGACTCCCAACTGAAGAGTCGTTTCCTGGAAGACAATGACTAAGCAGAAATCGCGGCGGAGAAAGTGCTTCGTAACAGTTACCCGTCCCGCGGCAGGGCGGGGGGGCGCAGCGACGAGGCTGCGGGGGCGTCGGCCCGCGGGTGATTAGCCCTCGGCCTGTGGCCGGCGTGGCGCCAGGCGGAGGGCTGGCGCAGTGCGGAGAGAGCAGAGAGCTGGGGGCGCGCGGGGCGGGGCGGGGCGGGGCCGGCTGCCTGGGGCCCGGCGCTTGGCAGGGCTGGCGCTTGGCAGGGCTCCCCCTGTCGGTCAGAGGGCGGCGCGCCACCTCCACCTAATACCTCAGACTGCGCTCGAGGTCTCACCTCCCAGCCGACCGGCAGTCACGCTGGTTATACTCCTAGATATCTCTTTAAAAAGATAAATTAGGGGCTTCCTTGGTGGTGCAGTGGATAAGAATCCGCTTTCCAAGCAGGAATAAACAGGTTCGAGCCCTGGTCAGGGAAGATGTCACATGCCGTGGAGCAACTAAGCGGGGCGCCACAGCCACTGAGCCTGTGCTCTAGAGCCTGCGAACCACAACTACTGAAGCCCGCGCGCCTAGAGCCCGTGCTCCGCAACGAAGAGTAGCCCCCCGCTCGCCGCAACTAGAGAAAGCCCGCGCGCAGCAATGAAGACCCAACGCAGCCAAAAATAAAGAAATTTAATTTAAAAAAAGGGAAGTTACTGAGGCATTGAAATACCAGCCGGTTTCAGTTCTCAGAAGCGAGCCTTAATGTACAAGGGCTCCCTTCTCCTTCAACTTTGCTTTGCTGCCCACTTACTGGTTCATTTCCTTTCTCAAGGGCTTTCCCCCAAAGTGCTCATTTTTCTTCAAGTCCGTTAATTAAAGGTCTGTTGATTCACACTATTTGCTGGCCAGTGTGTGAAGTCAAAGAATAAGACAATCTCTGCCCTCGAGAAGCTTAAACTCCAGTTACAGATACAAGGCCTAAGCGTATGAAACAATGAGTAATAATATAAGAATATCGTAGATTCCAGATGAGTTCAGATTAAAGAGAACACTTAAACCGGTGAGATCAGGGAAGATATAACCCATTCCCTTACAGGTGGTTGTGATTCTTTACTCCTATTAAATTTCATATGTAGTAGACTTGGTATGAACCTCAAATTTAACATTTATTGAGCATTCCTCAACAAATTTTTGCTTTTGTTGAGAGTAATCAGATATACTAAAAAGCAAAATGCTATTAAAAAGAGATGAATTCCAGTTAGTAAGAATTAGAGGAGGGGTGTAAGAGGTTAGAAATTGAGCCTGATCTTGAGTAAATATTTGTAGGCTGAATGAAGGTAAGAATTCATTGAAGATAAGGGTAATCCCAGAAGCAGGAACAAACATGGGCTATTTTAATTAATGTAAACATTTGATTCTTAGGCTGCATTTCCTGTGGCAGCATTTCTTGACTTTTTTCGTATTCTCTAGTACCATGCAAATAATACTTGAATAAAGCTTAGTGGTTATGCCTCCTAATCTAGTGAACTTACCTCCTTGCTGGCGATTTATATAGCACACTGGTCACCGACATAAACCCGTATGGCTTGCAAATCAGACTTTGCCAGGTACTGGTTATTTTAATTTAGACAAGTCACTTAGTCTCTGTGTTTCACTTTCTCCCAGTCTCAGCAGATGATAGTTTAAACTACATGACATTGCTGATAACTATTTTTGATCTACAGAAATGTCTAGTTCCCATGGTTCCACCTAATACAATATCTACTACATTGGGTATGTGTGAAGAACTAATGAGGGAACTTATGAAAGCCCTTAGTACAGTACTTGGCTCGTAGTAAATGTTCAGTAGGTGAGAGCGCTTAGAACTAACGCCTCTGATCTTTCCAGCTTACAATCCAGTTCTCACAACACTGGCAAATTCATGATGTAATTCACAGCAGCATCACATCATGTTTTTAAAATTTACATTTTTAGGGGAATTCCCTGGCGGTCCACTGGTTAGGACTCTTCCTTTCACTGCGGGAGGGCCCAGTTTCCATCCCTGGTGGAGGAACTGAGATCCCGAAAGCTGCAGGGCACGCCAAAAAAAAAAAAAAAAAAATTTACGTGTGTGAACTCCTTTACTCTTCACAGCAACTCAGATAGGTAATTTGTTGAAAATCTCAGGTAGTACTGAGTGTTGGGGACTCAATCAAAACCTAGATCCTCCATCTTCAAACTCCTTACCTTTCCATGCTACAATTTACTTTATGCTACATAAAGTGTAGTTATTGAGGTAATTTTAATTCTTGAGTGTGTATGTGCATGGTTTAATATGCTTTTTGTGCTTGTACAGCTTTATTTTACAATATATTATACTTAATGATACCCTTGCCATGACATCATAGCTTTGGGAGAAAAAAGCTTAATCGTCTAAGTTTATTTGGTGACAAAAACAGGGACTGCAAAATCAGAAGAATTTTACTATATAGTTATTTTGAATGAGTCTTTTTTACCCCTGTCTATGGAAGAGGAAAAAATGTTCAGTATGCATTTTGGTTTTAGATACTTAAAAATTCTTCTGCAAATGCCTGTAAATACGAAGAGTCACTAACATTGGCTGCCCTTTTTTCATTCTCCTTGACCTTTCCAGGACCTGATACTACTGTCCACGCTCTCCTTTAAAAACCACTCTCCTCGCTTAGCTTGAAATAAACTGCACTACATGCGAGAGTTTCCTCACCATGTTTGATCACAGAACACTTTTAAAAATTATAATGTGTTGTTGGAAGCCCAACAGAGGCTCACGAGCTGTGTTTAGATTAAAACAGACAGTAAAAAATGGTCTCGTAAATAAATCGTTGTAGGAAGTGATCACATTTTCATTCATAGTCTATATAAGAACAAACAAAATTTGAAAAGTAAATTTTATTTCACCTTATTATGGGACTACTTGGTAGGTACATTTTATGCTTAATCAGGTAAAATTGATTTAAATTCTCAAATTTTGTTTTAATTTTTAAAATTAGTGTTACCACATCCAGGAGTCACTAACTGGCTCATGGCCACTCTGGAGGTGAAGGTTTTTAAAAGGATTTCTCTAGGATATTTTTGAAACCCAAATTGTTTGGAAATAATACAACGGTCACTATTTGTCACACAATTTGGAAGAACAGACCAGTGGTTTGGAATAGAAAGAACATGAGCAAGTGCAGAGGAGTGGAAACACCCACAGCATTTTTTTGAAGATAGGAAAGGGAGGTGCCTAGCTTGAGCAGAAGTACCCCTTAAAGGTGCAGGGAATGAGAGTGTGGTTAATGGAAGACCATTAGCAGCAAGCGGGGGCTTTTGGGTTTAGTTTAAGAAGACTTTGACCTTGAGTAAAGCAGAGTCTTGACTCCAAGAAATAAATAAGAAAAAAAGAATCTATATTTAAAATAATATTAATTTACTCAATAGATATTTCTTACGTGTCTATTATAATACTTGTCACGTGCTGGACTAGGCACTACAAATTTAGGGTGAGCAAAGTGTGACTCTATCCCTGTCCCCACGTAATTTACAGTCCAGTAGAGGAGGCCGACTTTAGTCATATACTTACAAGTAGATGTAAAATTCTACTGTGGTTGTTACTACGAAGAAGGGGCACAAATATTACGTCTACAAGTGGTATGTAAAATGGTAGTGGGAGTGATTCAATGCCAAGAGACCAGTGTGAAGACGCTGGTAGTCACCTAAACATAGGTTAGTGAGAACCTGGCCCACAGTGAATGGAGGCTGTGACGATTCATCGAAACGGAATAGATGTGCCTTCATTTTGCCCTAGTTAGTGGAAAGGAGAGAAATCAGGTTACCATGGTGGGGTTAGAAAAACCGATAAGATTTACTTAAAGCAAACAAAGTAGAAAATAAGGCATGGAGAAAAGTCAGAGAGCCAAAACGTAGCAATTAGCCTTTAATGTTATTTTTCCGTATCAATAAGAGCACGGAAAAAGTGATGAAATCCTAACACTCTTTGCCCCTCATTTATCACATCCAGTTTTCAGGTGTGTGTGCAGTCACTTTATGATAATTATCTATTACTTATCAGATTGTGGATTATAGGATGTATCCAAAGGAGTGATCTATTCGTTCATATAGACAGTATTCCTGATAGTACAGATCAAGTGCCTGGCACGTGGTATGTGCTCAATAAATATTTGTTGAATGAATAAATGAATGAATGAGTGTTATTTCTGATGATTTGTTTCAGAGCTGGGATGAGTGTCCACATATTGGTTATTCTCTGAGGTCACAATCATCCGGATAAATCATCCTCATTCTGCCACTGCTAAACTATTACTGTAGCAGCTGGAACCTAAGGGAAAGAAAGGGCCCAAAGCAATCCCCTCTTTCCCATTCTCCAACCCTGGCCTCACTACCCCCGTCCCATAACGCTGCTGGGGAGTCTAGGCAAAGGAGGGGAAAACGGTCCTTTCTAAGAGAGCAGGCAGGTGGGTGATTTCAAATGGGTTATGCCTGATAGAAAAAGGGAAGTAGAATCAGTCATTCGCAGGCCTTATCATGCACAGGATCACAACATCCCTGGAAAACAAATGGCATAAATTGATTTATTCAGTCATTCAGGAAATCTTATTCAATATCTAATGTGTCATCTAAGAACTTTTCTAAGGGATTTGGACTGGCTCTTCAAGATAGAGATGTTCCTTAATTTTAGTACATAAGATGTATAAAATAAAACTTTAAAATGATTTCAAATAATATTTAAGGCTATGAAGAAAATGAAAGGATATTGTGATGGAGTGTATGGGAGATTGACAATCTTTATAACAATGCCTATAATCTGTTCATTTCTATGCCCAGGTATTGCGCACTTGAGTTGTACCATTATAGCTTCAACTGTTACGTTTTTCCATTACTGGGAAGAGGAGATCTAGGGTCAAGTTACTTCTACCAAGGAGAGTGAGCAGATTTTTAATGAGGTTGTGTAGAGTTATTTTTCAGAAGGTCAGAAGGCAGCACTTTCCTGAGAGTCTCTCTGGTTTTCAGGTAGGCCTCGCTCACCTTCACAAAGCAGGTTGGACCCATTCTCCTGATACCAGACAACTTGGCAAGAATTATGGGCAGCAGGCTCCTGAAATTCCAGTATTTCACCGTGAGTAGGGCACAGCACCCACAGACCACCCTGGTAAAATGACCAACCATCTTCTGGAACATCCAGACATGGTGTTATCTAAAAATGAGGACTAAATGAAATTCTGGTCTTTGGAGTCATTCAGAACTAAGTTTGGTTTTGTTTCCTATCTCTTTCTTTCAAGGCATGAACTCTGGAGCCAGACTGCCTGGGTTGGAATCTCAGTTCTACCACTTAGCAGCTATTTGACCTTGGCCAAGTAACTTAACATTCTGTATCTTGGTTTCTTCATCTGTAAAATGGGTACAATTATAGTACATTGCTCATGGCTGTGTTTTGAGAATTAAATAAGTCAAAGCCAATAAAGCTCTAGAATAGTGCCTGAATCATGTTCAATAAATGTTAGTTATATATGTGTTTTTTGTGTGTTTAACATAAATGTGAATACACTATTATTTTATGCAATTTATTTTAAATTTAATTATATATACATGTATATAATTTATTGAATAATTATATATACACATATATATGTATGTAGGTCAGTACATAGATTTCTACTTCATCTATATTTTAAAAACCTTGTATTCTATTATATGAATGAATATACTATAATTTATTTATTTTCAGTATTGATGCCCAGGTAGGTTGTTTTCAGGTTTTTACTAGAATAAACAAGGTGGCCATAAGCATCCTTAGTACTTGCCTCTTTATACATGGGGGAACATTTTTCTTGCATAGATAACTAAGTGTTGTATTGCTGTCCTGAAGGGTGTGCTTATTTTCTACTTTAACAGCTACCACTGAATCAATTTACACTCAAATGTAAATTGCATAAGACTACTCATTTCCTCCCATAATTTCTAACACTGGATATTATCAGTCTTTTCAATATTTGCCAATCTGATGGGTAATAAGTGGTATCTCATTATTCCTTGATTACTAGTAAGATTTTTGTTGTTTTATGATATATTGTGATCATACTCTATATAATTTTGCATCCTTTTAAAATTAATATTGTATCATAAGCATGTTCCCCGTGTTATTATACTGAATTATTTTCTAGTCTCTGTTAACACTCAGACAAGAATGTTGCTGATTCTTGTTATTTTTTTTTTGGTCTTACAACATGTTTAATCAAGGCAGCTCTCACATATCTATTGACAGTATATAACCTCTTGAGACAAACAAGCTTTTAGCAAGAGGTGATGTAGACAGTTAAAAAAATCCACAAGCCAAGTTTCTTCTCCCTTGGTTCCTGTTTCTGTAGCAATTCCAATGGAGTATATTAGATAACATTGCATACCTCTTCATAAAGCACTGGAGGCTGCCATCCAATTACTGAGTTGGTGGTTTGCCAGTGGGACACAGACCACAGTGCCTGGCAGCTAAAGGAATTCAGTGCTATGTTATTTGATAATGTGCTTTGTGGTGAAAATCTTAAATTGCCATGTAATCCTCAAATTCCTCCTGGGGTGCCTTCCTGTATGACATAGACTGCAAGCGCAACACTGTAATTAATTCTCAGAATCACTTGCAAGCTCTTATTCTAGGTACAAATTATATTACATAAATTCCATGTACTAGTTTTGGATTTCAAAGGTGGAAGTGCGACGGAGGGCATCTTCCTGCATTGTCAGCTGTTGAATTTTGCTGCAGCCATGGTCTGATGTCCTATACCCAGCTTTGCTGGGGTCAGGATGTCAGGGAGGCAGTTAAAGCCACTTTCTGATCCCTGGATCACAGTGATGACGATTCCATGGCAACCTCCTGATTGCTCATCCTTCTTATTGTGACTCAGGAGCAGCTAGCTCTCCTGGAGAGACAGCTGAGCAGTGTCACTGTGTCATTCCTAGAGACCCGGTCCAGAGCTTGTTTGTCCAACCTTCAATTTTGTAAGCACCTAACTTCCTGAATTAAATATCTTCTGCTTAAACAGAGTGGTTTCTGTTTATTGCAATTGAACGCTGACTGATACCATTTCTGTTCTTATAATCAAATTTAAAATGTGTTACTACTACGAAAAAAATGTACTACTACGTTGAAAATGTAATATAAATTTTTTTTCTCATCTCTGGCAAACATCACTTTATAATTTTTAAGTATACATTGATTACAAGTGTTTACACGTTTGGGCAAAGCACTAACTTTATTTATTTATTTATTTTTTGTAATTAGTGCGAGTCTCAACACTGGCCTTTTTAAAAATTTTTTTTTTTTACATCTTTATTGGAGTACAATTGCTTTACAATGGTGTGTTAGTTTCTGCTTTATAACAAAGTGAATCAGTTATACATATACATATGTTCCCATATCTCCTCCCTCTTGCATCTCCCTCCCTCCCACCCTCCCTATCCCAGCCCTCCAGGCACCGAGCTGATCTCCCTGTGCTATGCGGCTGCTTCCCACTAGCTATCTGTTTTACATTTGGTAGTGTATATATGTCCATGCCACTCTCTCACTTTGTCACAGCTTACCCTTCCCCCTCCCCATATCCTCAAGTCCATTCTCTAGTAGGTCTGTGTCTTTATTCCCGTCTTACCCCTAGGTTCCTCATGACATTTTTTTTTCTTAGATTCCATATGTATGTGTTAGCATACGGTATTTGTCTTTCTCTTTCTGACTTACTTCACTCTGTATGACAGACTCTAGGTCCATCCACCTCACTACAAATAACTCGATTTCGTTTCTTTTTATGGCTGAGTAATATTCCATTGTATATATGTGCCACATCTTCTTTATCCATTCATCCGATGATGGACACTTAAGTTGTTTCCATCTCCTGGCTATTGTAAATAGAGCTGCAATGAACATTTTGGTACATGACTCTTTTTGAATTATGGTTTTCTCAGGGTATATGCCCAGTAGTGGGATTGCTGGGTCATATGGTAGTTCTCTTTGTAGTTTTTTAAGGAACCTCCATACTGTTCTCCATAGTGGCTGTACCAATTCACATTCCCACCAGCAGTGCAACAGTGTTCCCTTTTCTCCACACCCTCTCCAGCATTTATTGTTTCTAGATTGTTTGATGATGGCCATTCTGACCGATGTGAGATGCTACCTCACTGTAGTTTTGATTTGCATTTCTCTAATGATTAATGATGTTGAGCATTCTTTCATGTGTTTGTTGGCAATCTGTATCTCTTCTTTGGAGAAATGTCTATTTAGGTCTTCTGCCCATTTTTGGATTGGGTTGTTGGATTGTTTTTTTGTTATTGAGCTGCATGAGCTGCTTGTAAATTTTGGAGATGAATCCTTTGTCAGTTGCTTCATTTGCAAATATTTTCTCCCATTCTGAGGGTTGTCTTTTGGTCTTGTTTATGGTTTCCTTTGCTGTGCAAAAGCTTTGAAGTTTCATTAGGTCCCATTTGTTTATTTTTGTTTTTATTTCCATTTCTCTAGGAGGTGGGTCACAAAGGATCTTGCTGTGGTTTATGTCATAGAGTGTTCTGCCTATGTTTTCCTCTAAGAATTTGATAGTTTCTGGCCTTACATTTAGGTCTTTAATCCATTTTGAGCAAAGCACTAACTTTAGTTTGCAATTATACCCACAAAACCACACCCATAAGTATGATACACATATTTTTAAATTATTATATGAAAATATAATAGCAGAGTTCTAGAAAGATTAAAAATAGGGAAAAACTCAATTCTGATGTGCATTTTTGAGGGTTATATTCATGGATAGATAGATGAATGACAGATGATACTAGCCAGAGAAGCATGTACTAGAATGGCTGGGAGAGCAGGAACATTGCGTCAGACAACCTTAGTTCAAACCTTGGCTCCAATACTTGCCAGAAGCATGTGTTTGGGTAAGTCTTTTATTTCCTTGAAGCCTCGATTTTCTCATCTATAAAATGGGGGTAATCCTAGCACCCAACTCATACAGTTGCTATGTTAATGAGAGAAATATATATAAAATTCTGAGCATAATGTCTAGCCTCAATAAATGTTAGCTATCGTGGAAATAAACTACTTTTTTTTGCATGATTTTCTTAGAAAATACAAGACTATTAGGACAAGGAGTCTAAGAGTTTCTGGCAAAGAAACTGTACTTATTGGTTTCTAGTTTTAGTTATTTCTATTTATTATTTCATATGCTCTATAGTATGTTGGCCCCCTTCTTCAAAGAGTCATCCAAAATTCCTGAGGAAATACTAGATGATGAAAGAAATTACCTTTAAATGTCTTTGAAACTTGTTAATACTTGCTAATTCTGTACAAATTATATTTAAAATCTGACTAGCGTTGAGCCCATTTTGGGCTTTCATTAAATCGTGGCTTGTTGGTTTGGGGACTGGTGGACGTTAACAGCAAGTCTAAGCATCAGTGCGCAGTGAAATGTGGAAACCTAGATTCTGCCTTAACTGTTCCTGATGATGCCTCCATCCCACGATGAGCATGTTTGCCATGAAATGACAAACTACCATTGGGAAACTGCAGGGGGTGGAGAAAACCCTGGGCTGCTGGGGAATCAGGACCCCAGGGAGCAGGGGAGCAGGGGCAGGGGCTCAGGCTGTCAGCAGCGGAGAGGACTTGAGTAAACTGTGAACTTTCTCTGGGGCCAGAGCCTCATTTGTGAAGTGAAGGAATTGAACTGGACGATGCTGTTGCCCAACAACTGGCCCATTGGCCAAAAAGAACTTTTCTGAATAACTGGCAACTGGGAAAACAAAGTTTTAAATGCTTATTATCATAAGGGTTGAAATTCAGAGATAAAATAAGGAACTGTATTATAATACTTAGAGATATAATGAGAAATTTGTCTATATTAGAAGAGACTGAGTTGAGATATTCATATTATACTATTTGGGGTTGTCAGATACAATTGTATAGTAGGAATCAAAGACTGGCAGCTGTGTACAGCCAGGCGGATTATCTTGGTTTGGGGGATGGGGACTGGAAATCTGCCCTTTTAAACAAGTCTTCCAGAGTTACTGCAATTTGAGAACCATTGGTCTTGTATATGTATTTTCTTTGACAGAGACAATTCAATTTGTTAAGGAATCCTAAATTATTTTGCCCAGAATTTCTCTTTAAAAAATATTTTTTCATCAAAAAATATATATACTTTTCATTATAAAAAGAATGTAATTTTATTGCAGAACATTTGTAATATGCAGAAAAGTAGAAAGAAGGAAAATCATGTATACTACTCAAACACATCTACTTTGTTTTCTCAAATACATACTTTTTACATGACTCTTATACTGTCTCGACTGTGTATCTTCCTTTATTTTCCAACTGAACATCATAGCAAACATTCCTCCATGTTATTAAAACTATCTCAAAGCATGATTAACATTTTTAAACTTGCATTTATCTTATGACAAAATTAATACCTATTTATTATAGAAAGATTAAAACACACAAAGAAAAAAGAGAATAAAATCCATAATCCTACCATCCAAAAATCACATTGTACTATGATGTATCGCTGTCTCGATTTTTTTCCATATTTATATAGATTTATTTTTAAAACAAAACATGATCATACTGTTTGAATTGTTTTATAATCTATTTATATTTACTATATTGTAAATATTTTTATGTTAACAAATAATGCATAACATAAAAGTTACTATATAAATTCCTCACAACACTGGTTAGTAGCATTTCTTTTATTATCTCCAATTTAAAAATAGTCTCAAATACTGTTTTTCTCATGTAATTCTATGTCCTGTTAACATCGCTATTGTTGGGCTTAGGACTATTTCTAGTTCTTTGCTATTACAAATTACTTTATATTGAATATTCTTGTGACTCATTGTTAGGCTGTCACCCTGGTAAGTCTGTAGAATAGTTTTCTAAGATTGCAGGTCATATGAATACATATTATAAATGTTGTCAAATCACCATCTAAAAGGTGATACCAATTTACAGTCTTCGGAACAAAGTACTGAAGGGCCTGCTTCTAATCATTATCACCAGCACCAGATGTTGTCAATTTGTAATTACCAATCTGATAGGCCACAAATGATATATATATTTTTAAAACTTGCATTTTCCATATTTATAACGCTGCACTTTCTTTCACATGCTAATTGGTCATTTGTCCATGTTCTTCCAGTAGCCTGTTGATACCTGCTGTCTCAGACCATGTGGACTGCTATAGTTAGTCACCACAGACTGGGCGGCTTACAAGCAGCATACATTTATTTCTCACAGTTCTGGAAGCTGGGAAGTCCAAGATCAAGGTGCCAGCAAATTTATTGTCTGGTGAGGAGCTGCTTCCTAGTTGTAGACACTCTCTTCTCCCTGTGTTCTGACATCGCAGAGGGGCAAGAGAGCTCTCTGGGGTCTCTCATAAAGGCAGAGCCCTCATGACCTAATCGCTGCCCCAAAGCCCCACCTCCTAAGACCAACACACTGGGGATTAGATTTTGTCATATGAATTTGCGGGGGGGGGCACAAGCATTCAGTCTATAGAACTTTCCATCATCAAATATTGATTACCCTCACTCCCACTAGCAGTGGAGTTCATTTACACGACCGATTAAGGTTAGGCTTTGCCATGTGACTTGCTAATAAAATGTTGGCAGAAGATATGTGACTAAGGGTCTAAAATGTGCTTGGGTGGTGGGGAGTGTTTGTTGGTCTTTTGCCATCGCTGCAAGGAGAACATGCCCTGGCCAGCCTGCTGCTGGGAGCATGAGAAACACATGGAACTGGCCTGGACCCTGCCTGTACTGAGCTCAATGCTCAAAAGACCTTAGTTGACCTGCCTGTCATAAGTGAGAATAAGTATTACTTTACACAATTGAATTCTGGGCCTCTTTATTATTTATTATTTCTTGTGGCAATAGCTAACTGAGACATCACCCTAGCCGCTTTTCCATTGCTTTATTTTCTTACTGATTTGTAAGAACTATGGACATAATTACTTTGTTAGTATGATGTCACATATAATTTCCCCTTTTGGAGTTTTCTTTTTAGTTTTGGTTACTGTGTTTATTGACTTACTGAAACTTTTTATTTATTTATTTTTTAATAGACAAATCTGGCATTCTTTTCCTTTATGGCCTCAGCCTTTGGTATTATGCTTAGAAAGGGCTTTCAAGGTAACATAAATATCTCCCTCTGTTTTCTTCTAGTACTTTTATTGCTCTGGTTTTTACACTAAATATTTATTCCGTTTGTAATTTATTTTGATAAAGGATATGAAATAGGTATCACCTAATTCATACACATACTTGGGTCTGGTTTTCTAAAATTGAGACAGAATTGAAACTATATTAGTTTCAGGTGTACAACAAAATGATTCAATATTTGTATATATTTTGAAATGTTCATTACAAGTCTAAGTCTAGTGAACGTCTGTCACCATACGTAGTTATAATTATTTTTCAGCGAGGACTTTTAAGATCTACTCTTTTAGCAACTTTCAAACATGTAATACATTATTATTAACTATAGTCACCATGCTGTACATTACATCTGCATGACTTATTTATTCTTTAACTGGAAGCTTGTATCTTTTAACCCCCTTCCCCCATTTCACTCACTCCTCACCCCCTGCCTCTGGCAACATGCTCTGTCCGTGAGAATGGGTTTTGTTTTGTTTTGTTCTTTCCAGATTCCACATATAATTAGATTATATGGTATTTGCCGTTCTTTGTCTACCTTATTTCACTTACATAATACCCTTCAGGTCCATTCATGTTGTTACCGTGCCAGAATTTCATTCTTTTTTTTATGACTGAAAAATATTCCATTGTATATACCACATTTTCTTTATCTATTCATCCATTGATGGACACTTAGGTTGCTTTCATATCTTGGGTATGGTGAATAATGTTGCAATGAGCAGAGGGGTGCATATATCTTTTTGAGTTAGTGTTTTTGTTTTCTTTGGATAAATACCCAGGAGTGGAAATGCTAGATCATACGGTAGTTCTGTTTATAATTTTTTGAGGAAATTTCATACTGTCTTCCATAGTGGCTGCACCAATTACATTCTCACTAACAGTACACAAGTATTCCCTTTTTTTCACATCCTTGCCAACACTTGTTATTTCTGGTCTTTTTGATAATAGTCATTCTAACAGGTGGGAGGTGATATCTCATGGTGGTTTTGATTTACATTTCCCTGCTGATTAGTGATGTTGAGTATCTTTTCATGTGCCTGTTGGCCATCTGTGTGTCTCCTCTGGAAAAATGTCTATTCAGATCTTCTGCCCATTTTATTGTTTTTTGGGTTTTTTTCCCAGGCAGGAATTAACACTTTATTTATTTTTTTTAAACATCTTTTTTGGAGTATAATTGCTTTACAATGGTGTGTTAGTTTCTGCTGTATAACAAAGTGAATCAGCTATACATATACATATGTTCCCATATCTCCTCCCTCTTACGTCTCCCTCCCACCCTCCCTATCCCACCCCTCTAGGTGGTCACAAAGCACCGAACTGATCTCCCTGTGCTATGTGGCTGCTTCCCACTAGCTATCTATTTCACATTTGGTAGTGTATATATGTCCCTGCCACTCTCTCACTTCGTCCCAGCTTACCCTTCCCCCTCCCTGTGTCCCCAAGTCCATTCTCTACATCTGTGTCTTTATTCTTGTCCTGCCCCTAGGTTCTTCAGAACCATTTTTTCTTTTTTTTAGATTCTGTATATATGTGTTAGCATACGGTATTTGTTTTTCTCTTTTTGACTTACTTCACTTTGTATGGCCGTCTCTAGGTCCATCCACCTCACTACACATAACAGTACAAATAATTTTGTTTCTTTCTATGGCTGAGTAATATTCCACTGTATATATGTGCCACATCTTCTTTATCCATTCATCTGTCGATGGACACTTAGGTTGCTTCCATGTCCTGGCTATTGTAAATAGAGCTGCAGTGAACATTTTCGTACATGACTCTTTTTGAATTACGGTTTTCTCAGGGTATATGCCCAGTAGTGGGATTGCTGGGTCACATGGTAGTTCTATTTTTAGTTTTTTAAGGAAGCTCCATACTGTTCTCCATAGTGGCTGTATCAATTTACATACACAGGTCAGAACGGCCATCATCAAAAAATCTACAAACAATAAATGCTGGAGAGGGTGTGGAGAAAAGGAAACCCTCTTGTACTTCTGACCATTTTAAATTGGATTTTTTGCAATTTTGCTATTTTTGGTTGAGTTCTTTATATATTTTGGATATCAACCCCTTATTAAATATGTGATTTGCAAATATTTTCCCCCATTCAGTAGGCTGCCTTCATTTTATTGATGCTTTCCTTTGCTGTGAAGATTTTTAGTTTGATGTAGTCCCAGTTGTTGATTTTTTTCTCTTGTTGCCTTTGTTATTGGACTAAGATCCAAAAACTCATCTCTAAGACTGATATCAATAGACTTACTCCCTATGTTTTCTTCTAGGAGTTTTATGGTTTCAGGTCTTACTTTCAAGTCTTTAAACCATTTTGAGTTAATGTTTGTGTGTGGTGTAAGAGAGTGGTCCCATTTCATTGTTTTACAGGTGACTGTCCTGTTTTCCCAAGACCATTTATTGAAGACTGTCCTTTCCCCTTTATATATTCTTGGCTCCTTTGTTGTAAATTAACTGATCATTTATGTGTGGGCTTATTTCTGGACTCTCTGCTCTATGCCATTGGTCTATGGGTCTGGTTTTATGCCAGTACCATAGTGTTTTGATTACTATAGACTGGGTCTGGTTTTATGCAACTACCATCGTGTCTTGATTACTATAGACTGGGTCTACTTTTATGTCACTACTATCGTGTCTTGATTACTATAGACTGGGTCTGGTTCTAGTCTTTCAATCCTCTTCCATTGATTTGTAGTCTATCCAGTAGCACATCATCATGCTTTAAAATTTTATTTTATTTATTTTAATCTCATGATGCAATTTACATTGATGAGACTATGCTATCCCATCCAGTTGAGGATGCATACGTAGATGTGAAAAGTTGAAAGTAAAGGATGGAACTGGTAGTCACAAAGTTTAGGAGAGGGGTTACTTCTGAGAGTGATGGTGGGGTTGTGAATTGGGAGGTGCACACAGCTGGCTTCTGGGGTGCTGCCACATTTATCTCCTGACCTGGAGGAGATTACACAGGGATTCACCTTATAATAATTCTTTAAGCTGGATCAATATGTGTTACTTACTTTTTCTATAAAGATGATAAGTCTCAAAATTTATGAGTGTTTTTAGAAGTTCTTACTGTACTCAGAGTACCTTTCAAGCATGTGTGTAGAGAGGATTTAAAAAATAGCCAGGGGTGGGGGCTTCCCTGGTGGCGCAGTGGTTGAGAGTCCGCTTGCCGATGCAGGGCACACGGGTTCGTGCCCCGGACCGGGAAGATCCCACATGCCGTGGAGCGGCTGGGCCCGTGAGCCATGGCCACTGAGCCTGCACGTCCGGAGCCTGTGCTCCGCAACGGGAGAGGCCACAGCAGTGAGAGGCCCGCGTACTGCCAAAAAAAAAAAAAAAAATAGCCAGGGGTGGGGTGGATCTTTATACTTGGAAAGTTTAGATGTATCATTGAGATAAACATTATTTTGGCACAGTTCACAGTTCATAGCAGCAGAAGGGCTGTGAGGATGTTTGTTCCAAGCCGCCTCTCCCATAACACGTTCAGACTTTCAGGTCAGGCCTCCAGATGTCCCTCTTTCCTACCCTTCCCAGGGCCCACATTCCTGCTGAGGTCGGCCCTGCTGTGTGCCCGGCTCCTTCCACCTGTCTGCCGAGCCTCAGTAGCTCTCCCCGATCCGTCCTGACCACGCTGACTACCAACCGAAATGCTGTGCATCTTGCCGACTGTTAAGCAGTGAAGTTATCGTCACCCAGTGCTCCTCACACACAGCTTCTGTTCCAGTAAGTCCCCTTATCAACCCCTTCCAGGGACTCTCACTGCTCTTAGGACAAAGTCCAATTCTCTACAGACCAGCGCCTCTGGTTCCAGTCTGCCTTTTCCCTCACACCTTTGACTTCCTAGTCACGCCCTAGGCTGAAGGCAGCTGGACATTGTGTTTTTCCTCATATGGGCCACATTTTCCAGCCTCCATGACTTTGTTCTTCCATCACAACATCCCAAGGTTGCTTCAAGGCTTACCTCACACACTCTCTTCCTCACACAGCCACCCTCACCTCTGTCCTGCTCTGCTCCTCTCGTGCCCTCACGGTGCCCTCCCCTGGGTTATGATCGGTTAGCTGTCTGCCTGGTTATCCCCTACTCCCACCTCTCCGATGCCCCATGTCCTTTTCTGTTCAGAGTCCATTCCGGGATTGCCCATGACCTCCATGATAAAGTCCAACTGGGGTTAGGGCCCTCAGACCCCCTCCAATCCTGCTTAGGTCACTCCCACGTGTGGACCCTCTGCGCCAATCAGAATTGTCTCTTCTCTGGTCTTGAAACACTTGGTGGTACCCATGTCACACCTTCAGTCCATTCTCTCCCTCCATCCTAGCTGCCTTCTCCTTTATTTGCTTGTCCAAACCCGGCTCATCCTTTAACACTGAGTTTAGATGGCACTTCTCCTCCATGAAATGTTTCTTCATTACTCTGGTTAAACTTCTATTTCCTACCTCTGAACTTCTGTGACATTCCATTTCTATTGACATTTGTTCCATCTGTCCTTACATTCTCATTTTGGTACTTGCTTATCCAGACAATTAATTATCAGCTCCTGGAGCTGATGTTCTATTTCTTAGGCTTTTTCTGTTTTTAATATCTCCCATGGTTTTGAGTGTTGTGTCTCAGTATTGTAAGTTACTTGGTGAAGACATATTGATTGAATGCTAACCATGTACCTAATTCAATTCTGAGTAACTACAGGGTTCCCTGGCTTGGGAACTGTACATTTACCTTCTTCATATTTTTCTTTTCTTCCTTGCAAAATGGTGATAGTTTTATTCCATAAAAGAATGGATGGGACAAAGCTAAATTGGACATATGCTTTATTTTTCAGTGTTGTGTATTTTTATTATTACTTAAAATAAATTTGCTTCCTAATTCAGATGTAACAGAGGAAGCCAGTTTCTCTGGGGTGTGGCTGCACTCTCCAGCTAACTTGTGGTAAAAGCTGATAGGGTTTGGATTCTACTAGATAGCTTAGGAAACACCCAACACAGAAGTTCAGTAAATTCTACTTATTAAAAGCCCTCAGAGTAGAGGGCTAAAACAAGCTCTGCTGCACATAGGGGAAATAGGTGATACTTTTTCCTTTAGAAGTTAAAGCTGAGGCATGAACCCAGCCTGTGCTGTAGTGCACCATCAGACCCCTACACCCATCTCCCCGCTGGACATCTCTACCTGGAGGACCCACCAGCACCTTGAACTCTTGACAGCTGAAGCTGGCTTTTTTTTTTTTTTTTTTTTTTTTTTGTGGTACGCGGCCCTCTCACTGTTGTGGCCTCTCCCATTGTGGAGCACAGGCTCAGCGGCCATGGCTCACGGGCCCAGCCGCTCCGCGGCATGTGGGATCTTCCCGGACCGGGGCACAAACCCGTGTCCCCTGCATTGGCAGGCAGACTTTCAACCACTGCGCCACCAGGGAAGCCCGAAGCTGGCTCTTTATTTTCCTTCTGAAGATCTTCTTTATCTCCTGTGGTGGCACCACCCTCCAGCAGTTCCCGGGAACCAGGCGAGCCAGGGGAACCCTCCTGTCCTTTTCAGCGCTCCCATTCCTTTCGCTGACTTTCCTCCTGAAAACCACCATTGTCTTCCATTCCTACTCTTAGTCCCCTAGTTCAACAATGCAGAAGGCTCTTCGTGCTTGAATTTCCACAGTGCCACCTCGATGATCTTTCTAAACTGCAAATGAGTACCTTTGCCACTGTTTGCAACCTGTTTCTGTTTTCTCTGAACCAGATGCCTCTCCTCACCTGTCCACCTGCAGACAAACTCATCCTTCGAAAGCCGGCATGGGTGTCTTTTCTGCTGGGCCATCTTTGGTTCTCCCAGTGAATTGATCTCTTCTCTTCCTTTCCCTCTACTTGTGTAGCTACCCCACAGGTCCACAACTGCAGTCTCATACTCTCTCTAGTTAGGGTTTCCAGTCTGTTGTCTGTACTAGACCATGAGCACCTGGGATGACAGAGTGACTTATTCATTTTTGTACTGCTGTAGCCAGCGGGCTTCCCAGCACCTGACAGCAGATGCTTTAATGTCTGTTGACTTGACCATGCAAATAAGTCATCGCAGGCTGGTGATCCAGGAGGAAGATGGGATATGCTGTCTTCTCATTTAAGTAGGCACCTTGTGGCCCCCAAACAGCTAGTAGCCACTACATGACTTTGCTCTGCTCTGTCCCTCTGTGCACTGGACAGGGCAGTACTTCTCCTCTTGTGCTCCATCTCCTTCCCATCAGCCACCCTCTGCATTAGGAAGCATCTTTTCCCTACCCTCTGCTTGGTGCAATGGAAGTGTCACTGAATTTGGATCAAGCAGACCTAAGGACTCATCCTGGTGCTTCTGTGTGACCTTGGACAAGTATTTTTTTTTCTCAGCCTCAGGTCTTCCTTCTGCACAATGGTAGGGCCCGTGTAGTTAGACCACAATGAGTGGTTTTAGAAGTGCTCAGGGTAGGGGGCAACAGCTGGAATTGGGGCCTGGATCCCACCTTCAAGCACAGCGGCTCCATCTTGGTGTGTTTTTATTTGTTCATACCTTTCGGTAATATTTAGTTTGAACAAGATGTTCCTCAGTCAAAACCCGTTTGAAAATCCCTGGCTTAGATGAATTTTAAAATCCCTTTCCTGCTTGTATTATCTTAGGCACCATACTTCCTCATTTACTAATAAGAAAAAGGCTGTACTGGTCTTCTGAAAAGGACTATTATTGTCCAGGAAGATTTCTCTCCTTTTAGTTTTCTTAAAGTTGAAAACTAACCATAGGTCCAGCTGGTTCTCTGAACTGACTGGACTTGTACAGCCCTGGCTTGTTTATATTTTTATTGTCTTTCCAACCTTTGTTCTCAGTTCATGCTGAGATTTGCTAGTTGACTATAAGACACAACTCTGCGGTGAGGTCACCTTGGAGATTAGCTTTCTGCTCTAAGAGATCAGAGGCAGGCCCAAACTTGCCTTCCTGTGAGCTGGGTGGAAAGAGAACCGTTGGGCATTGGCAGAATTCATTTTAACATCCGCCGTTTAAAAAAGCACTTGTTAAAAACAAGTTGAGATGCAAACTAAAATTCAATACATTAAAGTATAAAAGAAAAAAAGGCATTTGCTGGATACCTGCCTTGTGGAAAGTGTGTTGGAGGTAACGTGAGGAGTAAAAACAAAGGCTGTACTATGTCTTCTCTTGGGAGCCTACGGATCAGAAATCATTCAAGAAAGTATTCAATTAACCTAAAATTTTGAGGGTCATAAATGTTTGTTTCCTATTGAAAATAAAAAGGGAACTTGTGAGCCCTTGTGACCTTGTTGGTATAACCTTCAAAAATGCCTTGAGTTCAGACTTGTTCTTTGAGATCTGAACCCGAATTCCCTGCGGTTGGTACATTAATGGTTCAATGGATAGAAGGCACGTTACAAACTCTGTAGTAACGGTTACTCAGTGACTGACTTACTGTGTGTTTTATCTTTTAAAATGAAGCAAACTCACCCAGAAAGCATGGACTTTTGCCTCCACACCTCTCCACGTGCTGTCACTCAATCTGGAACACTCTCCTCCCTGTCCTCATATCCCCTTACTATGATTGATGTTTTAAGTCGCTGTTCAAAGGGCGGTATCTTTCGGGAAGCCCTCCTGAGTCTGGGTTTACGGATCCCTCTTGTGTCCTCCGAAGACATCTTGTACTTAGCCTTGATATAGAGAGCACTTGTATTTTATTGTAGCAGTCTGTTTCATTATCATTATAGTCTGTAATACTAACTTATATGTAAGACTTACTGGGTACTAACCATAAACACACTTAAAGATATGTGAATTCACTTAATCCTCTCATTGCTATAAGGTGGGTACTGTTATCATCACCATTGTATACACCGGGAAACTAAGACACACAGGGGCTAAGTGACTTGTCCAGGGCTACATAGCTAGCATGCAGCAGAGCTGGGATTCCAATCCAGGCAGTGCAGCTCCAGAGCCTATACTCCTAAGCATGATGCCAGGACAGTCTTGCTTGCAGGTGTACCCCAAGGCCCAGCAATTTGCTTGGCACGTAGAAGGTATTAAGGCGCACTTGTTGGAAGAGTGGATGAAGCATGACCCTCACCTCCAGGCACTTCCTGCATGGTGGCCTGGTCACAGAGAGCTATAACATGGGGTCGGGGCAGAGAGTTCAGGAAAGGTATAGACCCAGGGCTGAGGGCCTGATGAGGACGGAGAGACTCATGCTGTCTGGGAGTTGGGGACTGACCATGTGGGCTCAACATTCTCCCACAGGGAGCCGGGTCTCCACCAGGCAGTGGCTGCCCTTTCTGGTTATGTCAGAACAACCTGGAATGTGTTTTGTTCTGAATCTTGAACTAGTCACCCAGATGACCTCAATTTTAAGAGAAATATTATGTATTTGATTTGTAGAAATCTATTAAAAACAAAAAATATTTTCTCTCAATGTTAAACAGCAAAAAAATTAAACTTGCTGGAACCATCTGCACAGCGCAATTTCCAAAGCACAAAGAAAAAGCAATTTTCTTTTTAAAAGGATTCTGAGCCTAAAGAACTTGTGTGGAGGGGGCTGTTGTGACCCTTCACTGTTCGCAGAGCCCTAGGCACTTGGAGGGAACAGGACGTCAGCAGAGGCTGGCTTAGGGAAGCCATGGAAGGATGCATCCCTCCCTGCCCGCAGCTCTCTCATCCTGAGTGCTAGCTGCTAAAATTAACAGGGGTTTTAACAGCACTCATTTGTACGTGTTCTGGTAGGTTTTAATTAGAGATTAGATACATTACAGCAGGGATGTGAGAAAATTTGGCCTTAACAAAGTCTGTGTTTGGTCTTGCCTCCGCTTCCCGAGGATGCCGGACTCCTTCCGAGCATGTGGGTGCCTGGCCTCTTCCCCTCCCCCAGGAACCCCTCCAGATCCTTCCCCCTTTCCACTGAGGTTTCCCAAGTAACTCCATGGCTCACTAATCTGCCAATTTTTGGAAATCCTACGTTTGTCGTTGGTGGTAAAATGGTAAAGCCAGTATTATATGATACCCTCCCACATCAGGAAATGGGGCTTAAGACCCGCTGCTGCCAGTTTTTTGAGCCACTTAACCTCTCTGAGCCTTTACACTAATAACAGTTCCTGTAGTACGGGGTTATTATGAGGATTAACTGAAGAGATATGGTGCCAGGCACATACCACCCCCTCACGGGCCAATCCTGTCCAATAGGACCCGAGAAGCCTTCCTTTGTCTCTGGGTCCTCTCTGGTCCTGGTGGTGTCCCAGAAGTGACCTGTGGGTGGAGATGGTCTTCTCACCCACCACATACAGCAGACACAGGCACAGGGAAGTTGAACAGGGACTGAAGCTACTAATCTAGTGTCTAAGTCCCTCCTACTGTGAAGGATGCCTTCTGGGCTACAGAATCAAATGTGCTAGAGCAGCTTAATCACCGGCTTATTTATTAATCAACTCGGGGAGAATTTGGCTGGGGAAGCTAACTTACATGTGGGGCATGAGTCTTTATGAACCCTATTGCCTGTCTCATCTTGATCCTTTGGTTTGGTTTCGTTAAAAAAGAAACTGAAGCCAACCCAAACAGAACAAAACGGTTTATTGCCCCAGGGCTGGCAGAGGTACCTGGACACCCGCCTCTCAGTTCCAGGTGCCACCTGTTATCACGCACCCTGAAAGTGCTCCCAACTTCCTGGTACTTATTCCTCTACAAAGCAGGCCGCAGGGATCTTTTAGGAGATTAAAAAGTAACCATTCCGAAGGTCTCACTATAAGTAAGCAAAAGCTCATTGGGGTAGAGGCACTGCAGCCTCAAAGTCAGTAACTTGAATCTGGGCATCCTGATCTCAGGGCTGTGCTGCCCGGGCAGAAAGGGACAGCAGATCTGAGCTGTGGGGATTCCTGGGGTTTGGGTCTGCCGCTGGGGTCAGGAACAGGGTAGTCTTTGCCTGAGGATTTTCATTTTTACAGTTCTCGGTTGTTTAATCTAAAGTAGCTGGAACTATGGGGCAGTGAGTGGGGTGGCATGAAAAGGCCTGACTTCCGGGCTATGGGTTCAGGATTTGAACCATCATGACTCATGGGGAAATTCTTTTAAAAACACAAGCCCCACTGCTCTTGCCAGACACTTCCAGGCTGTTAACAGTTGCTGACATTCGCTAAGCAACTAGACAGGTCCTGTGCTGTGTGTTTGACAGATGTCGTTTCATTCAATCCTCGTAACAACCCTGCAAGGTAAGCCTTCGAGGTGGGCATTCTGTCCCCACCCTGCAGATTCGAAACCAAGCTGGCCCAATGTCAAATCATTAGAAAGAGGCAGAACGGACACCTGAGCCCAGGTCTGACTGATGCCCAAGCCTGTGCATTTCGCAGAATAGAGGAAAAATATCAACAGACTCTCTCCTGTCCCCCCAGCTCCGTGAAGTCCGTGGCAATAGACGTGTTCCCCTCTACCTTGTAACATGGTCAGTAGCCTCCCAACTCCAGCAGCTTGGAAAGGGGGTGTGGATTTGCCTCCAGAGTTGCCGCAGGGAGGGAGGCTCAGGCTGGTGACAGAGCCCAGCACTACGGGGCCAGTGATTGCTTGGTCTTGGAGAAATAAGGTCCGAGTAAAACCTGTACCCTGGGAAATGGGGTGGGAGGAGGCCTGTATCCTTCCCCTCAAAGGAAAGGTGCCAGTCCAATCTAGATTTGCTTGTTTGTAAAAAGCACCAACTGCAAGGGCCTTGGTGAGGTTCTTGCCCTGTGACCCAGACTGAATGTCTGCTGTGAGGAGAGCTTGTATAAGGCAGGAGGATTTGAACCGGGCTGTATCCAGGGCTGAGGTCAATGTTGGGTGGAGCCCAGTGGATGTGCTTTTCAGATTGGTCGGCTCTTCTCCTACCTCTCCACAGGGCTTAGGGAGCATCTGACCCAGCCTTTACTCCACAGGCCTCAGGGCAGACAGGCCTGAGAGGTGAAGGGATTTGCCCACAATCACAGAGGTTTGGGGTGGAGTCCCAGTTAGAATTCCAGTCCCCTGTGCTTTCCTCTGCCCTGCCAGGCTTTGTGACTCCTACTTGTTCCTGGTAAACTGACACACTGAGAACTTTGTGTGGGAGGTCTGCAGCCCCAGTTATGTCTGTGAGCATTTAACTCTCTTTTTGTGTTGAAGTTTCTGGGGAAGAGACACTTTAGTAAGTGCAGTTATTTCCTGGACTTTTGCCACCATCCTTCCCTCATGAGCCGTGAGGAGCATACAGGTGAGTCAGTCAACATGCAGGGGTGCCTCACATGAGGATGCCTGAAGGGTGAGTCCAGGCCAGCAGGTTTCCTGTTCAGCAAATATTTATGGAGCCTCAAGCCCAGAACTGGAGGCCATTGTGATAATACTGTCACCTTGCCAGACAAAAAGCTGCCAGTTAGCTGGGGGCCGCGGACATGTAGTCAGGCGACCATTCTACAGAGTGGTGATGTTTCAGAGCATGACCCAGGGTGTCCGGAGTAGAGCTGATGGTATCTCACCCAGTGAGGGCTCAGGGAGGACTCTCTGCAGGGGATAACAATGCAGCTGGGAATGGAAGAGTGAGGGAAGGGGCAGGGGAGGGGTTCCAGGTGAGAAAGAGGAGACCGTGTGGGGGCCATACCTGGTTCAGTGCCAGGAACACAAGCTGGAAGAGGAGATAGATGAGGCTGGAGAGGAAGGCAGGGGCCAGGCCTTGTGAATCACAATGAAGACGTTGGACATTTTCATGAGGGCAGCAGATGGTGAGACCTCAGTTCCATCTCTCACTTGCAACCTAGCACGTGTGAGAGAGAAACTCTTTGAACACTGAGTTGACTGCCCACAAAAGGATGTGTTCTTCTAAGAGATCTCAAGGCAGAACAAGTCAGGGCCTCTATGCCGGGGATAATCACTAGCCCTGACCCTCCACGCCGGCCACCAAACCAGCTTTTGCCCTTGGACGTGGTTTAGTTCCAGACACTGAGGCCAGGGTAGCTCTCGTGCGTCCCACTGCCCTGTGCTTTATTCCCTGTCACAGGTCACAACATACACTAGGTGACTAATTGTGGGCTCAAACTGTCACCAGCCACACTGCAGAGCAGAGCTCCATCCTTGAAAGCCAAATGCCACATTCTGGGTATTTTTTGTTTTTGTTTTTCTCAATGGGGCTATCTTTTTGTACGTTACTATTATGAAAGTAATATATGTTCCTTATAAAACACTAAACATCCTGGAAATGTATACAATAGAGGGTGGAATTTCCTCTCTCCTCTCATGATCCCATTTCCCCAAGAAAACCATTATCCCGCCAGACTTTAAAAGAAATGCATGTATATGTATGCCCAGACATTTTCTGCTGCAATATCCCAAGTAAAACAAGGCTCTCGGGCCCCTCAAAATGTCCTCCAGTTCTTTCTGGAAGTCACCAGAAGGGTGCCTCAACTGTGTCGGTAAACCTGTCTGTTGGTTGTGTCTCCATAAGGCAACCTCTCCATTTCCCTTTTTCCCGCTTCTTGTGTGTCTGCTGCTCACGGAAGCTTGGAAAAGTTAACAGACGCCAAACACCAAAGTCCATGCCATGGGTGCTGTCTCCAATTCTTTTTTTTTTTTTTTTTTTAAACTTTGCCCAGCCTTTTGAGGCCTGTTTATTGACATGCGCAGACCTATACCCGCGAGGCCTGGAACTTCTCCTCAGCACCACCGCCAGGCCCATCAGGAACTTATCCCACTCCGTCAGTATCTCCACTGTGAACTTGCCCTGCAACAAGATCGGACACTGGACAGCAGTGGGAAGTTGGTGGGGTCCAAGCGTAGCCCGTGTGCAGGTTGTCCACATGCCGCATGGTCATGCCCACCGCCTCCAGCATGCGTGGTCCGTGGCTCAGCAGCTGCACCTTGTCAGGGTGGCTGCCCAGGGCCTTGAAGTAGGCCTTGGTGCGGGGGTACACCGTGAGGAGCCTGCGGGAGCAGGGGCAAGTGGGGAGGGCGATCCCTCCAGCGCCTGCACCTCAAAGTTACCAATTCTTGTTCGGCAGAGTTGGGATGTTGAGTTTCAGGCAGAGCTGGGGAAAGGGCCACCTGCTCACTGTGTGCCAGCCACCCTTTGTCACTGGGGGCCCCAAGGCTGCTCTGCTTATATCCTCAGTCTCAAGACAGCTCTACCGAATGGTCCCATCAGCTTCTCTGCTAAAACCTCTTGCAGGGGCCTCAAATTCAGTCTGGGGGTCAAGTGGAAGGGGAGATGCTCTTCCCTC
Organism: Lagenorhynchus albirostris; assembly: GCF_949774975.1. Classification (NCBI taxonomy): domain Eukaryota; kingdom Metazoa; phylum Chordata; class Mammalia; order Artiodactyla; family Delphinidae; genus Lagenorhynchus; species Lagenorhynchus albirostris. The sequence continues at coordinate 103,801,508 of NC_083096.1, read as the reverse complement.
TCATTGCTCTTTTCCGTTTTTTCTGCCTCTGCCCACCCTCACAAACAAAAGTCTCTTCCCTCCTGTCCTTTATCTTCAAAGAGTTTATATTAATGTGTAGAAGCTCTGTATACATTATCACTATTAACCTTCTTATTGATTTATATTAAAATATTTGTATCAGTTTATATTTTTTTTGAGGAAAATTATCAATGGCAGAGTTTATTTTAGAAACTGTAAAACTAAAATAACAAAAGAAAACTAGAAACTTAACCTAGCTTTTTAAAAAATAATTTTCATAGAATTTTATATCTATTTTGATTACATTATGACTCAAATGTTTGTGTCATGCTTTTTTTTTTTAACGTCTTTATTGGAGTATAATTGTTTTACAATGGTGTGTTAGTTTCTGCTTTACAACAAAATGAATCAGTTATACATATACATATGTTCCCATATCTCTTCCCTCTTGCGTCTCCCTCCCTCCCACCCTCCCTGTCCCACCCCTCCAGGCGATCACAAAGCACTGAGCTCTGTGCTATGCGGCTGCTTCCCACTAGCTATCTACCTTACGTTTGGTAGTGTATATATGTCCATGCCACTCTCTCGCTTTGTCACAGCTTACCCTTCCCCCTCCCCATATCCTCAAGTCCACTCTCTAGTAGGTCTGTGTCTTTATTCCTGTCTTACCCCTAGGCTCTTCATGACATTTCTTTTCTTAAATTCCATATATATATGTTAGCATACGGTATTTGTCTTTCTCTTTCTGACTTACTTCACTCTGTATGACAGACTCTAGGTCCATCCACCTCACTACAAATAACTCAATTTCGTTTCTTTTTATGGCTGAGTAATATTCCACTGTATATATGTGCCACATCTTCTTTATCCATTCATCCGATGATGGACACTTAAGTTGTTTCCATCTCCTGGCTATTGTAAATAGAGCTGCAATGAACATTTTGGTACATGACTCTTTTTGAATTACGGTTTTCTCAGGGTATATGCCCAGTAGTGGGATTGCTGGGTCATATGGTAGTTCTATTTTTGGTTTTTTAAGGAACCTCCATACTGTTCTCCATAGTGGCTGTAAGTTTATATTTAACATTGTTAGTCTTGTTCTTTGTTCTTAAGAAGTTTCCAAATTTATTTAATTAAATCCATCTAATTTTTCCTTTGTAACCTCTGTGTTTTCTGTTCTGCTTATTAAGGACTGTTCTGCTCCAAGATTACAATAATATTCTTTTGTGGTAATGTAGGAATTGTATATTTAAGTTCGACTATCTGGAATTTGTTTTTGTGAATGTCATGTGTTGAGTGGAATTTCTTTAAAATTCCCCATAGATTTGGGTGTAGAGGCTAAAAGCTAAGGGAAGAGATGGAGGGAGCATCTCAGCTGGCTCTTGGATGCCCTGTGTGGAGGAAGCTTGTTTGCTGAAAACACAGAGGATTGTGTTCTTGGCCAGCTTGGAGTTCCATCTGCTTCCTGCTGAGAATGACTCTCAAACCTGGTGTCTTTAGAGCCAGTCTTTCCCGTGTGATTTTAATCCAGGCTTCAGAGGTTGAGAGGAATATGTTCAGGGCTGCTTTTTGTTGCATTTGAGGGCAAACTGAAGAATCACTGTGGCCCATGAGGACTGAGTTTCAGAGAGGGCCAGGCCTCTCCTGTCCACAAGGCCTGGCTCCATGCTGGTGGGGTGGGCAAAAAAACATAAGTTCTTGAATTGTTCTAAGACCCACGGCATCAAGTGGCATCCTTGTTACCTTACCTAGGTTAACTTCATTAATGATGGGGCCTCAGTGCCTGGCATGTGCTGGGACCTCAGAATATTTATTTGTTGAATTGTTAGAAATCCATTAGGAAGGAATGGGGATTCCCAAGAAGATGATGGTCAAAACAGGAGAAATTTAATGGCAGTCCTGTGTCAGATGACATCCATCCATTTACTCATTCAGCAAATATTAGGTGAGTGCCTGCTATGTGCCAGGCACTTTTCTAGGAGAATAAGTGTGTTATTTTTCCAACAACAACCAATTCTCTGCTTCTCCAACACCAACTGGGTATTCAACAGTTCACTTCAATTCTGACATTAACTGCTTAGAGTTATCGTATACTCCATAGGTTAAGAGCTCAGTTCCACAAGATTGCCCAACTTCAGACACCAGCCAAAAATGGGGCCCCCAGGGTACCCGCACTTCTGCCTGGCTGACTACAAAACTGAGGTTTCCGTGACACCCTTCCTCCCCTCAGATCTGATAATTTGCTAGAGTGACACACGTAACTCAGGAATTTACACTGATGACCATGGATTAAGGATAAAAATGTACAGCCAGATGAAGAGGTACATAAGACGAGATCCAGAAGGGCTTCAAGTGCAGGAGCTTCTGTCCTGGTGGAGTCAGGGTGCACCATGCTCCAGGCCTGTGATTTTGTTCAATGAACTGGAAGCTCCCTGAACCTGCTGTTTAGGGTTTTTATGTGGGGTTTCATTACACAGGCACAATTGATTAAATCATTGACCATTGTAAGTGAATTCAAATTTCAGCCCTTCTCCCCTCCTGAGTGGGGCTGAAAATTCCAACACTCTCAACACATGGTTGGTTTCTCTGGCCACTGGCCTCCATCCTGAAGCTATCTAGGGCCTCACCACTAGTCACCTCGTCAGCATTATTCAACTGTGGTTAGAAAAAAGTTTGTTATGAATACAAAAGACACTCCTATCACTAGAAAATTCCAAGGGTTTAGGAGCTCTGTCCCAGGAACCAGGGGCAAAGTCCAGATATATATGTACCACAATAAGATACCTGCCCTTGTGGGGCTTACAGTCTGGTGGGATAATATACACAATAACTTATATGATATGTTGGAAGGTGATAAATACTATGGGAAAAATGGCAGAGCAGAGTAAGGAGGGTTTGGAGTGCAGGTAGGTAGGGTTGGCAAATGTGTTACAATTTTAAAAATGTTTCAGGTGAGAACTCATTTAGTTTTAGACAGAAACCCAAGTACTGCGGTTGGTGCAGAATAGAATCATTAAAAGAAGGGACATGGAGGGCGCAATAAGAAATAAAGCATATGGTTGAAACGAATTGCCTTGATTCATTATTCCTTCTAATAATGAGTTGTGTTCAATTTTGTGTGGTCAGCACCAGACAAGGGTAATGTCAGCACTAACTCTGAATCAGGTTCTCAGCTAATTTGAGGCAGGCTTAAAATAAAGTACCGACCAAAAACCCAGCACAGTAATGTGACATTGTAATCATGTGGTCTGCTAGGTGATCCAAGGACGGATAGAGCACTAGATAGGTGTGGAAGAAGCCCCCTTGGAAATGGGGTCCGTGAGGCCAGCACTGAACCTAGAATTGGCAGATTTATCTTTTCTTCCCTCGTTACAGAGCTGGATGTTGACATTCTTGAGATGTTGTACTCATTTGTTTCTGTAGGAAGAAGCTTCAAACAAACCCTGGGGTCCATCAAAACATGCACATTCCTCAGAGAGCTATGTTAAAGTCTTATTGAAGTGACTGTTACACGAACCAGCAAGAGAGACTTAGAACTGAGGGTAGGTTTAGAAGACGTTTGGTCATCTACTTCAACACCTCATTTTATAGATGCAGGAATTGCCCAAAGACGCTGCAGAGAATTAATGGGTATCAGGTCTCCTGACTTCTTATATGGTGTTTTCCCCACCATATTGGTCTGTCCATATTATAATTTTGTGCTTAGAGTTTGGAGTTAACCATAATTTTTATGAATAAATATTAAGAGTGACTAAGAACCCTGCCCCTCATAGGGGTGAGTCTGGCAGCCATGTTTCTACCAGGTAACCCTGCTCCATAACTAACTGGATTAGTTGGAACCATTCACTTCTCCTTCCGAGAATTTGGCCTGAGTCCCAAAGTTGGGAACTGAGTCATGAAAGCTGCCTCAGCTGTCAAAGGAAGGTCTTTAAATTCCCTACAAGCTGTCCTCCCCTAGTTCTTGGATTTCATCCTTCCAATAAAACCCTTGCTTTATTGATGCTAACTCAGATTTGTTTCTGTTATTTGCAACCAAAAAAGTCTTCGCCAAGAATCTTAGAAGCTGAGGACTAAGCACATCATTTATTTTCAGATAAGAGTTTTGTTTGTTGGTTTATTTTTTTGCAGTACGCGGGCCTTTCACTGCTGTGGCCTCTCCCGTTGCGGAGCATAGGCTCCGGACGCACAGGCTCAGCGGCCATGGCTCACGGGCCCAGCCGCTCCGCGGCATGTGGGATCTTCCCTGACCAGGGCACGAACCCGTGTCCCCTGCAGCGGCAGGCGGACTCTCAACCACTGCACCACCAGGGAAGCCCCAGATATGAGTTTTAGATTTAGAAGTCATGGTTCTTTAATATAGGTTACTACGACATTACCATTTCAGTTATGATGTTAAATTATGAGGGCGTGTATTAAGACTTAGTCTACTTGGAACTATGAAGAGATTGAGCAATCACTGTGAGGGGCTTGTCCTCCAAAAAACTTATTTTCTTTTGTGTTCTGTTAAGATCACAAGAGTCTTGACTTGTGTATTAATAATACTTATATGAGACAGTGTGGAAAAATGCTTGAGTTGAGTGTTCCAGAGGACAAACTCATTTCAAAAGCAATCTCAGTTTCTTCATCTGTAAAGTAGCCATAATAATACCTTCATCACTATGTGAAGAAGAGTAAATTCTATTGAATGAAATAAAATAACGTGGGTGTTTAGAGCGGCAGACTTTGGTTCAGATCCTACTCTGCCTCTCACTAGCTGGATGAGTTTGGCAGCTCATTCAATCTCCCAGAGCTTGAGTGGCCTCATCTAAAAAGCAGGGATAAGAATAAATACTTCACAGGATTATTTTGAAAGCTTTTTGCTTGTAATGGGAACTTGACAATTGTTAATTTTCCTCCCACACCTATTATGTCCTTTCAGGCTTCTCTGTTTGCCATGGGTGGGTTACAGAGTCATAGGCTTTGTCAGATGATTGTTACAGCTTGGGTAGTTGGAGGTTATAACCTAAGATGACAATTTGAGAATGGGAAGGACTCAGCCCAACCCATGTGAAGTACAGTCTCTGAGAGGGACCAGGCAGGTGCACACAAAGCCTTTTGTATGGCTGTTAAGATGAAGGGCAGACCAGCTGTGTATGTGTGTTTGTGTGTGTGTGTGTGTGTGTAAATATTGGTCTCCTGAAACTCATTATGTCATATGGTGTCTGAAAACTCTGCATTTCTGAGTAGTGTCTCTGAGCTGAGGGCACTTGGGAAGGGTGGAAGTGTGGCAGTGGGGTCCCTGACTTTGATTCCTGCCTTAATGGCACTGTATAAATATGCTGGGGGTCATCCTAGGCCAGTAGGCCACACAGAACCAATAGGTAGAGTTTTTGTTGTAATCTTTTTTTTTTTAATACATTTATTTATTTTATTTATTTATTTTTGGCTGCGTTGGGTCTTCGTTGCTGCGTGCAGGCTTTCTCTAGTTGCAGTGAGCGGGGGCTACTCTTCACTGCGGTGCGCAGGCTTCTCATTGCAGTGGCTTCTCTTGTTGCAGGGCATGGGCTCTAGGCATGTGGGCTTCAGTACTTGTGGCACGCAGGCTCAGTAGTTGTGGCGCACGGGCTTAGTTGCTCATCGGCATGTGGGATCTTCCCGGACCAGGGATCGAACCTGTGTCCCCCGCATTGGCAGGTGGATCCTTAACCACTGAACCACCAGGGAAGCCCTGTTGTAATCTTTGTTTACATCAGAGGGAAATCCTTGACTATAAAACAGAGAAACAGCTGTGTCTTCTGGGCAAGGCAGCAAACCAAGGCATCATAACTATGGTGTGGCAGAAAGAAAGTGTGGTGGAAACAATATGGGGACTGTGGCAGACAGATCTGGGTGAATCCCAACTCCACTACTTACCAGTTATATTATCTTGAATCTCTGAGCCTCAGGTTAAGCCTCTTGAAGTTGGGATAATAATATCTAGAATTAAATGACATAAAATGAATGCCATGTATGTGGAAGTGCCTGACATATAGGTCCTTACTTTTAACAAAATAGCTATAAAACGACACAAACATATCATTTTGAAGCCTACTTAAAAGTCTCTTTTAATTAAAATAAACCAATTCCTAGATCTTAAAGTTCTCTTGAGATTTTAGTTATCTTTATCCCAGGTCAGAATGCATAGTGACAGGGCCAACCAGCTGGGCCAGTTCCAGACCCCTGTGCCCAGACATCACAGGCAGTAGAGAGACAATCATCATTGGATTGTCCTGACCTCTTGGCCTCTGTACCAAGACATATGGGTACTTGGCTTGGTCTCACTAACGCCAACCTCTCAATTCCTCATGTTAATGAATTGTAATGACTTTAGTTCTTTAGAGTAAATAGTATCCTTGTTGGCTATCTCTTCAAGTTTTAATCATGGTATTCAAAGTTAATTACAAAAGATCAACTCTCTAGAAACTCAGTAATTATAAATGTTTTTGACACCTATGTCAAAACTTACCTTTCAATTAATAATATCATGTTGATGTTTCTTAGATTTTTTAAGGTATCAACTACATACTCACAAATGTCATTAGATTACACACACACACACACACACACACACACACACAAATGATGTTTAAATGTTTATGGCCTAGAAACTGACCAACAAGTTAACATAGAAAAGCCAAAATGGGGCTTCCCTGGTGGCGCAGTGGTTAAGAATCCTCCTGCTAGTGCAGGGGACACGGGTTCCTGCCCTGGTCCAGGAAGATCCCACATGCTGTAGAGCAACTAAGCCCGCGCGCCACAACTATTGAGCCTGCCCACTGCAATTACTGAAGCCCACGCGCCTAGAGCCCATGCTCCGCAACAAGAGAAGCCACCGCAATGAGAAGCCCGCGCACCGCAACGAAAAGTAGCCCCTGTTCGCCACAACTAGAGAAAGCCTGCACTCAGCAATGAAGACCCAATGTAGCCAAAAATAAATTAAAATTTTAAAAAATTAAAAAAAAAGAAAAACCCAAATGTTTGAGGTAAGGCCCCCTGTAGCTGATTTAAATGGAATCATCTCCTAATGGCTGTTTAAAGCACCTGAATAAGACGATTTTTCCAGTTTCTTCTCTAGATGCTCAATGGTGTCTTGCCAGGTAGTCCGTGAGGCTCCATCCCACCAAACTCCAGTCAGGATTCAGCTGGCAAAGGGGCAATCCTGCTAAGCATAAGCCAAAAAAATTATCTGGGGAGAGTTCAGGAGACAAAGGTCCCAGTCTAGGGCCTGGTGCCTGGGCAACAGCAGATCTGAGCTGTTAGCACTTTGGCGGGGGCTGAGAGTGAGGGCTGGCCCACCCACCCGGAGGCCTCTTGGTCATTTCAGACCTGCTCATCTGAGTAGCTGCTTGGTGCAGGGAGCCAGAAAAAAGAAGCCCAAGACAGGGTTCTTGCCCTCTGAGATGGCAGAATATGAAACAAAATGTTATGGACCACAGCATTGTCCAACTTTGGGAGAGATGAGACTTTTGCTGTGGAGGAGGCATGGGAAGATTGAACAGGTGCTGGGCTCTGAAGGCGCATCAGGCTTGGATCTTGGGGTGGGCACGGGTGGTGAACCAGGGAGAACATCACCCAGACTTCTGTGCTGTCAGTCAGCATCAGTCAGCCTGCATTTCTTTTTTTTTTTTAATATTTTGGTCACACCGTGCAGCATGGGGAATCTTAGTTCCCTGACCAGAGATTGAACCCGCACCCCCTGAATTGGAAGCGTGGAGTCTTAACCACTGGACCGCCAGGGAAGTCCCAGCCTGGATTCTTATCATGCTCAGAATCACCAGGTTATAAGAAGGCAATTTCTGCAGAACTGCAGCTCAGTTGATTTGGCAGTTCCAGAAAATGAGTGTGCAGGCTCTTGGTTGGAATGTCATTGTTGTAGCCATCACAAAATATTTATCAGTGTATTTATCACCATTGGCTGCAAGAAACTAGGCCACACTAATCAGGATGGGTTCGGTTCTCTGAGATGCCATAAGAGGTATCTCAGGGGTAAGCAGCTGACACGGCCTGCACCCAAATCCCCCTGGGTCTTTGTTAACCAAAGGAGCACAAGTTCTGTCCCATCAGGAGCTCCTGGAGGCCTGACTAGACTAGACATGGATCTGATCCAGGCTTCAGCCCCCAGCAGAGCCTGTGTCCTCCAGCACCCAGAAGTCCATCAGTGGACTTGGGGCCCCAAGGCTTCCATGATTTCAAAACCAGCACCCCTTGCTGCCCCGGGTTTGGGGCTACAAAGGTCCAAACAACAGTCCAGGAGCACGCAGGCATAACTTTCCCAGTGGCCTCTCTTCTCAGGAGACTGTCTCTTTCAGAGCCAACTCCGAGCTTTGTAAGCTCTGGGCAACAGAAGGTTACTGGAGGATTATCAAAGGATTAGGGGGCTTTGCTGAGTGAGCATGTATGGGTACTTTCTGCCAGAGTGATTTTTCTGAAACAGATCTGATCATGCCACCCCTCTATGGCTCTGTCTCCTGCAGCTGTATTTGGAAAAGTGTTGCCCAACCATACTCTGCATCAAACTCACCCAACCGATGGAGTAGTTATTAAAATGCAGATTCCTGAGTCTACTCCCTCATTGGTTGAATCTGAATTTCTGTGTGCAGCTTTCAGGAAGCACAGTTAAAACAAGCTCCCCACTAAAGTCGGAGAACCAAAGTATATTACAGGATAAAGTCCAAACTGCTTAGCCTGGAGGACAAGGCCCACCAGGATGTTGCTATGCCTGTCTCTATCTTCTCACCCCTCCTGGAAGCACTTACCTACCCTGCACCCCCAGTGGTGCACCTCATAGAATTAGGGTCCCCCTCTCACCCCCATGATGTTCCTACTACTTAGAACACCCTCCCTCCCAGCCCCACTTCCCTTCCCCTCGTTACTCCTTAATTCTTAACAATTAGCTCAGCCATTGTCTTCTCTGGATTAGACATGCCTCCTCTAGGTACCTCTTAGTGGTGCCCACACTGACTCATAACCGTTTGGTACTTGTCTTTCTTCCCATTGGACTATGAGCTCCATGAGATGGGGCCATGTCTTGTCCTGGTTTCCAAGCGTGTGTTATGTTCCCTGGCCCTTAGTAGAGGCTCAGAAACAGTTGGGAATAAATCAAGTTTTCAAGTTAGAGGTACCAAAGCCTTGGGTCTATTTGGGTTGAGTACATCTTCTTAACAAAACTCAAATATTGGCGGTGGTGATTGTTTTTAAATTCTAATCTCTCAAAGACAACGATGGGAATAATAAAGAAGTAATAAACTTAGGCTATGAGACAAATTATATACACTTTACTGGAGATTGTTAGGCATTATATGTGCAACAAATTTCAAATGGAGGTACAATCATGGTGTGGCCCTGTCCTAACTGTACAAAATCACACTCAGGGGGCCGGAGTTAGATGGCGGGGGTGTTGGACGGGTGGGCCACCGCTGGGAGTTGAGGAACCCAGGGCTGAAGCTAAGATAGGGGGTCAGGACCTCCAAGGAGAAAGGAGTCAGAGGTCTGGGTCAGCACTGGCAGGTGTCCTGAGGGTGGCTGCTTCCAGCATTAAGTAACCTTACCAAATCCTGAAGGTAGCAGTTTGCAGAGGCACAAACACCACTATCATCAAGAGTCAGGAGCTGGGTAAAAAGTGGGCCAAGAATGGTGAAGAGTTTGGAAAAGGCAGGCCAGCACTTCTCTCCAGGAGCCCTTGGGATAGCACGCCAGGCCTCCATGATGGGGTTTTATAACAAAGGCCTTGTTTTGGGCAGTCAGCTGAAGGTAGCTGTGGGCCCTGGGCACATGTTCATGGGAACATGACATCTAGGGGAGCATGGGCATCTGGACAGGATGGCCAGGAACCCCTGATAAAATTCTTACCAGCCTCCCCCCCTCTTTCTCCCTTTTAAAAATAAACAGCAGAAATTTATTTCTCACAGTTCTGGAGTCTGGAACTCTGAGGTCAGGGTGTCAGCACAGGAGAGTTCTGGTGAGGATGCTTTTCTGGGTCACAGACTCCTGACTTCTCACTGTATCTTCATGTGGCCAAGAGCAGAGAAAGGAAGCAAGCCTCCTTGCTCTGTCTCTGCCTCTGGCACTGACCACGGCTTTTGTGGTTTTGGAGAAGGCCACCATCCCTCTTCCTGCTCTGGCCAACCGTAAATGGTGACATTTTCATCAACTGCCCTGTCTTCCCAGTGAAGTCATCTCATGCAATGGTGAGCCTCTGAGTCTGCGTGTTTGAAACTTCAGTAACACTCTGAAAGCTGTGGGCCGCTTTACAGCAGGTGTCTCTGATACAAGATGCAGGTCCCTAAACACTGCTGCCTGTTTCACCTCTGCACACTTTTTTTTTTCAACCTTGGCTTGACAGGAAGCTCCTGTTTGGCCTCCCTGGATTAACTGAGTCTCTTCCCAGAGCCCCGGGGAGTGTCAGCACTGGAGTGTTTATTCCAAATGTCTCACCACTCATCCTTCTTTAGCTTTCTTAAATCCTTTTGTCTTTTTATTTCCAGTTTGGCCAGTACCTGCCATTCTTTTCACCTCATCAAAAGGTTGAATGAAACAATGTTTGTTCACCAGATTTCCCATGGAACCATGCTTCTGGGGAGTATCAGAGAGGCAAATTGTTTCTGTGTTCTCCAGCCTCTGTCCTGGGCCTTGGTCCTCCCAGCTTGGCTGTGTGCATGACCTTGGGCGTGTGCCTGCCTCCAGGTGGCCACCCTCACCCCCCAGTCCCCTGTACTCTGTTTCATCATCATTTCAACCCCTTCTCCATCCAACCTTGCTGTTCCAATCCCAGAGTTTGTTTCTCCTAGTGTTTTAAGCTCTGCAGTGCCCTTTGTTGGTCATTGTAGATGTACTGTGCTTTTGAGAAGAGGGTCTGACAAGTATATACATGCAATTTTGGGCCTTTGCTTGATACTGGTCTGTTGCTCTGGTACTTTTTTTAATTAAAAGGGAGGGAGGTATGAGCGTGGGCTGAAGACAGGACTGGGGTCATCAAGACTTGAGCCTGATCTATCTCTGACATTGAGTTTCCCTCTGGCCTTGGGTGAGTTCCTTAAATTTTGAATGAAGACTCTAATGAAGGGTCCAGGAGTTTCTTGGGGACATGCTAAATATTGTTGAAAACACTAATTATTGAAAATATCTTCTCAACGGCACAGCTGTATCCACTGGCAAATGCCAAATTTCTTTTTGCAAGTCCAGGGTCAGATACCCTAGCTTCCCTCTGCTTGAGCACCGTCAGATAGCTGTCTCATTTTTCATCAAAATAGGAATAGCAGGCATGGGCATTCACTAATTGTAGCTATTAAAAAAAAAAACAAACTCCTGAGCAAATTCAAGTAGAATGTGATTGTGAAAGCCAAGGCCTGTTGCCAAAGAAAGGTGTGTGTGTGTGTGTGTGTGTGTGCGCGCGCGCTCTGGGCTACCCGCTATGTTATGTAATATCTGATCCTTGACCCCTGGATGTTATCCAGTGAGTAGCTGGTTGGATTTGGGGTCTAACATGCCTTGGGAGCTGTTCATAGCCTTGCTGGGAACTAGATGACTATGGCGTTTCAATCCTGCTTGATAAACAGTCTCTTCCCCTGGTCCATCTGACACAGCCCGGCTGGTTTGCAGGGCCGGCAATCGCCTACTGTGTCTCTAGAGAAAGGCTCTGAATGGTCAGCGAGGAGCTGCCACAGAGCTCTTGGCAGCCCGTCCCAGGTTTGCAGGAAGGGTTTTGGGGAATTTTGAGGACATCTATTCTTCTATGCAGGGATTTACAGGCTTTCTCTGTTAAGGAACTTTAACATTCTAAGCAGCTGCTTGAGTTTCTTGGAGGGAACGAATGTATTACTTCCACTCTAAGCCAGGCTCTTCCCTTGGGGCTGGGCCAAGGCCTGTTGCTGCCAGTGCGCAGGGCCTAGGGGACCACTACAGCATTGGATTTGTCTAGAACAGCCTATTTTTAGCTGTTGGGTGAATCAAAATGATATTTGTATCACACCACCTAAGTCAACCAAGCTAGGCTGCTGTAATGTAACCAAGATACAGACTAATTTGAGGCACCTAATGGTAGGGGGCAGTGGGCTGCACTGCTAGACAGCTCTGCTCCACACACACACTCAGGGCCCAGAGTCTTTCCATCTTGTGGCTCTGCCATCCTGAATCCTTAAGCTTGTTTCCATGGTTACCACAAAAGCAAGTTCCAGTCAGCAGAGTTGGGGAAAGAGCATGGAGGGGCCCTCCTGGTCCGATGTCACACCTGTCACTTCCACTCCATTCTGCTAAAGAGAGCATAGTGACCAGGCCACATGTGCCACAAGGCTTGAGTAACGCTGTCTCTACCTGGGCAACTTGGCACCAAGTCACCGCTCTATTATTGTGGAAGAAGAAGTGAATGGATGTAGTGCATAGCTAGCAGCCTCCCCATAGCCTATTCTTTTAAATCATTAAGATACTTTACGAGTTCTGTGTTCAAAGCCTGCCCTCGGGGCTGGATTCATGGGTGGGAGGCCTGTGCGCTTGTGCTTGGTTTAATGCCCGGCTATTGCCATTTGAAATTCTAAATAATTTTTTAATAAGCTTTCATTTTTCACTGGGCCCGCAAAATTATGTAGCCAGTTCTGCCTGCCATTTCCCAAATTAGCATTTTCATTCTACCCTATTCAATATTAACTGAAAATCCATTTTATAGTAAGACAATCACGAAAGGTCACAGGAGAGATGGGATGCAAAGGTGAGTAAGGTTCAATATCTGGCATCTTCCAATTCAGCAGAGGGGTGAGAGAAGTGGAGTAGTTCTCATTCAGAAGAGTCTTCCACACGCTGCTGTGGATATTCCTGGGGTGGCCTCTGATGGTGGTGGTGTTGTCAGGGGGTAGCGGGTGCTGGTGTCATATATTAGCTCTGGATACGATAGTTTTTAAATGAATTGTTTCCAGCCTACAACAAATAGAGAGAGTAATCTTACAACTATCTATGTATCCACCCCTTAGTTTTGTCAACTCTTAATATGTTACCATGCTTGCTTCAGATATTTTTAAGAAATTTGAAAATTACACATATAGTTGAGGCTCCTTTGTGTCTCTTCCTGAATCTCATTCCCCTCCCTCCCACCTAGAAGCGATCATGTCCTAAATTTGGTGTTCATATTCCTCAAGCATAGCATTTTTCACTGCTTATATATGTATCTATAAATAATTTTTAGTACTTTCACATGTTTTAAATTTTATAAAAATAGCAGCATACCCTATTCATTCATTAATTCAACAAATACTTACTGAGTAGCTACTATGGCCAGACACTGTTTTTGGCATTGGGGGTGGGGGAAATGCTGGCCAAGTCCACAGAGAGGGCTGTCACCATTGCTGGTGTGCTGCAGTCTGTCACCGAGTGTACCAAGCAGATCTGCCTAGGCATGCGGGAGATGCTCTCCCAGTCCCCAGAATGGAGAGTCAAGACCATTTTGTACCAGCCCATGCCAGATAGCTCTCTAGTCATCTGTGAGGGTGGCCAAGTTTGGTGCAGAGATGCTGCAGGCTACCCCACACCATCTATGACCTGAAGGGACCACCTCTAAATGCCCTACTCAATTCAAGGACAACACACCATTTCTCCACTCCATCTGGCTAAGCTGAACCCGGTGGCAAGACAACATTCTCACTTTGCCGTGATGCACGGCGAGACTGGATTTACCAGAATTGACTCCAGCCTTCCAGAGATCAAGGCTATTGGGCAAGTTTGGATGCATTTAGTCAAACTACCCATGAATTCACCATTCCAAATAGCTTAATTGGCTGCATAGTCAGGCACCAAGGCACCAACATTAATGACATCTGCCAGATGTCCAGGGCCTAGATCAGAACTGCCAACCCAGTGGAAGGCTCTCCTGGAAGGTAGATTACTGTCACTGGTTCTGTTGCCAGTATTAGTCTGGCCCGGAATCTAATCAATGCCAGGCTATCCTCTGAGAAGGCATGAGGTGCAGCTAGAATGGTGTAGGTTCACTCATAACCCCTTTATGCTGTATTCTCACAATCCAGCTGTGTAATTTCTGGCCAGTCATTTCCAGGTTTTAAATTATTTCTAAGTGTTCAGTTTCTACACAACTTTATCTTCCCCAGGAATTTAAAAATCACATTCTCTGTTCAGTTGTTAATGCTGGGATTCATATTTAGCTTATTTTATCAGCTTTTCTCTGTTTTTAGGTTTTTTTTTGGTTTTTTGGATCATGGATTTTATTTATATTTGTTGATAAGAAATGTAAGAGCAGAATGTTAAATTCAGTTTAGTTCTGTAATGTCAAGAATTAAAAATAAAAAACGGTTTGGTTAGTAACAACCAGAAAAAGTAAGAGACTAAACAAAAATTCCTGCCCTCAAGCATTCTAGAGGAGCAGAGAGACAATAAGCAAGAAGAGAAAGTAAAAACATATAGAATGTTTGATAGTGATAACTGCTAAGGATATAAGAAAAAGCAGAGAAGGGGGTATGATGTCAGGATGGGGATGGGCAGTTGAAATTTTAGACTGAGTAGCCAGGAAGGCCTTGCTTTTTCTATCCTGCTGCCATTAGATATTTTTTCTAACCATTAAGTTTTGAGATTTATCAATTTTGAAATACATACTTTTAATTAGTTCCTTTCCACTGCTTCAGGACATCAATAGCATGAATTGGACATAATTCATTTATCAATTCTTTGATTAATATCCAGATTGATTTTTGATATTCTGCTCTTAGAAACAAGGCTACAAAGAGTACACCTGACCGTGTCTCCACATGCCCTAATACAGAATAGGCCTAGGAGGAGACTGTTGGGCCAGTGGACATGCGTGTCTTCAACTTCATTAGATGTTTCCAAACTGCTGTTCAAAATGATCATATCCATGTACACTCTGCAGAAAAGGGCTGCCATAGCAGACCTGAAGCTGCTGCATTCTAGAAGGGCCTGCCTGCTAGGTTGGCCCTTGGCTGGTGCCTGCGAACTCAGATTTCTGGAGTGTTCTCACTGTTCTTTAACAGATAAGGGTGGTTACCTGTGCCTCAACTGTGCAACACTGTTGTTTATGCAGAGCACCTGCTTTCCCTCTGGGAGTCTGGAATTTTGGAACCTGCTAGTTGGAAAGTGCTTATGTGACAAAATAAAAACCTTGGGTGTTGCGTCACTAATGGGCTTCCCGGGGCAGAAACACCCATGTGTTGCTGTGTTTTTGCTGCTGTGAAATGACTTTTTATTTGGATTTTCATTTCCTTGACTATTAGTGAGGTTAAGCATCTTTTCGTATGTTTAGTGACTGTCTGAGTTCCTCTTCTGTGATGTGCCTATCATATTCTTTGCTCACTTTTCTTTTGGGTGTTTGTCTTATCTTACTGCATCATAGGAGTTCTTTATATCTGGATACTAACCTTCTGTTCCTTCTGTGTATTGAAAAATAATTTCTCTTTAGGGTCCGTCTTTATTTTTTAGAGTGTGTTTTGTTTTATGGAAGTTTTTCACTTTAATGTATTCAAGTTAATTATTCTTTCCCCTGTGGTATGTGTGTGTGTGCGCACGTGCACATGTGTTTGTCTTGTTGTGTGTCTTCTTCTTTTTTAAATTTAATTTATATTTTTATACAGCAGGTTCTTATTAGTCATCAATTTTATACACATCAGTGTATACATGTCAATCCCAATCGCCCAACTCATCACATCACCACCCCCACCCCCTGCCGCTTTCCCCCCCTTGGTGTCCATACGTTTGTTCTCTACATCTGTGTCTCAACTTCTGCCCTGCAAACCGGTTCACCTGTACCATTTTTCTAGGTTCCTGCAACTTTACCAAATTCATTGCTTAGCTCTAGTAGTTTTCTGGTGGCATCTTTAGGATTCTCTATGTATAGTATCATGTCATCTGCAAACAGTGACAGTTTTACTTCTTCTTTTCCTATTTGGATTCCTTTTACTTCTTTTTCTTCTCTGATTGCCGTGGCTAGGACTTCCAAAACTATGTTGAATAATAGTGGTGAGAGTGGACATCCTTGTCTTCTTCCTGATCTTAGAGGAAATGCTTTCAGTTTTTCACCATTGAGAATGATGTTTGCTGTGGGTTTGTTGTACATGGCCTTTATTATGTTGAGGTAGGTTCCCTCTCTGCCCACTTTCTGGAGAGTTTTTATCATAAATGGGTGTTGAATTTTGTCAAAAGCTTTTTCTGCCTCTGTTGAGATGATCACATGGTTTTTGTTCTTCAATTTGTTAATATGGTGTATCATACTGATTGATTTGCATATATTGAAGAATCCTTGCATCCCTGGGATAAATCCCACCTGATCATGGTGTATGATCCTTCTAATGTGTTGTTGGATTCTGTTTGCTAGTATTTTGTTGAGGATTTTTGCATCTATATTCATCAGTGATATTGGTCTGTAATTTTCTTTTTTTGTAGTATCTTTGTCTGGTTGTGATGGGTGATGGTGGCCGCATAGAATGAGTTTGGGAGTGTTCCTTCTTCCTCAATTTTTTGGAAGAGTTTGAGAAGGATCGGTGTTAGCTCTTCTCTAAATGTTTGATAGAATTCACCTGTGAAGCCATCTGGTCCTGGACTTTTCTTTGTTGGAAGATTTTTCATCACAGTTTCAATTTCATTACTTGTGATTGGTCTGTTCATATTTTCATTTCTTCCTGGTTCAGTCTTGGAAGGTTATGCTTTTCTAAGAATTTGTCCATTTCTTCCAGGTTGTCCATTTCATTGGCATAGAGTTGCTTGCAGTAGTCTCTTAGGATGCTTTGTATTTCTGCGGTGTCTGTTGTAACTTCTCCTTTTTCATTTCTAATTTTATTGATTTGAGTCCTGTCCCTCTTTTTCTTGATGAGTCTGGCTAATGGTTTATCAATTTTGTTTATCTTCTCAAAGAACCAGCATTTAGTTTTATTGATCTTTGCTATTGTTTTCTTTGTTTCTATTTCATTTATTTCTGCTCTGATATTTATGATTTCTTTCCTTCTGCTAACTTTGGGTTTTGTTTGTTCTTCTTTCTCTTGTTCCTTTAGGTGTAAGGTTAGATTGTTTATTTGAGATTCTTCTTGTTTCTTGAGGTATAGCTATAAACTTCCCTCTTAGAACTGCTTTTGCTGCATCCCATAGGTTTTGGATCATCGTGTTTTCATTGTCATTTGTCTCTAGGGATTTTTTGATTTCCTCTTTGATTTCTTCAGTGATCTCTTGGTTATTTAGTAACGTATTGTTTAGCCTCCATGTGTTTGTGTTTTTTACATTTTTTTCCCCTGTAATTCATTTCTAATCTCATAGCATTGTGGTCAGAAAAGATGCTTGATATGATTTCAATTTTCTTAAATTTACTGAGCCTTTATTTGTGACCCAAGATGTGATCTATCCTGGAGAATGTTCTGTGCGCACTTGAGAAGAAAGTGTAATCTGCTGTTTTGGGGTGGAATGTCCTATAAATATCAATTAAATCTATCTGGTCTATCATGTCATTTAAAGCTTCTGTTTCCTTATTTATTTTCATTTTGGATGATCTGTCCATTGGCGTAAGCGAGTTGTTAAAGTCCCTCACTATTATTGTGTCACTGTCGATTTCCCCTTTTATAGCTGCTAGCAATTGCCTTACGTATTGAGGTGCTCTGATGTTGGGTGCATATATATTTATAATTGTTATATCTTCTTCTTGGATTGATCCCTTGATATTATGTAGTGTCCTTCCTTGTCTCTTGTAACATTCTTTATTTTAAAGTCTATTTTATCTGATATGAGTTTTGCTACTCCAGCTTTCTTTTGATTTCCATTTGCATGGAATATCTTTTTCCATCCCCTCACTTTCAGTCTGTATGTGTCCCTAGGTCTGAAGTGGGTCTCTTGTAGACAGCATATAAATGGGTCTTGTTTTTGTATCCATTCAGCCAGTCTGTGTCTTTTGGTTGGAGCATTTAATCCATTTATGTTTAAGGTAATTATCGATACGTATGTTCCTATGACCATTTTCTTAATTGTTTTGGGTTTGCTTTTGTAGGTCCTTTTCTTCTCTTGTGTTTCCACTTAGAGAAGTTCCTTTAGCATTTGTTGTAAAGCTGGTTTGGTGGTGCTGAATTCTCTTAGCTTTTGCTTGTCTGTAAAGCTTTTGATTTCTCCATCGAATCTGAAAGAGATCCTTGCCGGGTAGAGGAATCTTGGTTGTAGGTTCTTCTCTTTCATCACTTTAAGTATACCATGCCACTCCCTTCTGGTTTGCAGAGTTTCTGCTGAGAAATCAGCTGTTAACCTTATGGGAGTTCCCTTGTATCTTATTTTTCATTTTTCCCTTGCTGCTTTCAATAATTTTTCTTTGTCTTTAATTTTTGCCAATTTTATTACTATGTGTCTCAGCATGTTTCTCCTTGGGTTTATCCTGTATGGGACTTGCTGCGCTTCCTGGACTTGGATGGCTATTTCCTTTCCCATGTTAGGGAAGTTTTCGACTATAATCTCTTCAAATATTTTCTCAGGTGTTTTCTCTCTCTCTTCTCCTTCTGGGACCCCTATAATGTGAATGTTGTTGCGTTTAATGTTGTCCCAGAGGTCTCTTAGGCTGTCTTCATTTCTTTTCATTCTTTTTTCTTTATTCTGTTCCGCAGCAGTGAATTCCACCATTCTGTCTTCCAGGTCACTTATCTGTTCTTCTGCCTCAGTTATTCTGCTATTGATTCCTTCTAGTGTAGTTTTCATTTCAGTTATTTTTTTGTTCATCTCTGTTTGTTTGTTAATTCTTCTAGGTCTTTGTTAAATATTTCTTGTATCTTCTTGATCTTTGCCTCCATTCTTTTTCCAAGGTTCTGAATCATTTTCACTATCATTATTCTGAATGCTTTTTCTGGAAGATTGCCTATATCCACTTCATTTAGTTGTTTTTCTGGGGTTTTATCTTGTTCCTTCATCTGGTACATAGCCCTCTGCCTTTTCATCTTGTCTATCTTTCTGTGAATGTGGTTTTTGTTCCACAGGCTGCAGGATTGTAGTTCTTCTTGCTTCTGCTGTCTGCCCTCTGGTGGATAAGGCTATCTAAGAGGCTTGTGCAAGTTTCCTGATGGGAGGGACTGGTGGTGGGTAGAGCTGGCTGTTGCTCTGGTGGGCAGAGCTCAGTAAAACTTTAATCCTCTTGACTGCTGATGGGTGGCTGGGTTCCCTCCCTGTTGGTTGTTTGGCCTGAGGCAACCCAAAACTGGAGCCTACCTGGGCTCTTCGGTGGGACTAATGGCAGACTCTGGGAGGGCTCACACCAAGGAGTACTTCCCAGAACTTCTGCTGCCAGTGCCCTTGTCCCCACGGTGAGCCACAGCCACCCCCTGCCTCTGCAGAAGACCTTCCAACACTAGCAAGTAGGTCTGGTTCAGTCTCCCCTGGGGTCACTACTCCTTCCCCTGGGTCCCAATGCACACACTACTTTGTGTGTGCCCTCCAAGAGTGGAGTCTCTGTTTTCCCCAGTCCTGTGGAAGTCCTGCAATCAAACTTCAGTAGCCTTCAAAGTCTGATTCTCTAGGAATTCCTCCTCCCGTTGCTGCACCCCCAGGTTGGGAAGCCTGACGTGGGGCTGAGAACCTTCACTCCAGTGGGTGGACTTCTGTGGTATAAGTGTTCTCCAGTCTGTGAGTCACACACCCAGCAGTTACAGGATTTGATTTTACTGTGATTGCACCCCTCCTACCGTCTCATTGTGGCTTCTCCTTTGTCTTTGGATGTGGGGTATCTTTTTTGGTGAGTTCCAGTGTCTTCCTGTCGATGACTGTCTAGCAGCTAGTTGTGATTCTGGTGTTCTCACGAGAGGGAGTGAGAGCACATCCTTCTACTCCGCCATCTTTGTTCCTCAGTTGTTGTGTGTCTTCTGAGAGGCTGTATGGAATAGTGATTAAGAATATGGGCAGTGGACATAGATATAGAGAATAGACTTGAGGACGTGGTGAGGAAGGGGGGAAGCTGGGGTAAAGTGAGAGCAGCATCGACATATATACACTACTGAATGTAAAATAGCTAGTGAGAAGCAGCAGCATAGCACAGGGAGATCAGCTTGGTGCTCAGTGCTTTTTGATGACCTAGAGGGGTGCGATAGAGAGGGTGGGAGGGAGGCTCAAGAGGGAGGGGATATGGGGTATATGTATGCATATGGCTGATTCACTTTGTTGTACAACAGAAACTAACACAGTATTGTGAAGCAATTATACTCCAATAACGATCAATTAAAATTAAAAAAAAAAGTATGGGCAGTGGAGCAGGACTCTGTGGGTTTTAAATCCCAGCCCCACAACTACTGTTCAATTTAGGTGAAGTTAACCTCTCTGGGCCTCTGTTTGTTCATTTGTAAAATGGAGATAATCACAGTTCTTGCTTATTAGGTAGTTGTAAGGATTACATGATTAAACATGTCAAGTGTGTCAAACAGTGCTTCGCACACCGTTGGTGCTCAGTTAAGTGTTAACAACAAACATTATTGTTCAAGAAAACTTTTCTCATCCCAATGTGATGAAGACAATGTCTAACGTTTTCTTCCTAAAATTTTCAGGTTTGGCTTTTCAAAAGTCTTTAGTTACTCTTCCTATTCCTTTTCTATTTCCTTCCTTTCCTGAGCAAATCATTTGTAGGGGTAGAGCAGGGTAGATGTCCACGTGGGGCTGAGGGGGAGACCTGATGGCCCTGAGTGGGGTGGAAGAGCCTAGAAGGGGTGAGGAGGGCATCCATGCAGGAAGGTGGACTGGTGTTGAGAGTAAGAGCCTGAGCAGGGAGAGGAAAGTGTGGATATCAGAGCCCTAGTACTGTGAGGTGGGATCCTTATGGGAGCAAGAGTGGTGGCAGAGATGGAAATTAGTTACTTCTAGGGGGAGTGTTCAAATAAGTAAATACATAAGTAGTAATAGAAGTAGGAAACTAATTAGTTCAGAATTTCAGAGAGTAACAACAATTAAAATAACAAAAAGTGTAAAGTTGTATAATTGCTTAGCATTCTGTAGTTCTCAAAGCTCATGTCTTTATAGTGAATACCACTGGGTACTCCAAAAAAGGGAGCGCCTCTCCAAAAGGGGGACTAAAAATAAATGGGGACTTCCTGGTTCTTCCCTGACACCTTTGCCCAAAAGCCCAAATTTAAAAATTTATCAACCCTATTGACCATATTATTATGTTTCTAAGAGCTTCTGAGTCAGCTGAGGAAACCAACATGGATGTTTGGAGCTGGGCCCTCAAATACCACTGGTTTATAGGTAGGAACTGATGTTGTGCTTTAAGACATCTTGTTGCATGAAGTGAGGCAGATACAAGGCAGGTAAAAACTCAGGCTCAGTTACACCTTCCTGTAAACTAGGCTGCTGTCAGTTGTTATCACTAAGGATTATTTTGTAAGCTGGGGCATCAGTCAAGATTGGAGATCTGAAATGATAGTTTCTGAGCTTGAAAATTATCTCCATTCTCTGTCCTTGGACTTATCTTTGAACATCTGCTGTCCCATCTAAACTGGAGTTACTTGAAGTCCCTATTATAAAACAGAGGAAAGGAAACAAGTGGTATCAGGGTCCCTAAAAGGCACCTGGAGCTGCTTTTGCTGGTCTTCTAACCTCTGCTTTCTCACTAGAACAGGGGTGGGCACAGTATGATCTGTAGACCAAACCCAGCCTCACTCCTTCCATTAGATATTGTCTACAGCTTCTTCCCTGCTAAAAGAGCCAAGCTGAGTAGTTGCTACCAGAGACTGTATGACCTGCAAAGTTAAAAATATGTACTATCTGGCCCCTTCAGAAAGTTTGATGACCCCCGCATGAGAATGTTAACACCATAGAGACATTGGCTGTGTCTTGTGCACTGCTTTAGTTCCAGAACGTGGAGAATTGGATGCTTTCTGCCCCTCCCCTGCCCTCAGTGTCCTCTCACCTTCTCTCTTACCCCTTTGCTTCTCTAGTAGGCATAAGAGGATGGACTCAGCAGTCAGTATCATTCAAGAGCAAAGAGATTGCCAAGCTCTGGTAGAAAATGAGAATAGCACCACAGCAAAGCTGTGTTGCCTGGGATGCTGTCGACCAGGTGCTATGTGTGCACTGCTCTGTAGATAACATGTGCCCCCTGAAACTCACCACAACCCAAGACTACGGGATTCAGCTACAAGAGGCTGTGGTCCCTTATGAAAGTTACTAATGTACAAAACCAAGAGGATGACTGGTTTGGCCAAAGCTTGACTCACGAGACATAAATGTCTGAGCCCTGATATCAGGCAGCTGCTCAGAAAGCCAAGTGTGTGTCATGGTGAGCTTTGGGAAAGGCTCTGAGGAGAGTACCTTTTGGGAGTTCTCACCCATATATGTCTCAATCCTTAAAGTAATAAATTAAGCTAAGAAACTGCTAAATAATGACCTCCATGATGACCTAGGCTCAACTCTGGACTCCCACATTGGACAGTGGTGGTGCAGAGCCAGCTGCCCCATGACTCACCCTGATTTTCATTGTTTTCCTGCTTTCCCAAAGGGCCTCGTGTGTCATGTGTAGACTTGACCCTGTGTGATCAAGGACCACCTGTGACCCAGGAAAGAGGCCCACCAGGCCCTAGAAGCAGACTTTACACCAGCTGGGCAGGGATTTCTGGGTCTGGTGGGCATATCTCCTCAGACATGGGAGGGAAGTAACTGGAGGAGGACCAGAGTGGGGCCTGAAGGGAAGGCTGGATGGCCAGCCATGTAATTTAATCCTTCTGGGACTTGGTTTCCTTTTCCATTAGAACAGTGTAAACCAAACAATTATATAAGGGCTTAGTTTTTGAACAGGGAGCTATTTTCTAGCTCTGCAAGCCTGTAGGTTTATGAACCTGAAAACTTCTAGTGCCTGTGCTTCCTTCAATTTGACAAACACCTTGGACAAAATGTGGCAGCAATTATGCCCTGTGGACACCAGGAGTCATGAACCATTCATCCCAGAGGACCTGCTGAGGCACTGAATTACCACACTGAGGAAACCAAGCCCCAAATAGCCTGGGTCCAGGGGGCTGAGTGCTTCTGCCTGTTTCAGAAAGGTAATGCGGCCATTTTTTTCTAGGGGAAAACCTTCTTCCATTTTCCATAAGCCCCTCAGGCCTCTGGTGCAGAACTTCCTCCTCACTGGTCCCCGTGCAAATACCTAGGCTGCCACAAGAGACCCTTTCTTCCAAGCCCAGAGCTTTGCTGACCTGTTTTCTGCCCCACTTCCCTCTTCTTCTTTCTTTAGGAGAGTCATAGTAGTGGGACCAAATGAAGCTATGCGCTGTTCACTCATAGTAAAAGAGATTCTCTTTTGATCCCAGCTGTTTTAAAATCTCGAGTTCCACAAGGAAGTATGGAAGCTTAGAAAATCTGGCAGCAAGTCATATTCCTGGAATATCTGCTGAGTATTTTCTGAACTCTCTCCATTTTATCTTCCTCTTCTTTGTAAATCTCTCATATTAAGCCAGATTGGGAGATTTTTCAATAGAGTAACATGTTCTCAGGAGATTTGGGCCAAGTTTCCAACTTGAATATTACTCAAACCCAAAGTGTGTGCATGCCTCCTCCTTCTCGAGTTTTCCCTGCTTATCTTTCGTTACTAGTGTTTTTAACTTTTATTTTTAAATGTGGGGGTTTTTTTTGCCCACACCTTGCAGCTTATGGGATCTTAGTTCCCAGAACTGGGTCCCCGGCAGTGGAAGCACAGAGTCCTAACCACTGCACCGCCAGGGAATTCCCCGTGACTAAAATTTTTTAAAGCATAGCATCCCTGTTGTTTTGCCTGCCCTTCGCTACTGTCTTCGGCTGTCTGGAAGCATCATTTTTTGGACCTACTTCTTTTCTGTTTTTTTCTTTTTTCTGAGTTTTTAAAGTGTTCAGTTCAGCAAGTATTTTTTGAGTGTTTTCTGTGAGTCAGGAGCTGGGGAAAATGATGAAAAAGACAGACCTTGTCATTGGAGAGCTCGGGTGTAGTAGAGACAGACAGTTAAACTGAGCTTTCCTCCCCAAGGCAGGGCAAGATTTTACCTATACCTGACTCTTCCCAGAGTCCATGATGCTTGCCTCAAACCCTTACCCCCACCACGAATGACTGCTGATCCCCCCTCCGTTCTTAGTCTTCTTTCTTGTGATATTGTAGTTGCTAACATAAATTTACAGAACCAGCTGGACGCAACAGGGTGATGTAAGCACCTGGGTGATCAGGGTGATCAATAGCACACTCCTGGGCTCTCCCAAACTCTAGTCTAACCCTAGTTTAAGTGATTTTTTTGGTTTTGGTCACTGGTAGATTAAAAAAAAAAAGTCAAAACCAGATTAAGCTCTGAGGCAACCAAAGTGGTTTTGTAAACGCTATCAGCAGTTATTTGCCAAGAATCTACTATTTGCAAAGCTGCAAGCCAGCAGCTGTGCAGGATGTAAAGTTGTGTTGCCTCCTACCCTCTCTCTACCTCTGGAGAAGCACAGGACTCTCCTCGCCCAGGGAAAAATGTCACCACTTCAGGTTCAATTTCTCCCATGTCCCTTTCTCAATAACAGTTATTGGGTCTCAGCATTTTTCTCTTCCTCTTCCCTCCCTCCTTTCTTACCTCTGATGAAAGAAGTTTTCACATATCGAAGTATGGGGAAGTCATTCTGGCTTATACCTGAGTTAAATTTTATGCTAACTGAAACAGCCTGTTTGTGGCCTATCAAACATACATTTAATTATTAAAGAAAAGGGCACATTGACCAGAAGTAAAGAATGTCCACGTTGAAAATGAAATGCCCCTCTTCCTGGGACACCAATGTTGGTACTCTTTTGGTGATAAGAATCTCTTCCCAGGTTCCAAGGCAATACTGTATATGCTGTACGTGTATGTGCTGGTCTGTCCTTTTTTTTTTTTTTGAAGAAATGTATCCCTGACTTGTTTACTGTTCTTTGTTCTGACAAGATATAAAACTGTGCTGAGAAACACTGCTTCTCCAGAGCAGTTTCTCAGAGTAATCTGGGAAGCTGGCTTCCAGGCTATAGTCCTCAGTTTGGCTCAAATAAAACCCTTTCCTATTCTTCTTATTGTTTACAATCTTGTTTATTGATTATTTTCATTGACACCTGCCTCTATCCTGGCCTCTGGAGTGTACCCACAGTGTAACATGCATTGAGCAGCACTGCTCTAGAAACTGTGTGAACTAGGAAGCCCATCTGCAGGTCACAGAGGGGAGGCTGCTTGGCAAGGAAGTCCATTTGCTGTTCTTGTCCATAAGCCTTTTGAAATAATTTGGTTTGAAAGTATTTTTTTCTGATTCTTGGTGTATTTTTATGTGAACAAGTAGATGTCCTGTAAAGCACTGCCTCCTAACATCATTGCAGGAATGAACACGTTGGCACTGTGGAAACGGCCTCAGCATCTTCAAACAGTTACAAAGACATGTTGGATCTCATCACCAACCAAAGAGCCACTCTCACCTGTTCTTGCCTCTTTGTATCCTGTCTTAATTATACCTATGAGATAGGCATTCAAATAAGCTGGGCAAACAGACGGAAAACCTAGATGCAAATAATACCCAGCTGACAGTGGATAATGTTTACATGCATTGCCAGTTGGGTACTGTCTTCAAACCATATGAAGCTGACTTGACATGGAACATCAAGACTAGTCCATTCATTTCCACCACAGCATTGCAGAATCTTGCTGTGACAGGCACTCCTGTGGTAATAATTCTCACAGAAGCTCACACAATGATGGGAAGCCATAGAGGCACAAAGAATGTCTAAATCTATACCAGATGGTGCACACAGGGAGATCAGTGAATTTGGATAGTTTGTGATAAGTATGTTTGCATTTTATTTTCTCCTTAAAAATAAAACACACACAGAAAAAAGCAGACCAACTTGAAATGAGAGCAGTGTGGAGGCCACAGCCCGTAGGAAGATGGACCGAGTTTTCCACTTCTGTGGTCCCGATGAAAAGGGTTTTGCACTCATTTGGCTGGGTCAGTTTCACCATCAGGTGTTCCAGGTGAGCAAGTCAGTTCTGGTTTCCTTCTAAAAGAGCCCCCATTTGGAATTCGCTGTGTGCCTCACATATGTTTGTTTCTGCTGCCAAGGGATTACTTATGCTGGCTGGCCTGACTGAACGACCATATGGCAAAGGCTCCTGCACTTCCAGCTGCCCAGAGTTCCTTTCCAGCTGCAGCGGAAACACAAGCAGTGTAGAAGGAGATCAGATGGACTCTTCTCATCTCAGTTTTCTGGAGAGGTGGTGAGATGGCTTTTAGATTTCAAGTCAAATAGCTGTCAGTCAATCTCTGAAGGAAGCTCAGCTGAGGGCACTGAAGTCTATCAGATCACCCAAGCTTACAGTTTATGCTTGTTTCCTTGTCTGTAAAGGTTGGAGCCGATGATCCTGCAGGTCCTTCTGATTCTACAATCCAGACGTTTTAAAGACTCATGCCCACACCCCTACCCCACCCCCGCCCCACGCGCTACATGCTGACATGCACGTCAGCTACGCCCTCCGTACGACTTCCTATGGTGCCTTTTGGTGTGTTTTTTAGCCCAAGAAAGTTATCATGTTCTTACTGTCTCAAAAGCCCAGAAGTCACCATTTAGGTCATCCTTGAGGTGCAGAATTCCCTTTGTCCACTTCCTACAGAGGAAAATTGTTTTAAAGTGGGATAATGTAAACAGAAACATTATTACTGTTTGTTTCATGACATTTATGTACAACGCTATGCAGGAGGATTTCTGTGAACCTTTATAAGGGTGGTATGTCATAGAGTCAGAGTTAGGTTTTGAATCACAAATTTATTATAGAAAGATACCAATTTAATAAAAGTGTTGCAGTAGGTTTCTAATATTTGTATGCTAAAATGTGACAGAAAAAACAGAAAAATGGTCAAATCTAATAAGGGGGGAAGTTTGGAATTAAATGCTGCAGATCATAGCCTGTGAGTGCCCCTTGTCAGGCCCAGAGATGACCTAGTATTAGCCCTTTAAGAGGGCATATGCCAGGTTGGGGTGCAGAGACCATTTGTAGCTCTAGGAAACACTTTTGCTACCTAATTATATATTGAGTTATAAAAAGGATTTGTAACTG
Organism: Lagenorhynchus albirostris; assembly: GCF_949774975.1. Taxonomy (NCBI): domain Eukaryota; kingdom Metazoa; phylum Chordata; class Mammalia; order Artiodactyla; family Delphinidae; genus Lagenorhynchus; species Lagenorhynchus albirostris. Next base: position 103,774,482 of record NC_083096.1, on the reverse strand, counting down.
CAAGCGGCTTTCAAAGAATAATTTTCTACTGGTGTAAACAGCAACTACGAGATCTATAAATTAGAAAGAGTGGCTGGAAAATCTCAGCAAAACTCACTTTCCCTGGCACCTTTACTGAGGCATTTCTGGGCAAAGTCAGCTTTGCTAAGTAGCCATTAGGTCTCCACTGGTCAAGAAAAAGGGGAAAAATTCATCCCAAGCCGTGCCTTGGAAAGGAGTGTTTCAGTCATTACCTACACTTGGTTTTTCTTGCAATCAAGAAACTGGTGGGAGGAATGAGAACTTCATGGGAAATAAGGCTTTGCATTCTTTGTTTATTGGAAAAATGCTTTGCTTTTATTTGATTTACTCTCCAGGTAAGTCAGGAGAGGATGGCTGAGTTAACTGGGCCCTTTAACATCCCAGGCTTAGGCCAAGGCACCTGGATCCTGGCACCTCCTCCAGAACTTTCTCCAGATCTCTCTTGTTCTCTTTCTGGGGAACTAGGATTAATGTGCTCCTTACATGGGGCGCTGTGTCAGGGCAGGAACCTGGAGGCACCTACCCCGAGTTATCACAGGCCAGGATGCATACCTTCTGTTGTTTCTTCCTTCATCGTCTTGATATTTTGATAAAGAACAAAGAGCCCTCTTCACAAAACAGACAATAAGTCTTGCCCTAACCAAACGAGTCCACCACTGAAATGAGTGCCAGTTAATTTCCTTCCTTTGAGACTCAAACATACGATCAGACATATATCTCAAGTATCCCAACAACTGAAATGTTTTAATATTCTCTCCTATCTTCCCTGCTTATTTCCAAAATCCAAGTGCTTTTTTGCTGTAAGCAAAACTATGCGGGAAAGTTCTTTTCAAAAATGCTCTCCCATACCACCCAAAGGTTTCCTGATTATAAAAGGAAACTACACAACTACTGATTGAAAAGTCCTGCAGCACAGGACAGGTGAGGAGAGGCAGGGCGGCGGTGGGGGTCTGGTATGGGCGGGGCTCTCTGCAGGAGGCTTATCTGGGCCTTGGGGCCCCTCAGGCCCAGTGGACCAGTTGGGTCCCTGAGCCAAGAATCTGCCTCAAGCAGGGGACGGGGAAGGGGTAGCAGGGGTACCTTGGCCTGTCGACTGGCTCCAGCAGCTCGAGGGTGCAAAGGGAAGTCATGAGTTTCAGTTTGCTGCTTAGCAAAGTTCACAAACACCTGGAGGCAGGGGAAGAGCAAGAGTAGGTAGATGTTTCCAGAAAATGGCATCTTCCACCCAGCCACCCACTTTGCTTTCTGTTTTCCCCAGTTAACTACAGCCCTGCTGGAGCAGCTTGTGCCCTGCCCAGGGCACAGGGCTTTTTCTTGGAATTGTGAGCTAAGCCAAAGGAGTGCCCACAGGAGGATTAAAAGGTCAACAAGGCAAGACAGAGTCTCAGCTACCGGTGTCCTCCTGAAACTCTAAAGGAGTAACTAAAATATCCCAAGCCAGCAGAACAGGAGCGGATCTCCCCACTTTCCTCCTCTCTTCAGTGTGCCTGTCCCTGCCTCCACCTGCTTATGCTGATAAGAAGCTCCTCAAAGGGTAAACAGAGATTTGCCTATTTCCACTGCTTTACTGAATAGTCTTTAAGGGTGTTTATTTAAAAACCAAAAAAACCCCAATGAAACCCAGAAACAAATGTCCATATGGATGAATGGATAAACAAAACATGGCATATACATGCAACTGAATAGTATTCAACTTTAAAAAGAAAGGATATTCTAACACATGCTACCATGTGGATTTACCTTGAGGACATTATGTCAACTGAAATAAGCTAGGCACAAAAGGACAAATATCATCTGATTCCACTTATATGAGGTACGTGGAGTAGTCAACAGAAAGTAGAACAGTGGTTACCAGTGGCTGGGGGAGTGGTTACGGGGAGTTATTGCTTGATGAATATAGAATTTCAGTCTGGGAAGATGAAAAATTTCTAAAGATGGATGGTGGTGATGGTTGCACAACAATGTGAACCTATCAATACTTAATGCCACTGAAGTGTAATGCCACTTAAAAATGGTAAATTATGGGCTTCCCTGGTGGTGCAGTGGTTGAGCGTCCGCTTGCCGATGCAGGGGACACGGGTTCGTGCCCCAGTCTGGGAAGATCCCACATGCCGCGGAGCGGCTGGGCCCGTGAGCCGTGGCCGCTGGGCCTGTGCGTCCGGAGCCTGTGCTCCGCAACGGGAGAGGCCACAACAGTGAGAGGCCCGCGTACCTCAAAAAAAAAAAAAAAAGGTTAATTATGATATATATATATATATATATATATTTATATGTATTTTTTACCACAATAAAAAGCGATCACGTTGAAAAACCTGACACATGGCACACATTTATCAGAACTCACTGAACTGTACACTTCAAGTGGGTGCTTTCTACTGTATTTAAATTAAGCATTAGTAAAGCTGATTTGAAAAGAAAAAAATGGCCACCACCACAAACCAGGAAGGAGAAATAATGTCCTAGAGTTGTTGGGAAGGATGCTGTGAAAAGGTCCGTGAAGTCTGCTGATGGCTGAAATGTTGTTAGAAGACAATTTCTGATATTCCAAGTTTTGCCCTAATGGACAGAGGGACTAGAGTGTTGGCACTTGGGCATGTCCTGCCTCGTTCTCGTGTGGATTCTAGCCCAGCCTTTGCCCGGCCCCGCTCTGCACGTGGCTCCCTCTCGGCCTTGCCTGGTCCAGCGTGGTCTGCGTGACTGAGTACTCCTCGATGAGCAGGCTGTCCTTGTGGGAGACGAGCAGCCGGAAGATCCTGGCCAGGGAGGAGGAGGAGACCTGGAACTGCAGCATGTTGTAGTGCCTCTCCCTCTGCACGCTGCCTGGGAAGTTCCCCTGGAAGAACTGCTCCACAGGACCCAGGTCGGGAAGCAAGTCGTCCTTCGGGGATTTGATTTTCATTGTGACGATGTAGCCATCTCCAAACCTGAGGGAAGCACATGGCAGTGTGGTACAGGCCTGTTAGCAGTTGGGTCTAAGGAAATCCTGAAATGAGGACTAGACTCATCAAAAATATTGGGGATTAAAGGCATGTACTATAGACCTAGTGTACATGTTTAAAACTAGGATTAAAAGGGCCATGATGGTTCCTGGAGAAGTGGTTTGATACTAGTTTTTAGAGGTCTAAATGCCTTGTGTGGTGAAGTGGGTCTCCAGACCTGTGTCACAGCTTCCTGTGTCCACCTCTTGGAGACATGGGTGTTCCCTGCTCCTTGCCCTTTAACATACTTGCTGAAGTCAAGGGTGCTCTGAGCCCTGTGCTGAGATCACAGGCTGCCCAGTGCTTACTTGGTGGTGGAAAGACTGCCCGGCCCTTTAAGAGACTGGCCTGGTGAGAGCAAAGTTTGGGAAGGCAGCTCTTCCCTGGGGAAGCTTCCAGAACAAATGGAGCTGCCAGGGCCAGGGCCATCGGTGCTTCCCTCCTCCCCTCACCAGGTCACCCACCTGTGGATAAAGAATGGTCCACCAGAGTGAATGCATGGCGAGCTGGCTTCCCTTCACACTTACAGCAGGGTATACTTACTTCAGGGCTCTCTCCATGATCCAGGATTGTTCCCCTTTACAATAAAATGCCTTTACCTTTCAGGCCCGGAAAATCGACCATCCTCCACATGGGAACATTCCCTCTCACGTGCTCTCCCATGGGGATATTGGGGACTGAGAGGGAAAGGAGTAGGGAGCAATCGTGTCTCCAGCAGGTGGCCACTGTAAGTTGCTGACGTGGGTCTGGTGACCTCACATGCTGAAGTCCCCCTAGATATCTGTGCAGTGTGCAAGCTGTAGCTGCTCAAGGTATCATGGGTCAAGTGCCCAAATGCAGCTCATCTGCTAGACCTTCCTCTCAACCACTTATCTGTATGATGTGTATGAAGCGTGACGTGTATCGTGCAAGACACTCTCCTGGATACATGGAGATGAAGCGTCTTGGTGTAGATGAGGTGCATTAGGTTCTCTTCCTTTCACCAACGGGCATGGTGACTCTTCTGTCCTGGGCTCTCATTTATCTCTGATCAATGAGTGATAACTATAGTCCACCCTTCACAGTTTATAAAGCATATCAGAAGGCAAAGGAGCATGACATTCTTAAAAAAACCTTATTTTAAGTGACTGTCGGCTTTGGCGCACAAACTGTTATTAATAACACATTATTTACAGCAGTCTACAATTTACAGGGACGGGATAATCCTGCTGAAGATGACTGGCATTGCTGGTTTGTCATATGATACATGGTCATTTCTCAAATTCAAAAGCATATGACATGGCAGAAAGGAACACTGATTGCTCAGGCCGTTGGGTCTCTGAATCATTCCTACCAAGGTTGTGGACTCTTATTAAATGGGTCATGGATTCTGGATCTGCTGGGCTAAGTGGTGGGATAATTAGGCAGTGGTAGTGACCCTCCCTCATCCCAACTGGGCTCTGCATTTGCCCCGATCAGAATCCCCATCTGGAGACTCGGTGAGCCTTCAGCCATAGGCAGTTAGCTCAACAGAGAGGAGTTACATTCAGCACAACAGCTTTCTCCATCTACTGCTGCAGAATGAGGCCCCGACACCGCTGCCCGTGGGATGAGGGGGCAGCAGGACTCCCCCACATGTTAGTAGAGAGCACAGGGCCTGGTTGACTGCCCCTTTCTCCCCAGAAGGTAATAAAGGCAATCCCCACCATATCCTTACTTGTACTTGAGGTGCTGAATGGTGCCCAGACACTGAAAGGTGCCCTTGGCCATGATGGCAAGCCGGGTACACAGCGCCTCGCACTCCTCCATGCTGGGGGCGGGGGAGAGCAGGTGAGGGCTGGGAGGACCGGACTCCATTGCCCGCCCGCTCCACCCCAGTCCCTGGGAACCTCTTGCCTGTGGGAAGTGAGGACCACGGCTCTCCCTTCTCTGATGATGCTCATGATGGTGTTCCACAGCATGCGGCGTGCCTGGGGGTCCATGCCTGTGGTGGGCTCATCCTGTGGGGAGGCAGAGAGGACAGGGGGCTGGTTCCGGCACCCTCCTTGGCTGACTCCCTCTGAGCAGCTCTGCTCTCTGGCAGACAAAACACAAATTCACTCCCCCATGGGGCAAGACCCGGGGAAGCCAGCACAGGGCATGGAAGGCGGGAGGTGAATCAGGACCATGAAGAAACATCATGCACACCTCTAGACCCGTCTCAGCCCGTGAATGGGTTAAGGTTGATTAAGGCAATGATAGAGTTATCTTAAAAAAAGGAAAAAATCCTCTGTATATGTTTGCAAGGAGGCAGGAAGATAGCTCAGGTGATTTTCAAGGTCCCTCCAAGGCCTGTGATCCATGCCTTCATAAACCCCAGACTACATGGGTATGGGGGCCTCAGGCCTGGTCCAGCTTTGGTGAGATCCACATGGGCTGTTGCTCCAGGCCAGTGCGCCTGTCCAGTTAGGACCCCAGACAGGCCTTGTCAGGCAGTAAAAATTTTGACCAGTCCCTGACATTCTGCAGAGGGGGTGAACTTCCCTGCTAGAGCCTGCAGCCCCCAAGAGGCTTCCCAGGAACTCACAGTAAGAATGTGTTATGACTCTATCTCCCCCCAAGAGCTGTGAACCAAACACTGGGCTGATATACTCAAAACGAGCAGAACAGGCAAAAACCCAGACAAACACAGCCCGCTGCGTTTTCTAAATCTGCTGACCCGACAACAGGATGCAGCACTCAGCTCCTGCAAGCCCTTTGGTGGTCCCGGTGGTGCTCACCAGTAGCACCAGCAGTGGGCAGCCTATGAGTGCAATGGCTGTGGAGAGTTTCCGCTTATTGCCTGCACTGTAGGTGCCGGCCAGGCGGTCTGCGTAGAGAGACAGGCCCAGGCTCTTAATACTCCAGTCTGTCACCTAGGGAAGAGAAAGAAATCCCATTTGGGATAAACAAACAAGCAAACACCCCAAACCTCCACCAACTCAAAGTCTTGGGCTCCCAGATCACACACCTTCAGGATGACAGACCCAGCTAGGCTGAAAAAGGACCACCTGCTGGCTCAGGGGGTGGCTTGTGGCCTTCAAGGGCCAGATGTCTCCTTTCCACTGTGGGCCTTAGATCTCCATGTGGTTTGGTCTGCTCCACACCCGTTGGGTGTAGCCCCCTGAGAAATGGCCTTCAGCTTTACAAGAGTCGGACAATGCTTCTCACCCAGTGTCCTGGACTATGGCTAGGAGTAGAAGAGGAAGAGTCCTAGGGTCTGTTTAAGAAGATGGTGGGTCCCAGACCTGTTGATACCACCCCTCATCACGGTCACACTTGAAGTCTTGTGTGTGCATCTATTATATACTTATTGAGCACCTTCTATGAACCAGGCATAGAAGGTGCTAAAGAATAATGGTGAACATGGCCATTGCTGCTGTACTCACAGATGGCAGGGGGTGGTGACAGACAACCAAAATACACAGAATAATGACAGATTGTAACAGCGCTTTGAGGGAACTCAACAGTAAACTACGACAGAGAATACTGTGTGTGTGCGTGTGTGCACGTGCATGTGCACGGAAGGAGAGCTAGGGAGGTCTCTCGGAGACAGGCCCACCATGCCTCTGCCTTCTGCGCCTCTACCTGGAATGTTCTCCCCCAGATATCCACATGGTTCACTCAGGTCTTCACCCAGAAGTCACTTCCTCTGTGAAGCTGTCCCTGGGCCACCCTACCTAAAAGTGCATACCCCACAATTCTTCCCTGTTTTATTTTTCCCCTAAGGACTTTTTACTCTCAAATGTATTGTATATTTTACTTGTTTATCTTTTTAGTGTCTGTCCCTCCCACTAGAATATAAGCTCCATTTTTTACTTTTTATTTGGAATAGTCCCCAACTGACAGAATCGTGTAAGAATAAGAATAGTGCAAAGAACACTCATAGACTCTTAGTCTATTTTTCTCTCTCCTTCTCTTACACACACACACAATGTTTTCAGACTCATCTGAGGGTCAGTTATACTTGGCCCTTCATTCCTAAATACTTCAGTGTCTATTTCCTAAGTATAGGGACATCCTCTTACATAACCACAGTACAGTTATGATTGTCAGTAAATTTAATATTGTCATGATACTTTTTTTTTTTTTTTTTTTGTGGTACGCGGGCCTCTCACTGCGCAGGCTCAGTGGCCATGGCTCATGGGCCCAGCCGCTCCACGGCATGTGGGATCTTCCCGGACCAGGGCACGAACCCGCGTCCCCTGCATTGGCAGGCGGACTCTCAACCACTGCGCCACCAGGGAAGCCCTGTCATGATACTTTTATCTAGATTATTACCCTTCACAGTCTGATTTTTCCAATTCACTCAGTAATGTCCTTTCCAGCACTATTTTCTCTCCAGAACAGGCTTCAGTGTAGTGTACATTATTCAGTCACTGTGTCTACTTAGCCTCCTGTGATCAGGAACATCTCCATAGGCTTTCTCTGCCATTCCTTGTCTTTTATGACTTTGATAATTTTTAAGAATACAACCCATATATACATATATATATATATATATATTTAAATAGAATGTTTCTCTAGATCTTGTCAAATGTTTTCTCATGGTAAGGTTCAGGTTATGCATCCCAATCAGAATATTCTGTAGGTGAAGTTGTGTCCTTCTCAGGGTATCACATCTAGGGGTATGGGATGTCCATCTGAGCCTCAGTGGTGATGGTGGTTTTGAGTACCCAGTTAAAGTGTTGTCTAATTTCTCCACTGTAAGATTATCAGGCTTCCCCCTCACAACCAATAAGCAATCTGTGGGAGACACTTTTAAGCCATAAAAATATCTTGCTTTTCATAAAAAATTTCCCCTAGACTCAGCAACCACAAATCTTGTCACACCCAGTCTTTACTCTGATCCTTGCAGAATGAGTTTTGAGCTCTGCAACTTCCTGCACGCTAACTAGCTGGCTCTCAGCATCTGACTGTAGGCAAGAACCATCCCTTCTCTCCTGATTATTTACTTATCTACTTAACAATATGGAGTTATAAATCCCTACTTTTCCTCCAATGTTTTATAATTGTCATGGTATTTAATTACGTTGATGCTTAAATAGTCCCACATTTGGCCATTGGGAGCCCCTTCAAGATGGCTCCTGTGCACTTATGACATGCCTCTATCATTTTTTTTTTAAAGCACTCTTTACTTTCTGACTTAATAAGATGTTCCAGGCTCATTTTACCTATGGTGTCTCAGCCCTGGAATTTGTCAGTTGTCTGAAGAGTCATAATTCCTTTTAGTGGGGAACGGTATTAGAGATCAAAATCTGGACACTTAGATATACTCATTTTTACTGGGGTATTTTTGCTTCTTGGCCTTTTCAGAGGACAGATATATGCACACACAAACATACACACACATGCACATACCTATGTACACATATGTACAATATACATGAGCTCATACGGCATGCATGCACAAACATAAGCACACAACTATTTCATGAGTTCACAGTAATAGCTCCAATTCCAATCCATCCTTACAGGATTCTTTCTTACTTTCCCCCTTTTCATATTTGTATGTCTCTTCTTCCACACTGAGAACTCTGGCTCCAAACAACATAAACACATTTATTCATTTACTTAGTCCTACAAACCATGTAAAATTGTTTCAGAATTGCTTTGCCCATGCCACTAAAGAAACAAATCAACTAAAAAGAGCTCATAATTTGCTTGTAGCTCTTTCTTTCTGCTCTAACTGCCCAAGACTGAGGATATACTGTCAAATATTGTATCATCAGTTATTTGTATTAGTTCTTTTCCTCCCCTCCTGTATGATTATTACATTCATTTGAAATAAAATTGGATTAATTTATTTTAGTTTGCTTTCAGTGTTAGGATTTTCTTTTTGTTTTCATTTTTACCTCTTTTTCATTCTTACTGATTTAGTTTTATTTTTTTGAATATGTAGAACATTAACATGCTTCTAAAAGTTTAAACTATACAAAAAAAATACCCTGAGAGAAGTGTTATTCTCTCCCATTTCCCTCTTGCTGACCACTACATTTATTGTTTTCCAGTTTATCCTTCCTATATTTCTATTTGTAAAGGTAAGCAGACGTATTTACGCTTTCTTATTTTTCCTACTTTCTTACACTAAAAATTAGCATTCTATATGTGCTCTTTTGCACTTTGCTTTTTTCACTTAACTATATCTCTTAGAAAGAACTCCATATCAGTTCAGAGATTTTCTTTGCTTTTTTTTTTTTTACAGCTGCATAAGACCTTATTGTATGTATTTATCACAAATTATTCAGCCAATTTCCTATGTCTGAACATTTAGCTAATTTCCCATATTTTATGAGTAAAATGCAGTGAATAACCTTGTGCATATGCATTTTGTACCGGATCAAAGGGTAAATGTGTATATCGTTTTGTTAGATATTAGGGCAGGACTTTTTTAAATCTATTTTGTTCACTGCTATACCCTTGTTTTCCAGAACAGTACTTGACACGTAGCAGACACTCAGTCGAGCATTTGTTGAATGAATAAATGGATAGCGTGCTCCAGCTTTCCCATCTCTAAATAAATGCATTCTCATAAAACAGGTTCTCGAGTAGCCATAACAAACCATGTTTATTTACCCTCTTGATGTTCTCTGCTGGTACACCTCGAAGCCGGGCATAAAGGTAAAGATGTTCTCGCCCTGTAAGCTGGTCATCGATTGCATCAAACTGAGGACAGTAGCCCATACTTTGATGGACGTCAGAAATATTGGTTAAAATACTGCAAGAAGAAAAAGCAGTTAGCAGGTTTCCTTCGCAAAGTGGGTGACCAGAGATCTAGGGCTGGAGGAGTTTCTGCCAATAAGATAAGAAAGCTGCCTCTTCTCCCATTTTGCTTTAGAAATGTGCACGACATTTAGCAATCAGAGCAGGGGCGGTTTGGTTAGAAACTGATAAACTCCAGGAGTTCTGAGCTTTGAATCCAGTCAGATTCTCCTGTTTCCCTGTCTAGGATAAACTGAATACTTGCTACCCAGGGACAGCTATGCTTTTGGATTGGTTCACCTCTTAAAAACAAAGGGAAGATCAAATTTAAGAAAATGACTAGTGGTTTTTGATCTCTTTCAAACATTTGGAAAGTCGCTAGAGAAGACGTGTGCTTTCCGATGGAAGTAAATTTCTCCATTTGTGTTTAGTGGCAGAGATACAGTCAGTGAAAGAGGAACCAATCAGATTACCACCTAGAGCAAGAGGCTGGCAGAAGAGAAGAAGAAATGAAACGAACTGAGTCTATCAACTCCCTTTGACCAATATATTCTCTCCCGCTAGAAAATATATTGCCTTTATGAAAAAATAAACTGTCCATAGACTGATCTAATTTCTTTCCCCCTTCTCTTATAGCTTAGGGTCTGTGAATAAAGGATGGATGCAACAGTATGCAACGGGATGGGACAGAGAGAGGCCATGTAGTTCCCCACTATGACAAAAACTACTTAGGTATGGCTGGGCCAATTAAAACCACCCAGAGAAGCAAGGAGTGTACTTCACCAAATTCATAGGAACTACTCCACTGAAGAACCTGAATCCTGTGTCTTAAACCTATACGTTCTTTCTAGCTTCTTCTGTCTTGGTTTTACCTTCTGGGCATCTGTGTCTCACTTGGACTATAACTTGATGTCTCATGGTAAAACCTATCGTCCCCCCACCTCCACTCCCTGCCCTTTCCCCTTTGTTACCATCATGAAGTCATTTGCTTGGCTAAGCTAGATCTGAAGATGAGATAGACCCAGCCATGGCTCCACCTCTGCCATTCCCTTTGCTCTAGACCCAACAGGGATGGCTGGGGAAGCAAATTCATCCTATTTGAGCCAGTGAAGAATGCTTAGGACTCTCCCTACCCAGGGAGCATTGGGCCATATTGAGGATGGCTTTCCCTAGTCAAGCAGAAGTTGGTTAGATATCAGCAGTGCCTAACTCCACCCATCAACCAGGGCAGAGAGTTTCTCTGGGCACATCTAATGTGTGTGAGCTCTGCTGTTCAAAGGGTAGCCTGGAAAGAGGCAGACCAATGCAGGCCCATGTTCTCTGTACTGTCCTGTGGATGACCAGTCTGTTTCCATCCTCCTTATTTCAGAGAGCAGCAGGCACCCTCCCAGAATCCAAGGGCACATGCCAGTTTTCCCTTTATAGAGGAACCTTGGCCTGCAAAGCCAAGTGTTGACACAGAAATAGCCAATGCAGAATAAGGCCTCTGAGGGCCCCAAACCATCCCCCATCTAGAAACTCAACCCAGAGGAAGGATGTGTCATCACAGAGGTTCTTAACCTGGGGTCCAGGAGTTCCTGTAGGGTCATAAATGTGCTTCAGGGCTCAGTAAATTCCCCAAAATGCAAAGAACGTAGGAAGAGAGGTAATGGGAAACACTGGTGTATTTTTATAGGAAGAAGGTGCGTGTGTTCATCAGATGATCAAAGGCTGAGATGTTTATGAACCACAAGACTAAGAACCACTGATGTGGTACTTCTCAGAGCTTTCCTAGAATTCACGCTAGGAGAGGAATCTCTTAACAATCACAATTCAATTAAATTTTCCAGAGAGTCTATGTCCTAGACTTTTTGGACCATGTCCTCTGGGAGGTCCACCCTTCTGCATATATCTTTTAGACTCTCAGAGTCACCCTCAGATACAGGGTCAATGCTTACCCTTCCTATGGTGGGACAAAGACATGGCTTAGGACCTGGGAGAGACACCCCGAGACAGGATGAGCAGGACACTCACCTCTTGCCTGCGACAGTGGCATCACCTGACGTCACTGTGCTGTCCCCAGTGAGCATCTTGAATGTGGTTGTTTTGCCAGCTCCATTCACTCCCAGGAGGCCAAAGCACTGAGGGAGAACACACAGAATTGGCCTCGCCCTAGAGCCCAGGAAGGTCCGGAGTGTCAGGCCCTGGGGCAAGTGTGTGGGGTGGGGGGAGGCATTTTAGGCCTGTGCTGCCTTTGTGGAGGTCACTAGCCATGTACGGTATAAGGCAGCAGAATGTGTCACTTTGGCATAAGGATGCTTTTGAGCCAAATGCAAATGAGAAGAAGCAAATACAAGAAAAGCTCTCTGGCCTCCCCCCTATTTGCTTCAAAGCAGGACATAAATTTACAAGGTGTTTCCCTTGCCTCTCTACCAAGATGGACAAAAATTAATCACTGGAGACAACTTTAGACTCTTACCAGCTTGGAGATGAAACCAGAGGAATCTATATAACAAACTTTACTAACTAGCCTTTAATCTACTATTAGTTACCCATATACTTGCCTTCCTACAATTTGCCACCCTAGAAACTATAAGTTCCTTTCCTTTGTCTTGCAACTTCCCTAAAAATGTATTGTTCCTTTGCTAAGATGCTATATAAGCCCAAGTTCTAACCACCCCTTTGGGGTAGTCCTCTCCCCTGTGTATGTACGGTACACATGGTAACAAACATCTCTTTGTTTTTCTCTTGTTAACCGGTCTTTGGTCAGGCCAGCTGACAGAGCTCCAGCCCCAGAACCTAAGAGGGTAGCAGGAAGGAGAATTTTTCCTCCTTGACAGTGGTTACTGAGCACTTGAAATGATCTACGTGTGCTATAAGCTATAAGGTAAACACACACTAGATTTTGAAGACTTAGAACAATAACAAAAAAGAATGTAAAATATCTCATAATGTTTTATACGAATTACATGTTGAAGTGATACTATTTCAGATATATTGTATAAAATTAATGATTAAGATTAATTTCACCTGCTTTTACTTTTTTCCTGTGGCTACTAGAAAATCAGAATGACCTGACCTACGGTGGCACATGTTTTACGTCTGCTGGCCAGCTCTGCTTGAGAGGAGACATGCATAGGAGCTGATTTTCTGAGGCCCTTTCACATGTGGCCTGCAGAGTACCCACCTCTCCGGGGCGGACTCCCACACACAGCCTGTCCACTGCTGGGCTGGAGCTGCCTGAATAAATCTGTAAGGTCCAGAGAAAGTGAACTGAGGACTGAGAGAGGGTTAAGTAGGGAGGGTAAGAGGGCAAAGGATGGTTTAGGCGAAGGTTACATTTTGACACGAATGTGCAGAGAGGTGCTGTGAGCACTGAGTCTCGAAGCTGACCCCCTGTGTGGAAATGGAACGGAGAAAGATTAGCGGGGCTCAGTTGCAGTGGCTGTCACTGAGGCCCTGTGTCCGTGCCCAAGATGAATACTAGGGCAAGTGCATTGAGTGTTCTTGGAAGACAAGTTATAACACAGAGGTTTTATAACCTCACATAAAATTAGGGAAAGGAACTGCCTGGATAAGCGTATTGCTTATTCTACAGAAGGCAAACTACAACGTGCCGCCACCTCTGGTCCAACCGGCACCTCCAAACTAACACGCCGGCAACTATTCCCTTACCTTGGTTAGTTCATTTAGCCTTAAGATATCAGTTTTATTTCCTCCACTAATAATTCTTTGTCTTTCTTCAGCCACATCATCATCTTCATCTATGATAGGCTCCTTAGCAGGCTCGGCAGTCCTAGATGAAGAAAAGAGGACAGTGAGCTGGTGTACAGCATCCTTGACACTGTTCTTTTCCTCTGACATTCTTCCCACTCCCTGGCTTCTGCCTCAGCCTGGCCTTCCATCCCCGCAGGCTTGAACTCTCAAAAGGACTCCCCACGGGAGAGGCGTTAGGCATTAGGCAGAGAGGGCAAGTGCTCGAGTCCAGAGTCTGCCCTGGGCTCCAGCCCTGGCCTTCCCATGTGTGACTCTGGGCATGTCACAGAACCTCTCCAAACCTCACCTCCCTCAAGCATAAGATAGGGAGGGGCTGGTAAGAGCATGTGCCTCATGGGACTGTGGTGGAGACGCACTTGGCACAGTGTCTGGCACAGAGTCAAGACTCCTAACCTGAGAGCTGTTATCATGAAAAAACCCTTCATCTATGGCAAGCACTCAGCAAATGATAGTTACTAGTGCCCAAGCCTCCCACTTCTTTTAGTCCATCAGGTTATCTCGTGCCCCCAACCATAGTTCTCCGTCAGCTGTACGTTAAAGCCCTAGCTCCTCAGCTGAAATCCCAGAGCCCTGCAGTCAGGCTCCACCTACCCTTCCCACCCGCTCTCCCATTTATCTCTTGGACTAACTCCTCCGCCAACCGTTCGATCTACCCATGGTCCCCAGCCCATGCTAGCCTTTCCCAGCTCGAGCCCCCGCAGGCACCGCCAGGGGCTCAGTGTTCTCGTTCTCCTGCCCTGTAGAGCAGAATCCTCCTCGTCCTTAAAAGCACAGCGTCTTCTCTGAAACCCTCCCTGAACGCCCTGACCTCCACGCTTTCCTTCCTTCCTCCCTGGCCATATCCAGTTCATTACTAAGTACTGTCTAACAGACTTCCTACTATTTACCCAATCAACTTCTTTTACTCCATCTCCTAATGCCCCCATTCCTTTTCAGGTTACCACCATCTCACGCCTGGGTGCCAAAGCGGTCTCCTGTCTGGTCTCTCCCCTTCTAACCCCGGCAGATCATGTCATTCCCCTGAGCAAAACACCCCGACAGCTTTCTGCTGCCCTCAGCCTCACCAAGGTGGGGGGTATTTCACCCGCTGGCTCTGCTCTCCTCTCCAGGCCCATCTCTCATCCCCCTCCCCCTCTCCTTTCACGGACATCTTGAACTCCCCACAGGTAGGCGTGTCCTCTACCAAGAGCACCTCTTCTTCCTCCCTCTCCTTCCTCTCTTTTCCTGGTTGCTTCTCAGTATGGCCATGGCTGTCTTCTTGAAGCCAGAGACTGTGGAATACTTCTCTGGTCTTCTTTCCGGCCTAATGCGGCAGGACACGCTCAATGGTGCTGACACCAGAGTCTGAAGCTAATGAGTCTGTTTCAGTAAATAACTCTTCCCCCTCTCCTGCCCCAGGCCCCCTAAGATGTGGCCAAAGCTGCAGGGGTCCTGTAAGGGCTGAGGCTTCCGTGGACAGCGACTCCTCACACTGTCTTTCCCACGCTAGAACCACGTACTGGCCATGTTGTTTTATTCTAAGTGTGTTGACACCCATTATCTCATTCAGTCTCTTTCCAACAATTCAATTCCCTGTGGATCAAAACCTCAAGACGAGTCCTCCGAATCTTTATTTACATGTGCGCACATTCAGCATGAGAGGATGAGAGAATAAGAGACAAACACTGTCGGGGAAGGCTTCTTCTGAGTGCCCCATGATTTGCAATCTGGGCCTCTGGGCTGAGCCCAGTAAATGTCAGCCTGGGTGGCAGAGGGGGCTGCCTTCTGGAAAGTTGAGCACCCACTTCGGAATGATGCAGGGCCTCAGGCAAGAGCATGGGAAGAACGGCACAGCTGGGGTGGGTCAGGGCTGGCAGGAACCCCCTTCTTCCCCAGCCAGGGGGGCACAATCACTGCTCCACCCGCTCCACACTGCACCTGGCTGCCTTCACCCCGAATGTCACCCCCATATTACTCCCTTCCTTCCCTGCCCTGTCCCCATTCTCAAATCTCTAACTAGCATAGGGGCCCGCTTTGTCTATTTTCTCATGAATGCATAAATCTATTTCCTAGTACTTTGGATACCAATGAATCATTATCATTTGCAATGCTATGATCCAATTTAATACGACTATCTGTTTCTTAAATGAATGGGATTAAATATTAGTGATTGAAATTAATAGCATTGTATTTTAAACACTTTAAAGTTTAAACTTTTAAACTTTAAATACGCACAAATCCTAATGTGCCTATTTTAATGTACCTCTCCTTGTATCATTCAGAACAAAGCAGGCTTCGAGAGCATAAAAAACTTCATGGAGTGGGGCTCATGAGGAAAGAGATGACCACTTGGATCTGAAATCAAGTTCCCTGACTGACAGGCACAAGGAGCTGGCCTTGGTACCCTCAGGGCAGCGGCGCGAGCGTACCATAGGCTGAAGAAGAATTGGTACTGGATGAGGAGGGTCAGGAGGAAGTACACCAACCCTTCTACTGCCATGGCAACCAGGTTCTTCCCAATCAGGTCCCACTGGAACAGATTTGAAGAGTGCTCCTCACCTGGGGATGGAGGCCACCAGAAATCGACAGGAATTAAGTCCACTTAACTGTCCCAGCTGTCCCCAAAGACCTAGTTACAACACTAGGCTCAGCTAGACTAGGCCTTATGCAAGGGATTAAGTCAGAGCCAAACCCAGGTCTCATACCCGCTCCTCAAGTGAGAGTAGGGAAGAGTAGGAACTGCCCTTGACCCCTCCTAGTCTCCTTAGCCATGGAAACGGAGGCACTCCGATTCCTTATAGTGTCCAGGAAATCCCAGACCAACCAGGTGACCCCGGCCCCAGCCCAGGCTGCAGGTCTGTCATAGGAACTCCCACTGCAGCCCTCCCGGCCTTGGAGGATCCAGGGCCATGTGATTGCTACCCACCAAACCGGGCATAGACGTCTGTCACAGCCTGGCTCAGTGCCAGGTCAATGAGGCCCCGGCCCAGGCAGAAGTGGGGGAAGATAACGAGCAGCTTCCTCAGCACGGCACTGAGCCTGAGCAGTGTCTGAAATACAGAAAAGCAGGACAGTCAGTGATGGAGGCCAAGCTTGGCTGCCCCTCCTGAGCGGGGTGGGGCCTGGACGCCCTCACGGACCAGGACCAGTGGAAGGCCTGCAGCCAGAGGGGATGCAGCAGCCAGACTGGCTACCGGAGGGATCTGTCAAGCAGATAGGAAGTTTTGGAATACTCACAGGAGGTGCCTCTAGCCGGCAGCCTGCTTGAGGAGCTTTCACTGCAGACTCACTTTGACAGTACACAGGAACGCTCCAGGGCTTTTGTTACCAGGAGATGCAGCTGCTGGGAGTGTGGCCCAAGGCTCTCTCCTTTGGTACAGCTGTGAGCCACACTGGGGGCTGAGGCTCTGTCACTGGCAATATCTTAGCCTAGCTTGTACCAAACGGGAGAGGGGCCCTGAGCATCTTCTAGCTCTGCTTCTCAGCCCCCACAGGACAGCTACAGCTGTCTGCAACTGTCACCAGCAGGAAAGACGGCTGGAGACTTCCCCTGGCGTCCGGGTTGAGTTGTGGGGACTTGTTTTCGGGTGGTAGAAGGTGCTTGCTGCCCTAGCCTCAAGGGTCGGTGTCAGGCAGAGGGGACGCCGGGGGGGCGAGGCTGACCCACTCTTCTGGCCCAACCCTGCTGCACAACCTCCTTCCTCTCCAGCCTCCGAACTTTTGCTCACGTTACCCCATCTCCTTCTATCCACCCCTCCCCACGGGCCCACCCCACTACTCCTGGAAGGAACTATGCTCTCTTGCCTCTAGGCCTTTGCACTTGCAGCGTCTATTGACCATTGCTATTAGCTGGAAAGAATGCTCTTTCCCCTCCTGCTCTCTGGCAGATTCCTGCCCTTCTTTAGAAAGCTAGCTCAAATAACCCCTTCTCTCATAAGCCTTTCCAGATTCCCACGGTAAAATATCCAATCCTCTCTCACAGGACTTACCACATTGCCATGATTAATTTTTTGTTTACCTGCCTATTTTCTGCACTAGTCACTGGTCCCCAGAGAACAGGAACTGGGTCCAAATCATTTTGGTGTCCTTCCTAAACACCTTACACATGATTAGTTCACAGAAGGTACCTCATTGTTTATTGAACGGGATATAATAAAATCCTACTTATTCCAGGCCAGGCTCAAACTTAATTCCTCTACCAAGATCCTCTTGACCCCCACAGTCCAGCTGTTTTGGCCCACTCTGGTCTGTAGTGTTTCATCTGTCTTGCTCCTTTGATGTTCTGCCATACAATGCCTTATGGAATGTCATGTACCGTGGTTTATATCAGTTCCTAACTTGGTGTGCAGGTCATTCACTGACTGGAAGGGGAGTTCCTGGGGCCATGCTTGTTTATATCAGCACATCCATCACATGGTGCTTACCTAGTGGATGCCTCTGGGACCTGGGGAGCCTCCTGTGGCATCCTGGGAAATTCTGCAGCATCTATTCCACAGTTTAGGTGAAAGAAACCAGCTTTTTTTTTTTTTTTTTTTTTTTTTAATGCAGGGGAGGGGGTGTGCTCGGTAATTGTTGGCTAAATGAGTGCAGCCCGCAGGAGGGAGGATGTTTTGAGTTGCTTTAAGCTATTTAATTATTCTGAAGTAACAGGCTCGCCTAAGACTTAGTGAGCTGTGAGCCTGTGACAAAAACAGCTCTGAAGAGCAGCATTTTCAGTCTTCCAGGATGCTCTGACCCTTGGCAGAGTCTGTATTCTCATCCACCTCCCTTCTGGGGTCTGACTGTGACATGGTACGTTTTTTTATCAGTCATGGGACAGATGGGGTTTTGCTTCTTGTTTAGTGGCCACAGAAAGCCTGACAAGGTCAGGGAAAGAGTCGCTCTCAGGAGGCCATTGGACTGGGTGGTTAATGCAGGTTTGCTCTGGGTCTTCCCAGCAGCGCCCAGAGGCAGGAGTGGGGACAGGGGCCACAGGACGTCTGTGCAGATGCTCTGGCTGGTACCAACCCTCTCAACTTCAAAGACCTTCTGAGAGAGGGAAAGGCTAGAGAGGTGCTGGGGACACAGGCACACAGGAGAGCCCACCGATTCCTGGGTATGTTCCCAGGACAGTCATGGCCAGGGCTCAGACACAGGGGACTGGGAGAGGGAGTGTGGAGCAAAGACAACCCTGTAGTCACAACCACTGTTTTTAGGATTCATTCTTGTCAGTTCTTTCTGGGCAAGGAGAAGTCTGGGGGTGTGAACGGGACAACTGAACTTCACAGCTCATAAAAATGAGTCACTCAGCACTCCAAATTCCTAACCCTAACCTCAGGATTAATTTTCATGTACAATAGTATATGTTACTCTGTTACAATATATGTAAGAAATTGGGAGAAAGGTTATATATGTATTTGCTTATATGTCTCTAGAACACATAAGAAACTCATATGAAAGGTTGTCTCTGGAGAAGAGAACTAGGTGAGTGGGAAACAGGAGTAGGAAGGAGACTCTTCATTGCACGCCTTTCTGTTCTTTTTAAATTTTGAAATCACATGAATGCATTACCTCTGTGTGTGTGTGTGTGTGTGTATAAAACCTAACACCCAAAGTCCCCAAGGAAACCTTCTTGAAGAAGTAAGAAGATCTAAAAGCTTAGGATTATGAAAGGTCATTTATAACTTGCAGAAAGGGTTCAGAAAACCATGACACTCAGAGCACACAAATGAACAAGGAGCTTAAAGAAAAAAAGAAAGGAAGGAAAGAAGGGAAGGAGGGAAGGATAAAGGAAAGGAAGAAGCAACATTCATTTATACACTAAGATTGTACAGACACAGTGCTTGCCTCTGGCTCTGCTTGACCATCACACTCTCCAGTATCCTAATAATCAAAGAAGCTGAGAAAGTTATGCTTACCTGGTTATTCTCAAATAATTCCAAGATGAAGGTGATGGCACTGCTGTTGATGCCGATGAACAGATTAGCACAAGATAAGGCCACATAGGCTGTGCTGGGGACATCAAATAGGAAGGATGCTGGGTACATCATGGGAATGACTGCCCATCTGTGTGAAATGACACAACACAGTGGACGGAGTTCCAATTTCCGTTCCATCTACTGTACCCCTAGATATCATGCATTCCCCTCTCACATGGGGTGGTATGTTTGAACTGGTGAGAGTCCTGGGGAAACCGAAGAGACACTTCTTCCCTTGGTCTTTGCTCTTCATCTTTGAATGGAGATAACAATGCCTTTCCTGACCACCTCATGGAGTTTTTGTGAGAAGCAAAAGCTGTGAATGTACTTTGTAAATTATAAAGCCTTACATAACATAGGAGTGTTCTTCCCACTCTAGTCTGGCTCAGCAAAGCTGGGCTGAGATCCAACAGGCTCATAGTTCATTGTAGCTGACGTGTCACAGTCACACTGGTTCCTGAATTCTCTATTTCCAAGAGAGATGAATGGAGACCATTGCTCTGGCAAGACTCTACTGGCCCCTGATAGGTAGGGCCAGGTATTATGATCTCCATTTTACAGATGAGGAAACTGAGGCCCAAGTGGGGTGAATTACTTGCCCATAGTTACATACATAGTAAGTGGTGGGCCTGGATATAAAGTTGCATGCTCTATAATTCTACTGGACTTAATCCCTGTGTTATCCTCTGGCCCTGACCCAGAGCAGCTTTTCAGGTGCAGTCTCCCATGTGCAAATAACCCTTGGCTGGTACAGGAGACACTGAGATGGACGGACTGGTCACGGATGAATGAGGGTCAGAGCTGAGTGAGGAAGTGGGGAGTGATGGATTCCCAGACTTTGGTCAGGTCACAGTTTGAGTGGAAGAAGATTAAGATTCAAGCCCT
Organism: Lagenorhynchus albirostris; assembly: GCF_949774975.1. Classification (NCBI taxonomy): domain Eukaryota; kingdom Metazoa; phylum Chordata; class Mammalia; order Artiodactyla; family Delphinidae; genus Lagenorhynchus; species Lagenorhynchus albirostris. Next base: position 103,754,207 of record NC_083096.1, on the reverse strand, counting down.
GTGGGGTGTCTCCATTGTACCCGAGTGGATGAGTGGACTGAGCTGCAGGAATCCCTCTGTGCATGGAGTCGGAGACAGAAGCCAGACAGATTCCTGGTCAGCAGCCGCAGACCCTGCTGGGAGCTGGAAGCTGACCTTGGCACTGCAAATCCTGGTTTTCTGTCAGAACTGCAGCCTCCTCCCCTGGCTTCCCTTTGGCAACATTAGCTAATGGCCCACACAACTCACCCGTACAGCATGAGCAGTGCGACCAGGGCTGGAAGATTGTCTGAAGAAGTGTAGGCTTTCTTCTGAAACCCGATGAAGATGCCCACCACCAGTGCAGCGCTCACAGTGTAATTCATCTTGAAGAGAGAAGAAGGGAGGGAGGCACTTAACCTCTCTGCACCTCTGCTTCCTGTTCTGCAAAATGAGGGCTGGGCCAGCCTCCTCCAGCACTTATGTTTTGGGATTCTGATTCTATTCATCTAAACATTTCTTGGCTAGCGAACGTATGTTAAGTTGTCCTTAGTCCTCCTACCCCATGCCACCCCCACCTCCCTACACAGGAGGGGGGGTACAGTCTGTATCTTTTGAAAGAATGAATTATAAAATTCCACCTGATCTCTCCTTCTCTCCTTCCAATCAATCTCAAAGTCCTGTTGATTCTACCTTCTAAGCATGTCTCCAGAATTCAGAAAAGCTTAAAGTATAATCCTTGGCCTCACATCACTTCCTCCCTTCCCTTCGTACAGAATTAAGTCCTAAAAGCCAGCAGGCTTGACAGGGAAATGTGGGCAGCCACGGTGCGGGGAGGGGAGAAGTCAGAGTGGTCCCAAGCAGAATGAGAGCCTAAGAAGGGTGAGAAGGGCATCCACGGAGGTGGACTGGTGTGCGGTGTTGGAGCCCCAGTGGGGTCAGGAGGGTGTCTTTACAGGGGGCTGATCTGTTGCGGGATATCAGAGCCAGAGCAGCACGAGGAGGACCTGCGCATGGCGGGTGGCTGGAGCAGGGAGAGGAGCGTGTCCACACAGGGGAGGGGGTGAGGGCAGAGATGGGGCTTATTACACACAGGTGTACTGCTCAGGTAGGCACATGAGTCAGGGGCAACAGAAACCAGGTTCTCACTTGTGCAGAAGGGAGTTAAAAATATGGAAAGACAGAAAACCAGAGGGAGCCTGTGGTGCTGGATTGGAACTAGTGGTTTCGGTGAGTGTTTTGTTCAGTGTATAGATAGACAGAGAAGTATGGATGCAAATGTGTGTATGTCTGTGCATATACCTGCATATCTCACCTAGCTCTCTCCACCGAGAAGGCCTGGGACCAGTGAATATATCTAACACTGAGATCTTGGTTTTTGAGGGTCATTTTCCCCTGGAAGGAACCAGAGCTCCTTGGGGGAGACAGTTGATTCCAGGGTAGGGCTGTGGGGAGGAACATCTTGCTGGGCAGAGACCTTGGAGGTACTCAACGAACGTGGGGACACAAGTCAAGAGGGCACAGAAGCCAGCTTGAAGGGGCTCCAACTGGCCAGACTGGGGATAATCTGAGCACCAAAATCAGTTAAGAATGGTATCAGATTGTAGTCTGTTGATTAACACAGGAACCACAACTCCATACAAGCATAAATAAATACATGAATAAATGGAAAGCTTGATAACAAACAAACAGGATATTTACATAACTTCAAAGTACATCTCTCTAAATTCTTATTAATTATAAGGAAAAAAGTAACTTTACAGTGAAGAAGCTCAGCAGACACCATCTTCATCAAGTAACTGAAGTGACCATCATCAGTAATAGGACAAATTGAAATCAGAAGCTACCTGACAGGATGCAGTGAGCAGGACAGAGCATCCCTTCATGAAACTGCAGCCATGACCCGAATCCAACCATGAGGAAGCATCAGGCAAACCAAAATTAATGGACTTTCTGCAAAACAACTGGCCTATGATCTTCAAAAGCGTCAAGACATGAGTGTCAAGGAAAGACTGAGAACAGTCCCAGGCTGAAGGAGACTAAGGAGTCAGGACAACTGAATGCAATGCATGATTCTGAGCTAGCTCTTTTTCTATAAAAGGCATTATTAGGGAAATTGACGAAACTTGGGTGGGGTCTGAGGATTAGATGGAAGTGATACATCAGTGCTAGTTTCCTGATGTTGACAGTTGCGTTGTGATTATATAGGGTGAGTCCTCGTTTGTAAGAGGTACACATTGGAGGTGGCTGGGGTGTGTATGTGTATGTGTGTATGAAGGGACATCTTGTTTGGAAGTTACCCTCAAATGGGTGAGGAAAATAGTTTTGAACGGTGTTTACAACGTTTCTGTAAGTTTATGGTTGTTTCCCAATTTAAAAGAAAAGAAAAACAGATGATATATAAAAAATAAGAACTTACAACATCGTCTATGCACTGTGTGAATGATATAAACAATGAGTATTTGTTCATTTATTCAACAATGACCCCCAGGCCAAGGTTATCTTTTCGCCACTGGCTAAGGAGGGTGCTTAGCTCCGATACCATAGCTCCTTGAGTTCAGATTCCAGGCCAGCCTTAAAATTCTAGAGCATCAGGAAGCCTGCTGGCATCACAGTCACTGTCTCCAAACCCTTCATTAGGCTGCTAAGTGTCTACTTTGCTAGTATCATCCCCCATTCAGACACCCATTCTGTCCTTCTGTCCACCAATTTCTCCTTAGGCTCAGAGATCTGTCTGTAGTCAGGCACACACATGGGTCAGCCCCAAGTGTTAATTCTATTCCTTGTCTTAAAAAAAAAAAAAAGTTGAATGCAAAGCCCCAGCACTTTAATAGCTTTTCAGTGCAGGTGAGCCTAGCTCCTCTCATGTTTTAAGCACAGGGCCAACTTGGGTGGCTGCAAGGGATGTTCTCATCCAAAGTGAGGTTTATTGGCTCTGACCTCCTCCCCATGTGTTCGTAAGTGTTTCCTCACGTAGACAGAAGAGAGGAGGGAAGATTAGTTGGTACTGATGATTTCTGGCTTTATATTGTTAAGTGATGGCTGCTTAGTAAGTTGAGTAAGATATTTGCCATCATTATTAAACGTCATAGTGGAAAAGGTTGTTTGTGTTGGTCTCCATCGTGATGTACATTATCATCACCACGAAGTGGAGACTCGCATTAGTCTCAGAACGCTGAGATAAAACAAAACATCTTGTTCCCCAAGACGCCTGGAATAGACTGGAGTTAGCGTCATAACAACTCCCACATTATAACCAGGCCTTCACTGTCAAGTCATTTTGACCCTGTGGCCTGTCGCAAGGTAACCCATCCTGACCCCTCTCTTCCCCCACCAATCCTGATCGTGAGAGAGGTGGTAGTCTGCTGTTGATTTGATAAATCATTTTTTCTTCATGTTCCCCCAAGTGGTAGCTAATCTAATATAGTGAAGTTCTGGTTGGGCAGGCAAAATAAGGCCACTGGATAGGGTTCCCAGATTTAGCAAATAAAATTACAGGATGCCCAATTAAATTTGAATTTCAGACAAACAACCAATAAATTTTTTAGTGTAAGAATGCCATATTTGGGGGGGGATTAGGATATACTTATACTAAAAATTGTTCATTGTTTTATCTGAAATTTAAATTGAACTGGGTTCTCCTTATTTATCTGGCAGCTCTACCACAGAGCAGTTTCCAGTTTACCCCTTTGAGGGTGGGGTGGGACCTAACGAGAGGATGCAGTGTGAAGGGCCTCTTGGTATCATCTCTTCAGCTCCCGGTTGTTCTCAGGAAGGCCAGCCTCAGGGCTGCAGGGCAGGGATTATCTGGTGCATCAGAAGGCCCCTTGTGCAGGGCCTACAGAGTTCCCACTCAGCGGTTGCTAAGCTGCGCCCAGCATCTTTCCCCAGCTTGGGCCCTGGGCACATCACCTTCCAGCATCCCTGGCCGTACGAGAGCCCCACCCTGCCACGTCCCTTCAGTCAGAGCACACACAAACGCCCACCCACCTTGGGCCCACGGGGGTGAGGGAGGTGCTAGGTCCTGATACTTACGATGTCCCAGAGGAAGTTGGTCAGCCAGTAGATGGTGGGGCTCACTCCACTGACAAACTGGAGGTGCTTAGCTTTGTTCACCCTCTCCTGGATCAAGTAAAGGACAAAGCTGGCAGGGACGAAGGACATGGCAAAAATCACACAGATGGCCACCACAGCATCCACAGAAGTGGTCAGCCTGCAGAAGGACGGGAGACAGAGGGAGAGAGGGGAGGAGGAGCGGAAACAGGAGAAGAACAAAGTCAGGCTCTCGGAAGCCCTCACCAATGCCAGGGAACCGCCTCCAGAATCCCCTTCCCCAGCCTGAAGCTTGTCGTCTCACTCAGCTGTGTAAATCAAACTGGGTCAAAGGCAAATGGATATTTGTGCATTTCCTGTTCTACGTTAATGTTGAATATTAAGGTCAATATCAAATATTGTCCCCTGTTAATATCAAAGTCTAGTACATTTTCTTTTTATTACATTTTCTAATTATTTGTTGAATGTGTATAGAAACGGATTTTTACATTAATCTCATGCACTGCAATGCTCTTATTAGTTCTAATAATTTGTCTATAGATGCTCTTGAATTTTTATGTAGATAGTTATAGGGTCTGTGAAAAGAAATAAATTTTTAAAAGAAAAATTTATCTTTATTTAAATTATCTTGTTAAATCATGCTTTCAAGAAACATCATAACATAGGGAAATGTTACGTTATAACATAAATTTAAGTAAAAAGGGAACAGGCTGATTATACAGGATGTTGGATCTTATTCACTCTTTCCCGGATCAGATAGAAAGCATCTGGCTAAGGGGGAAAGTGTGGGCTGAAATCCAACCCGACCTTCACATACAAGCCAGGCACTCTGGTGTAAGCCAGCGCCCGCCTTGAGAAAGGAGCACCTTTTACTAATTCCCACAGAGGCACCATATGTGCTAGTCGCTGCTCTGTTAAAATTACAATAGCTTGATCCACACACACACTAAGATTATAACAAATTACTGGAAGGAAACACCCAAAAATGTTTAGAGGAAACACCCTAAACTGTGTTGGGTTATAAACACTAAGTTCTTAAAACTCTATTCTATAAACTTTATTTAATGAACATATACTATGTTATATACTATTTTTATAATCACAAGAGACTCCTCTCTCATATTTCATATTCAAGAGGCTTGGCAGGAGGTATGGAAACTTGGCCTAAGTGAGAATGGACACAGACTACTTTTCCTCAGTCGAGGGCCTCAGGGGGTGTCCTGAGGAAGGTCCCAAGGGCCCAGGACCCACCCAAGTTCAGCCATGGCCCTGGGCACGTTCAGGGCACTTGGAGTATATTGGGTCCCCTAACTGCCTTCCAGAAGGAGTTTGCTCTAACAAAGGCATTCTCACCAAATGTAGGCCTCGAATAAGGCAAACACGCTACAAATTGCAAAAGAGTGAGGTTTTTAGTGTTAGAAGCTGAGCCTAGGCTTTAGGAAGGTAAGGATCTGTCGACATGTCCGAAACCTGACTGTCTGGGGGAAATTACTGGAATCTAAGATAATTACTACTGGGGCGATGAAAGATTTACTGAACCTCCCAGTTCCTGGCAATCATTTTGCATACTGGAAAGGAGAGTATTTGTGTAAGCTCCAGGAGCAATGTGTTATCAAGAGCCAAAAGGGAACGGAACCAAACATATGCTTACTTTCCAAATAAATATGAGGAGGAAGAACGGCCACGCAGTTTGGCACACGAAGTCTTATGTTCGTGTGTGTGTGTGTGTGTGTGTGTGTGTGTGTGTGTGTGTGTGTGTGTGTGTGTGTGTGTGTGTGTGTGTGTGTGTGTGTGTGTGTGTGTGTGTGTGTGTGTGTGAGTGTGTGATTAAGCAAACTTGCCATCCAGGCCAGCAGCTTCTGCTAGTGAAAATCCTCTCGGGGTGTGTAGAGTGGAGAAGGTGACTAGAAAGCTGTGAGGCCGGGGCCTCAGTAGCTTACACTGTAATTTCGGAGAGCTGCTCCTTGGTCAGGTTCAGAGGCTGGCTTACAACAGTGATGCCATACTCCTCGGGGTTCCTGTCCTCGTGCAGGCTGGCCCGTAAGATGGCGTTGTGGGCCACGTTGAGGAAGCTGACCAGGGCATGCCAGCCTTTGTTGTTAAACCACACCTAGAGGGCGGAGATGTGGCTTTGTTAGGCTCTGCTACTACATAGGAGACTCTGCACTAACAGCAGCTGTTTAAAGAAAAAATGAGCTGCAGGAAAAAAGAATGTGAGAGGGAGGAAGGTTTTGGCCGCTGGGAGACATTCCATGCCAGATTTAAACAGGAGGAGGGATGGAATTTAATTAAGTTGGGAAAATAAAAATAAAACAACCAGCTCACATGAGTTTTTAGCTCTAGGGCAGACTGTGCAGGGCCAATACCTTAATGTTGTCTTCAGTTTCTAGATGTTTAAGGAAAGCAGACATTTCTTTAGAGGCTTCTCTGGTGAGAGGGCCCTGGAAAACCATAATAAACAACCAAGAGGTTTTTTTCCCCCCTTCCCTTAGCATTCATGATCATTTCTATTTCATAACTGGCAAGTTGAAAGTCCTACGAAATCTCCAGTCTGTTTACATACCCCGCTCACATTCATTAACTGGCCAAGGTCACTTAAAAATCCAACAAGGGCTTCTCCAGTGATGGGGGGAGCCGGGAGCTTTCCTCCAATGGAAATTCCTCCGTACCTGACAAGGGAGCAAGAAGTCCTCAGACCTGTGCCATGAACCATGTGTGTGTCTCGTGGTTGCCGAAGCTCTCAGTTTCAGTAGGAAAGTGTGTATTTTTGCAGGAATTGTCTGGCCCATCGGGAAACATAGCTCCCCTTTACAAACCAGCTTTAACATCTTCCTCACTGCCTCCAGGACTGACCCCTTCGGAGCCTGGTGTCTGCGCACCTCTCCAACCTCACCCCTCCTCAAGCCTTCCCTCCAGTGGCCCATTCCGGCCATGCAATCATTTCCAGCGCTCACAGTGGTCCAGGCTGCCTCTGTGTCTCTCTGCCTTCGCAGGGCTCCCAGTTTCCCCGGGTGCCTTTCCAGCTCATCTGTCCTATGTGATCTTCTCTTTGAGGTCTTCCCTGACTTTCTCGCACCCCTACCAGTGGTCCTTTTTCTGTGCTGCTTCTGTACTTTGCAGGTACTTCCGGTGTGCTGGACTCATCGAAACTGGTCCAGTCCTGCCGTGCCTCTCTTGGTGCCTCTCACCCACCCCTGCCTTGACTCCTGCTCTAGTCCTTAACTGGATCCTAGCCTTGGGTCCCTCCCACTCTAAACTATCTTCCACACTGCTCTGGAAGTCTTCAGTAACGGTGCTCAAACACTGGCCTGGGCGTGTCACTCTCTGGCTTAAAACCCTTCAATGGCAGCATAAAAGCCAAACTCCTCAACAAACAAGATTAATTTGTTGGATAGGCAAGGCAGAGGAGAAGAACTTCATTTCTCAGGGACTCAACTCGTCCCCCCGCCTTTCTGCTTCAGCTGAGGTCCCTCACTTCCCTCTTGGGAACACTTCTAAAAGCTGAATTTCACTTTTATGGTCTAGAATTTGCCCAGGAAGTCAAGTCCACATCAGCTCTGCATTCATTCTAGAGGCCCTGTTCCTGAGGGAGCCCGCGAGGCGGGCTCACTCCTAGATGATCCCTAGAGGATTCGCAACCTTGGGAACCATGTGAACCTTCAGGATGCCTCAGGAATGGGGTGAGTCTGGGGCTGGGCCAGACGTCCTGAGGCTTAAAAGGAATGGGCCAAGGAGTGCCAGGGCTTAGGTTACACGTGCTCTTGTTCTAAACTGTCATTTGCTCGGAGGTTTTAGAACCTTCCTGGAGTGAGAGTGCTCTGGAATTCCTCTTCAGGAACATCACCTCTCATTTATGTCCTCCAAGGAGATCTACTGCTGAGCATCTTCTGGGCCCAGGGTGTGTGTAGCCACGTATCCTCCAAGACATGTCTTATGAATTCCTGAGCACATACAGAACAGCTCATCCACATGACTTTGAGGTGTGGCTTTTTTATGTGCAATCAATTTAAATAGATCACTCTGAGACTTTTATTTCTTATAAAAATAATTTCTTACCTCTGTTCATTGACCCAGTATTTGCTCTTCAAACTGAAAGCCAAAACAAATCATACAATGAATACAACAAGTACACAGTAGTGTTAACTTTCTTCCCCAAACACTCACTGGGGTCTCCCAGTCTTCAGGGGCATTTTTTTGCATTTCCTGATGTCCAAGCAATGTGGAAACCTCCCGGGCCAGGGGCCAAGCCTGAATAAATATGTGGAGAAAGGACTGATCTTTTCTAATCCTGCCTCTCCAAGTCATATCCTGCCTGCAGGGCTTTCTGGGTGGTCTTGTTGTAAGGTCACTTGTCAGACGATCTGGACCCAGAAAATACGGCAACGACCATGCCAGCATGGAGTGAAGGCTGCAGCCCTCCCCTCTTCCACCCTGTAAGAACGAGACTTTCATAATCACCTGCACACTTGGAGGAAGTTCTGAATTACTCCTAGCCCAAAGTTAAGAGACTGACTTCCAGTCAATCAGGGGCAAAATTACAAGATAGGAAACACGCAGATACCAACTCTAGTCCTCATAGTTCAGCCCCATGGACTATCATTGTCATTAAGCACAAAATCCAAAATTCCATATTGCAAATTTGCTGCTGAGCACCAAGTGTGGGATGGTCGTTGTTCACCGCATTACTGAATAGAGTCTATGCAGCCTGTTTTTATGTTTGTGCTTGGACGCTGTTCTTCATTTTGCTAACTGCTGGCTCGGCACTGCCTTCTCAACAGCTGCTTTCACCATCTGCAATGTGTTGTAGTTAGCTGAGTCCATTTATCCCTTGTTGAGGGACTGGGAGGGAAAGTGACTGTAACTACTACTAAAATGAGACAGTATGTTTTATTTTAAAGTTCCAGGGAACATGGGGCCCAGATCAGGGTCCCGTATAATCCTCTCTCCATAGCATGCTCTTGTCATACTACTTGCTCTGATGGGACTGCTGAAGCAGTCCCGGGGTGGGGCTTGTGAGAACAGTGGCAGAGCTGCATCTGAAAGGGCAGTGATACAGATGATCATTCACAGTGAGCGTGTGACAGGTGCAGTTAACCTGGGCAACCTGTGGGCTCACGCAGACTATCCCACTGCCTCTCTCCGATCTTGGTCTGTTTCCTTTCTCCTTTTTGCTTCTTACTTTTCCCTCTTGCTTCTCTCTTTGTCTCTACCATTTCCCCTTACTCTCCTTCCTCCCTTCCAACGTCACCTCTGTTTTTTTAACTAATTAAAATATGAGGCACCTCTGTTTTTTAACTAATTAAAATATGAGGCTGTATTTTGGACAAATTCTATACTTTCTTATTTTACTTGTAATAGTGCATGGCTTAAACGTTAACTGCTTGTCCTAAACAAAATAAAAAACAAAGCAAGATTAATCATAAGTTGCATTCGACTTGTATATGCCCCCATTGCTTTTTCTATTGGATGAGGCTCTCAAATCAGGAAAAAGAAAAAATTCCACTGCCCTGATTGTTGTTAAATCATGAGAGGAAATTATCTTCTGTCCCTAGTCAATATTTCCCACAGGGAGCCAGGATGAAAAGTATAGAAAGGTCTCTTCTTACCTGCTTCGTATAAGAGCAGGATACGTTTTTACCAAGAAGTCGGAGATGTTCCTGTCTGTAAGGTCTTGTAGAATTTCAGTGCTGCGCTGTATTCTCTGAGGCAATGAGATATCTGCATTAATTACTTCGGAATTTGAGGTGAAACTTCTTGTTCTTTTCCAAAAATTATTTATAGACTCAGCTACTGGGAAAATACTAAGTAAGGCGCTGGCATCTCCCCAGTTCCCATAGCAATGATGTGGAAGTCACCTTCGAACCCTCTCTTTTCTTTATCACTGATGACACAGGACAGTTCTCACTTCAAAATAAATTCTCCAGTCCATCAGCATCTCTCCAGTTCTACCACTATTACCCTAAACCAAGCCTCCACATACATGTCACCTGGACCTCTACAGACACTTCCAAACTGGTCTCTGGTTCCACCGTGGCCCTGCACAATGCATTCTCCATTCATTAGCCAGACTGAGCTTAACAATATCAATCAGAACATCCCATTTGCCTTGCTTACCACACTCCAGTAAACCCTAGGATCAGATCCAAATTCATTACCAAGGCTGAGCTCACCTGCTGCTACCCACCCCCACTGCCCACCCCCCCACTTCTTCTCCCTGTTTCTCAAATGCACACCTCTCATTCCTGCTGTAGTTTTGCCCTTGGCAGCAGCTCCCTCTGCCTGGAATATTCTCCCTGGACAACCTCTCATGGCTAACTTGTTATCATTCAAATCTCAGCCCAAAGTTTATCCCTCAGAGAAGCATTTTCTATTTCTAGTCACATACTGTAGTATTGTCTTCACATCTTCATCTCTACCTGAAATTTTCTTTCCAATTAATCTGTTTACTCGTTTTCATCTGTTACCCCCCTTTTGGATACAAATTCTGTGAGAGCCAGGACTTTTTCTGACTCGTTAGCTGTTGTGTCCCCAGTACCGAGAATAGTACCTGGCATATAGCTGGTACCATAAATTTTGACATGAATGACAGAATTCAAACAGTGCATTACAATTTACAAATCACTTTCAGAATACATCTAGAAGAACTCCGAGTTAATCAAAAGATTTTAGAGAATTCAAAAGTGCATGAGCCCTGGTGTGATTCTGTCCTGCGCAACTGTTCCCTGGAACAGTAGTCTTTTATCTCCGTCCACCTTCTCTCCCACCTAAGTGCATGCCACCAACCCATGGAAGATTCGATGGACATGGACATGAGCCCTCTGAGGCCCCAGAACTATCTTTTTCGTAGTGAACTAAAGGCCAACAAAGATGATCACTTTAAGGTGGATAATGATGGAAATGAGCACCAGTTATCTTCAAGAACGGTCAGTTTAGGGGCTGGCACAAAGGATGAATTGCACAGCATCAAAGCAGAGGTGATGAATTATGAAGGCAGTCCAATCAAAGCAACACTGGCAACTTTGAAAATGTCTGTGCAGCCAACAGTTTCCCTTGGGGGCTTTGAAATAACACCACCTGTGGTCTTACAGTTGAAGTGTGGCTCAGGGCCTGTGCATATTAGTGGACAGCACTTAGTAGCTGTGGAGGAAGATGCAGAGTCAGAAGATGAAGAGGAGGAGGACGTGGCACTCCTAAGTAAGTCTGGAAAGTGTCTGCCCCTGGAAGTGGTAGCAAGTTTCCACAGAAAAAAGTAAAACTTGTTGCTGATGAAGATGAAGATGATCATGAAGATGACGATGATGATGATGAAGATGATGATGACTTTGATGATGAGGAAGCTGAAGAAAAAGCTCCAGTAAAGTAATCTGTACAAGATATTCCAGCCAAAAATGCACAAAAATCAAACCAGAATGGAAAAGACTCAAGACCATCAACACCAAGATCAAAAAGTCAAGAATCCTTCAAAAAACAGGAAAAAACTTCTAAAACACCGAAAGGACCTAGCTCTGTAGAAGATATTGAAGCAAAAATGTAAGCAAGTATAGAAAAAGAGCATTGAACAATCCTGGGCACTACTGGTAAATTAAGCCCAAAGATGGGGAGAGGGGAAAAGGAGAGACAAATATAGTCCAAACTGAGTATCATCAACAATCCAGACTGAAGTCTTCTATTTTCATCTCAATCCCCTTATTGATTTGCCCCCTTCCAGGCTGGAAGCAATCTCTTGATCTCCTAAAACACTTTCTTTTGACTGCTGTGATTCAGTGGACCTTATACTTTGCTTTCTATTACTTGTGGATTTGCCTCACCTCTTTGACCATGTTTTAATCACCTTTGTATCTCCTTAGCTGCTCAATAAGTATTTGAATCAAAAAAAAAAAAAAAGTGCATGAGTTTGGCCACCAGGTGGCAATATCACTTTAAATTTGGGAATACATAGCGTTTAGTTTCTGGTGAACCATGAACCTGCGGTATCAAGGGTGCCACCCAGAGGCAGCCGAGGAAATTTCTGGCAGTGTTACACCACCATCATCACACTACTCTTTTCATTTTTCGTGGTTTCTGTCTTTCCCGCCCCTTTCTCATTTTACTCCCTTCTTCAGTTCACTTTCTTCACCTTGTTCCTCTCTAACACTAGGAGGAGAACTAGCATCTCCTGAATGCTCACTGTGTGCCAGGCACAGCGTTAAATGCTCTACATTATCTGCCTTAATCCTTATATCCTGTGAAAGAAGAACTGTTGCCTTCGTTTATAGACAGAGAAACTGAGGTTCAGAAAGATTAGCTAACTTGCACCAGGCTAGAGCTTGTAGGTGGTTGACCTAGGATTAGAATCTGCATGTCTGACTCCACAGCCTTGCTCTTTTCACTGCGTCACCTGCTTCTCAAGCTGAAAATGGCAACCACGTGAACTGCCAGGCTCCCCTGGTGGAATCTAGGCTGGAACAATGGGTGGTGCCTGGGAATTTATGACAAAATAGTTTCTAAAAGTTCTGTCAAATGAGATCCTCCTACAACTTTATCTCTGTGTATCCCAGAAGTCAGGGATGGAGCCCCTCCCCCTCAGGACCCAGCACCATTCAAAGAATATGTTAGGACAGGAGGGGACCCTAGAGAAGACCACAGCCACCACCCCATTTTCCAGATGAGGACAATGTACCATCTCTGAAGCAAACTCATACTCTCTGGTCTTATTCCAGGCAAATGGGGGAGTGTGTGTGAGTGAGTGTGGCGGGTGGGTGTGAACATAAGTGTGTGTGTATGTGTGAAGGAGAGAGACACTCACACACACACAGAGCAGCTTCTGTGCAGATGCCTGACGCAGATGCTCCTAAGAGAAGCATGAATGATAGTGAGGAGAGGCAGGAGTGACAGAAAATCACAGGAACTGATTTGCTTTTTACCAGACTTTGGCTAGAAGTCTTTTACATTTTTTCCTCAGGGACCAAGGACTAACCACTGAAAATACATTTCTAAGTGAGGCAGTGAGCCTTAAAGTCAGGATTCACTGAGGAATGAGTCCCCTCACAGCTATGCTTGGCCTTCCCTCCCTGTTCCAGCCAAGGGCTCACTACACAGGGTCACAGCCTCGGTGCCCTGCCACTGGATGTATTTGAGTAGAAGCAGCCACAGGGGCCCTCCGCAAACCCAACAGAAGCAGAGCTTCCTCTGGGGTACCGAGAATTGGGACAAGCCCCTAAGTCCCTCTTTTGGGATCCCTGTGATGCTGTAGTGGCTGAGTTATGATTCAAAGAGAAAATATATTGCTTGAGAAACAGAAAGGTACATGCTTTTAGCATAAAAAAGGGAAAGGTAGGATGTTCATAAACACGGAATCATTTATATACAAGCCAGCAACTGTGACTGACGCTGTGGCAAAGTTTAGTTGTCCCCCATTACCGCTCTGCCCCCTGCCGTTTGCCATAGGAACAGACTTTTTTGTTGGGTACAAGGACACCCAGAATAAAGACGACAGTTCCCAGTCTCCTGTGATGTTCCGTTCTGGCCAATGATGTACACATGAAAGTGCCTCTGTGGTAGCTTCTGGAAATCCTCCTTAAAGATAGTGTATTCACACACTTTGCCCTCCCTTTTTCTTCATCCCTTCTTCCATCTGCTGCCTGGAAAGTAGATTCTGCCATCTTGGCCAAGGAGGCTGACTTGTTTACCAGAAAGGAGGGAGCGACAGAACAGAATGCCATGGACCACCCACATAAACTTTTACATGAGAAAGAAATGAGCTGTGTCATATTTTATCCACAGTTAGTTTGAGGTTGTCATCACTTGAGTTGAAACTATTTCTAAATAATAGTTTCTTTATCTCATTGCATTCTCATAATAATGCTGAGAAATAAGTGCAGTTATCCCCAATTTATAGGTGAAGAAATTAAGGCTCAGAGAGGCCAAGTAACCCACCCATGGCTCTCTGATGCCAATGCTGGTGCTCGCCCCACCTGCCACACTGCCTCATGGGGAGTCGTTCATTCACTGGCAAATCATGAGAGAGGACCACATAGGACCCAGCTCTGTGCAAGTCAGCTGGGAGTCCTGTTATCAACCTGAGACAAGGTGAGACTTCTCTGGCCCCATTCACTGTCTCTGAAACCCCTGGAGCGGCTCACTGTGATACATTCTGGCATTCGGAACTCCTGAGAGAGGAGGCTGCTCAGAGCCAAGATTGTTGTTATCCCTGCAAAACACAGGTTGCTAGCTGTGTGTGTGTGTGTGTGTGTGTGTGTGTGTGTGTGTGTGTGTGTGTGTGTGTGTGTGTGTGTGTGTGTGTGCATGTTAATTACACAGCACATGGAGAGTTTCTTAATTAAAATTGTTTGTAAGTGTGCATTTGAAGGGACACTACAACACTGCTGATAACAGAAAAACTGGAAGCCCACATGTCCAACAATGAGAGAGTAGTTAAGTAAATTAAAGTAAATCCAAACAGTAGGATAGTGTGCAGGCATTAAAAACGATAATGTAAATGTATATTTATTGACATGGCCATATGTTGTTAAGTGAAAATAGCAGGTTTCAGGACAGCATTTTGAATATAATCCTGTCTGAATGGATAAAAACTAAATGTTATTGGTGGTTATCCCAAGTGAAGGGGTAATTTTTTTTTTGTTCTGACTTGTCTGTGTTTTCTAATTTTTCTATAGCGATCATGCCTGATGTGTAATTTTCTCAATACTTAAAGATATTTTCTTACTAGATTGAATGGGGAGTGTTTGGTGGAAATGAAGCTTTTGGTCAGTGGCTTCCTCCAGGAGGTAAGGACCTGGAGCCTCATTTAGTCCTTCACTCAGGCGTCAGTTTGAAAACGTTAGTTGGCTAGAAACTCAGGAGGCGCAATGGCTGTGGTCACAGACAGGCTCAGGGCCCTAGCAGCCCCTGGAGGGGGAGGTACCTGAGGGGGTGGGAGCCCCCCTGCGCCCTCAGGGCACTCGGGGAGCATGGTGAGCTTCTCTCTGGTGCTGCACCTGCAGGAAGGCGAGGGGTGGTCTGCTGTCCATATCTGCTTCTGGAGCAGGTGGGTGACATCCGGGGACACAGAGGGAGTCTTCCAGGGGGTTGAATTGCCACAGGGGAACTCCCTCATGGAAGACAAGAACATATTCCACAATCAGCTTCAAGGTTGATAAAAATTCCTCAAAATGAGAAATAGTGCCCAACCCTCTCCTTCTGAGCCTTTCCTCCTCCTCGGACCCATGCATTTTCTTCTACTCTTGGAGGTTGGTTTCTGCTCAAGAAAAAATCAAGACTAGAATTTTATTGATTCACTAGATGTAGGTGGGGCTGGGAAAAATTATCTAGCTTGTGGATGGCTTAATCTCCCTTTTATCTGCTGGCAGCTCTCGCCGTTTAGAGAACAAATACAAGAGGTTTTGAAATTAATCTATTTTGGTCCTTATCAATAACTCTGAAAAAGACTGGATGAGAGAAGCAGTTAAAATTACATTGAACGTTTTGAATTCTTGGTGGATTTCAACTGCCCTCTAGAACTCTCTTCTCCACACTTAAAGCAATAATTGAAAGTTGGCCATATATGTAACTAATGCCATTCTAGGTCCAATCACACAAGGGCACATCCCCCATGTGCCCCCCTTCTCCGTTCAGATTCCTTTCAAATAAGTTGTGAGTAGCATATGTCAACTCAGCATGGTACTTTTATATGGAGAACTATAGAAATACAGAGCTGTCCCGTGGTGCAGGGGCTTCCTGAGGGGCAGTGAACACCCTCGCACAGAGGTGTTGGTGGAGAGGCCGGGTGAGTGCTGCTCAGGGGTATGGTGGTGTTCGTGTAATACACAGCAGGACTGAGATGGGGCCTCTCCCAACCCTGCCATCCCAGGCCCCCACCATCAGGGTCTCCCAGGGCAGCTGCTGGTGTTAGGGCAGGGGTGCGCAGGGACTTACGGAAGCCACTCTTCCTTCAGGCAGCGGTTGCCAAAGCCTGGCTTATTCACGAGGACATCTGCAAGTACCATGAGCCACTCACTGTCCGGCTGGTCCATGCTAGACAGAGTGAGAGGGGCTTACTCGATGGGCATGTGACTGGGGCAGAGGGACAAAGCAGCCAACATGAGACGCAGCAAATGTCTGTTGAACGGCTACTACACGTCTGGCATGTAAACAAGGCAAAGGATTCTGCCTTGAGGTGGCTATAGTCTCCTGAGAAGGGGGGTAGGCTATTGGAACACACCAGTGGTCTGATTCCGTATCAGGTCTGCACTTCAAACAATGGAGCTTCAACCCACTCACCCAACCTTTGCGTTCTCTTTCCTTCCTCCTGGCAGTCTTGCGTGTCCACCTGGGGGTCACCTTTCCCAAGTGGCAGACTCATTAATTTCCTTTCTGAGGGCAGCCTGAGGACCACTATCATGCTGGTGACTGTCCCAGGGAGTGGGAAGGTCAGGGCCGCACCAAGCAGCAGGTGACCCAGGAGCCCCACAACCCAAGGAGGTGGATGATGACATCTGAGGATGAGTCTACGCACCTGAAGAAGGTATACTGCTGCCCATATATCCAGGGGTGAAGGGTCAAAGCAGGATATTCGCCAAAAGGAGGGATGATGATGGAAAGCATCAGAGCCAGAAACACAAAAGTGGCCGGGAGCACAATCTGTGGGAAAATAAACATGGTAACTTGGGCTGTGGTATGTGGTATGTTACACATACACACACACACACACACACACACACACACACACACACACACACACACACACTCTCTCTCTCTCTCTCTCTCTCTCTCTCTTTTAAACATTTATCCAGCAGCCTCATAACTGGGCCCTGATGGAGAAGGTCAGTCTTCTGGGGAACATGATGGGAGGATGTGCAAAGGCAGGTTGTGAAGGAGAACACAGAATGTTCTGGTAACCTTTGAAGGGTGGTTGAAGCAGGTCAACACTGAACTCTGAAGTAGGCCAATGCTCAGCCAGAGGTGAACCAGAGTTTCTGTTTCTGAACAAAAAGTATAAAAAGAAAAAGCGGACAATGACCTTGATATGCAAGGTCACTGCAAAAAAATGAATGAAAACATGACTTCACCCTCCCCTATAAAAATAAAAGCAATATTAACATATCCACTCTTATTCTATTTTCTCTGCTAAGTGAGGTAGAGTACTTACAAAGAAGCTTTGTGTTACCAAAAAGAAACAAAGGTTGGCAGGGAGGAAACAAAGCTGACAGAACTCAAAGAGGGTGCCCATCGCAGTGTCTGACCCCATGTGCACCAGAAAGCCTGAGAGAGGATGGGGAGGCTGGGAGAGGTCTGGTAGGCGTGGCCACCGGCAAACAGGCACAGCCAAAGACTGCAGTAATACCTGGGCCAGGAAGTCCTTGTAGCTGCGGACAGTGTGGTGGAACCGCTTGACCAGCAGCGCCTGCACGTGCTGGAGGGCCAGCTGCACTCCCGTGTTAAGTTGGCTGTGCCCATCCTGCTCCGGGGGAGCAGTGGGCTCCGTGGGGTGGCCGTCGGAGCCCTGTGGAGTCTGTCTGGCCTTCCTGCTAGAACCCAAACAGGGGTGTTGAAGACTGACGTTTTCTCTTTTCTGCTGAGTGCCGCCTGGTTTGGGAGATGGAATTAATAGTTTAGAAAAACATTCACAAGATCATTGTTTTCTTACTGTGTAAATTTTCCCTTCATTTAAGTCAGCAACAAAATATCAGGCCAGGAAGGTTAATAAACTTTTTAAAATTCTATTTTCTGATATAAATCATCTATAGACAGAATTGCCTGAAATTGTTTTAAAATTCTCTACAGTAGTTAAAGGGAACGAGACAGAGAGGTCTGACACATATAAGTAAAAAAAAAAAAACCAAAAAACAAAGGTGCAGAACAATATGTGTAATAAGACCATATTTGTGTTAGACAGCATATTTATCATATGCAAAGAAACATATTTCATGTATACACATACACCCACAATGTGTACACATGTGCAAAGCTCTGAAAGAATACCTGTCAATTGTTAAAAAAGGTTACGGCTTCAGGGGCAGAGCTGGATAAGGGCATGGGATGAAGTGGGAAGGGTTAGTGTTTTTTGTATTATTTGAATTTAACAACAAAATATATTCATGTATAACCTGTGTACATAAAAAAAGTAAAAGTCACAGTTGATTTGGTTCTTTCTAAATTTTTAGAGGTCACCGAGAAGTAGTGGAAAGAGCAATGAACTAGGAGTTAGGAGACCTGGGTTTGAATCCTGACTCTTACTAGATGTTCAAATTTGGCTAAGTGACTCAACCTGTCTGAATCTGAGTTTTCTCAACTGTAAAATGAAAACAAGAAAAAGGTTTTTATGAAGACTAAATGAGCTAACACACATAAATGTGTTTTATAAACCATTTTAAGTCATCTGTTATGTTGAAGCTATAGCTTATCATCACTGAGTAATATTTATTTGCAGAATATGTTGTTGGACATAAAGGGCCTAGAGGATGGCTAGTTGCCCCTAGCTGCTTTCTCATAAAGTCTCCCAGGACAAGGGCAGCTGCAAAGGGAGCTGGGTCAGCTGAGTCATCCTTTCAGCTAATGTTCACGGGCACCTGCAGTGTACCACGCCTGCTACTCAGAGGGTGGAGAACTTCTGCAGGCTCACTGACTACCTGGCACCAGAGTCCCATCTCCACGTCCTTCCTCTTGATCTGGGCTCAGATCTGATGTCTGTTGTGGATGGCCCTCCCTCTGGTAGGATTGCTGCTGCCTGTCCTCGTGTCTATCCTCTGAGCTTTGCTCTCTCCCTGATGCCCCAACCAGACTGGAGTCCACGGTCCAGACCAGAGTTGAGGGCTTCAGGTCTGTTTGTCTCTGGCTTTCTGCTGCCCTCCAGAGGCCACTGGCAGTGAGCCACCCTTCAGAAATGGCTTGGACCCTCTTGGTATCAAGTAATGTATGACTCCAGAGACAGCCACAGGCTCCTTCAGACTCTGAAGACAAGATCAGAAAAATGCCATCCTCTAAAACGGAGCCTATTCGAAACAAATACAATTAGCCACCTGAAAAATGGAAGACAGTGGGAGTGTATAACTGAGGGTCCTAGATTTGAGAG
Source organism: Lagenorhynchus albirostris (assembly GCF_949774975.1). Taxonomy (NCBI): domain Eukaryota; kingdom Metazoa; phylum Chordata; class Mammalia; order Artiodactyla; family Delphinidae; genus Lagenorhynchus; species Lagenorhynchus albirostris. Next base: position 103,735,147 of record NC_083096.1, on the reverse strand, counting down.
CTGAGACCAGGGAATAATAAGACTCGAAAGCCTGTGTGACTTTAAGGCAAGTCATCCAACTTACATGAGCTCAGTTTCCCCAGATGGGGTCAATCCCTGCCCTACCAGCCTCACGAGGTTATAGTGACAATCAAATAAAACAATGGATACTTAGCCCTTTGTAAAGTATAAATTAGGGCTGAGTTTGACGTAAGAGATATTTGTAAGTGTTGAGATTAGGGTGCTGCTGAATCGTAACCAGAAATTGCATACTGTGTTAAGACTTGGTATGTTTTAGCTCATTTAATTCTCTTAATAACCTTAAAAGGTGGATACTATTATCATTCCCATTTTGCATATGAGGAAACTGAGGTACAAAGAAACTAAGTATTAATAAGTACTAGGGATGTAATGTACAACATGATAAAATTAACACTGCAGCATGTTATACACAGAAGTTGTTAAGGGATTGAATCTTAAGAGTTCTCATAAACAAAAAAAGAGGCTAAGTATTTACCCAAAGCCACTCAATTAGCAAATTACAGAGTTCAGGTTTGATGTTTGGTCTGCTTCACTCTAGAGGCTATACTCTTAACCCCTACCCTTGACTGTCTCTTTCGAACATTCTATTCTGTGTCCAGAATGACCAGCCTTCTGATGTGTAACTTATTCTTCTAAAAGGACCTAATTACTGATTTATTTATTTATTGGCTGTGTTGGGTCTTCGCTGCTGTGCGCAGGCTTTCTCTAGTTGCGGCAATCGGGGCTACTCTTCATTGCGGTGCGCGGGCTTCCCTTTGCAGTGGCTTCTCTTGTTGCGAAGCACGGGCTCTAGGTGTGCGGGCTTCAGTAGTTGTGGCACACAGACTCAGTAGTTGTGGTGCACAGGCTTAGTTGCTCCACAGCATGTGGGATCTTCCTGGACCAGGGATTGAACCCGTGTTCCCTTCACTGGCAGGCAGATTCTTAACCACTGCGCCACCAGGGAAGTCCCAGGACCTAATTATTAAGAAGGAGCATTCTGTGCAGATTAAAGGCCCTGATTCTTGAATCCATCATAGCTTCTAATATAAATTAGCATGTTTTCATTCTGGTTTTGGTTAATGTAAGTTTTTGCCCTTCGGTGAGCTGAGGGAATTTAATTCCTGTGTCTACAAAGCTGGAAAGAAGACCTGGGCCCTGTGGTGAGCTGCTCCCACCCCCTCCAGAGCACTGCACCTTTCTCCCCACTCTGCCTGGATGGCCACCTCTTCTGGCTGCCACACAGCCTAACTGGGTCATGGCACATGTGTGGGCTGATATATTTGACTACTGTTAGTTCTAGGCATAGCTGGGATCACTTACAAAGCAAGATGAAAACCGTGACATAGAGCTAGCACCGGAAACTAACAAAGAGGAAACAGTCTTTGCACGCGAAAATACTGTGATATGTTACACTGGGTAGAAAGTGTAACATATCACCATTGGGCACCAATGGCAGGTGCCCAAGACAGCAAATGAGAATTGCCTCACAGCTTTGCCTCTGACCAGAAGAGAGGAAAATGGAATGGGAAGGGAGAAGCCAGGGAGAGCATTTTATCAGAGTGGGTGGATACCTGTTGTTCTATCAGAAGTGGCCTGTGTTGCGGCAGGTAAGCTCTCCTGCATGTCCATCTCCCCAGCCTCCACCCTCCACGGTAAAATCCACTGCACTCATGAGTGCTTTGTGTGGCTCTGAGATTTGGTAGAAATCACGGAAGGGGATGGTTGGTGGCCGGGCTCACACATATGGAAGAGAAACCCCCAGAATCCACAGCAATTATGGTCCCCACAGTTTCGAAGCTCCGCAGTGCACTAAATGAGGGCTCAGAATAACTTTATCTCCATCTCAAAGAGGCCAGGAGGTCCTAGCTGGCATCTGGGTTGTATTTACTGTCACCACTATCTCTAAGAACTCTGCGAGCTGTCACTCATGCAAGCAGGAGTGGATCAGAGGCCTGGCAGAGATAAGACTAGGAGATGAGGATGGTGATGTGGCAGGAACAGGAGACCAGGAAGGGTGAGAAGCTTGGGGGTGGTGAAGCTCCCCGCCTGCCCTCCTTAAGAATCCTGATTTCGTCTAGAGTCTTCCCACCCAGATCTAATTCCATTTGTCTTTCCTTTGTCAATCAAAGGAACTGAGAGTGCAAAATGCCTGTTATTTTGGGGTCAGATGAAGGCGATGGAGGAGTGTTTCCCTGCTTGTTGTTTTATGCACTTTTCCTTAGGCTTTCAAGATAGAGCTCGTGGGTGTGGTAAGGGAACAAACTCCACACTCGGGTGCCATACCAGCAAACAGAGGTCTTGACTCACAATCCTCCGTGACCTTCAGAAAAATCTGTCAAGAAAGAAAAAAGAGAGAATTTGGTTTAGGCATTCCCACTCTCAGAAAAATCTAACCCAAGCTCAATTCTGTTGGGGATTGCTTCATCATAGGAAGAAAATACATTACGACTCTTTGTCTAAGAACATAGTCTTCTATAAATACAAAAGTGTATGTATATGGTGACCACAACTATGTAAAATATGTGTGCGTATGGACAAAGGCAGGAGGAAATGAGCCAAAAATGAAGATAGTTGCTACGCTTGGGTGAGGAATTACGGCTTTTTGCCTTTATAGAATTTCCCTTCTAGACTTTTGTGTTAGACTTTGGCAAAGAACCACCTCTTCTGGTACCTGACAGCAACCACCTGGAATCTCTGCCTTACCTCTTCCAGGGGAGTGTCAGAAATTCCAAAACTGCTGAGCCCCAGGTCACCCAGGGTCTCCTCCAGCTCTCTGAAAAGGCTGGCGTATGCCCTCTGCTTGAAATTCTTATTTGGAAGAAGGAAGATGAGCTCTTGACCAACACATTCCACCAGCTTCGCCTCCGGAACATGGTGGCAAACCATATCCATCAGCTCATTCACATCCCCTAAGACAAGAAGAAAGGCTGACATCAACTCTGCTTTCCAGAACCTGGAAGACTGTGAACTTGCCCAGGTCCCCTACTTTCTTCTGCCTCTCATTTGAGAAAAGGGCATTTCCTTTCTCGGTAGTGATTCTTGCAGAGGAATAGCGCTCCGTCATGTCTGTGTTTAGCTTAGCTGGCCCTGTGACGAGCACTGAAAGGGAGATGGAGATGGAAGCCAACACCCCCCCCAACTAGCTGTGTAACCTTGGGGAGCTCACGTAACACTCCTGTGCCAGTTTTCTCCTTTGTTCAATCAAATGTTCTGTTCTTTACAAGCTATGCAACGTTAGGCAGGTCATACCCTTGTTTCTTCATCTGCGTAAAGGGGAAAATAATGGCACCCACTTCGTTGTGATTTGTGAGGCTTGGATGCGTTACTATGCATTGAACACTGAGAATGATGTGCCTGGCCCGTAGATGAGTGTCAGCTGCTATTGTTATCACGAACATCATCTCAAGTAAGAAAGCTCTTGTCATCAACGTTGTTCGTTCTTAATCACCACAAGCCTGAGAGAGTCAAAATTGCTTTCATTTTCTGGTCTGGCCCAAGGTATAGGGGACTTGCCCAATATGCACACTCGGCTTTGGTGACCAAGCTGGGTGAGAACTCCCCTTCCTAAATCACACATCCAGGCCTGGTCTAACTTTTGGGAGGCCTGCACCATTTCCCCTGGGATTGCATCTGCCTCCTCAAACAAAACCCTTAATCCCCAGCTCACAGGAAATGCAGAAGGGGGTTGAGAAGCTGTGGAAATGGACCATGGGATGGAGTACAGGAAGCACAGCATGGGGTGTGGGGAAGTGTCCAGTATCAAGTATTCACCTGATACACTCATACCATCAGAATTGAATTTTATGCATGAGCATGTGTTACTTTAAAATTAAAAATCTAATTAAAAAATTTAAAGCATGCATTTAAAGAGACGATTCCCTAGCACACTGTCTTGAGAGGCAGGTCAAAGGGGAAGGGATTCTGGGGACTCAGAGCCCAGGTCTTGTGTGTTTCTGCAAGCCATCCTCTCAGAGTCAGGATCACCCAATGAGTTCTTTTCCTTCTTTGTTTTAGAAATGACTCATGTGGAGGGATTTCACAGCTTTCAACCCGGATCCTTCTGCCTAGCTGGACTGGAAGGCTTGTTTTAAGTCAAATATGCAAATTAGACTCAATTGTCTTCAGCTCTGAGATGACTTCATGCTGGGGCCGGAGGGCTCCTCATGGGAGGAAGCAGCTCTGCCCTAACAGCTCTCTAGGGGTCACGTTCATTGTTCTCTTAGGAAGGAAATCGAACCTGAAGCTGCTGGATTCCCAGGAATTGTGTCTTAGACGTGTGTGTCAGCCTTTCCAGCAGCAGTCCTTCAGGGCAGTAGGGCTTTCAGCGTCTGGCAGGGAGGTCTGCGAGTGTGTGTGGTATGTGGGTGTGTGTGTGTGAAAAGCCTTCCAAGGAGCTAATGGGGATTGAAATGATCTTCCTTCTCTTATTTCGGGTATAACTACTTACTGTGCTTCCCACCCTTCACAGCATCTCTCTTCTATTCAAAGAAAATAAACTTTTATTTAGAAATAAAGTAATATTTAAAAAATTCACCTCAGCCAGCAGGCTCTGTTTCCACCTTAACTTTGGCACACACAGTAATTAAATGTATTCTTTTAAAAAAAAATTATTCAGAAAGCAGGGAGGGGCCCATGGCAAGGCAGACTAGGAAAAACACACAGAAATGTTCTAAAAAGATGTGTTCACGTTCACCACAGGTTCTGTCAGTGCAAAGAGAGGGTGGGAGAGTAAATATGATGCACCTCTGGGCATTTTGCCTCAGCTTTTAAGCGTGGTGCATAAATATTGTCTCGTTTTCTTGTTTCACCAGATTTTAATTAGAAAAATATTTGTGCTAAGTAGGAAACTTTGTCTTTTCTTTGATAAGCAGCTATTTTCCCCCTTCATTAACTTGGATCAGTACATAGGTTTAGTTTTGCTCGTACTTAGGAATATGGGAAGTGTGGTATTCAAATTGTGAAGACGCCCCGGGGAAAGGATGAGAGGCAAGCACTCAAGGAGAGTGGAAAGAGCTGCTGACAAGCACTCTAGGGCAGGAGGTCAGGTCCTGCACGATGAGCGCTTCCACAGCGAGAGCCTCTCTTTGGCATCTTCCTGGAGTGGAGGCACCCCTTATGAGGTCTGACACACTCTAATCCAAGCAAGAACCACTGGAAAACTTGGCAACTGAGAGGAAAGCTGGGCGTGTAACAGGGATGTGCAATATTCCTCAGATTTGGCATCTACACCATGCAAACTGACTCTCTGGAAAAGTGCACGATGAGGGCTGTGGCTCCACTGTAGGGCTCCAGCTGGCACCTTTAGAACCCCTTTTCTCCAGACACTGAGGAATGTGGCTTGGAGCCAGGCAGGAGGACCCCAGGAGTGGAGGCTTACTATGGACAAGGGCAAGGAGTGAACAAAGACTGGATTCGTCATTAAAAGGAGAGGGCCCGTAGGTCCATGACTTTAACATCCCTTTGGGAACTGAGGAGGAGAAAAAACTCAAAGAAGAAGATGAGCAATTGCATGACTGTGGGCTTGAGAAACACACAGAGTGTTCTATTTGCTCCCACTGAAATGCACGACAGCCGGACACACCCAACAATACCCAGAGATGATCGCCAGACAAGAACTGAGGTACAGTCTGCCTGAGTCCTTACCGTCCAAGACTTGTTCTGGAGTTATCTCATCGACGCAGGATGGACACCTGATGGAGAAACCCTTAGACGCACAGCTGCAGGTCCCCTACAACAGATGGACGTCAGTCACTTCTATAGCATCTCCCTAATGCTCACTGGTCACCACCATGCTTTGTTTCTCACGCCAAGTGCAGTCAACACATTTTTCTTCACTGTTTTAATCTATCACTTCATCTGAACATTTTGAAGCTGTGGCTGTTTGATTTTGTTCTGCAGAGCGTGTGAATCAGGCACAGAGAGAACCTTGAAGGACCCCTTTGGCTTGTCATTACTTATGTGAAAGCTATAGGTTGGCCTGTGCAAGACATTCTGCTTTTCCCTCCCCAGGGATGCATGCTGGGCTGTGGAAGTCTATCCAGGACTGGAAAACCCAGAAGCAGCCAGACGCTTAAACTACAGGGGCCAGAGGCATAAATAATGCTACAATAAAATAAGCATGACAAAACAACTTGAATGTGAGCAATGCCTTTCTCAATGAGCCCAAAGCACATTTATAATACTTTATCTCACTTATCTTCACCACATCCCCAAGAAGCAGAGAGGCAATTATCAGTTTCATTCTCTATGTGGAAAATACCCCACAACAATGAGGAATTAAGGAATTTGCCTAGCATGACACAGTTTGTTCACCTTGCAGCCCAGACTTGAACCTGGGCCTCCTAACATGCTGAGTTGGTCTCTGCTGGTTGGTATTTTTTCACTTCACCATTTTCAGGTTATAGTTATCAGGGAATCTTTTTCTTAGCTTTCATTTACCAATGAAATTTGGGTTTAATTAGGGAACATAAATGTTGGAATGAAAAAAGGAACTTAAACAACTACTGTCCTTTAATTAGTGTAACCTCGCAGAATAAGTCACTCCCTTCTATGTTGCACCAAACCACATGTGCAGTTTAGGATTCTGGCCTATAATAATCAGAGGTCGTTTAAAACTAGTTGTTTTATCTGGGGTAAAGCATCTCTGTAGGAGAGTTCAAAACGCCCTTTTATCAAAATCTACAAATGGTTCCAGAAACAAAGAGGTCAGTTCTGCTGGCTGGAGTCTGATTTAGGTAGAAGTCCAGAACGACAGCACCACACTGTGCGTTCCTTCTCACCCAGGACAGGCTCTTTCCCTGGACAGACACAAACCTTACAGCCTCCTCCTTGGCCCTGGATGGTCTTCATCTTGCGCACCAAGGTTAAGTAGAAGCCTGTGCCAAAGCAGTTCTTTAGGAAGAGCGGTGTGCCGGAGCAGTAGAGCCGTCCCCGGGCTATGATGGCGATGCGGTCCCCGAGGATGTCGGCCTCGTCCATGTGGTGAGTGGACATGATGATGGTTCTGCCTGCAAGGGCAGGGGTCAGGGGAATCACCAGGCAGGCCTGGGCCAGGTGTGGATGGGAGAGGATGTATGGCAAGCTTCCCATTATATGGGTTGCAAAAACTGGGAGTTAATAAATAAAAACAAGTTTTCTGCAATAAAGTCTAGAATATTAGAATAAAAATGAAAACAGCTAACGTTTTTAGCATCCTACATATTGTAAAGCACTGTTTCACGGATTATTTCTTCATTAGACATAGGACCTGATGCAAATAAATCACCATATATGGGACATGTTCATTATAGTCAGTCAGCATCTTTTGAGTTCTATATGTGTGTTCTCTGGGTCATTAAGCACTGCATTTATAATCTTTGCAAAGAACACACACACACACACACACACACACACACACACACATACACACACACACACACACACACACACACACACACACACACACACACACACACACACACACACACACACACACACACACACACACTCTTTGATACTAGCTGGAGATGTCATTGAAAGAAAATGGTAATGAGGATTCCAGGAAGGCAAATCGACCGCAGGATTGAACCACACCACCACTTTTACGGGCACTAGCTCTGCTTGCTGTCTCTTCTGCATCTGTACCTCTGGTTGCACGTGCCACGACAGAGGAGGAAATGTCACACTTTGAGACATCTCCATCTGCAGCAGTCCTCTGCAGCACTGAACACAGGCTCACTGCCCTCACACCTGGTTTCCAAGGGGGAATTTCACTAGAGCTGCTCCCACTGTTTCAGACAGAAGGGCTGCAGGTCGAGAGAACTTTCTAGAGCATTTTGGGAAGTAGGCTGCTTCATCAGTAACTCCCTGCTTGTACTTGTGTAAAATATCTCAGGAGGCTTCATCTAGAACTTATAGACTCCCCCAAGCCAGTGATAAAGCCCCATCTGAGTACAGCTGTGGCCCTTACAAAATGCTAGGTGTGAGAGAGTGGAGAGACCCATAAAGCCTCAGTGAGAGCACCGGCGATGCACACTGGCCATTACCTGAGCGATATTTCAGGAGCAGGTCCCAGATGGAGCGCCTCGAGTAGGGATCCACCCCAGAGGTGGGCTCATCCAGAACCACCACCTTGGCATCTCCCACGAAGGCAATGGCAACGGACAGCTTCCTCTGCATGCCACCTAGAGGTACAAGGCGGCAGGGTCACGGGAGCTGTGGACAATTGGAAGAGAAGGGCCCAGGGCTGACCTCGTAAGGAAGGCACCTTAGATCCAGCAGCAGCGTGATGTTGCCTCCTTAGATATCCACACAGTGTTCAAAACTCTAGTGGTACAGGCCTCGTAATGCAGGAAAGAAAATCCCTGCCTCCTAGGCTCAGACCATTTGAAGACTGTTCTCACCTTTGAGTTCAAACACATAAACATCAGAGCAAATACAGCCCAGGCTGCTGCAAGATAGTGTTTCATGTGGGAAATAATCCAGAGGTGGGTTGGTCTTAGATGGTCAGAATAACTTTATAGAATGTTCCAACCCTTAGGAGCTCTCCTGTTATAGGCCTAAGAATATACACACGCACACACACATGCACACAGGCATATGCACAAGGCCCTGTGCACTGGGAAACCACGGATATGCCATCTGAAGCCCTGTCTTTTCCCAACACCAAGCACCTGAGAGATCCTGCGCTTCTTCGTTCCTCTTGTGGTGGAGGCCTGTGTCCTCCAGCATGGCTTCCATCTCCAGCTGGGCCTCCTCCCAGGACCTCCCTTTCAGCTGCGCGTAGAATAGGATGTGTTCAGCCACTGTGAGACTATAGGGACGGGGCAATGAGAAAGGCAATGTGCTCAGCAATTCCACTTCTAGCAATTTACCTCATAGAAATAATTAAAGATGAGCACAAAGATTTAGCAATCACGATGTGCATCATGGTGTTGTTTATAATAGAAAAATGAAACAAAATACCAACCCTGCCAAAATATCTAAGACAGCTGAAACAGCACATTATACAACGGAATAGTATGTACACATTAAAACTTATTGCATAGAAGAATATGTAATAGCACGAAAAGATGTTCATGATATCTTAGGTTTAAAAAAGCAATCACATTTAAAAAAACAGGTTACAAAATGGTATGCAGAGTTTTATTCTCCTTTATAATTTTAAAGTATATATGTATATCTATACATGTATAAGAGAAAAATTATATATCAAGGTGTTAACAGTGGTTTTCTATGGCTGGTGAAATTACAGGTGACTTTTATTTTTTGTTTTAATCTATATTTCCTTCCTTCCCGTCTTCCCTCCTTCTTTGCTTCAATGACTGTATATAACTTTTTAGATAAGAAATAAAAGTTTGGGAAAAAAGCAACTGAAAAGCTTCCTCAAAAGTCAGTTTTTAATGCCTGGCTGAAGAGGAAAAAAGGAGCGATGGTCTCCTCTCTGGTCCCTGAAAGGGACCAGACTTCTGGGCAAGTACTGAGCAAGGGGCCCTGGGACCAGCCACCCTGACAGAGAGAAGGCAGCACCACTCTTCTGAGCAGGAAGAGCTCAGCTCTGAGTGCCAGAGGCACAGTCACATGCATGTCTCGTTGCAAGCAGGACAAAGGACCCCGAAGGTGGGGGAAGCCAAAGCAGAGTACTGCCTTCTGCCCCCAGAGCTGGCATCCCTCGGCTGCGCTCTAGAGAACGTGTTGTTGGAGGGCAAGGTGAGGTTAGGGCATGGGGAGGGTCTCAGTTCCTGTTCTACTTACTGGTGGAACAGGATGTTGTGCTGTGGACACATGCCAAGGCTCTGCCGGATAGCATCCAGGCTGGTTTCAATGTCCTTTCCCCTAATGAGCACAGTCCCGGATGTCGGTGGCAACAGACCCGTCAGGATGGACCTGCCAAACGCAGGAGTCAGTGGTTGAAAGGCTGGCCTTTAGGAAGGCCTTGGGACAGCAGCCTCCACCCCAGGGTCGGTGATTCTGACCCTCAGTTAAACCCCAACCATCATCAGCTGCAGGAACCAACAGTTTCCTGTACGGGGCTTAGCACCAGTGTGTACGTCCAGGCCCCTAGGAGGATGAGCACATCCGCCTTCCTTCTCTGCTTCACTTATTTCCTAGTTCTTTCAGGCAAGCACTGATGGGTGTACACTGATTCCCAGCTGTAGAATGCTCACTTGCAGCCGGAGATCCCTCCCCAACTCAGCCATCACAGCTCCTGGCGCTGTAGGGGGCTCAGTTAAAGGTATCCAGCCCATGGGTCCAAGTTTTGCCTGATGTCACCATTACGAAAGGCAAGGTCTTATTGAGAAGCCGAAGCGTTCAACGTGTATTTGTTGATTAACTGATTGAACCCAGGCCTGGGAATTATCACCACAATAATTTTGGATCCAAAATAATAAAAAGCCCAATAGGAATGTTGATTTATTTTGTAAAATGGGAAATGACGACGTTCACCTCATGGGGTTTTTTTGGGAGGATTAAATATAGTTAATACCTGTAAAGCACTTAGAACAATGCCAGAATAAAGGAAGACTCAAAAATATTATATTACTTCTATTGAACGTTGTGTTCTGGCCACCAGGGGACATTGCATTTCACATTCATGAAGTAATGTGTTTGCCTTTGGGGTCCTGAACAGGGCTTGGGGCTCTCTGACCATATTAGTTAAGAAGGAGAGAAATCAGCTAACCCTCCCAGCTCTGTCCCTGAGCCAGATACAATCTCAGGCTCTCTGAACTGGCCTGTTGATCAACCACTAGAGGGAAACAGAACCAAGTATAATGGCACCAGCCCCACATTCCATTCACACTGAACCGCCCTCAGAGAACATTCCAATGCAGGGTGTACACAGCTGTTCCTTCCTGGGGCTCTCTAAGAAGCCAAAGGACCTGACGACTGCGTTCATATGGGTTCCCTGCCCTGCTGCTCCTCGGGAAACCTTAGCTGGCCCTGTTTTCCTTCGCAGCAGATGACACTCAGGGCCCTTAGAAAAGTGAGGGGAGCTTCCTGACCTGAGGAGTCCATGCAGAGCCTTCATCTTCCCTGAACTTAGTTTTCAGTTGCCAGGCAGTTACCCCACAGCCCCTTTTAACTTTCTCCAGAACTACCACCAACCCTCATAGGTAGGAAAAGGGATGCTCTCTGAAAGTAAATAGCGCTCTACAGACAGAGGGCATGTGATGGTGGTGGCCACGACTTTATCACCACCATCATGACGGCAACGCTGGGGAGGCTGGGGGTAGGGAGGCCGGCTCGCAGCATCAAAGACAAGAGACAATTTTGGGAGGACCTGGCTCTTGCCCCCAGGGAACCATTACAACTTGGTGACCTTGGGAAAGTCACTTCAGCTCTCTGGATGTCCACTTCCCTGGCACAAAGGGGGCAATAAACTTACTACTCCACCTCTGTCTCCAATTTCATGTGAGGATCAAATAAAACAATATATGAGAATAAGCTTTGAAAACTGCATTGTACTTAACACCTTCCTGGGACACAAATATTGACACATTTTTGTCACTAAAACTCAATGGGCAAGAATAGACTGAAGCTAAAAGAGGAAGAAGAGAGCCAGAAAATTAGAGACTCACAAGGTCGTGGTTTTCCCTGCTCCATTGTGACCGAGAAATGCGGTGATCTGGTTTTCATAGAAGGTAATGTTAAGACGGTCCACAGCTGGCCTGCCATGGTGCTCAAAAATCTTTACCAGATTCTTCACACACACCCCGGGAACCAAGCCTGGGAGCTCACGTTCAAAGAAGCAGTCTTGTTGGAAAAAATGAACATGATGTAACAATGCCTTAGTGTACACATTTCCCAAGGTTCTTTCTTCAGACTATTGTCTTCTGCCCCCATGGCTTTAGCTATGACCTTTGTAAGGATGACTACAGAGTAATAATGGTAATAATAGTGGCCAACATTTATTGAAAGGTTACTCTGTGCCAGGCATTATTTCAAGTGCCTTACATGGATTTCCTCATTTCACCCTTACTACAGCCCTAGGGGAATAGATATTGCTGTGCCCATTTCTATTACTGAGGACACCTAAGACACAAGAGACATCAAGAGTCCAATCAAGGTCACGTGGCTTATGAGTGGCAGAGCTGGGATTCAAACCCAGACTGCACGCACTGTCTGTATGGAGAGTTAGCCCTAAGCTCAGCCTTCAATCCCAGGTCCTCATTTCGGATAGTCTGCTGGGCATTTCCTCATGGATTTCTTGTAACAGCTCAGGCTCCTCATTTTCTTCCCCAAACAACATTTTCCTTCAGACTGTCCTATGTTCATTCTTGGAGCTGCCGTTCTCCTGGTCACCTTGGCTCACATCTTTGAGCCAACTCTGACTGAAACTGAATTCTTGCTCCTCAGAACTCCAGAGTTTCTCCAGTTAGGGTGGGACAGTCCACTCTTCTTCACTCCTTTCCCTCTAACTCTGTCCCTCCACTTTTCGACTTCCACACCCCCCTACGGTGTGAGGTCCACTTGGTGTTCACTTCTGCCTGTCCTCCAGTCTCTCCCTGCTTTAGTTCACTCTATACAGCGTCACTTAATTTGTCATCTTAATATTGTAGTTCTGAGCACTTATTCCCCTGCCAAAAAAAAAAAAAAAAAATCCCGTTGCTTCTTTTCTCTGTGCCTCCTGGTCTCGCCTAAAACTGAGGTGGGACCAGCCCCCAACCCCCTGATTTTGGTCTTGGAATTACACTCTGGGAGAAGGGTCTTCCCACAAGTTCTGCTGACTGGAAACCACAGGAGCCACAGGTCTCTGACCTCAGCTTTGCGAAATGGCACCTGGGATGGACCAGAGGCATGGAGGCTGGACCCTCTCATGCAACATCAGGTGAAGTCCAGAGGCCATGCTGCCTCTCTAAACCCAGGGTGAGGATAGCAAGAACATTTAGTATCCACAGAGAAATTCATATGCTTAAAGAATAGAGAACATGGTGCGGGGGGAAGTACAGAACTGGTTCAAGAGGGAAGCTAAGGGAGGCAAAGGCCAGGGGAACACTTGCAAACTTAGTCCATGGGTTGAGGAATTATTAGGTAACTTCCACGGTCAGGAAAGGCTTTTGATGGCTTGAATGAATGGACTTCTACATTTGTAAACCACGAATGAAATGTAGTCAGCTCCTTTAGACTCTTTCCCCCTGTGCACAGGAGCATTTATTTTCGTCTTTCCTTATAGCTCATATCCGCTTTAAGACCTAGTGACCCAAGTTATTGTTCTTGCTAAATCCTCGGAAGTCAGCACATTTGTGCAATTCACTTGGGGTTTGCCTAACAAGGGCACAAACACACCACATACTTTGGATTTGCTTTCTCCAGGAAATATGCGTTCATGTCTGGCTGGACCATTCATTCCGCACATGTGCAGCTGGACCCTTGAGAAGGTATTAGGTTTAACCCTTGTCAACAGAGACAGTCAGTTTCCTGGGTTCCATTTCACCCCAGTCACGAGGTGTTTTACTCTGGCTCTGTGCAGTGTTCTGAGCCTTTTCCTTGCCTCTGTTCTGCATTCTTTATTGAGGTTTTTACCATTTATTCCTTCTGGGTGTTCTGGGTCCTCCATTTCCTCTGTTACAGGTTCCGTCTTTTCCAAGGCCCTTTCTTCTCTGGTTGAACACCCTGCACCAACCAGAAGCCACTGTTACTCTCCTGGTGAGACATGAGAATCAGGAAAGGCAGGAAAGGAGGGGAAAAGAAGGCGGAGCAGAGTTTCCTACCATGGCTGGAAAACACAGCTCCCTCAGAAGGCCAAGTTGGCATTCCCAGGACAAGCCCCGAGCAAGGCTTTGCCAACCTCTGACCTGCGGGACTGTGAAGTTCCGGCAGTGGCTGGAAGGGCCTCCCAGCTGGCTGATTTGGCAACCTTCGTTGAGCCCAGAGGGAGTTTTGTAACAGGAGTTTCACACATCCTCTTAAAATGCCAGGAGGAGCCCACAATGTCAGATATTGTGATTAAAAAAAAAAAATTAACTTTGAAATGGGTTAATTTTCTTTAGCTCGTTAACAGTATTTTTCACTCCAATCCAAAACATGTCAAAGTCATGATGAACCTTGAGTAAAAGTCCATTCAAGCTGATATGATGGGCAGCCAGACCGAGACATCGTTGACCTGAGGAATCTACTTTTATGGGCATTCATGTATTTGGAGATTAATACCAGAGTTGAGTCTGGTTGACGTACAGGCTTGCACAAATTGTGAATTGCGGTGTAAACACACAAACGTTCTCACACTCACACATACACCTACCTCCCCCCACACCCCCAAAGAGGCACTTTTTGTAAACTTGGCATTTGGTTTAAAAGGATATCAGGACATCCTGAAAGCGGAAGAGAAGCAGAAAAGCAAGCCAGCCAGAGAAGAAAGCAGGGGCAGGAGGAAACCATTGTCGCCAAGCATCTAAAGGCTCTGGCCTCAAGGGCACATACATGAGCAGGGTGGACTTTTCAATGCTGCAGCCCACCAGGGCCTCTCTGTCCACACCGCTGCCTGGAGATTTGCAGGCTGTGTGGTGGAGTGGCAAGTAATGGGCCTGGTGGTCAGGGACCCGCCCCCTCCAGTACTTCTGTTTTCTGAAGGACTTTAAATATACTGCCCACAGTTCCTTTGATCTCTTTACTAGCTATCATACTGCACTAATGTGTAATAATAAAATAGCAGGGGGAGATATTCTTCTAGTCACTCTAGTGAGTTCCTTGCCAGGAAATGTATGTCCCAGTTCCAGATTTTGTCCCAAGTGAACAATGGGAACTGGGTAAGACACTGGATATCTCTTGGGTTCCATGTCTTCATCTGTGAAAGGAGGGGTTTCGGTGGAAAACCTCACCTCTTTTCTAATTTTAGAGAAATTTAGGAATCTATTTCAGTCTAGCCTGTGAGACAGGTGAAAAACATTTGGTTTCTGTTGGCAAAAGCATGACTCATTTTTGAAGGAGCACATTTGTCTTAAGATTTCTCTTTTCTTTTTTTTTTTTTAGAGGCAGCGTATCTGCTGAGATTATAGAGGGGAAAAAATGCCCACAAGTCCTGATATTCATTGAAATTAGAAACATTCCAGGAACAGACTTCTGTGTTGAAAATTCCCATTTATGATGGGTTATAATTTTATTACAGTGGAAATTTAAAAGTTTATAGATAGACAAGAAAGACAGACAAGCCAACATAATGGAGAAAACAAACTGAGCTGTTGAAGTGCTGTTTGTTCGAACCATTAAAAAAAAGGCAACCCCCCCACCCCAAAACTTTTAAAGGTCCTAGGCTAATCGCCTAGAGAAAACAAACATCTATCTTAGTGCTTAAAGGATAAATCCTGGCCCAGGCCCAATAGTACAAAGTAAAGAGCAGGTAGGTGAGGAACAAACAGATTGGAAAGCATTTCCTTTGCTTCCAGAAACTCCTAGCTCCAGGGGAGTCCCCAGCTCTCAGCTCTGGAATTTCTCTGCCTCCTCATACCTCACAGGAGTCTGTGGTTTCCCCCCAATTCTAGAACTCTCCTTTGGCCTCCTATCCTATTCAGGAGGAAAGGTAAATTTTATCTAGGATGCACTCTGGGCAAATGTCCTTTTAACCCTCTTTCCCAACCAGAGGAAAGACCAATACTAAGAGAATCTGGGAGTATTTGCCTTGAAGATCACAGCTCTGCGCCAGCCTCCAGATGGGCCCTTCCTTTGGGAAAATAAATTCATTTATATTTGAAAAAGTAGAGAGGAATAAAAAAGCAGATGAGGGGAGGCAGCAGAAGATGAATGTAAAGATTCCTCTATGATTCTCTGGATCTGTTTGCTTTGAACTGAGAAGTTGCAAAACTTATTTGCACCCTGAAGTGGTCTGGCCTTCTTTTAAGAGTGTACTTTAATCTACTGGGCACGACCAGGACTCAAGGGTTTATCAATGCTCAGCCATCACCCTGGCCCAGTGACTCACAAAATATGGGCTCCCAGAGGCTGTGATGCTACACCAAGGAGCAGAGCCCTCAGCAGACAGCTAACCAATCAGGAATCTCACACCTCACGTAAGAGCCACCGCTACAATGCACACACATTCCACGCAGAGCCAAAGGAGCTAAGTTCAAACATTTGTTTTACTTTTTTTATTAAAAAATTAAAAATAACTTACCTTCACCACCTTGCCAATAAGACTCTTGTAGAAGGAAGTACCAAGGAAGTGGGGTTCCATAGTCCCCTAAAAATAGATAGGCGAATAAAGAGAAAAAGCCTAAGTAGCTCCACCTTACCACAGTTGTATAAGATCTAGAATTTATCTACCCGAACCTCAGATTGTAACTGTAGATATTTATAGCTCATAAGCATTACGTGGCTATCCACATGCTTCCTCCAAGACGACTACTTCTAATATGTTTTAATTCAAAAGGTCATGTTTTGGGGGTGAAACTGGCAACACTAAGACTGATGATCTTGGCTGACATCAGTTTTCTAAGAAAAAAGAATCTAAGCATACCCCCCCTTTTTTTTTCACATATTCTTATTCTATTTTATTGTTATTTTTTAAAATATAAATTTATTTATTTATTTATCTTTGGCTGCGTTGGGTCTCGTTGCTGCGTGCGGGCTTCCTCTAGTTGTATTGAGCAGGGGCTACTCTTTGTTGCGGTGCGCAAGCTTCTCATTGCAGTGGCTTCTCTTGCTGCAGAGCATGGGCTCTAGAGCGCAGGCTCAGTAGTTGTGGCGCATGGGCTTAGTTGCTCTGCAGCATGTGGGATATTCCCGGACCAGGGATCAAACCCCTGTCCCTTGCTTTGGCAGGCAGATTCTTAACCACTGTGCCACCAGTGAAGTCCCAAGCATACCCCTTTTCAACAGTTACCAGATAATAACAATAATGATGATAATCACTAACATTTGTGGAATGCTCTTTCTGTGTCAGACATAACTGTAAGTGCTTTCTATGTGCTAAATAATTTAATCTTCAAAACAACACAAGAGGATAGGTAGTATTACGATTCTTGTCAATAAGGAAATTAAGGCACACTGAGTTTGAAGCATCTGCCCAAGGTCAAAACAAGATATGTTGAGGTGTGTGGTAGAATACAAAATAATACTTGGTCTTTGTCCTCATTTCCTGGCACAGAGCTCCTAAAACCATTGGAGTTTCCTGAGTAATAGGAATGCCTTTTGTTATTCATAATAGTTCATTATTAGTGTGAAGAAATGCAAGAGATTTTTGTGCGTGGAATTTGTATTCTGCAATTTTACTGAATTTTTAAATTAGTTCTAACAGTTTCTTTGATGGAGTCTTTAGGGTTTTCTACATATAAAATAATGTCATCTACAAATGTTACAGTTGTACTTCCTTCCCAATTTGGATGCCTTTTATTTCTTTTTTTGTCTGATTGCTGTGGCTAGGACTTCCAATACTATGCTGAATAGAAATGGCGAGTGGGCATCCTTGTCTTGTTCTTGATCTTAGAGGAAAAGCTTTCAGCTTTTCACTGTTGAGTATGATGTTAGCTGTGGGGCTGTCATACATGGCCTTTATTATGTTGAGATATGTTCTCTATGTACCCACTTTGCTGACAGACTTTATCATAAATGGATGCTGAATTTTGTCAAGTGCTTTTTCTGCATCTATTGAGATGATCATATGATTTTTATGTTTTGTTTTGTTAATGTGGTCTATCACATTGATTGATATGTGGACATTGAACCATTCTTGTATCCCTGGATTAAATGCCACTTGATCATGCGTTATGATCCTTTTAATGTATTACTGAATCTGATTTTCTAATGTTTATTGAGGATTTTTCCATCTTTGTTCATCAGGGATACTGGCCTGTAGTTTTCTTTTCTTGTGGTGTTTGGTTTTGCTGTCAGGGTAACGTTGTCCTCGCAAATTGTGTCTGGAAGAGTCTTCTTTCTTTTTTTTCTTGGTGAGTTTAACTAAAGTTTTGTCAATTTTATCCTTTCAAAGAACCAGCTCTTTCCTATTGTCTTTTTAGTCATTTCATTTATTTCTGCTCTAATCTTTGTTGTTTCCTTCCTTCTACTTTGGGCTTCTATTTTTCTTCTTTTTCTAGCTTCTTGAGGTGTAAAGTTAGGTTGTCTATTTGAGACTTTTCTTGTTTCTTGAGGTAGGCATTTATTGCTATGAACTTCCCTCTTAGAACTGCTTTTGCTGCATTCCATAAATTTTGGTATGTAACATTTCCATTTTTTATTTGTCACAAGGTATTTTTTTTATTAATCTGATTTCTTCTTTGACCCATTGGTTATTTTAGCATGTTGTTTAATCTTCATATGTTCGTTAATTTTCCAGTTTTCTTTGTATAATTAATTTCTAGTTTCATACCATTGTGATCAGAAAAGCTGCTTAATACGATTTAAACCCTCTTAAACTTAAGACTTGTTTTGTGGCCTAACATATGACCTATGTCAGAAATGTTCCATGTACTCTTCAGAAAAATGTTTATTCTGTTGCTTTTAGATGGAATGTTCTGTAAGTATCTGTTAAGTCCATCTGGTCTAACATGTTGTTTACGGCCAATGTTTCTTTATTGCTTTTCCATCTGGATGGTCTATCCATTGATGTAAGTGGGATATTAAAATCCACTACTATTATATTTCTGTCTATTTCTCCTTTTAGGTCTGTTAATGTTTGCTTTACATATTTAGTGCTCCTATGTTGGGTGCATAAATATTTACAAATGTTATACCCTCTTGTTGGACTGACCCCTTTATCATGATGTAATGCCTTCCTTCATCTCCTATTACAGTCTTTGTTTTGAAGTCTATTTGTCTGATATAAGAATAGCTACTTTGGGTTTCCATTTCCAAGGAATATTTTTTCCCATCCCTTCATTTTCAGTCTTTGTTTGTCTTTATATCTAAATTGTGTCTGTTGTAGGCAGCATATAAATGGGTCTTGTTGTTGTTTTTCTTTATCCATTCAGTTACTCTATGTTTTTTGATTGAAGAATTTAGTCATTTACATTTAAAGTAATTATTGATAGGAATGTGCTTATTGCCATTCTGTTAATTGTTTTTGCTGTTTTTGTAGCTCCTCTCTGTTCCTTTCTTCTTCTTTTATTCTCTTTGTGGTTTGAGAACTTCCTTCAGTGGTATGCTTAGTTAGATTCATTTCTCTTTCTCTTTTATGTACTCATTATAGATTTTTGTAGTTACCATGAAGCTTACATGTAAAAACTTATACCTGTAACAGTTTAAGTTGATAACAACTTAAGTTGATCCCATTCTGAAGCTCAACATTTTTACCCTCCCCTCCACATTTTATGTTTTTGATGTCACATTTTACATCTTTTCCTCTGTGTATCCCTTAACAAATTATTGTAATCAGTTATTTTTACTACTTTTGTCTTTTAACCTTCCTACTAGTTTTATAAGTAGTTAATCTACTACCTTTACTATATATTTACTTTTCCAGTGATATTTATTCTTTCACATGTTACTAATTAGCACCCCTCCTTTTCAGCTTAAAGGAGTCCCTTTAACATTTCTTATAAGGCCAGTTTAGTGATGATGAACTCCTTTAGCTTTTGCTTGTGGAAAATGCTTTCTCTCTCCTTCAAGTCTGAATAGTAACTTTGCCAGAGAGGACTTTTGGCTGGAAGTTTTTTTGTTTTGTTTTGTTTTCTTATAGCACTTTGAATATATTGTGCTACTCCCTTCTAGCCTGCAAAGTTCGTGCTGAAAAATCCGCTGATGGTCTTACAGGGGCTCCCTTGTACACGACAAGTTGATTTTCTCTTGCTCCTTTTAATATTCTCTCCTTGTCTTTAGCCTTTGACATTTTAATTATAAAGTGTCTTGGTGTGGGTCTCTTTGGGTTCATCTGTTTTGGAACTCTCTGGGCTTCCTGGATCTGAATGACTATTTCCTTCCCCAAGTTAGGGAAGTTTTCAGCCATTATTTCTTCAAATAAGATTTCTGTCCCTTTCTCTCTTCTCCTTCTGGGAGGCCTATAATGTAAGTGTTGGTCTGTTTGATATTATCCTGTAAGTCCTTTAAGCTATCTTCACATTTTTAAAATTCTTTTTTCTTTTTGCTACTCCAATTGAGTGAGTTCCATTGCCTTGTCTTTCAGTTGACTTATCCTTTCTTCTGCTTCATCTGGTCTTTTGTTGAGCCCCTCTAGAGTATTTTTCAGTTAGTTATTGCATTCTTCAGCTCTGTGACTTCTATTTGGTACCTTCTTATATTTTCCATCTCTTCGTTGAAGTTCTTGCCTTGTCCATCTATTCCTCCTCAGTTTGGGTGAGCAGCTTTATGACCATTACTTTGAACTTCTATCACGTAAATTATTTATCTCCATTTCATTAAGTTTTTTTTCTTAAGTTTTATCTTGTTCTTTCATTTGTAACATATCCCTCTGTTTCTTCATTTTGCTTGACTCTCTGTGTTGGCTTCTATACAGTAAATGAAACAATCACTTCTCCCTGTCTTGAAGGAGTGGCTTGATGTAGGAGATGAAACTTTTTGTTCAGCCCTACCCCAGCTCTAGTTGTCCCTCAAACCTCTGTGTTTGTCCAAGCAACCTATTATATTTTTAATAGCTCCTGGTAGTTGAGGATGTACTAAGACCTGTCAGTGTCTCAAAGGGGAGGACAGCAGCACCTAGATGCCAGGTGATTGGAAGCCAGACCCTTGGGCAGCAGCTTTTATAAGTATTCAAATGTATACAGTCCTAAGGGGCCACAAACTTAAGTCTCACTGGTCACCAGAGCCAGATGATCTGGAGGTGTCCCCTGGGTGGCAATCACAAAAATCCAGGCTCCAGACAAGTGCATAAACTCCTTTCTGGGAGATACTGGTGAGCTGGAGTAGAGCAGTGTGAGAGTGCCAAGATGGCATCCACAGCCTGCGTTCCTTGAGAGCAGCTCTGTAGGCCACTAAATATGTGCCAAACCTGAAGCCTTCCCCTCAGTCCAAAGATCCAGGACAAGCAAAGCAGCCCCTCACAGAAAGATTGGTGTGTATTCCTCAGTCCACTGTCTGTGCAGTGCCCTGTGGGTGGTAGCTTGCCAAGAACCATCCTTCTGATTGCCACAGTCCATGGAACCCAAGAACCCAAGCTACTCCAGCCTCAGAGTCAGGCAATCAAGGGATGTCCTCTGGATGTCAGCTGCAAAAATCAGGTGCCACATGCATGTAAAGATCCCTTCCAGGAGACACTGACACTCTGGAGCATGGCAAAGGGAGAGCACAAAGATAGTGCCCACACTCCGAGGACTGGAAAGGGTTACAGTTAACCCCGAGATGCATGTTTAATTAGAAACCTATCCCTTAGGACACAATCATGAGGATTAGCTAATAGGCCTTCTTCACAGAAAGACTTAGCTCCTGAGTCTGTTGCCTCTTACTGTGCCCTGGTGGTGACAGCTGTTTAAGAACTCTTTCTTCATTGATTACAGTCCTGTGGGATCCACTAGCATAAGCCCCACTGGCCACCAGAGTCAGGAGATATAAAGGTGTCCCCTGGCAGCAGTCACAAAAACCAGGTCACCAGAAAGGGGTATGAGCTCCTTTCTGGGTGACACCAATTATTACAGTCCCAAGTGACCAGGAACACAAGCTTTCAGAGCCAGGAGATGAAGAGGTATCTCCTTAGAGGCAGCCACAAAAATCAGGGCATGAGATATGTGTAAAGGCTTCTGTCCAGGAGACACTGGTGTTCTGGAGCAAGCAAAGGGAGAGCACAGAGATGGTGCCCTCCAGTCTTTGTCCACAGAGAGTGTTCCAGCAGGCTACCAGATGTGTGTGTTAAATTAGATGCCTGCCCCTCAGGCTAACACTTTAGTATAAATAGGTGAGTCTCCTTCACTTTAAGCCTGGACTCAATCAGCTGCCTCTAAGCTGGGCCCTGGACAGGTGAGTCTGAGCACATACGCCCTTTAAGTGGCATTTCTTAGATTGCTACCATCTTGTGGGTCTCAGGATGTGAGCCCTGTTGGTTTTCAAAATTAGATGTTTTGGGGGCTCATATCTCAAGTGCATGTTTTAAAAGTTGGGATGCCTGATGTGGGGTTTGAATACTTTGTTCCTCATGGAGAAGCTTTGGGTTCTGAGATCCCTCCTGGTTGTGGGTCACTGTGCCAAGCTTATGGTGAGATTGTGACCTAGACTCTCCTACCCACTTTGATGTGTTTTTCTTCTCCTTTGCCTATGTGTAGCCATCACTCAGCTAGACTTTAGGTTTTTTTTAAAGAGGAAATTGTTCCATATGTAGCTGTAGACTCACTTGTCTATGAGGGGAGATGAGTTCAGGATCTCCCTACACTGCCATCTTCTGAAGAATTTGAACAGAGGGTTGACACCATCTGACCTAGATTCTGAAAGGATCTCTCTGAACACAGTGTGGAAAACAGACTGGTAGGAGATGATGACAGAAGAAGGAGGCTTGGACTGGGAAGGTTGTATAGAGTTGGTGACAAGGGATCAGATTCTAAATCTGTTTCTAAAGTCGAGCCAACAGCATTCACTGATGGATTTTTAGTTCCTGGACTTAAGTTTCAAATGCGGGTTCTGACAGTCCAAGTTGAAAGACCTTAGAAAGAATAAGATTTTTTTGAAAACTGAAGTATAGTTGATATAGAATGTTGAGTTAGTTTCTGGTGAACAGCAAAGTGATTCAGCTATATATGTGTGTGTACATACATACATACACACACACACACACACACGCACATATATATATATATATACTTTTTTAGATTCTTTTCCATTATAGGTTATTATAAGATACTGACTATACTTCCCTGTGCTATACAGTAGGTCTTTGTTGTTTATCCATTTTACACATAGTATTGTGTATACGTTAACCTCAAACTCCTAATTTCTCTCTCCCCACCCCACCCTGTTATCACTTCTGGTATCATAAGTTTGTTTTCTATGTCTGTAAGTCTATTTTTGTTTTGTAAATAAGTTCATTTGTACCATTTTTTTAAGATTCCACATATAAGCAATATCATATGATATTTGTCTTTGTCTGACTTATTTCACTCAGTATGACAATCTCTAGGTCCATCCATGTCACTGCAAATGGCATTATTTTCTTCTTTTTTATGGCTGAGTATTATTCCACTGTATATACGTACCACATCTTCTTTATCCATTCATTTGTTGATGGAAATGTAGGTTGCTTCCATGCCTTGGCTACTGTAAATAGTGCCGCTTTGAATATTGGGGTGCATGTATCTTTTCAAAGTATATTTTTCTCCAGATATATGCCCAGGAATGGGATTGCTGGATTATATGGCAACTTTATTTTTAGTTTCTTAAGGAACCTCCATACTGTTGTCCATAGTGGCTATATAAATTTACATTCCTACCAACAGTGTAGGAGGGTTCTCTTTTCTCCACACCCTCTCCAGCATTTTTATTTATAGACTGTTTAATGATGGCCATTCTCACTGGTACCTCATTGCAGTTTTGATTTTCATTTCTCTAATAATTAGCAATGTTGAGCATATTTTCATGTGCCTATTAGCCATCTGTATGTCTTCTTTGGATAAACGTCTATTTAGGTCTTCTGTCCATTTTTTTATTGGGTTGTTGTTTCTTGTTACTGAGTTGTACGACCTGTTTGTATGGTTTGGAAGTTAATCCCTTGCCAGTTGCATTGTTTGTAAACATCTTCTCCCAGTCTGTAGGTTGTCTTTTTGTTTTGTTTATGGTTTCCTTTGCTGTGCAAAAGCTAATAAGTTTGATTAGGTCCCATTTGTTTGTTTTTGCTTTTATTTCTTTTGCCTTGGGAGACTAACCTAAGAAAACATTGCTATGGTTTATCATGTCAGAGAATGTTTTGCCTACATCCTTTTCTAGAAGTTTTATGTTATCATGTCTTATATTTAAGTCTTTAAGTCATTTTGAGTTTATTTTTGTATATAGTGTGAGAGTGTGTTCTAACTCCACTGATTTACATGTGGCTCTACAGCTTTCCCAAAACTACTTGCTGAAGAGACTGTCTTTTCTCCATTGTATATTCTTGCCTCCTTTGTCAAAGATTACTTGGCTGTAAGTATGTGGTTTTATTTCTGGGCTCTCTATTCTGTTCCATTGATCCATATGTCTGTTTTTGCACCAGTACCATGCTGTTTTGATTACTGTAGCTTTGTGGTATTGTCTGAAGTCTGGGAGGGTTATGCTTCCAGCTTTGTTCTTTTTCCTCAGGATTGCTTTGGCAATTCTGAGTCTTTTATGGTTACATATAAATTTTAGGATTATTTGTTCTAGTTCTGTGAAAAATATCATAGGTAATTTGATAGGGATCACATTAAATCTGTATATTGCTTTGGGAAGTATGGCCATTTTAGCAATATTAATTCTTCCAATCCAAAAGCATGGGATACTGGAATAAGATTTAAACTAGATGAAAAGGGGAGGCTGGGGATCTGAAGAACCTAATTACCTTTACCCTGTGGAGGGGGACACTTACCTGGAAACACCTGGTCAAGATACCAGGCAAGCAAGCCATACAGAACAGCATCAATAAGCATCATCTTCATGGACATCAGAAAACTGAATTCATCCCCTTCCACGGGACTATTCCCAATATTGTTCCACTGTAGCCCCAGGCCTTGCTCTTCAAAGCGAGCCAGGTACTCAGTACCAAACCCAAATGCCACAGGAGACAGAAGGCTCTGCAGTGGGGTAAAAAGGGCATGAAAGATGAGCAGAGGGTCTTTTACCCAACCCAACAGAATCTACAAGGTAGGAAGGAGGGCCAAAAGAGGACCCATGTTGTATCCAGGTGTAAGACCACCCCAGGGAGTGCGTAAGGCAGTCTTCCTACAGGAATATAATTCTGGGAATATCTTTCAGGCCTCAGGGACCCCCACCCAATACTCACTGGGCCACCTCTCACCTGTCCAATGGAACACAGTAGTGTACAGGAGAAGACAAAACCACATAGCATAACACAGCAAAGGACCAAAGGTCTTCATGTTTATCTTCCTAACTTTCCCCCCTTCTTCCTACCTCTTTCTTAAGATCTTACAGTTTTTGGTAGAACAAAGAAGCTTACTTGAGCTGCTTTGTGAGAATCCCATTAGAAGTGTCCATAAAGTCATCAGTGTTCTAGGGAAAGCTAGAGGGCTAGGCAGGGGATGGTCTCATGACCTCCTGAACTCTGTCAGCCAAAAAGCCCTCAGGTTACATTGACTGTCACCTTTTCCTATCTCCAGACTGGGGACAATCATTTTCTTAGGTTCTCCTTGGAGAGCCCAAGTAACTGCACAGGTGGCATACAGAAGGAAGTCTGAAGAGGAAGTTCCCCAGCCACATCCCCACAGGTGGTCCATGGCATGGCAGAAAGCACATAAGCACATGCAGAGGGATGAGTTATTCCCACTTGCTCTGCTGGGTGACCTACCTCTAGTTTGAAGGACCCACGGTGGTGTTCAGAGTGTCTCTCTGAAGAAGGAAGGGATTCTCTAGCTATATGTTCACAAAAACCATTAAAAAAAATCTCAGCCCAGCCCTGGTCCACAGAGCTTCCAGAACTATAGCTTCCTGGCAGACCCACACACAAGAAACTAGTTGTGGCTTCAAAGTACCAACTGTCTATGCAGTATACCAAGATAGCCCAGCTCTGCCTACAGGCTGAATCATAAGGATTTCTTGCCCTTTGTGATCATGTTGGAAAATTGGGTGCCATAAATGACAGCAATTAATTCTTATTTAACATGAGAAATAAAAGGCAGATGCCCTGGCAACACTAGAGCCACATAAGCTTGAGTCGTGAGAACAAGTTTGACTTAGATTTTCCCCAATGAGAAGCCGGTGGTAGTCCTTTCTCAACTGCATTGTACAAAGCAGTACGGATAGGGAGATTCTGGAGGACAAGGAAATTTTCACCCTATAGGGCTTAGAAGCTATTTAGCCTGGTTAATGAGAGGGTGTAAATAGATCATTTGAAAACAATTAGAGTAAAAGACAGTGTTGTTTGGGCATTGTGAAGAGGTCTCTCAGGCAATCCAGAGTCAATTTCCAGAGACCTCTCTTGGCAAGAGGGCCTGACTGGCTCATTTCGGCACCCCTCTCTGAGTGCACTCGTAGAACATGACAGAGACACTGTAGAGCTGCTCTGATTCAAATTCTTTTGGAGACAAACAAAAACTTTTAATTTACGGAAACATCTTTCTGGACAGAATAGTTAGGGGGCAAGCTCCCTCCCTTATGAATCTTCTCAAATGTTAGGAAAAAAAACCTGAGTGAAATGGGCCCAGTTGTCCTCCTCTTATGGATACACAAAGGGACCCATGAGCTGAATTGGTTTTCAATTACTCCCCAGGGCAGACTAATCAAGCAGATTTGGCGAGGAGGAACTCTTAGGTTGCTCAGGGTGAAGAATGCTCCCTCTTCTGTACCTGTGCCTTCAAACCTTGTGCCCCTTTGTGCCAAAAGGCAAAGTGGATCCCCTCAAAGGGCAAGCCGGTCCTCTCAGACTGCTACATACCCCTCAGCTGGAATGCATCATATTCTAGGTGTAAGCCCAGGGTCCCTTACCACAGCCAGCTTCAGGTTGGCCGTCATCCGGTCCTGCCAAGCAAAGCAGAGAATGTGTGGCAGGTAGAGGGTGAAGTAGATGACACCACTACAGGCTGCTGCCAGGCTGGCCCTGGAGAAGAAGGTGCTGAGCAGGAAGCACTGCATGATTGTAGCAGTGGAGAAAGCCAACAGGAATAGGAAGAGGATGAATGGATTGCTATAATGCAGGATCCTTCCATGCTGAAACGAAAGAGACCACTTGAGTCAGTAATTTCCACCCACATCCAGGGGCACCACCCCTCTCAGGAGTGACCTCTGTGCTGTGATTCTGGGGCTTTCAGAAGCCCTCTGACCCAAAGGGATCTCTCCCATCAGCCTGCTGTTGGTGTCCAAATTTCCACATTTAAGACTCAATGTGTTGAGTTCCTTTAGTTCTAATTATGTCATTTTTCCCCAGGAGGGTAACATATTAAGCTACCTATCAGTACTGAGTAATTATTATGTGTTCACTAAGGAAATCCTTGGGAAGGGGATAGTGTAGAGAAATAAGCCTAGAGCAGGGGAGGAAGATCTGCAGAGGGGGTCCTGGAGCATCAGTAGCTCCTGAGATATACTGAGTAGATGAGGAACAAAAGAGGGAGGTGGGAGACCATCCAACAAGCTTTAACATTTTGCCTGGGGCCTGGCCTGCTAACTTAATCATTTATATTGGGTTGGCCAAAAATTTCGTTCGGGTTTTTCCAAAACATCTTACGGAAAAACCCAAACGAAATTTTTGGCCAACCCAATACTTATATTCTGAGATTTGCCTCTCATATAGGTAAAAATATCAGTAGTTAATCCACATCACTTGGAAGTGGATTAATCCTCCAGACCCATAATATCATACAAATACATTTCATAGAACCTGTGGGCAATATTCAGTATCTTTCATGTTAACTAGTGGGTCAATTACTTTGGCTATGTAGAAAATAGGACCAAACTAGGTATTTTTAATAAGGGAGCTGCTGTCCAGTTACATTAGAGGATAAATTGAGATGTTCAAATTTATTAGGCCTTCTTGGTTCTCTTTTGCTATAGGCCTCCTATAGGATTTTTACCTATGAGGTATCCTCCTCTGAGGATTTTTACCCTTTGCACATAACTCCAAATTCATATAGATCATCCTGTTCTTTTCTTGGGAACATAAAGGTACAAACCGGTTCACCTCTTGAATTGGTTCTGATTAATTGGTAGTGGTGACCCGAAGCACTGGGTTTCTCTCAGTAAAAAAGAGAGACCAAGTAGCAATATATATAATGGGCATGTAAGATGTGAGTAGAAAAATTGTGCCACTTATCTCCTGCTACTACTGTTTCTTCTTCATTCATGCTTTCATGCCTGCCAGGCACTGACAGAACAGATTGAAAAATGGAATAAAACAAACGGCAAAGGAGGTGGAAGAGAGCCATGCTTAACTAGAAGCAAACATTGAGGAAATCTAAATAAAAGTCAAGGTTAAGACTCAGGGTTCCTGATTTTGTGTGAAAGCGCTCTCCACATTACCCTGGGAAGCTCACTCCTCATCCTTAATCACATGCAACTCAATAAAGGCAAGACCTTGACTGAACATGTGGCTTTTGGCTGGAAGAACTTTAAGATGGTTATTGTTATTCTCAGAAGAATGAAATTAATTTCTTATCTCAGCTCAAAGCAAAGTCCTACAAACTTCTAGGCTATATAATTTCTCATTGACTTCAAGCAGATATGAAAGTCATTTGGCTGACCCAACAATTTCACTGGCCTTGTCTTCTTCTAATGACCACTTTTCTTTTTTGTTCTTAACAGCTTGAGTAACAATGGAACCTTTCCATTGTCCCAGCTTCCAGCTTCTTTCCTGCATAGTTGAGGTGGGAAGGAACGACAGGGGAAAGATGAGAGCGTCATTCAAAGGAAAATCCTATTTTGTTGTGGAAAGCTCTGTTTCCGCCATCACTGGAAACTGGAACAATGTCCTGGTTCCCACAAGGAGAAACCCCTTTGTGCAAGAAACTCTTAGTAAACATTCTTTACCTCACGTCCTAAAAGCTTTGAAGTCCTAATGTCCATTCTTAGGAAGGCAAATCTCAATGCCACTTATTAGCAACAAATCTCAGGGCCATTGCAAGATGTTGTGCATGTTTATGAGTTTTGCATAAGTCAGTTGTTCATGCATTTTGACTCCTTTAATTCTGAGGACACAAAATGTCTTAGTAGTGGGGAAAGGAGTAGACTGAAGGATGGGAAGGAACAAGGGACCCCTAGAGGAAGATAAGTTTCTCAGCTCCTCCCCTCATCTCTGGAACTCTGGGACCCTTTGTGTATTTAAAGCTACATTTGGGTCTGGTCAGATTGAGCAGGCTGACCTCTACATCAGCATTGGTTTTGATAGGGCTCTAGCACAGGGGTTAGCTAAGGCCACAGCTCACTGAATCTCAGTGCAACACTTAAACTAAAACCATTCAGACTTAGTACATTTTACTGCAAAGAGAAGGGGCAGGATTTGGTTTAACTGGATATGTGCTGGTTGGACAGGATGTGTGATGGAACATTCTTGGATCAGGTAGGCACCAGGTATCATCCAGCATAACAAGGGACACAGCCAGAATCTGTGCATCAGCACATATATTGCTTAGTGCAAGGAACTCTTAATATCATCATGGTAAAGAGGCAGAACAAGCTTGATGACACTATATCAGAAGATCGCAAAGCTTGAAGTCTAAGGCTTATACTAAATCCCATCAAATAAATATAAAAAGTTACCTAAATTTATGTCCCATCATTCAACAAGTACAAAAGATCATCTACTGTGGAGGAGTTAAACATGAAGCACAGCAGTGTGTTATGAAATAATGTTTTATTTACAAGTCTAACTTGCAAGGGAGCTGCAAGTTTGCAGAGGATGGACCTATGCAGCCTATCTGCGCCTATAACATTCCTGTCACTGAGAAAGGATGGACTCCAAATTCCACCCTTTAAAACAGAGAGGTCTTAGAGATTTTGTAGGCAGCAGAATGTTCTTTGGTCAAGCCATGAATGGTGTGACCATGATGGTAATTAATAAACATTCCAGATCTCCTCTCCTAATACACTGAAAAGGCTCTCCACATTCCCACCCCAGCTGGTGGCTGGGACAGTAATGCCAAGAAAACACTCCTTGGATTCATTTCTTCTGTATTTGAAAAGAGAGAACGCTTTGCACATACAATCTCCCTGTGCTGGGCTCTGCTAACAGCAGCTTTTCCAGATAGTCCATGTAATGGGGTTGGATAACCTATGTAGATTGTGGTTCCCCAGGCAGGATGTGGGAGCAGGGAAGATGCTGTGATGCAGTGGCTCTTTGGGGAAGACTCTGTCTCTCTGAGTGTCTTCCACCTTGGCTGAAACGGCCAGACAGCTACATGTCATGCTATCTTTGGTGGCCAGATGACTAATCTAAGCACAAGTTCACTAACAGGAAGAAGAGTGGGAGGAATAAAATTATTCAAGGTTTTCTGAACCTTCTCCATCTGGCTTACCATGATGAATATCGTCAGGAGACAGATGCTCATCGACATGATAGAGAAGCTGTCCAGGAACCAGGTACACCAAATCACTGTGTTGGAGACACCCTGATTTTTCAAGGTCTCCTTCAGTCTCAACTCCTTCTCCAAGACGATGCTCTTTACAGTCATGGAGACAGAGTAGATCCAGGCCAGCACCATGAAGACAGGGAAACAGCGGTTCAGGATGATCATAAAACTAAAGCAAGAGGAGAGAAGCAGAATAGTAGATTGCCTTGCACCTGGTGGAGGTGGAGTAAATGTTTGTTGAATGAATACGTTGAGAACAAAGCCCAGGTGGAGGGAAAGGCAGAAAAATCTCCACCGGGCACTCAATGGACTTGACTCTTTTAATACATTGCACTTTGCCCCAAAGGATTACTTTTTCTTTAGAGCAAGACTGTAGCCTTTTGGTTAGCCCAGATGAAAACTCTGTGAGTAAAATGTGTAAATAAAATTGTACTACGTATGTTACACAGTATAGATGTTCTTTATAAGATCTCAGGCAGCTTTTTGTTTAGTCCAGATGAGTGCTCTGTAAGTGAAATGTGTAAATAAAACCATAGTATGTATGTTACACAGTATAGAGCTTCTTGTAAGATCTCCCAGGAAAGGATTGCAGACTTGATGATGTGGGATGTGACTGGAATAGGTAGATACATGCTAACTGACACTGAAGTCCAAGAAGGTGGACAAAGGGAACTGGTGGTGGTGAGATCAATAACTGGGCTCCCCAGTGGGCTACTTGCTTAGTTTGCTACTGGCCAGTAAAGCACTGTCTACCCAGGAGGATCAAACCCCAGTTACACAGGAAGAGGCACAAAATAACTAATCAGTATGGCCCTTTCAGAAGGCAACTGACCCAGCAACAAATCAATCAGTGATTCAATAGTCATTGACTCCACCAGCCATGTACTGGTGGAGTACATTCATGGATATTCATTCCAGCAAGCTGGGCAGAGTTGATATTCTGGAATTACTCTACTGCGAACTTTACATATGTTTTCCCTGTGCTTGATGTGCTAGTAAAAGCCCTTGAGATTATTATTTCTTGAAAACTGCTGGGTGTCACAGGAAGGGCCCAATTCCAGCGTGGGAGGGTTTCACTCAAGATGGCCCTAGGGAGAGAACCATAAATTCATAACGCCTGCCCTTCTGGGATCTGCCACCAGAGGGCTCTCCCACATTGAATGGCCAGAATCCCTACCGCCTCCTCACTGTTTACCCCCACTTCCTTGCCGGTTACTCCTATTCTGATCTTAGAAGTAGAGCTGGGCTTTTGCCCCGGCTCCATTTTCCATTTCTGCCTATTGTCCAAACTTAAACTGACTGCAGAACAGCCCCTGTTATCTCTCTTAGTCTTCTGTAGAGCTGAAGGAGAACTGATTGGACTGAGGTGTTACACCCATACTGGGCTTTATTTTACTACCTTGCCAGCTGGCAATTTGACTCTTCCTTTTACAGGCTGTGCATGTTTATCTCCTCCCTGATCCCCACAAACCCACACGTACACTATGGTGAACTTCCCAGTTTTCTTCTAGGAGTTGAATCCCTAAGCTAACTGCAGATCTCTGCTGCTGTCCTTGGGAGCATTTCCCCCATCCACCACAGTAAATGAGCCCTCCCAGCCCCTTCTCCCTCTTCGTCCCTCCCTCTACCACCCCCCAAATGCATGTTCAGAAAACAGTGGGCTACTTGCTTAGTTTGCTACTGGCCAGCAAATGTACAGGCCTGGGGACGGGGGTGGGCAGGCAGGGAGGGCCCAAGTTCATCCAACACATCCCTCTACCTTTTCATTAAGCATACATCATGAGAATGTTAATTAGGGAAGGAGCTGCATTATTCCAAGGCTCCTAGGAACCGGACCTACTTGTGATGCAGAGTCCTAGTTTGCTGTTTTGGCAGTCACAGGGCAAACACTCTGACCTGAACCCTTCCACATACCAAACATACTACGTAGTGGAAATTTTAAAAGCCTTTGTCCCCTCCCCCAACCTCACTTCCCCTGCTTTAATTTTCACCTTCCCTTTTCCTCCCACAACACCAGCTCCTTTCTCCCACTTGTTCATGTGACCCTGCCTGGAGTCAAGGAGAAGCAGGCTTCTCAATCAGAGCTCCATTCTCCCTGAGCCGGGCCCCACGCCCCAGGTTTTTTTCCTCCAAAGAGACTGAAGCCTGGGGAGCACCTCCACCTCATCCCACCCCAGCAACCTGATCAGCTTGTCCTGGAGCGGGACTGGGACCTCAGACTCACGAGTCATCCACGAAGCAGGGGTAAGGCATCTGCTGGAGGTAGATTCCAACTGGAACCTCAGCCTGGGCCTGACTCCTTGTGATCCCCTGTTCAACCATGTCCTGCAGATAGGCAAACCCGCCCCAGATGTATCGGAAGTCTTCCACAGGATCAGCTCTGGGGCCAGAATCCCAGTATCTAAGAAGAAACCGGAGAGAGGGACAAAGGATGGGAATGGGAATGGACAGCTCACTCATTGGTCATAGGCACGAGGGGACTCCGTATTCACTCTCCTGAAACTTTCCCCTGAACTTTTCCACACTATCTGATTCTATTTTCCAGTTCACAGGTTAAATCCCAATTATGAACATTAGCCACAGCACAATTTGTAATTGCTTTCATTCAAGTACTCTAATTTGAGCTTTACAAAATATCTCACTTCCTCTGATTTAACTTAATTTAATTGATTTACAGGCTGAGTCCAGTCTCAATCCCCGACTCTGTACCCAACGTAATTTCCCAGGGACTTTGGTGAAACCTCATTTGCAGAATTTCTATGTGAAGATAACTCGGTACCTAGAGGTTTTCATCTCCAAATTGCACAAAGGCCAGCCAGGGACAAGCTCTGAGTTGAGGGGGTAAAGACAGGGTAGCTGAACTCTCCTGGTCCCACCAACTAGCAGGATCTACTGTCTAGCTTAGTTCTTTGATACCAAAGTGCTTCTGTGCCTTTCTGAGTAACCTTTCTGCCCCTGAAGGAGACGGGTGGCCTGAGCCCATAGGAGCCCCCTTTCCTTGCCTCATACATCACTGGGGATGCCCAGGTCCTTCTGAGATCTCCTGAAACATCACCTGTCTTTGATCTTATTGGTTTTCTCCACCACATCTATGTCCATTCGGATCTTGTACTTCACATGGGGTGGTAGGGAGCTGGTCCAGGGATACATGTCAGGAAATACCACACCAGCCCAGAACCTGTTTTCCTCCAGCAGAGACAGGGCTCGTTGGGTGAGTTGAAATTCATCATCGTAGCTTTCAAACTTATCCAGGATCAAGCACTGTGGATAATCACAAAGGTTGAGAGAGTTTGAGGAGCACCACCTGCAAAGACTCAACTGCAAAAAAATGGCAGAGGATCAGGGATGCTGCCCCAGGGGATGGGTCAAAAGCAAGGAGACCTATAAACTTACTGTTTGCTTAACTCCAGGGCCTGGTGTCAAGTTTTCAGTGTGTCTAGATTTGGGGGTGAAAGGGGGGCTTAGGAACGCTGACTTGCTCTCATCCCTGCAGATTTAGTGAGCACCGCACTATCGGGCTGTCGAAGTATGCAAGTCGTCAAAATGACAAAAATACTCCCCGCTCTCACTCCCCAGCATGGGGAGTCAAGGGAGTGGGGTCACATCAGATACAAGCTGCTTTGAAGATCAGAAAGCCTGCTAATAAAAGAGTTTTACAGAGAGAGAGAAACAGTCCCAGCGGTAAACCTTCCTGCCTCTCTGCAAACACACAAGGATGGCCAGCTGAGGCAAGAACAAGGAGGAAGAAAGAAAATAACAGAAAGCCAAAGTGATTTCATCAGGGAAATCATTCCCAGTTACAATTTTATGACAGGTAATGAGGATGGAGGAGGAATTTCCTAACATGTCTTTTTTTTTTCTCCCCCAGAAGAGAAAAAAATCATTACCCAGAAAAGAGCAAAAGTAAGAATTTCTTTTAATTTGAATATTGGGAATTGTCCACTTTTACAGATTTGTTAAAGCGTTGTATTGTACTTGGATGTGTTTTATCCTTAACCTCCTGTTTCTATAACACACTGGGGTTATTGTGCGATGTTTCTTTCTTAGAATGTAACTCACAAGAGGTCAGCTGGCCTTGTCTTGATTAATCTGTTCATGGAATACTTACTGAGAGCCTGCAATGTGCCAGAGCCTGCTTGGCTCCAGGGGATACAAGGAGGAAAGATAAACTCTCTTACTAAAAGAAACTCCAGACCTAATGAGGGAGAGGGTTGGAGTAAACCAACAATCAGAATGCAGAATGATCAGGTTCTGGTGAAAGCAAGCCTAGGGTAGTCTAGCAGCCCAGTGGAGGGGTGGGGGGGTGTCCCAGAGGGCTGCCTGGAGGAAGAGACTCCTGAGCAGGATGAGAATAAGCAGGAGTTAGCCGAGGGAAGAAAGCAAGGGAAAGGTCAGCTCAGGCACAGGGAATAGCTCGCAGGGTTTCTGGAGACCTGCAAGAATAGAATAGTGGTTCCCTTCCTTGGCTGTGCTTTAGAACCATCACGGAGTTTTAAAAGGACAACTGTACTCAAGTCCCACCCCAAACAATGAAATCAGATTCTCAAGAGGCAGGGCCAAGGCATCAGCATTTTGTCAAACACTCCCCAGCTTGTGCCAATGTACAGAGAAGAACATAGGTGAGCAGAGGTGAGAGGTAAGAGATGTGTACTAAGAAGGCAGGTGGGGACCAGGTCAGTTGCCCTGCTGGGTTTGCAGGGTGACCAGCCAACTGAGAGGTTTCATGGGATGCAGGGCTTTCTATGCTAAAATCAGGAGTTTCCTGGCAAACCCTAAAAAGCCACAAGAAACCACTGTAGGGTCTTAAGCAGAGACATGACATATGCGATCAGACCATGTTTCTGAAAGATCACTGGTGGTGGGAAGGGGGAGCACGAAGCCTGGTTAGAAGGCCGTTGATGTAACACAGGCTTAAAGGAACATATTAACTCTCCCACAGAGCCTGTGAGTTACCTGGAATCCTCATTTTATTGAAGAGGAGACCTACCAGAGGTCACGCAGCTTGACGGTGGCAGAGCCTGCATTCTCTCCCCATTTTTCAACTCCAGGCCCAGACTTCCTCCCACACCAGGAGCCACAGGCAAAGCTTGATCCACAGGCTCTCCATGTGCTCATGACTGTCTTGCAAAGTAAGAGAGCACAACTATTACTTATCTCTCTCTCTATTTTAAAATAATCTATCTCTCTCTTCTTTTAAATCAGTTTGTTGAGTTTAGGACCGCATATATAGAGTTTTAGTACTGACAAATAGAGTGAACCTGAAATTAAATTTCTAAAATAATCATGAAAGTTCTTGGGGAGATGGAAATTCTCTGCAGTTTCTTTTAGCTGTGACACACACACACACACAGAGTATTCTACCAATTCCCTCATAGCATCACAGGGCCCTTGGACAGACGGAGTCACAGAGAGGTCTTACAGTCTGATGTGCTTGCTTACTGATGAGGAAACTGGCATCCTAGGGCCTTGCTCCAGGTCAATATAGGTCAGAAGCAGAATATGAATCCATGTTTTCAAGTGTCAGGCCTGAAGGGTACTGCTGTTCCTTCACATTGCTCTAAGAGTAAGCCATACTCCAACTACAAAGTCGGAGCAACAGAATTCCTAAACAAGATCTCTTGCCCCTGTCCAGTAGGTCAGCACTGTCCAGTAGAACTTTCTACAATGATGGAAACGTTCTATTTCTGCCCTATCCAACATGGTAGCCAGTAACCACATATGGCTATTGAGTACTTGAAATGTAGCTAGTGCATCTGAGGCACTGATTTTTTCACTTTAATTTATTTAAATGTAAATAGTGACATGTGGTTACTGCATTGGTTAGCACAGCTCTAGAGACAGTAAGTTCCCGGAGGTCAGGGGCCATGTCTTATTCCTTAGGTCTCTGGAACAGTATTTCCTCATGAAAGGGACTCAATAAGTGTCTACTGAATTGAATTAATTCAAATTTAGAAGTCCCAAATGCTGCAAGAAATATAACTTTACTACTGTGTGTTTTGAACATAATCCTGTGCACCCGAAATCAGATGGTAAACTAGGAGAAATTAGTGAAAGGTGAATTTTTGATATAATGTTAGTAAGAGTATAACTCTCAGTGAAGCAAAAAAGCTAATAAAAACAAACACATTTTAATAATGTGACTTTCCGAGCAATTTAGCCCATTCTCTTTGAACTCTCCTTTCATGTCTTAAAGGGAAATCTATACTGGAATAAGCACTGATGTTTTCAGTGATATCGTTGAGTCCTGCAATGACGTGGGCTCCATCCTGGCTCTTTTATCAGGCAGCTGATTCACAGTCATGTTTCCTGTTGCATCCCCCTTGACTGGTACCCTGATACTCTCTGGAAAAACAAAACCAAAAGGTTCTCAAACACTCATTTTTACCCTGAAACATCTGACCCACTTTCAGAGTTGAATTATCATCTTTGGAAAGATGGTACAGGGTAGTGTTCGAATGCCATCCCCACTCTGCTGTTTCCTAACTGTGTGGCCTCTCTTTCCCTATCTGCGAACTGGAGATACGCCTACCTCATAGGTGTGTTCTAAAGATCACATGAACTTGTTTGGGAAGGGCCAGCCAGTGCTGCCTGGTAAGAATAAAAGTTGATGCTTACTGCAGGCTCACAATATGCCCAAAACTGGTCCAAGGGCTTTGCTTATATTAACCCCTTGAATCATCACAACCACTTTATGATTATCACTCCAAGCTCTCTTAAGAGGCATGATGAGCAAACTTCCTCTGGAGAGAGCCTGTGTTTTAACCATGTAGGATACTAAACTATTTCACAAGGAATGAGGACTTGATGAATACCATTTTTATTACTGTTTTTGCAAAATATCTTGAAAATCAAGAGTCTAGTGGCTTTTAAGCCCCTGCCAGATTACCTTTCATTTATGACAGCTGTTTGTCTGGGGAAGAAGGCAGTTATTTTTTAAAAACAATATGGCTGGGAACATAACCCATCCCAAGCTGATCTACAGCAACTCATCTAGTTAGAACAATGCAACAGACAGAAGCCAAAGCTCTGTGTCCACCTGGGCAATGGAGGGTGGCAGTGGGGTGGGTCCTAAGCCACTGGTGTTCACTAGCTTGCTCACTGGCCCTTAGGTGAAAGTCAGACAACTCTACCAGAGGAAGGTCTTATGAAGCTAATCCAGAACATCTTCCTGAGGTCAAGGCAGAACAATTGCAGATGTGGACATGAGTCAGAAGTCCCTGGATCATCCACTGAGGTATGATTCATGATGTACCCTTGCATTCTCATGGGGAGGCCACCTGCCTAACAGCAAATGACCTCATTCCCTTTTGGTACTTGCTCTGGTCCCTGAAGTTAAGATCTTGGCTAACGAGCATGTATACTGATGAGAGTGTGTACATGAGTGTGTTTGCGAGACAATGATGAATGACTAAACCCTTAACCAAGGTTTCGGATTTTGACATATCTGGTGTGGTCTGATTAGCTTGTAAGTTAACACATCGTAGGTTCTAATGAGACTGAAGCCAAAGAGTCTGTTTATAAAAGCTATTTCGTTCTACACAGAGAGAAACTGTGTGACCATGGATGTTAGGGAAGAATACTGTAGGTAGGTTAAGTAATGGCTAGTGTAAGAAGCTCAGCATAAAAACAGCACCAGTACTGGGAAAAAAATTCAAAGGGCATCTTCACTGATTAAAAATTCATTGTCTCACGGCTTCAGAGGCCCATTCTGGGCAAATTTTGCAAGCAGAATTCAGAATCTCAAAGAGGATTGTTATAATGCCCTGGGATAGCCAAGGGCAGTAAAGCAAGAGAAGAGGTTTCCTTGTTACCTTCCGTTCCCAACTACTGTGGCCAAAATCTGGGTGGCAGGACCACTGCCATTTGAAGCCCACACATATCCTACAATTCCTTGTTTGTTGTTTTGCTGATACTCACCAGGAACCAGAGTGCACCCTGGCGGAAGAGGTGTGGCTCTCTCCAGGGCAGGCAGCTGTGTTTAAGACCTCTGGAGAATGCAGTCACTTGTTTACACAGCTAAATCAAACACTACCTTGGGAGAAGAAGCTACAGTAGCAGCAGGCTTCCTTCTTCAACTGTGACCTCTCCAGCTCTAATTCAAATACATTAAGTAATAGATAAATTATCTATTAAGTGGGAAAGGATGTCCAGTGGAGGCAAAGAGAGAAAGAATCTCTTTTTCTGCTTGAACCTGATTATCAAAGGGGATTGGTACTCTGTGCTGACATAGTACTTTGACTAATACACCCAGGACATGTGAGGGATGAGTCTTCAGGGATAAGAAAAGCACTACACTCTGAGAGACACGGCCTCTACAATCCTGCCTCTTACAAATTTGACTTCCACACTCAGGCTGAGAACAAAGTGGCTGATGAATGCCAAATGAGGTCTCAAGTGGTCCCGCTGGTGGACCTGGAGACACGTGGGGTTCCTTCTGGAAAATGCCAATGGATGCGGGCAAACATCCCAGAATGAATTTCCTGGCATATCTAGACCATAACACTCAAGATTTGTTTCCCAACACGTGGAAAAAGCCACTGGATAAAATAGTTTGGGGCTGTTTGAGTTGGTGAGGTAGAGGCCAAAGGCGTTACCATACATTTTATCTAACACACCGGGCACCGTGAACAGACATCTGAAATGTTCAACCACAGAGAGTGAGGAAATGCAC
The DNA here is from genome assembly GCF_949774975.1 of Lagenorhynchus albirostris. NCBI lineage: Eukaryota > Metazoa > Chordata > Mammalia > Artiodactyla > Delphinidae > Lagenorhynchus > Lagenorhynchus albirostris. The sequence goes on along the minus strand of NC_083096.1, from coordinate 103,696,450 downwards.
CATGACAGGAAAACAAAGGGATAGGAAATACACAGCTGTTAAAAAATGTCCGTTTCTAAAATAAATAAATACAATAATGAAACAAATAAAAAGGTCAGGTTGGAGCATGAAGACTCACTAGGACAAAGCCACCAGGTGATGCTTCCTGTGTAGTTAGGTCCAGGGAAAGACAGAATAGCCTGGCTGACAACCGCAGGGGATTTTAGCTCTCAACGCTTTCTTGTTTAACCATTCCAACAACTTTGGGAGGTGAGTGTTACCATATTAAAAATATTTCATAATCAGCAGAGCTGGGCACTGACCATCTAAAGGGTCTGCCAGTCACAAACACCCAGTCTAGCCACACTGGAGAACGCTGCCCTGGCTGTGGCTCCACTTATCCTCCTCATTTTTCAGGCAGGGGAACAGCGATATTGCCCGAAATCACAGAGCTGGTACATTATAGCAAGACTGGGGTTTCAGAAAGATCTCACTGGAGGCAGTCTGGGAGCTGAACGGAATCAGTGAGAGACCAGAGGCCCAGAGACCAGCTAGGAGAGATGGTACAGGCCGTAGTAAACAGAGGCCATACATGGAGAGGGTGAGGAAGGGGGATTTAGGAGATAATTTGGAAGATATCTGACAGTCCTTGGAGGATCTGTGACATTTTGACTTTGGATTTGTGTAACTTGTTTCTCCTCCATTAGATTGAATTCTAGCAGCTCCTTGAGATACCACTACTAAGGCCTTATTTAATGACAAGCTTATCTCTCTCAATAGAATGTGAGCTTCTAGGGGTCCGGGATTAATTGTATTTATTCAGAGGTAGGTAGTTCAATTCATGCGAATATATGAATGACTGAATGAGCTCAAATCTCTTTGGTTTCCTACTCTAAACCTAGTTATTTCCAAACAGAAAAGACTGAATCACAATAGTGTCTGTTATTCTGAATAGAACAAAATAATTGCTGTCCCTAACCAACTCATTATGTAATTTATCCAAACAATACTGACTGAACCCCCTACTAATATGCCCCTTGTGGTACAAGAAAGAACTTCCTCTTCAGAGCCAGACAGGTCTGGATTAGAATTCTGGATCCACGTCTTATCTGCTGTGGTATGTTAGGCAAGTCAGTTTTTAATTCTATAAAATGATAACAATTACGCCTGCTGGGCAGGTAGTTAGGAGTGTGGCATGAGATGACATGTAAGAGTGCCCAGCATAGTGGCTGGCTCACAGCAGGCTCAAACACAAGTTCCTTTCTTCTACCTACAACTCGAGCCGACCCCCACTCCTCCCCAAACTGTGTTCTCCTTCCTCAGCCCAGTTCTATGTTTCTGAGAGACCGATGAGCCATAAAATAAGGTCATTGCCCATGAGTTGCTTATGATCCAGTTCATGGCTCTTAAAATAATATTGCTCTAATGGTGTAGACTTTTGTACCCTTCTGACCTTTCCTCTACTTCTCCCTAGCCTCCCACTGCACATTTGGAGACAATGAATCAACAGAAGAAAGCACTAGGACAGATATTATGCAAATCCCTATACATCTGACTAAAGTAAATTACATGATCAGTAGCTTTACCTTCCTAATCCTATTTTTATTTAGGCTAGCCTGAAAAATACGCTCCCTGAGCACATTCTGGTTGGGTGGTGGTGGCATGTGGCCAGGACCATGCAAGGTACAGAGGAAAGGTGGTCCAAAAAAATCCCCCTACTGATAATTCATCAACAAGATAATCACCATGTAGATAATAAAGAGTTATGCACATATAATGAGTGTGTTGACAGCAGAGGTAAAAGCAGTTAATGAATACATGTTTTTTCAAGACTTAGGGAAAGGAAGTTGTATCTGGTTAAAGTACAATTTTATGCCTTGATCAGAGGTATTTTCATATTAAAGTGTGGCTGAATTCAGCTTTCTGATGCTAAATTCAAGACCTGAAATTCAAATATACTATGAAATTTAAATACACGGTGAATTCTAAATAGTATTCCACCTGTGCCAGGCCTAACCCTTCGCTAAACAAGGAAATCAAAGGGGAGGGGTGTGGATATTTGCTTTAACTAAAGGATTATCAGAGGAATTTTTCTAATTGTGCTTTTCTCAGAAGAAAAATATATGTGAATAAGACATATAAATTATGAACGTAAGAGTATACACATACCAGTTTAAGATATTTACCTACATGAAGACTCATTTGCCCTCAGCCTCCTTAGATTTGGAGAAGAAGGTGATCAGAAGGCCTGTAGAGATGACTCTTTCCACGTGTTAGAGATGTGATGCTCCCAAAATGTCACCTTCACCGCTTTCCCTGGTTGACTGCCCACCTTCTGACCAGGAAGTCTGTCCTTTATTCTTGTTTGGTTTTTTTCCCCTGCTAAGGGCAGGGGATCAGGGGAAAGACTAAACACGGTTATGGGATGAATAAGGTTATAGAAGCCCTTTATTGAGGAGGTGCTGCAAGGGCAAAAAGAGTTCTGGAAAGTTCCCTCTATGCCTACTTTCTGAAGGATTTTTAGCCACAGCAATCAGAGAAGAAAAGGAAATAAAAGGAATCCAAATTGGAAAAGAAGAAGTAAAGCTGTCACTGTTTGCAGATGACATGATACTATACACAGAGAATCCTAAAGATGCTACCAGAAAACTACTAGAGCTAATCAACGAATTTGGTAAAGTAGCAGGATACAAAATTAATGCACAGAAATCTCTGGCATTCCTATACACTAATGATGAAAAATCTGAAAGTGAAATCAAGAAAACACTCCCATTTACCACTGCAACAAAAAGAATAAAATATCTAGGAATAAACCTACCTAAGGAGACAAAAGACCTGTATGAAGAAAATTATAAGACACTGATGAAAGAAATTAAAGATGATACAAATAGATGGAGAGATATACCATGTTCTTGGATTGGAAGAATCAACATTGTGAAAATGACTCTACTACCCAAAGCAATCTACAGATTCAATCCAATCCCTATCAAACTACCACTGACATTTTTCACAGAACTAGAAAAAAAATTTTCACAATTTGTATGGAAACACAAAAGACCCCGAATAGCCACAGTAATCTTGAGAAAGAAAAATGGAGTTGGAGGAATCAGGCTCCCTGACTTCACACTATACTACAAAGCTACAGTAATCAAGACAGTATGGTACTGGCACAAAAACAGAAATATAGATCAGTGGAACAGCATAGAAAGCCCAGAGATAAACCCATGCACATATGGTCACCCACCTTATTTTTTGATAAAGGAGGCAAGAATATACAATGGAGAAAAGACAGCCTCTTCAATAAGTGGTGCTGGGAAAACTGGACAGCTACATGTAAAAGAATGAAATTAGAACACTCCCTAACACCATACATAAAAATAAACTCAAAATGGCTTAAAGACCCAAATGTAAGGCCAGAAACTATCAAACTCTTAGAGGAAAACATAGGCAGAACACTCTATGACATAAATCACAGCAAGATCCTTTTTGACCCACCTCCTAGAGAAATGGAAATAAAAACAAAAATAAACAAATGGGACCTAATGAAACTTCAAAGCTTTTGCACAGCAAAGGAAACCATAAACAAGACCAAAAGACAACCCTCAGAATGGAAGAAAATATTTGCAAATGAAGCAACTGAAAAGGATTCATCTCCCAAATTTACAAGCAGCTCATGCAGCTCAGTAACAAAAAAACAAACAACCCAATCCAAAAATGGGCAGAAGACCTAAATAGACATTTCTCCAAAGAAGATATACAGACTGCCAACAAACACATGAAAGAATGCTCAACATCATTAATCATTAGAGAAATGCAAATCAAAACTACAATGAGATATCACCTCACACCAGTCAGAATGGCCATCATCAAAAAATCTAGAAACAATAAATGCTGGAGAGGGTGTGGAGAAAAGGGAACACTCCTGCACTGCTGGTGGGAATGTGAATTGGTTCAGCCACTATGGAGAACAGTATGGAGGTTCCTTAAAAAACTACAAATAGAACTACTATATGACCCAGCAATCCCACTACTGGGCATATACCCTGAGGAAACCATAATTCAAAAAGAGTCATGTACCAAAATGTTCATTGCAGCTCTATTTACAATAGCCCGGAGATGGAAACAACCTAAGTGCCCATCATTGGATGAATGGATAAAGAAGATGTGGCACATATATACAATGGAATATTACTCAGCCATAAAAAGAAACGAAATCGAGTTATTTGTAATGAGGTGGATGGACCTAGAGTCTGTCATACAGAGTGAAGTAAGTCAGAAAGAGAAAGACAAATACCGTATGCTAACACATATATATGGAATCTAAGAAAAAAAAATGTCATGAAGAACCTAGGGGTAAGACAGGAATAAGGACACAGACCTACTAGAGAATGGACTTGAGGATATGGGGAGGGGGAAGGGTGAGCTGTGACAAAGGGAGAGAGAGGCATGGACATATATACACTACCAAACGTAAGGTAGATAGTTAGTGGGAAGCAGCCGCATAGCACAGGGAGATCAGCTCGGTGCTATGTGACCGCCTGGAGGGGTGGGATAGGGAGGGTGGGAGGGAGGGAGACGCAAGAGGGAAGAGATATGGGAACATATGTATATGTATAACTGACTCACTTTGTTATAAAGCAGAAACTAGCACACCATTGTGAAGCAGTTAGACTCCAATGAAGATGTAAGAAAAAAAAAAAAGGAGTTCTGGAGCCACTGAACCACTGTCCACAGAAGGGCCAGAATGGCCCCAGAGACATCCTCCTGGGCCTTCAGGAATGGACTGAAAGTCCTGATTGTAAGCCAATTCACAAGGTTAATATGAAGAGTGGCTTCACATCCTGGTTAATGCTTACACAAAGTGAGTCTGAGAAAAAGCTACGTTCCTCACGTGGTCTGTGGTTCAAGGGTGGACATCCTTGTGGTTCATAGAAAGAGCTGCCATGCATTAATGGCTCTACTATGTGCCCAGCCCTCTCCAATCTCATCCTCACAGCTGCTTGGAAAGGGGGGCACTAACAGCCCCACCTAAGAGATGGGGAATCGGGGGCAGAGAATTTATACACAGGTTTAACTAGTCATGGCACAAATGTATTGAGTGCCCTTCACATTTCACTCACTTTATCTTTAACAACAACTCTGTGAGGTCTGTTGTGCTATCTGGATTTTACAGATAAGAAAACTGAGCCTTAGCAGGTAAAGTGTCTTTCCCAGAGTGATGTAGCTCATGGGCAGAGATCCAGGCCCATTTATCCTCACTGGCAGGTGAGAAGGTTCCCCAAGCAGTGGCCTAACATGGCATACAATGACCAAGCAAGGCAGCTCGGGAGGAATGGGACACTCTCCAGGATACTCAGTGGAATTTCCAGTAACTAAGGCCTCACCCCGAGCAGAAAGAAAGAGGACTTAGCCCTTCTATTAGGTGAAGAGAAAACTTACTGAATCACTCCCCTTTCCTGTAATGACAAAAGGCTTAAAAGTTTGCTCTTAGTTCTTGGACCTTCTGTTGTTCAATACCACATGTGAGTGCAGCACTGACCTCAATTGACATAATTTACATTTTAGAGTATTTTTGCTGAATTTTCCTGAAATGATTTTTTTCGTTTTTGGAATAGGCAGGGAAGTAGGCATCAAGGCTGGCCCAGAAGTTCTCACAGCTCTTTAATGAAAGTCATATTACTGAAAAGGAGAGGCTCAGTCAAGCCTTGAACAGCCTATGAAGGAACATGCTTGCTGCCCTGTCCCGGAGAGGCCCTTAGAGCCATCCCGAAGAGGTTTTCATGCCCTGTCTGCTACCGAGTAGTCCTCAGGATGAGAGCTGGGGAGTTTCCAAAGCTCCTCCAGACTTCCCAAAACACAAGGACAAAAGCAGAAAATTCCAGGACCAGTTGTAATGACTGGATTCTACCTCACCGCTTTTCAGACACCCCCCAAGCCCCCCTCCCCCCCTTCTCCTTTCAGTTTATTCCCCATCACTTTCCTCCTTCTTCCCGCTCCCCTGCTCCCCAGGGCAGGAAGATCAGAAACCTCAGCATAATTACCTGCTGGGTTTCTGCCACCATCAAAACCCCTCTTAGGAACCCCTGGGGCAGGCCATTGACCTGTGGCAGTCTTGGCCTTTGCTTAGGAGCATTTCGCTGGGCTAATGGGATTGCAAGGCCCTAGGGAAGTGTTGGTGGTTTATGTGAGATGCGATTAGCAGTTTTGTAATCCCTAGAGGAGCACCAGGAGTGGCTCAGTGGCTGGGCCTGATTTCACTAATTCCACTCTCCTCCTCCCAAACAGTATTTTTTGTTTGTTTGAATTTTACTAAAAAGTTAATATTTATTAAGTGCTTACTAAATGCCAGGCATTGTCTTAAGTGCTTTGCATGAATTAACTCAGTTAATTCTCATAGCAAGCCTATTAGGTAAGTATTATTAATATCCCCACTCTACAGATGCAGAAACTGAGGCACAACTAGCAGGGATTTGAACCCAGGTGGTCTGGCTCCAGAGATTGAATTCTTAACCATTTAATATATACTAAGTATCTGCTGGGTGCTTGGTGCTACATTAAGCACAAGCTACATGGAAAAAATGATCCTTCAAGAAAACAAGCCCTTTACATCACCGTGCAAATGTCAAGTCAAACCTAAGACAAGAAGTATTCTTTATACTGATACGTAGTACCTCACAAAAATATTGTGAGACCCACTGAACTCTATTCTGCAAGAATAAAGGAAGAGACTGCCTCCATCTACACCCCATCTAAAAAATCCTGCCTATATTATAAGCACAGTGGTGGACAGTGGCGGGCATGGCCAGGGATGGGGACTTAGCTGGTAGAGGCACCGTGAGAAGAAGACGATGTCAATTGAGTAATCGTACAAGGGGACTCCAAGCTCCCACCAATCTAACAGGTTTGTAAAAATACAGATTACCAGGCCTCTTCCCTGAGTCAGTTGATGTGGGTTTGTGTCCAGAAATCTGTTTTGTAAAAAGCACCCATGGTCATTCTTGTCTTCAGACAAGTTGGGGATCACTTTGTAATGAGCTGAACTTTGGTCGTGCTGCTGCCACACCGGACCCCTTCTGAAAGGCCACCTAGAGAGCCTGTGCCGATATTTCCATGGTTCTGGAGAGGGAGCATCACACACTCGGGGGAAATTCTGGTGGCACCAAGGGCAGCAGGGAGTCTTTAAGAGCACTGTGGTGACAGCAGGTGCTGGGCTTTTTCTCATGAGTTAGTTATCCTCAGGACCCAGGAGTCTGGGGAGAGGGGCGTGCTCTTGGGGGCCACTGGCTTAATTCCCTCTCCTATTGCCCAGAGCATCTTCTACCTGCTCATGGTTCTATATGACATGAGGCCCAATGGTAGGTGTGATAAGCCCTCAGGTGGAGATGTTCCCTGGAAGTTTGAGGTCGAGAATTCAAAAATAACTAGGATGGGCTCCTTGACTCTGATAACTCCAGCCTGCTGATCTGCCAGAGACGGACATGTTAACCGCTAACTTGAGTCTAACTTGAATATGGTCTGAAAGAGATGTAAAGAGGGGGCCAGGGGTGCACAGAGGAGTGAGTGACTAAACCTATGTCGAAGCAGAAGTGACATTTGAGAGCTAAGTCTCAAAAAGTGAATGAAGAGAAGCTCAGTAGATGGAGAAGGAAAAGTCCTTTCAGACTTCTCTGCCTTGTGTTTCTTCTTTTGGGGAAATACCCTCCCCCACTTCATAGTAGTCATGCACAGTCCATGAGACTCAGATGAAGCTAACTGCGCTTGCCTTACCTCGTGGTGGCACACGATCCGCTGAGGGACTGGGACAGGTAGAGCGGCCAGGCCAATCTGAGAACTCTCTAGGAGTATTATGTATGCTACGGGAAAGCCACTCCCTCTTTCTGTGTAGTTTTTGGGGTGAAGATGACCACTGAGGGCTGTGAGCAGCTGACACACTACCAAATGGAAAGGGTCTGGCTGAGATCAAAGTTGGGCCAAGGCAAGCAGAAAGGTAAAATGGAAGGACACAGTGTCCTAGGTCCCCTAAACTTCCGGGTTATGTCAACCAGTAAATTCTCTTTTTCACTTAAGCAAAAAGGCTTTCATAAATAGGCAGAGAAACAGCCATTTGCAAAGGATGAAATCATGAGAAGCTGGGGTGTCCCTGAGGGTGGTGGGAGGAGCTGTGGAGCAGAGCTGAAGATGTATGAGTGAGCAGAGGCTGGGAAGGTGGGCTGGAGCAGGTTTGGAAGGGACTTGTGTTCCCTGAGGATGAGTCATTAAGATTGTAAGAGTGGCAGTGATGCCAGCAGATGTGTGTTTGGAATGTAACTCCGGTGTCAGCGTGGAGAAGCGCCTGAACCAACAGAGACTGGACCCTGGAGTCCAGGGAATGAGCCTTTAGAACAGGCTAGTGGAGAGATGACAAGGCCTCTGGGGCTCAGAGAGCCTGGCAAGCAAGAGGAGGAGTGGAGAAATACCTAGAGATGAGGAGCCAAAGCTCAGTGACTGGACGTAACAGAGGCAGTGGAGGAGTCAGGACAGCAGGCTCTGAATTCAGGCACACCAGATCTGCATCCTGTCTGTTCTACCTAATAGATGTGAGATGGGATCTTATTTAAACTCTTTAAGCCTCAGCTTCTGCACCTGTAAGTGGGAATGATGATAGCATACACTTGATGGAGCTATCAGAGGATTGAATGAACTAAGGTACATAAAAGCGCTTAGCACGGTGCTTGGCAAAACGTTACACAGTAAGTGAGAGCTGTTGTGTGGAAGGTGATTTAAGGTTGACCCTTAAACCTCTAGCTTGAGAATTTGGAAAAATGCAGAGGACCGTGATCAGGATAGGAAATGCTGAAGGAGGATAGGTTTTATGGGTAGTGAGAATACAAGTTTGTTTTGGACACGTTGAGGCTGATGTGCCTGTATAACCCAGGGGTGGGAGTGACCAGCAAGCAAGGGGACCTCGGAACTTGAGGTTTGGTGGACATACCAATGGACAGCCACTGAAGCAATGGCAGACAGGAGATGGCTGAGGACAGACACGACACTGTATGAGCTACAAGGCAGAAGGAGTAGCCAAGGAGGAGTCAGGGAGCTGTTAGGAGGCAGAAGATGTGAAGAGGGAACTATTTAATTGTGGATAAGCTGTTAGAGAACAGGATCCATCTCTGGGGGCTGTGGGAATTCTTGTTTCTTCAGTGGGGAGAATGAGATTTGAAACCCAAGACCACTTGACTTGCTGAGGGATCTCTGGCTCCACCTACAGGGCTGTCCTGGAGGGGCCCAATGTGGCCCTCAGGTGGCTTGCTGCCCTTACCTCCAGGTATTGATTAGCCAGGCGTAGTGTGCGATCAGTGATGTTAAATATATCCCTCCAGTCGAAGTTGTCCATGTCATCAGCCTGGCCCTCTCGTGGGCCCCTATAGAGGAAGTTCAGTACGGCTTCGGCAGTAATACCTTCTTCACCAAGCTGCCTATTCCAAGAGGCTTTTACTGTTGGGTTCTCCAGGGTGTCCTTGGGAAGAAGCAATACAGTTACAGCATTTAGAATTCCACAGGGCTTCTCTGGTGGCGCAGTGGTTGAGGGTCCGCCTGCCGATGCAGGGTACACGGGTTCGTGCCCCGGTGCGGGAGGATCCCGTATGCCGCGGAGTGGCTGGGCCCGTGAGCCATGGCCGCTGAGCCTGCGCGTCCGGAGACTGTGCTCCGTAACGGGAGAGGCCACAGCAGTGAGAGGCCCGCGTACCGCAAGAAAAAAAAAAAAAAAGAATTCCACAGGATCTTTGGTCTTGTTTTTAGGCCATTTCTAATTTTTAACAAATGGGATAGACTTTAAGGCTCCCTAAAAATCTAGTGGGTTTTCTTCCTCATAAAGCATATCTATCTATACCCCATTTCCCCCCAATACATAGGTCTCTACAACAGAGGGGAGACGTGTATGTGGGGATGGGGCAGAGGGACAGGGAAATGGTATACAGGAAGCTTTCTTTTTCTTAAGGATTTTCTTTGGTTCCCTTTTAATTATCCCTGCTATGCAGGACTCTTATGTGAAACTGAAAATGAGACCAGAGAGACACGCTCAACCACCTTTTGCAGTTACAGAGCTGGCCCCTTGGGGAGATGCCCCTTTGAATGTGAGGCCCTCAAGTGAATTCATAACAGGAAGAAACCTCAGGAGGTTACTGGTCTTATGGTGGTTTTCACATTTCCCCAGAGTTTCAGAAACCTATATCCCACCCAAAGCCAGTGATTCCACATGATGACAGCTTCCAAAACTGGTGCTTATTATATTTTGATCTAACTCCAGGGGTGATTAACCCTATATTGGGTAAAGGAAACAAATGGAACTTTCCTGGCCTTTCTCCTCCCCCCGCCTCCCGACCTCTAATACCATCCGTACTCTGATCATGGTCATCTGCATGCTCTTGTCAAAGAAGTACCAGATCTGGGGCCCTACTTCTTCCCAGGCTTTGACCAACTTCCTGAAACGCTCCAGCTCTTCAAACGTCGAGTTGGCCTAAAACCAGACAGAGACAGCAAAAGAATGGAGAGAGAAAAAGTGAGAAAGAATCTTGGTTGTACCTTTCCTGTCACAAACCCTCAATATTTAGGAAAGGCTTTTCAAGGAAGTGTCTTTATTTTCTCAGTTGATTGATATTTCCCAGAACAATCAGCTATTTCCCACCCTCCCAGATTGACAGAATCTTATTTCTTAGTATCTCAGAGGTACTCATAATATTGATGATGTTATTGTCTCAGAACCTCATTAAAACTGGATTTGGACTCCCTGTGAGCAAATGCTCTTCCTCCCTTCCTCCCTATCTTTGTCTGTTCCGGGTAGCCAGGCTTCAGAGAACTGTGAACTCTTCCCTCAGGGATAGAATTCAGGCAGTGAGGAAGAAAATCTCATTGTAGGCTGCATAGAGAGGGGAGGGCCAGGCAGGGGCATTGGTGCAAAGCCTTCCAATGATGTCTGTGGATGGGGGAGGAACCAAGAGTCCACTTAGCAAAAAGCAAACATGAGGCCCACCACCAGGAGGGCACAGTAAAAAATATAGACACACACACACACACACACACACCACACACACCACACTCATTCACACATACACACACATGCATGCACACACACTCTCATTCTACTGGGTATCCAGAGGAGAAGGCAGAAGGGACAAGACCAGCTGGGACCTTACGTTCTTCAGTATCCTGCGTATTGCGGGGGAATCCGGAGTAAAGAGGATTTTTCCCATCAGCAAAGGCTTTGCTGCCCTCCAGGCTATTTTGGTTAGAGGGTTTGACTCCAGGCTCTGGATCAATGCATTACAAAAGGTTGCTGTCAGGAGAGAAGGGACAGATTTTATAGAAACTCCCCGTTGCTCACAGCTAAACATAGTCATTAGTGTGTTCAAATCACATGTCTCATTCAACTGTATGCTGGAGGATTTGACAAATAACCTAAATTAATAGGCTGTACCCCACCAATAACAAGCTCATCATTAGCAAGTAAAAATGCCACAGTGCATCTCAATAAAGGCCTCATCAGAGAAACAAAGGATGGGGCTTGCCTTGTGGGTTTTTTTCTGCTTTAGAGGAAGGTTGAGAAGCCTGCTTATGCTTATTGCAAGGAACAGAGGCCATTCTCAGATGAAAGGGACCAAGAGGCCAAACAAGGCCTCCCCTTGCAATCTCAGCTTTAGTCTCAATAATTTCCTTTCAATTAGCTGCTTAACTTCTCTGTTGTGTGTGGCTGTCTTAGGGCCCAGCTGCTTTTGGTGTGTGCCTTGCTGCTGCTTTTCAATTTTTAACTAGAGGGTTGCCCAGCTGCATTTCGTCCGCACCCCACCCTCCTTTACCCCACAGGAGCCAAAAAAAAATAGTGAAAGGTGGGAAAGATAACTTGCCAGCAACTTGCCATTTGGAAAATAATTCAGTACTACACACACGGATTTTCACTACATTGTGTTTGTAAAAACATCCCACAGCCATGTTTACTCTCCAGAGCCCTTCTGACCCCAGCTCTGCTTGCAACTCTGGGTTGCCTCCTCATTTATCTTTCTCTTCCTCTAGAACGTAACCCTAGTTCAATCAGATCAGTGGGAAATGTCCTCTCCGTTCCCATTCCAAGTGGGTCTCAGTTCTTTCCATGGCTCACTTCCAGAATTCTTTATGAGCACTACCCGCGTCCTGCTTGGGGAAATGGACTCTCTGGAAGGAGAAGCCTCTTTGCCCAAGGTCCCTCAACAAGACCAAGGGAAAATCAACACCAGGATTAATTTCACCTGGAAGTGTTAACCCATCAGCTTAACCAACATCAGAAGCCAATTTATATGCAGGACTTAGAAAACTTACTTGTTCTTTTGTCATAAGAATAGATAGGATCTTTCCTTGTGGAGTCAATCCCCAGGAAGGCTTTATAGTTATTGTCTTCATACCAGTTGAAGGAGAACACCCGAGAGCCTCCTCCCTCTGGGTAGCCACACAAGAGGTCAGACAGGGTGCCCATCAGCTGTGTGAACGTCTCTGGACCGCCAGTCTGCACGAGTGGCCTGGTCACCCACAGCAAGTCTTGAACACTTGGTCGGTGGATGAACTATGGCAAGGCAAAGGCTTCAGGTTATGCTAAGGTAGTCAGAGTCACAATCCACTGTGAAGTCAAAGCTCCAAAGTTTGGGGAGACCTTTGCATAGGCATTTGATTTCCAGGTTTGAAAGAAAACATATATATGCTTAGCAATCCTTAATCCAGCTGTGAAATAAAATCTACTGCCATCCACTCAGGGCCTAGGAGGAAACTAGGATGAGCCTTAAAGAAAATAAAAGAGTTAACCTCCAAAGTATTTCAATATTATTTCTCTTTTCCAGTCCATTTAGTTTGAATTCCTTGGGAATGTGTCCTTGGGGAAACATAGAGAATATTTCTCTACCAGTCAGTTCTTAGGTTCTGTTAACCTACCAAGATGGAGCTACTGGAAAACTGGGAAATAAAATAGAGGAGTAGCTCTGTCCTAGAAAGGCAAAGTCGGGGCAAATTTCTTTGGCCAAATAGTTTAGAATTTAGCTTTCTATATTTGGAAAATTATCTTCTTATTGGCTTAGCTTTACCAAATGTGAACTCTTCCATTTCCCTGAAATGTGTGGTTTGTGGTTTCTTTTAGTGTGTGTGTGTGTGTGTGTGTGTGTGTGTGTGTGTCCGTGTTTTAAGATCTAAGCAAATATAGAACAGATGAAGTCTCCATTCTTGGGAAAACTATTTTTAAATTCTTCACCAAACTAAGAAGAGGCTGGTGGTCATCTCTCCATATTGGTACCGGTGGCACTCAGTGGCCTTGTTTTCTGAAGGTAGATCTAAAATGCTGAGAACTAAGTTGAGGGCTGCCAGAGTTGCCAGGGTCTCAGTTCCCATAATACCATTTGACTTTAAAGGAAAATACAAAATAAAAATCATGCTGCTTTTATTCCCAAAACACACTTGGTTACTTATTCTCAAAGGCACTTGGGGATTTAAAAAACCATTAGAAAAAAACCATTAGGATTCAAACAGGTGAGACTGAAAACAGTTCTCCCACTGCAATAAGTGATGTTTACCGGTCATCTCCTCTCTGTCCACATGCCAACACTTGCTCTCTGAAACTGCTGAGCACCATGTAGAATCCACATATTGAGTCATGCCTATAATCACAGTCCAGGCTTCAATAATAAAGATGGAATCTCAAACTGCTTCAACAACAGTTAAGTCTTATGACAGTCTTGTAAGGGGTTATTACCATTATTATGTTGCTCATTTAACCAAAGTGCTCCGAGATGAAGGGGCTGTTCCAGAGTCAAATAGTCTAGTATTAGTTAACATAAATTGGGCCATCTGCTTCAACGCAGTCACGAATGCTAGACTTGCTATCTAGACAGACAAGAAACCTTCTGCAACTCCCACATGGAATTAAGAGCTTTAATATGCTTTGGAGATTAAAAAAAAATTCTCTAGCAACTTCAACCCTATTATACTGATATGAATTTTTAAAATGCTTATGAAGAAAAGAATGTTAAACACAGACTCCCCCTGCAGCAGGTGGCCATCAGTACAATGGGCCCTTCTCTAACTTTCCCTGCACGGCACTCTGCGCAGGCTGAGCTTAGTTTTATGAGGAGAGATTCTAACCATGCAGTTTTCCAGGTTGGCAAAGCCCAAGTCAGCTGAGAATACTGGAGGGGAAAAAAAGTTTAGGGAAAATTATATTTCCCCTTTTGCCTCTCTTTCATAATCCTCATTACACTTGAAGATAATTGTTCGTTTCACATCTCTCTTCCCTGTTGGACTATACATTTCACAAGGCAGTGACCATATCTGTCTCTTCATCATTATGACCCCAGCACCTCTCATCTGTTGAGTGGAGAATCATTTTATATATGGGCAAAGGCTTGGCATTTGATTAAACTGTGCGCATCTTTTACAAAACAACACAAAAAGTCACTATCTTTGTGATGAAATGAGTATGTAATATGTATGTAAGACACTTAGTGCCTGTAAGCACTGTGTAAGTGTATGCGATTACTATTAATGGTATAGATTTATGTGGATTTCAAGAGCATAATAGAATATTGGATCACATCAGAAAGAGCGGAAAGACTTAGATTCAGCTGTCAGTCCACTAATAATCTGCTACACCAGACAGAGTGTTATTTCTTTCTAGGTGTGAAATTAGACGAACAGTTCCTTTCTTACTGCCTCCGACCCAGGAGCACAGATAATTAAGGATATGAACAGGTTTTTGAAATTGCTAGATGGAAAGATCAAATGTATTTCTCCTTGAACAGGTCTGAGGTACAATTAAATTATCTGACGTAATAAGTGTGATAAAATGGTGGAAAGATATAATGAAATTATATTACTATCATCAAGCCACTTACTTCTTGAATTCTTGGCGACGTATCAGATAATATTCTTCCCCACGATCTCAGATTGATACCTTGAGAACTGCTGTCCAGGAGTTTGGGAAGCTGTAATTTATAGGAAAAAATATTTTAAAAAATATAGTATATATATGTAGTTCTACATATATACACGGGTGCTATCTGATCTCCTGTATGCTTGAAAAATATGTCCTCCCTTCTTTTTGATCACGGAACCTCTTCTGAAAGATTGCTTTCAGAAACAAACTTCTTTCGTCTACTTGAGAAAATCAAAGGTTCTTATTCTCAGCCCTGCTGAGCTAGGCAATCACAAATAGTTTCATGGTGACATTAAATACACCAAAGTGATTCTGATTGCTGGTTTAGCAACACCAGACAAGGCTCCTGGAGGAAGGAAGACAGAGCACAGCTGCTGGGGTGTAAAGGAAGGCCACGTGCAGAGGGTGCCCACCTGTTCACCTCGGGCTTCCTTGTCATTGTTGTCCCTTTATGTCCTTTCCAGACAGGTTGTGTCTCTTCCTCTGTTCAGCACCACTCTTATGGAAGATTCGGCCAACTCCAGAACCTTTCTTTTTAAAGCTGCGATTGGCAGCCTTAAAGAGAGAGAAGTTCCCTTGCAATTGATTCTCTAAGTGACGCCAGTGTTCTGGTGACCCCAGGCCCACGCGGCGATGCAGAGCTGTTTGTGCGTTTTCCACCGCGGTGGGGAACGTGGAAGTTCACAAGCTTGCTGGCTCCAAGTCCCAGAGCCTGAGGTGAACACCTTGTTTTCCGGAAATCAAGTGCAAGTCCTGAATGAATAACTTCATTCTTCATAGTTTCAAAAATGATTGAATCACCGAGTCTCTGTTTTTCAGGACTGAATTCTAACTTTTAAGATTGTGATTTTCAAACTCAAGTGTGCATCTTGAGTAGGCCTGGAGGGGAATCTTCATTTTAACAAGCTCAACATATAATTCTGATTCATGCATTTATGGACCACAAGCCACAAGCCTTGCCTTTTTATTTGCCAGTGTGGCTCTCCTAAATGATGGGTGTACTGATCCAGCTGCGGCAGAGAAGAGGAGCAGGTGGAGTTAGGCTTTGAGCAGCCCAGCCTCCTATTTCTAGCTGTGGTCCTGCTCCACTCTCTCCTGGCTGTAGGTGCAGGAGCCCTCGTATTCTCTCTGACTCTGAACTGAAGAATAAGTGTACGTACACTCTTGGAGCATCAACATTTCAGGCTTACTTTCTAACTGTAATATGAAAGGCTTTGTTACATATGAGAGCTACAAAGCAGACAGGTGGAGAATTTTCTAGAGGAAGGAGCAGCAAAGCCACCAGTGAAACTATACCCCTGAGAAGAGTCTTCTCTCCTTAACCTTAACACTGGGCCTAGGTTTTGGTCTTGCCATGACTACTTTTCAAACTCCTTGAAAATAGCTTCAGTGTATGTTGGGCAAAGCACTTTAATTGCCGAGAAGAACAGGTAGGAAGGGAGGAAGCCAGCAGGTAAAAATGTGTGCCAATGGCAAGATATCACTCAGTCCTGTTGACTCTCCCTCCTAGCTATCTCCAATAAGATCTGTCACAGATGAAAGGGGATCTAAGATACACATCAATTAAAATGCCATTGTGGACCTTATTTTTTTTTATTTTGATCTGAACAAACCAGCTGTAACGATCAGAGGGAAAGTGAACATAACTGGGTATTTGGTAATATTGAGGAATTAATGTTAATTTTGTTGGATGTGATCATAGCACTGTGGTTTTGTTAAAACAAGTAAGTTTTTATGTTAGAGATACAATAGGGAAATATGTGAGGATGAAATGTTGTCTGTGGTTTGCTTTAAAAGACTTCAGGGAGGTTTAGAGGAAGATGGCGGAAGAGTAGGACACGGAGATCACCTTCCTCCCCACAGATACAACAGAAATACATCTACACGTGGAACAACTCCTACAGAACATCTACTGAATGCCGGCAGAAGACCTCAGACCTCCCAAAGAGGGGCAAACTCCCAAAGAGGGGCAAGAAACTCCCCACGTACCTGGGTAGGGCAAAAGAAAAAAGAAAAAACAGAGACAAAAGAATAGGGACGGGACCTGCACCAGTGGGAGGGAGCTGTGAAGGAGGAAAAGTTTCCACACACTAGGAAGCCCCTTCGCGGGCGGAGACTGCGGGAGGCGGAAGGGGGAGCTTCGAAGCCGCGGAGGAGAGCACAGCAACAGGGGTGCGGAGGGCAAAGCGGGGAGATTCCCGCACAGAGGATCAGGGCCGACCGGCACTCACCAGCCCGAGAGGCTTGTCTGCTCACCCGCAGGGGCGGGCGGGGCTGGGAGCTGAGGCTCGGGCTTCGATGGGAGCGCCGGGAGAGGGCTGGGGTTGGCGGCGTGAACACAGCCTGCAGGAGGTTAGTGCGCCACGGCTGGCCGGGAGGGAGTCCGGGGAAAAGTCTGGACCTACCGAAGACGCAAGAGACTTTTTCTTCCCTCTTTCTTTCCTGGTGCGCGAGGAGAGGGGTTTAAGAATGCTGCTTAAAGGAGCTCCAGAGACGGGCGCGAGCCGCGGCTAAAAGCACGGACCCCAAAGACGGGCGGGAGACGCTAAGGCTGCTGCTGCCACCACCAAGGGGCCTGTGTGCGAGCACAGGTCACTCTCCACACCCCTCTTCCGGGGAGCCTGTGCAGCCCACCACTGCCAGGGTCCCGGGATGCAGTGACAACTTCCCCGGGAGAACGCACGGCGCGCCTCAGGCTGGTGCAACGTAACGCCGGCCTCTACCACCGCAGGCCCGCCCCGCACGCCGTGCCCCTCCCTCCCCTCCGGCCTGAGTGAGCCAGAGCCCCCGAGTCAGCGGCTCCTTTAACCCCGTCCTATCTGAGCGAAGAACAGACGCCCTCCGGAGACCTACACGCAGAGGCGGGGCCCAATCCAAAGCTGAGCCCCTGTGAGCTGTGAGAACACAGAAGAGAAAGGGAAATCTCTCCCAGCAGCCTCAGAAGCAGCGGATTAAAGCTCCACAATCAACTTGATGTACCCTGCATCTGTGGAATACATGAATAGACAACGAGTCATCCCAAATTGAGGAGGTGGGCTTCGAGAGCAAGATCTATGATTTTTTCCCCTTTTCCTCTTTTTGTGTGTATGTGTCTGTGTGAGATTTTGTCTGTATAGTTTTGCTTCCACCATTTGTCCTAGGGTTCTATACGTCCATTGTTTTTTTTTAAATTTTTTTCTTAATAATTAATTTTAATAACTTTATTATACTTTTCTTTCTTTCTTTCTTTCCTTCCTTCCTTCCATCCTTCCTTCCCTCCTTTAGACAACGAATCATCCCAAATTGAGGAGATGGACTTTGAGAGCAAGATTTATGATTTTTTCCCCTTTACCTCTTTTTGTGAGGGTGTATGTGTATGCTTCTGTGTAAGATTTTGTCTGTATAGCTTTGCTTCCAACATTTGTCCTAAGGTTCTATCCGTCCCTCTTTTTTTTCTAAATAATTATTTTTTAACTCAATAACTTTATTTTACTTCATTTTATTTTACTGTATCTTCTTTTCTTTCTTTTTTCCTTCCTTCCCTCCTTCCTTCCTTCCTCCCTCCCTCCCTCCTTTCTTTCCTTCTTGCCTTCTTTTCCCCTTCCTTCCTTCCTTCCTTTCTTTCTTTCTTTCTTCATACTTCTACTAATTCTCTCTACTTTTTATTCTGAGCCGTGAGGATGAAAGGCTCTTGGTGCTCCAGCCAGGAGTCAGGGCTCTGCCTCTGAGGTGGGAGAGCCAACTTCAGGACACTGGTCAACAAGAGACCTCCCAGCTCCACATAATATCAAACGGCGAAAATCTCCCAGAGGCCTCCATCTTAACACCAGCACCCAGCTTCACTCAACGACAAGCAAGCTACAGTGCTGGACAACCTATGCCAAACAACAAGCAAAACAGGAACACAACCCCATCCATTAGCAGAGAGGCTGCCTAAAATCATAATAAGTCCACAGACACCCCAAAACACACCACCAGACATGGACCTGCCCACTAGAGAGACAAGATCCAGCCTCATCCACCACAACACAGGCACTAGTCCCCTCCACCAGGAAGCCTACACAACCCACTGAACCAACCTTAGCCACTGGAGACACACATCAAAAACAACGGGAACTACGAACCTGCAGCCTGCAAAAAGGAGACCCCAAACACAGTAAGATAAGCAAAATGAGAAGACAGAAAAACACACAGCAGATGAAGGAGCAAGATAAAAACCCACCAGACCTAACAAATGAAGAGGAAATAGGCAGTCTACCTGAAAAAGAATTCAGAATAATGATAGTAAGGATGATCCAAAATCTTGGAAATAGAATGGACAAAATGCAAGAAACATTTAACAAGGACCTAAAAGAAATAAAGATGAAACAAGCAATGATGAACAACACAATAAATGAAATTAAAAGTACTCTAGGTGGAATCAATAGCAGAATAACTGAGGCAGAAGAACGGATAAGTGACCTGGAAGATAAAATAGTGGAAATAACTACTGCAGAGCAGAATAAAGAAAAAAGAATGAAAAGAACTGAGGACAGTCTCAGAGACCTCTGGGACAACATCAAATGCACCAACATTCGAATTATAGGGGTCCCAGAAGAAGAAGAGAAGAAGAAAGGGACTGAGAAAATATTTGAAGAGATTATAGTTGAAAACTTCCCTAATATGGGAAAGGAAACAGTTAATCAAGTCCAGGAAGCACAGAGAGTCCCATACAGGATAAATCCAAGGAGAAACACGCCAAGACACATATTAATCAAACTGTCAAAAATTAAATACAAAGAAAACATATTAAAAGCAGCAAGGGAAAAACAACAAATAACACACAAGGGAATCTCCATAAGGTTAACAGCTGATCTCTCAGCAGAAACCCTGCAAGCCAGAAGGGACTGGCAGGACATACTGAAAGTGATGAAGGAAGAAAACCTGCAACCAAGATTACTCTACCCAGCAAGGATCTCATTCAGATTTGATGGAGAAATTAAAACCTTTACAGACAAGCAAAAGCTGAGAGAGTTCAGCACCACCAAACCAGCTTTACAACAAATGCTAAAGGAACTTCTCTAGACAAGAAACACAAAAGAAGGAAAAGACCTATAATAAGAAACCCAAAACAATTTAGAAAATGGGAATAGGAATATACATATTGATAATTACCTTAAATGTAAATGGACTAAATGCTCCCACCAAAAGACACAGATTGGCTGAATGGATACAAAAACAAGACCCTTATATATGCTGTCTACAAGAGACCCACTTCAGACCTAGAGACACATACAGACTGAAAGTAAGGGGATGGAAAAAGATATTCCATGCACATGGAAACCAAAAGAAAGCTGGAGTAGTAATTCTCATATCAGACAAAATAGACTTTAAAATAAAGACTATTAGAAGGGACAAAGAAGGATACTACATAATGATCAAGGGATCGATCCAAGAAGCAGATATAAAAATTGTAAATATTTATGCACCCAACATAGGAGCACCTCAATACATACGGCAAATACTAACAACCATAAAAGGGGAAATCGACAGTAACACATTCATAGCTGGGGACTTTAACACCCCACTTTCACCAGTGGACACATATTCCAAAATGAAAATAAATAAGGAAACACAAACTTTAAATGATACATTTAAAAAGATGGACTTAATGGATATTTATAGGACACTCCATCCAAAAACAACAGAATACACATTTTTCTCAAGTGCTCTTGGAATGTTCTCCAGGATAGATCATATCTTGGGTCACAAATCAAGCATTGGTAAATATAAGAAAATTGAAATTGTATCAAGTATCTTTTCCAACCACAATGCCATAAGACTAGATATCAATTACAGGAAAAGATCTGTAAAAAATACAAACACATGGAGGCTAAACAATACACTACTTAATAATGAAGTGATCACTGAAGAAATCAAAGAGGAAATAAAAAAATACCTAGAAACAAATGACAATGGAGACACAACGACCCAAAACCTATGGGATGCAGCAAAAGCAGTTCTAAGGGGGAAGTTTATAGCAATACAAGCCCACCTTAAGAAGCAGGAAACATCTCGAATAAACAACCTAACCTTGCACCTAAAGCAATTAGAAAAAGAAGAACAAAAATACCCCAAAGGTAGCAGAAGGAAAGAAATCATAAAGATCAGATCAGAAACAAATGAAAAAGAAATGAAGGAAACCATAGTAAAGATCAATAAAACTAAAAGCTGGTTCTTTGAGAAGATAAACAAAATTGATAAACCATTAGCCAGACTCATCAAGAAAAAAAGGGAGAAGACTCAAATCAATAGAATTAGAAATGAAAAAGGAGAAGTAACAACTGACACTGCAGAAATACATAAGATCATGAGAGATTACTACAAGCAACTCTATGCCAATAAAATGGACAACCTGGAAGAAATGGACAAATTCTTAGAAATGCACAACCGGCTGAGACTGAATCAGGAAGAAATAGAAAATATGAACAGACCAATCACAAGCACTGAAATTGAAACTGTGATTAAAAATCTTCCAATAAACAAAAGCCCAGGACCAGATGGCTTCACAGGAGAATTCTATCAAACATTTAGAGAAGAGCTAACACCTATCCTTCTCAAACTCTTCCAAAATATAGGAGAGGGAGGAACACTCCCAAATTCCTTCTACGAGGCCACCATCACCTTGATACCAAAACCAGACAAGGATGTCACAAAGAAAGAAAACTACAGGCCAATATCACTGATGAACGTAGATGCAAAAATCCTCAACAAAATACTAGCAAACAGAATCCAACAGCACATTAAACAGATCATTCACCATGATCAAGTGGGGGTTATTCCAGGAATGCAAGGATTCTTCAATATATGCAAATCAATCAACGTGATACACCATATTAACAAATTGAAGGAGAAAAACCATATGATCATCTCAATAGATGCAGAGAAAGCTTTTGACAAAATTCAACACCCATTTATGATAAAAACCCTGCAGAAAGTAGGCATAGAGGGAACTTTCCTCAACATAATAAAGGCCATATATGACAAGCCCACAGCCAACATCGTCCTCAAGGGTGAAAAACTGAAAGCATTTCCACTAAGATCAGGAACAAGTCAAGGTTGCCCACTCTCACCACTCTTATTCAACATAGTTTTGGAAGTTTTAGCCACAGCAATCAGAGAAGAAAAGGAAATAAAAGGAATCCAAATCGGAAAAGAAGAAGTAAAATTGTCACTGTTTGCAGATGACATGATATTATACATAGAGAATCCTAAAGATGCTACCAGAAAACTACTAGAGCTAATCAACGAATCTGGTAAAGTAGCAGGATACAAAATTAATGCACAGAAATCTCTGGCATTCCTATACACTAATGATGAAAAATCTGAAAGTGAAATCAAGAAACCTCTCCCATTCACCACTGCAACAAAAAGAATAAAATATCTAGGAATAAACCTACCTAAAGAGACAAAAGACCTGTATGCAGAAAATTATAAGACACTGATGAAAGAAATTAAAGATGATACAAGTAGATGGAGAGTTACCATGTTCGTGGATTGGAAGAATCAATATTGTGAAAATGACTCTAGTACCCAAAGCAATCTATAGATTCAATGCAATCCCTATCAAACTACCACTGGCATTTTTCACAGAACTGGAACAAAAAATTTCACAATTTGTATGGAAACACAAAAGACCCCGGATAGCCAAAGCAATCTTGAGAACGAAAAACGGAGCTGGAGGAATCAGGCTTCCTGACTTCAGACTATACTACAAAGCTACAGTAATCAAGACAGTATGGTACTGGCACAAAAACAGAAAGATAGATCAATGGAACAGGATAGAAAACCCAGAGATAAACCCACGCACATATGGACACCTTATCTTTGATAAAGGAGGCAGGAATGTACAGTGGAGAAAGGACAGCCTCTTCAATAAGTGGTGCTGGGAAAACTGGACAGGTGTATGTAAAAGTATGAGATTAGATCACTCCCTAACACCATACACAAAAATAAGCTCAAAATGGATTAAAGACCTAAATGTAAGGCCAGAAACTATCAAACTCTTAGAGGAAAACATAGGCAGAACACTCTATGACATAAATCACAGCAAGATCCTTTTTGACCCACCTCCTAGAGAAATGGAAATAAAAACAAAAATAAACAAATGGGACCTAATGAAACTTCAAAGCTTTTGCACAGCAAAGGAAACCATAAACAAGACCAAAAGACAACCCTCAGAATGGGAGATAATATTTGCAAATGAAGCAACTGACAAAGGATTCATCTCCAAAATTTACAAGCATCTCATGCAGCTCAAAAACAAAAAAAACAAACAACCCAATCCAAAAATGGGCAGAAGACCTAAATAGACATTTCTCCAAAGAAGATATACAGACTGCCAACAAACACATGAAAGAATGCTCAACATCATTAATCATTAGAGAAATGCAAATCAAAACTACAATGAGATATCACCTCACACCAGTCAGAATGGCCATCATCAAAAAATCTAGAAACAATAAATGCTGGAGAGGGTGTGGAGAAAAGGGAACCCTCTTGCACTGCTGGTGGAAATGTGAATTGCTTCAGCCACTATGGAGAACAGTATGGAGGTTCCTTAAAAAACTACAAATAGAACTACTATATGACCCAGCAATCCTACTACTGGGCATATACCCTGAGAAAACCAAAATTCAAAAAGAGTCATGTACCAAAATGTTCATTGCAGCTCTATTTACAATAGCCAGGAGATGGAAACAACCTAAGTGCCCATCATTGGATGAATGGATAAAGAAGATGTGGCACATATATACAATGGAATATTACTCAGCCATAAAAAGGAACGAAATTGAGTTATTTGTAGTGAGGTGGATGGACCTAGAGTCTGTCATACAGAGTGAAGTAAGTCAGAAAGAGAAAGACAAATACCGTATGCTAACACATATATATGGAATTTAAGAAATAAAATGTCATGAAGAACCTAGGGGTAAGACAGGAATAAAGACACAGAACTACTGGAGAACGGACCTGAGGATATGGGGAGGGGGAAGGGTGAGCTGTGACAGGGCGAGAGAGAGGCATGGACATATATACACTAACAAACGTAAGGTAGATAGCTAGTGGGAAGCAGCCGCATGGGACAGTGATATCGGCTCAGTGCTTTTTGACCGCCTGGAGGGCTGGGATAGGGAGGGTGGGAGGGAGGGAGATGCAAGAAGGTAGAGATATAGGAACATATATATATGTATAACTGATTCACTTTGTTATAAGGCAGAAACTAACACACCGTTGTAAAGTAATTATACCCCAATAAAGATGTTAAAAAAAAAAAAGACTTCAGGGAATAAAAGGAACAGAAGAAACAGGAATAGCCAAATGTTCATAATAGTTGAACCTGGGTGATGGGTACAAGGGGGTCATTATATTTTTCTCTCTACTTTTATAGTTATTTCTATAACAAAATTTTCAAAAATTTTTTTTCATGCATAAATAAATGAACGAATGAACAAATCAGTCAATATTCTCTCCTCTGTTTTTTCCTTCCTCACTAGACTGCCTTTGCTCAGGCTCTCCTTGCTTCTGTCTCAGAACATTTTATCAGAACAGCCTTCTTCCTGTCCCCTTGCCCCTAGTCTCCCTCCTTCCAATGTACCCTCCACACTATAGCCTGAGTTACCCAACAGGCCAATCCAATCATGTCACTTCTCCTGCACAAAGATCCTCCATGGCTCCCTGCTGCCTCCAGGAAAGAAGGTCAATACCCATGCTGGACACACCTGGACTCTTGTGAGCTGGTGCTTGGCTCCCTCTCTAGCCTTCTCTCTTGCTTCTCTTCCAGCATCCAGACTTCGTTCTACATTCCCTAAAGTGTTGGTCCCTTTCTCATGCCTCCTGGCTCTGCACATTGTTCCCCCTCCCCGCCTTCTCTGCCTGGTAAAGTTTTCTTCATCCTTCAAGTCTCATTCCTGATACCACTATCTATGTGAAAGACAGCGTCCCCATGGTAGAGTTAGATGATACTTCTTTTTCTATGCTTCTTTGCTTGCCCTTGCCCTGTTATGTTCTTTTTAGGTGTCCTCTTTACTTCCTTCCTTGTGCTCTGCACCACTGGTAATTATTCTACTGTTTATGTGTTATCTATCTCTCTTATTAGATTCTAAGCTCCATATAGACAGGAACTGTGTCTGTGTGCTAGGCACATAGTAGATATTCAGGCACATATTGAATATGATGAATGAATGAATACTTACATTATAACAAGAAGCAGATTGACTATAAGTGTTTCTATGCCTGATACTCCATGAAATGGTATGCTCATTAAGGGCAGTGTATTAGTTAGGGTTCCCCAGAGAAACAGATCCAATAGGATGTATATAAATAGGAAGAGGTTTATTATAAGAAATTGGCTCATGCAGTTATGGAAGCTGGCATATCCCAAGATCTGCAGGGTGAGTTGGCAGGCTGGAGACACACAAAGCGTTGGTATTTCAGTTTGAGTCCAAAGGCAGAAAAAAACATCAATGTCACATATCAAAGTCAGTAAGGCAGGAAGAATTCTCTCTTACTTGCGGGAGGGTCTTCCCTCCTCCATCCCTTATTCCCACATTTCTTGAAAGAACAGTTCACGTTCAGTGATTCATTTCCTCACCAACACTTCCCAGTCTTCCACCTGCATCATCCTACCAAGGTGCTTTCACTAGAATTCCCAGTTTTAAAGTCTAATGGATGCTTTTGGTTCTTGTCTTTTCAGACCTCTCTGCTCTTGACACTTTTGGTCATGTTCTTTACCTTCATGACACTCATCTCACCTGGTTTTCTCTGTTCCCCCCCTGCCTAGCCCACAAGCTCTTCAGCCTCTACTTTCCCCTTATATGCTGAGATTCTCGACCTCCACACCCTCGCTCTTCTCATTCTGTACACTCTCTCTGGGTTTTTTCATTCCCTCTCTCATTTAATCTGCTACCTTTTTGTTGATGACTTCTAAATCTGCATCTCCATCCCTCAATTGTCTGTTGGACATTTGCATAACTCCAACTTGTCCTAAACTGATCACATCGTCTTCTCCCAAACCAGCTTCTGTTCCTGGACGCCCTTCCTCAATTGGTGGCACTGCCTCCTGTCCACTCACCAGAGCTGGAAGCCTGAGAGTCATCACTGATGCTTCCCCATTCCCACCCCATTGTCAAAATCCCCAGCCTGGTGATTTAGGAGCTGGTGTTGGGTCTGAGTTTGGAGCAGGATGAGCCTTCAGATTGCAGAGAGGGGAGCAGAAAGATATCTGAAAGACCGCCTTAGGAAGAAGCTGGAATCAAAGAATGGAGTCTAAAGAAGCTGTGCAGAGAAAAACAACCAGGGTCCTAGACAATGGGAGGTACCTAGAGGGACTAGAAACCCAGAGGCACAGAAAATAAGCAACTGTCACACTCATGTGTCCAGAGAGATTGGACTGCAATCAATCAGTCACAGCTCCTATCCCTTTTAATTACTTTCTCTTCTTTGTGAGTTTGTTGTCTGTTTTCCTCACTTGACTGTGGGCTGGAGATTATCCATGCCTATGTTTTGCCTAAGTGGACATCTTATTTCCATCCCCTCTCCTTCATCTCCATAGGCTCTAGGCACACTCTGTCCTTAAAATTCCATCCTGCCTCAAATTCAACACATTAAAAGCACCTGTGTCTCTATCTATAGCTATATGTACCTATATCTATATATTGATATAGATAGGTAGATGGATAGATAGATAGATAGATAATTTTTTAAGGTTCTTAATTTGCTTTTGAAATTATTTGACCTTGACTAACTCGTTAAATGAATGATCTGGTACAATTTCTCAGCAATCATTGCAAATACTTAGGAATGTTTGTAAAGGGAGAAAACCTGAACTATAAAACAGCTTTTTTAATTTAAAATTTCATGAATATTAAATTTAACCAGAAAGTTGAATAATATTACGTTTCTTAAACATTCAATTTAATGTTTATTAATTTTAATTCTAAAGCTTTTTCTTTGTATTTCAGAGCCATAATTTTTAATTTTCAATTCTTAAACATTTTTGTAGGCCTCTGCAAACCCTTTTTCCGTTAGATACTATGCCTATCATTTTAGGGCCTAATAGATAAGACAGCCAACCTCCCCTATTCCACCCCATCCTCACCCTACCCCTACTGGCCATAGTCAGCTCATGTGAAATCACCTCACCCTCTCCAGAAAGCCTTCTTTCCCCCACCGTCATGCTCTTCCTGCCCTCCTTCTCCATGGGGTAGATGCCCCTCCTAGCTGCTCCTATAATCTTCAGTGCATTTATTTATCACTTTTATATTCGTTTGCTATTATTTTTTAAGATATTTGTCTTTCTACTACACTGTAAACTCATTAAGCATAAGAATATGCTTTATTTTGTTTTTGTATCTTCAGGGTATGGTACACAGTAAATGCTCCATAAATATGTGTTGTATTAATTAATGAGAAAATAAATATACTCTAGTGGAAAAGAGGCGGAGTCTATTGTGATTTTACATTTCATGAGAGATGTTTTTACAAGGTATGATGGTGACTTACCGGAAGGGGGTGGTCAGTTCCACCTGGGGACGGGGAAGGTGACACTTGGCTAATGTTTGAAAGAAGAGAAGGTGATGATCATGAGGATGAGGGCAGTAATTATGGACAGAACGGGAGGACCAGGAATTCCAGGTGAAGGGAGGAATGTAAGGAGAGATGGCAAGAGAGACTGGAAAGACAGCCAGACCAGAACAAAACCAGAAATTTGGGGAAGAGGGAACAGGAGGAACAACTGCTTGAGATGCATTTGTGTGTCTGGTTACCATTTTCTTTTTCAGTCTTGTTAATAATTTAATAATATTCATTATACAAATATTTACTGAGTTCCAGCTGAGTGCCAGGTACCATAGCTGCAATGCCTTTCCTAGCTCTTTCCAGTGGAGATGGTAAATAATGAAGGTCTTATACTCACACTTTCATTTTAGATACCAACTACATCTCAGAACAGTGCCCGTCCCCCCAGGGGACACTTCATACGTATCTGGTCACCAATTGTCTGACTGATGTTGCCATAAATTATAAAATAAATTTCCCAGGGCTCCCTCTTCTGTTATCTATTCAAATTCACATGGACTGTTCCTGCCAAAAGAACCGGAAGGGACTATAAATTTATTTGAATGGAAATGTGAAACCATTTCTGGAAAAAAGGTCACAGACCAAAATGGCAAATATCATCACTCACACACACGCGCGCGCGCACGCGCACACACACACACACACACACACACACACACACACACACACACACACACACACCACTGCTTCCTATGCCAAATAAGTTCTCTTAATTTCCCAAACAACAGGTAACCCTTCCATGTCACGACTGGCCTCAGCACTGCCAACCCAAGTTCAAGGTCTGATTAGACCTTGTAAGGAAGGAAGGTTGGATATACAAATAGGGCTCTTGAAAAGGTATGTCTCTATCATCTCCCATCGGCTTTGGTTGATTTGAGGGGTCCCTGGGCCTTGATCCGGTACTTAAGAAATGGATACAAGGTCCTAGCCAGTAGCCAAGAAGATTCTGGCTACATGAGGTGGTCTCTGGGTTCCCAAGGGACAAGATACATGTCTGTCCTTTGGGACTGTGTAATATTTTTTCTGAAGGCAGAATAAGGCATATTAGCTACTAAAAAAGTCTTATTTGAGCAATTCTTGCTGATGCTTTGGATCCAATGGGTTAATCAAACAGATGTCACTCTGCCAGCACACAGAAGGAATGTTTTATGAGTTGAAATTTTTGTTTTACTTTCTCTGATTCAAAGAAGGCCATCTGGAAAACAGTATTGATTTCTAAGTTGAGGATCTATCTAACACAAGGGTAAATAGGTAGCCTTGGGTTAAAAGTGTCTTTATAGGGATAATGCGGCCTCTGGGAGCTGGTGGAAGGCTCTGGAGTAAGGGATGAGCTGCTGCCTTTGAAGCACCCAGACAGAGGTGAAGAACAGATGAAACGGTGGGCAGACAGTGAGGGGCCCACTGTGTTTAATTGTGGGCCGCTACAGGAAATCCAGATTTATCCGGTAGGGAAGTTGTTGCTAGGCAACTGGAGGAATGTAGATTTGAAGCATGTTTGCTGCAACCTGACAGTTGTGAAGCATCAGATGAAAAGAGAGGAAGCCAGCTTCAGTGGTGAGGGGGCAACCAGGAGGGGACACCCTGAGTACCAGGAAGTGCGTCATGAGTGGAGAATTCAGACTAAATCACTCAGAGCAGGGGGGAAATGCCAAACTGTCTCTACCGGGAGAGGTCACAGAGACATGCCGTTTCCCAGGACTGGAGGGGGCAGAGAGTCTGAACGAGAGGGTGGGCTCTTGAACAGACAAGTTATGGGACTTTTTTTGGCTCAACAGAAACTGGGCCTTTTTCTCTCTGAGGTGACTTCAGTCTTGGTATTTCTGGTCGATGAAAGCAAAATTGGTTTTGGAATCTATGGGAAGTCAAAAGACGACCCCATGAGATAGACCTCTTACTAGTCTGAGGGTCGGAGGAAGGAGAATGTCCCACGTAAGTGTTTGAGGAGGATGCTTCTGGGAGTGGAGCAATGGGGGCGGGGCACAGTGGAGCCTTCCACAAAGCAGCTGCATTCTAGTTTTTGTAAGAGTAAAAATGCTTTCTGTTTCAAAGCACTTTTCCAACTCTTCTCTAATGTGAATTTCACCACTGGATCCCATGAGATACATGGAATAGGTTTTGCTATCTCAGTTTTACAGATGGAGCGGCTGAGTTCCTTTTAAATGACAGCAAGAAAGGAGCCAGTGCAGATCCAGGACCCAGTCCCTGACCACCAGGAGATCTCTGTGGGCCCCAGTTGGCTGCCCACCCTCTGGTCCTCTCACTACTGGGTCCTGTGCTCAGGGGAGAAGCTGATTACTTCATAAGGAGAGTTAAGGAAGAATCTGTGGCTATATTGAGAGCCTTTAGGAAAGGACATATATTAATGGTAAGTAGGAAAGAAATTTTAACGCAAAAGCTCTTAACTTGGGGTCTGACTTCAGAGGCTCCAAGAGCCCCACCCTCTGTGTGTCTGTGTGAACTTACATTTCTCTAGGGAAAACGTTTAGAGCTGTTGTCAGGTTCTCAAAGGCAGTTCTAATCCATAAAAAGATTAAGAACTACTGTTCTGGAGAGATAAGAAATGTCAGAGGCCAAAATCCTTCTTTAAACCAGTTTACCTTGGAGAAAACCGGATGCCTCACATGTTGGTGCTCAATCTACAGCTACTGAGTAAAGGCCAGAACCCCAGGACCCATTATCCTAGAAGCAGTCTTTGTAGGGGCCTGTTTGTGTTCCAAGCGACTTTAGTTTTGACCTCTCAGTCTTATTTTCTTTTTAAATTCATAAAACAGCATCTGATCTGGCATGAAAATAAGCCCTAGCCTATTCATGCCTGGAGTCTAAAAGAAACCGAGGCAGGCCAATGGCAGTCAAGCCCATGGGCCTAATATATATTTAATGTACATTAATGCTCCTCTCTTCTATTTCCTTTTTATTTCTTCCTTATCAAAATCAGTTCACCAAAATTTTGAAATTTAATAGACACATAATTTTGTAGATGTAGGAAGAACAAATACTAATGCTGTAAATTAACTATACTTGCTGTGGCTTAATAAGTTTCAAAAAACAAAAAAATCCTATCTGCTGACTTGGTTTTGCTTTCGCTCAGCAGCCCTGCTGCACCTCCCTCCACACTGCTGGCACTGGATACCACTCCTTTCTCCTCTTCCCTCCCTAAACCCCCCACACAGAAGTGGGAGAAAGTTGACAGTCCAAAGATTCAGAAATCGGAAGGGACAGAGATCATGAAATTAAGTCATTAATGGGACCTCATGGTAAAACCCTGGAGACACGGGGCCTTTCCAGAGAATTTTGACGCAGCAATATCACCTGAAAACTGAAACGCATAGTTGAAATTTAACAAACTGCAACGAATGATCCAAGAGAGCAGAAACCATGGCCAGCTCGCACTGGGCAGGGGCACTCCACCCACATTTATTCCCAATGATTCAGGAATTTAGGGAGCAGAGCCAAGAACAAAGCAGGACATTGAAAAGAGCATGTAGCAAGCACCCCCAAGACCGGCCTTTCTCCTGCGGAACTCAATGTTCAGCCACCCCACAGTCACAAAGACACGGGGAAAATGAAGTCAGCAAAGGAAAAACCTTGACTGAGTAGGAGTTGAGGGAAAGGAAAGAAAGCTGAATCATGTCACACTGGAAGCAACTGCAAAGGGGAAAACCATGGGCCAAAATGCCGGGGAGGCCAAGTTTCCTCTATCAACATCCATTGAGAAGGGGGAAGGGAGGGAACGCAGATTTCCCAGCAATGTGGCAGGTCTTGGCACCTCCTCAGTTCCCCGCCGAACTTCCACAAATAAACATGCAGAGCCGAAGGGACAGATTCGCTTCTCAGCAAGATTTCAAAGCTGTGCACCAGAGTCGGAGAGAAAACAGGAAGGATCGCAGAGGGAGGAGGGGGAGGAGGGGGAGGAGGGGGAGAAGGGGGAGGAGGGGGAGAAGGGGGAGGAGGGGGAGGGCCACGCACGCCTTGGGCCAAATCAGATGGGAAATGGCCCAACCCCTCACCCGAAACTGACACACCATTTTTTATGAGGTGTGAAACGTTTCAGGTAGTGTTGGCAGCCACAGTACCTTGGACCCAGGTCTGAGCTGTGGGGTTTCAAGCTGGGGGCGTGAAGCCCAAAAAGGTCACAGGTGAAGACAAGCTCTTTCAAACTGTCTCAACCCAGATGAAACCAAGAGGGGCTAAACCTCCGCGGAGAACATCCAGCCAGCTGGCTGCTGTTTTCGTCCCAGCCCACCTAGGTCACTGGCCATCCCGTGTGTGTGCGTGTGCGTGTGCGTGTGCGTGTGCGTGTGCAGGCACGCAGGCGCGAGGACACATATGGGGATGGGTGGGGTGGAGTAAGGCGAGGGTACTGCATTCGGATTATTTGAGGATGACAACACTCACTTCTGATCTCCAAGGGGCCGAGGAAAAACACAGCTGGCCCCAGTTGGTGCTGAGTCCCCAACACCCCTCTGAGTCTCTTGGCTCCACGGTCTGGTTTGGAGGTTACACTTCCACCCACATGCCCAGGTCCTGACACGACAGAGGCAGGAGCCGTGTGGTGGTTTGCTGAGATGGCCCCTCTCTATTTGTTAGTGAGCACCAACTTGGCATTTACTAAAACCTTATTTATACGCTGGTGTACGTGTGCGTGAGAAACAGCCCAGGAGAACGGAAGGCACAGCATTCCCAGCGCTGGACCTAAGCATGGCTGCTCGCCAACCAGCTGCAACAACAGACTCGTCCCAGAGAGGCCCCTGCCCCTGCCTCCCGCCTGGCCCATGCCCCTCTGAGAAGGTCGGGGAGGCTCTGTCCTGAGCCTTTCTGTGTCTGCCTCAGGGCTATTTTACTAAAAACACAATAGGATGGGTACAGGAGGAAAAATCCCATCTTACTGCCTGCAATTCCTTTTAGGTTTCCTTCTTAGTAATTAAAAACAAATGTTTAGCCACTCAGTACATTTGTCAGCTGGAAAAGCACATTTCAAGGGCACCACATAGGGTGTTTGTCCTCTTTGCTTGGGGCCGATGTGTCCTGTCTCGGTTAGGTCTTCCCACACAGAGACAAGCAGGAACAAAAAGATGGTAGGTAGGGGCAACACTATCTCCTGGGTAAGCCTGTCTCCTGCCAGAACTTGCTCCTCTTGGCAGTCTCTGGGGTCACTCACCGGCTTCATTAAGAGGACGGCAGGGAGGATGCATCTGCATAGCATCCTGGTCTTAGGGGTGATCAAATCAAAGTACTTAGAAGCCTTAGGCGCGTTTGGGTACTACTATTATTATTGGGCTTGGTCTACAGAAATTGAGACTGTAAATCAAACTCCTATGTTGTAGGTCAGTGATTCTCAACCGTGGCTGGACATTAGAATGATCTGGGAAGCTTTTAAAAATGCTAAAGGCAACTAATCAGAATCTATGGGATGAAGGTGGGGGGGCACTTGTAATTTTTAAAAGCTCCCCAGGTGACTCGGTATGCAACCAGGCCTGGGTACCACTGCTCTAGGGGCCAAATATCCTAAGCCTTAGTGCTGTGACATGGCCTGTTTGTCTGTCTCAGGGTAACTGGGAATTTAGTGAGGGCATGAAAGCCATGTTTGGGCCCTTGGCCTCAGCACAGTGCCTGGCCCAATTCAGGTTTGAGTGCATGGACACGGGCGAGTACCTAGGGTCCATCTTGGGTTGGTGAGGGTGACTGGCCAAAATTCTCCTCTGGTTTCTGAACTCTAACACTTGCCAGAGCCGTATGTAAGAGCAGCAGGAAAGACAGTCTAGTCTTTCCTATCTGATAAATAAACATCGTGAAGCCAGTAGCCTGAGTTATGAGTTCAGACCCTAATGAAAAGTTTTGCCCAGGTTCCCCCTTTCTCCTGCTATTATCCAGGCTGTCCTCACGCCCCAAAGGTACATGTACTATACCAGTGGCCAAAGTGCTGCAAAAACAGATGCATGACGCTGCCGGTTTTCTAGTGACCAGAGGATTGCACTATCCCAGGCACCCAGGGAAGCTCCCACAGCTCTGTAAACGCAGGCACTGGGCTCCCACTGTGCTGGGGGTGTTCAGCAGCTCAGAATAAGGATTTTTATCACCTACTCACTCTCCTGTCTGATTCTGAAAACAAGCTAAGAAGTGTGTCTAAAATCGGGTTCCTCATGGAACTTCGGACAGAGAAGTTTGAACTGCATGGCTTTTTAATCTCCCTACAGAGACCTTCTCTGGGGCCCTTGGCTCTCAGGGCTGGTGGCATCCATAGATCTGACCCCTCTAACCCCATTCTGGAGGCCCCCTGATGAGCTGGGGAAATTATGGAGTAACATTCCAAGGAAAAGTCACACTGAAAGGGATGAAGTGTGAACCCTGCCAGAAACTGTGG
Source organism: Lagenorhynchus albirostris (assembly GCF_949774975.1). NCBI lineage: Eukaryota > Metazoa > Chordata > Mammalia > Artiodactyla > Delphinidae > Lagenorhynchus > Lagenorhynchus albirostris. The sequence goes on along the minus strand of NC_083096.1, from coordinate 103,662,593 downwards.
GGTCCTGTTTTATTTTGTTTTGTTTTTAAAAGCCTTCACCTTGCTTTTGAAGACAAGGCTAGAGCAAGTTTTCTGGGACTTGAGAGAGCAAATGTAAAAAGACAAAACAAATTCCTCTGCCATGTTCTCAGTGATTGACACTCTCCGAAACATAGTTCCAGAAATTAAAACGTAGGCAAAAGAGAAAACACAATTCAATGCTAGAAAATTCTAATTCTAACTTTGAGTGTTTCTTAAAGCGTGGCCTACGATGACCTCCATCAGAATCACCTAAGGATACAGGGCAGATTCTGGCCCAGCCCAGGTCTCCCGAATCAGTCTCTGGGGGTGGGAATGCGGAACGTGCATCTTTTACCGGCTTCCTTGATGATTTTCCTACACTCTGAAGTACGAGAGCCAATGCTCGATGCCTCCTTTATATAATTCCCTCTCATCTTACCCTTCTAGCAAAAGAGAAGATATAACTGGATCCCAAGAAGTCTGTCTGGGATGCAGTTCTGAACACAGCGTTGAGCTAGATCAGGCTTTCCAAATTTCTGGAAAATTTCTATGACATTTTCTCTTGGGTTTTTTTTTGTTGTTTTTTTAATCCAGAAACAGTAAACTTTGGGGTCAAGAGCGGACCCAGAGAAGGGAAAGTGAAGCTCTCATTTACTGAAATTTATTAAATGCTTTGCATATATTTTTAATGTATCTTTTCTACCACTCTATAAAGTATTATATTTGTTTTGTAGATGAGTGATGGGGCCAGGAAAGGTTAACAATTTTTCCACGATCACCTAGCTCCTCCTTTCCACACTGCCAGAGGTGGTGAAGAGGGCTTATCCCACATTTGGGGGGACCCAGACCTGCCACAGCACATATCTAATGGTGATCCTAATGGTGACTCCTAGCTGTCTGGGCCACGGCTCTGGAAATACTATCAGTTGATTCCCGGGTCTTTGGAGCCTGTCTTGTCTTGTCTTGAACAAGGAATGTCTGGAACACCAGGTTCGTGCCTTCCCTGACTGTCAATTTGTGAGTCCCCGATGGCCTGCCACCAGGACCTTCTGCCTCCAGGAGTTACCCCCCAAGGGGCGGGCAGCTGGATACCTCCCTTACCACATGGAAGAGCTTGAAGAAGTCCACGTTGGCGTACAGGGTGTCCTCCATCCATTGTAGGGTGCCCTGGGAGAGGGAGCACAACGCATCACGCACTGTCTGCGCCGCACGGCGCTGGGGGAAGATTAGGAAGCGCTCCAGGAGGGCCTCACTGCAGGCGATGTCCTTCAGCACTAGGTCTGGGACTCCATGAGCAAACTGCAGAAAGGAAAGGCAACACTGGAAACCTCCCTGTAGTAGAGGAAGACTGGCCCGCGCAAAGATGTCCATGTCCTAACCCACAGAACCTGTGAATACGTTATGTGGCACGGCAAGGGGGATTAAGCTTGCAGATGAAATTGAAGTTGCTAATCAGCTGACTTTAAAATAAGGAGATTATTTTGGATTATCTGGGTGAGCCTAATGTAATAACAAGGGTCCTTTAAATGTGGAAGAGGGAAGCAGAAGAAACAATGTCTGCCTTGAAGATGAAGGGAGGCCACCAGCCGAGGAAAGTGGACAGTCTCTAGAAGCTAGAAAAGGCAAGAAAATGAATTTTCCTCTACTTCCCTCAGTAAGGAGCATAGCACTGCTGGCTCCTTGACTTTTAGAGTCTGACCTCTAGAACCATAAAATAATAAATTTGTATTGTTTTAAGCCACTAAGTTGTGGTAACTTGTTATAGCAGCCATAGAAAACGCATATGTTCCCAGGCCTCATTTTAGCAGAGAGACTTTACAGTTTAAGCCATCCCTTCTTAGCCCATGATGCTAAGGTACCATCAGGACCTACTTCCCGAAGCTGAGGTGGGGGACTGACTAGAATGCATTTGGAGTGATGGTGAATGACCACCCCTGCCTTCCTGTCTCACCAGATTTAACAAATAAAAATACTGCATGCCCAGTTAAATTTGAATTTCAGATAAACAGTGAACAATTTTTGGTACAAGTATGTCCCAAACAGAGTCCAGATGGGACATCCTCATGCTGAAAAACTGTTTGTTGTTTATCTAAAATTCAAATTTAACCAGGCCCCTGTATTTTCTCTGACGACGCTAACCCCTGGAGCTCCCACATCCGAAAGCTGCTGTGGAGCACAGTCCCCGTAATGGCCTCCAGAGGCCACGGAGGCCTCAACCCTGGCCAGGACCCTTGTCCACCCAGCAAAGTAACTGGCCTCCTGGAGTCCTGGACTCCCAGTAGTGGACAAAACCCTAAATACCATAAATAGAACAGCTTCATGAACTTCCCTGGCCTCCACAGCCCCATGCCTTCTACACAATCCTCTGGGCTGGAGAATGGAGCAGGTGGGTCTCTGTTACCCCCTGTATGGAAACTGTCCAGGCCACACAAATGAAGCCCAGGTCACAGCTGGTGCTGAGTGGGTGCGGACTCCGTGAATCTCAGGGGCCTGTAACTGGGTGCATGTTCCAACAGAGCCTTCCTGTTTTGTCCATACCTTACTTCCTCATCTCCAGGCAAAACCTCACCCCAACTCTATTCCCAGAGTCTAAAACATTTTGAGGTGGAGGGAATTATTGAGCTCATTGGAGTCCAAACCTCTAATATTCCAGAGGAGGGAAGTGATGGAAAAGGGGTTAGGTGACTTGAGAAGGTGACACAACAGGCGAGGGAGAAAGCTGGGACACCATGAAAATGTAACTCATGCATTCAATGCTCATTCACTGCGTTCCCATTGTGCAGGGACTAGGAGAGTTACTGGGGATACAGCGAGAATAAGATGAATATTCTGCCCTCCCCAAAACTAGCCAGGCTAGTTTCCAGGCTAGCTGGAAATGCAGGCATTTAAACAGTAGGAGGTGCTAGGCTGAACGTCGTGAAACCAGAGCACAGAAGAGGGAATGTTGAGAATTGCCAGTAAAAGTAGCTGGTATTTATTGTTTATTATGTGCCATGCACTATTCTAATTGCTTCACGGATATTAATTCTTTTAACCCCCACAGCCACCGTATATGGTAGGTACTTTTATTATCTCCATTTTAGCAATGAGGAAACAGATTGCTTATTAACTTGCAGTGAACCTTGTGACCTTGCTGAGATTTGAACACACAGCTTGTGCTTAACCATTACCCATTAGCTCTTTGTCAATTAGGGAGGCAGGGGGCAGGACAAAGAAGGGAGGGTTTATGAACTGTTTCACTGAGGAGGCAACACTTGAGCTGGGCCTGGAAGAATGTTCAGGAGGTTCCAGGGCTGGGGGTGAGAGGTGTGATGAGGGATGGACCAGAGAACCGTATTACTTTAATTGCCTAATCACTCCCTCGATGGGGAGAGAACGAGTGATGCTATTCCCTTTGGAGCTGTGCTCAGACACTAGGCAGAGGGATATCCAGTCCTAATGGTAAAGAACAAAATTCCATGTACAATGAGGATGATCGGTTGAAGAGCTGCAAGCCCCATGTCGCTGTTTAAATTTAAAATAATTAAAATTAAATAACATTTAAAAATTCAGTTCCTCAGCTGCACTAGCCCCGTCTCAAGTGCCCACGAGCCACATGTGGCTAGTGGCTACCCTATAGACAGCACAGAGAGAGCACTACTGTCATGGAGGAAAATTCCCATGGACAGTTCTGTCAAGGAGACCGAGACAGAGATCAGGAGGAAGGCACACAAGGCAGTCGGGCTAAGAAGCAGGGTGGGCACGGAGGCATGGAGGGAGCTGGGTCCACATGACCGGCCTCCGGAGTGCAGGAGCTGGGCTCCTTCCTAAGCTCTGAGTTCTGCTGATCAGGGAAGCATCAGCTAATCAGAAACTGCAACACTAAATAAAGGCACACCCCAGTGGCCCAGGCCCTGTCTTCTCCCCACATGAAAGGCCTCAGCCCTAATGCCAGCAGCACAGCAACTAGAAACCCAAATGTCACGTAGGTGAGGAACTGGAAAGAAATTTCCCCTAAATTCCTGCCCTTATCTCCATCTCCCTTTTATTACCAACTGGAAGTCATCACAGGCATTTCTAGGACTTGAGTTTTATGAGCTGAAGAGAAAGCAAAGGGGAAAGTGAGCAAGTGATGCTGCCCACCCCCCGCCCCTGGATTGGGATGGGAGGGGAGCCAAGCAGGGCCGGGCAGCCAGGCCTGACCCCAAGGGCCGCCCCAGGAGCACACTGTGGCCAAACCTGGGCACTGAGGGTGCCGGGTTCCAAGGGACCTGACACTCTGCCTCAGGGCTGAACCTCAGCTCCCCTTGTCTAGTTTCAGTGAAAACCTCAGGGTCTGAGAAGCCAGAAAAGCAGGTATGGGCCTCTCTATTGTTGTGCTGGGAACCAGCTTGAAAACCCCCTTCAAAGGAGCCAACCTCAGCCAGGCAGGTGGGTCCCCTCCCTTCTCTGGGCTCAGACGGCACCCTGTGCAGACCTTTGCCTCAGGACTGACACAGGCCCTGAAATTCTCTATTTATGTCTCCGTCTCCCCTGGAGTCTAGAGGAGGTGCGGTCCTGGCCAGGAGAGCCAGGCGGGGCGTCTGTGCTAAGGCCCCTGCTTATCATGCGTTCTCACCGTGTTCATCACACTAGGAATCCACACCCCCAGGATGCTGGGCCATGAGCCCATGAGGCCCCAAACTAGAGCAGTGGTTCTCATCCCTGAGCCATCAGAACCACCTGGAGAGCTTGTTAAAGCAGAGACCGCTGGTCCGTCTGCGATGGGGCCTGAGAATTCACTCCCAGTCCTTGCTGAGGCTATTGGTCTTGGACCCTGAGAACCACTGAACGAGCACGGGACTAGGAACGAGAAGACCTGATTCCGCACCAGCTCGGACAATTCTAGCTCTACAGCTGTGCACAAGTCAGTCGGTCTCCAGGCACGTCAGTTTCCCCATCTGTTTGACCCATCTCGGGATTAATGTGAGTAGCGCAGGCGCTAACAGATGTGAAAGTCATATGTTAGTGGGAAAAACACTCTGAATAAATACAGGAGATTATGAAAACAGACAAAATAGATTTGGGGGGGACAGAGGGAGTTCGCCTGGCACTGGCAAGAAACGGTCCAGGAAATCAGAGGTCTGCTCTACTTGCGGCTGTTATCAGGCTCTGTGACCTCAAAGGCCACCTCAGCACACTCAGACCCTGGCTTTGCCTTTTTCTTGGCTGGAACTCTCCTCTCACAGGCATTTGCATGGTGCCTTCTCTTCAGTTAGATCTGCTCAAATAGCACCCCCTCAGGAAGGTCTTCCCTGTCCATTGAATTTAAAGCTGCCCCCAGTCCCTCCCTAACTCTGACCCTGCTAGACCTTCCTCACAGCCCCTTTCACAATCTGGAAACGCACGCAAGTGCCCTTGGCTTACTTGATTAGTGCCTGTCGCCCCTACTGGAATAGGAGCTCCCAGAGTCAGGGATTTCCTCGTACTGTTCCCACTGTATTCTGGTACCTAAAACATCTCTAGGTGTTTGGTGAATACATGAGTAAACCTCAGTTTCCTCAACTATAAAAGGAGTTTGAGCCACATGGTCTCTAAGGTTCCTTCCAGTAATAAAACTCTGAGATGTTTTAAGGGCTGCCAGGATTTGTGCCACTCCAGAGTCCTGCGATGGGAATGCTCATCACCACAAGTGACCCCCAGGTATTCTCCCGAGTGTGCGGCACGAATCTGAATGATTCTGAATGTGAAAGCCAGAAGGAAAAAAGAAACTCAAGGTCTCCTTTGCCTTTCTCAGGCTCAGGCTCAGGCTCAGTGCCCACCCTTCCCCTCCAGGGACCACTGACCAATGACATCCACCTACCTGCTCTGGACGGACTTGGGAGTTGACCAGAAGGTAGACAACTGAGTCAGACAGGCCAATGCTCTTTATGAGAAACAGTGACAGTGTTTCCTCATCTTTTAGGACATCCCGTATTCGTATTCCTCTTCCTGCGTACGAATGAAAAAAAGAACAGGGTGTCGGAGGGGAGATGGGTCAAAAAAAGGAAAACATCTAGAATCGATTTCTAACTTGACTATCAGAGGAGGGCCCTGTTCTGGGCTCCCTGGGAGCGCCTAAGAGTCAGGGCCCCTGCCAGCGGCAGTCACAGCATTAACTGCTGGAGCAGACGAGCCAAATTTAGTGAGAAGGCACACAGGGTGGAAAAAATTAGGTCGGGGTGGTGGTCATCGGATGCTTTGTGGAGTTGGCCTTGGACAATGGGGTGGGGTGAGGAGCAGTTTTGTCCCTCTGGAAATATTTGGCAATGTCTGGAGACATTTTTGGTTGTTACAACTGGGAAAGTATTGATACTAGTGGGTAGGGGCCAGGGATGCCACCAAACGTCCCACAAGGCACAGGACAACCCCGTTTCTCTGATAAAACAAAGAACTATCTGGTTCAAAAGGTCAATAGCGCTAAGGCTGAGAAAGCCTAGTCTAGAATAGGAGGAGAATTAGTGCCATTGTCATGGGGTAGAGAACCCTTCTTGGTGTTTCTGTCAGCTCAGCTGTGGCTCTAAGCTCAGGGTATGGACATGTACTAAGAGAGATCAGGCTGTCTGGGGCAAGAAAATCTTCAAGTGGGGAAAGGGGGATTGGCCTGTTGCCTGGGCTTGCAGTTTCATGCCCTGATCAGCCCAGTCACATTCTTTCAGCTCCACTCAAAACCTACTGGAAGCAGAATTTTCTTTATAAGGAGGCATAAAGGACTTCTAACAGTTGAGGTGACCTTGGGGCAAGTGACTGAACCTCTCTGTCTGCACTTTCCACACCTACCTCTTAGGATCGTTGTGGGGTGACTTGGGATAAGGAGTGCAAAGTGCTTATTAGCTCCCAGCTCAAAAAAAATGCTTGACCTGATTGCATTAGTATTATTCTTACCCCTCCCAGGGGAGGCACACCCACCTTCTCTGCTTGCTTCCAGGGCCAACACTCACTCTGAAGCTGGCCCACTGCTACAGTTCATGAGGCACGAGCCAGAGAAGAGGGGGACGGGCCCAGATATTTATGAAATCATTTCAACATTAAGGGAAAGCATTTGGGTTGCATGAAAACAGTTATCTCTACATCACAACTTCTCCGGGAGCCTGGTTGACTGCTTATGTCTTAGTTCTTCTTTAACTAACTTTAATCATCAAATGCCCCTGTTCCTTCCAGGCTCTAACACCACAGTGCTCTTCCTCCCCAAATTCTCCCCAGGCCGCCAAGAGGCCTAGCTCCCCAAGTGCTTGACAGTCACCCTTTATGTTCAGGTTGTGACTTTCTTTGTACATGCCTTGTCCAGATTGATGTCGCTGCTAATTTCCTCTTGAAAGGGGATGGGCCAGCCACAGGCCTGCCCGTGCAGCTGGGGCAGGGGAACCAGCCCCGAGGTTCCACCACACAGCAGCCTCTCTCACCACGAGGGATGTCCCTTAAGAGTTGTACTGCCAGGTAGCTCAGTATCACTACCTTTTGCTTAGGAAAAGCCCAAAGCCTTTAGGGGAACCTGACTATAATATATAATAGTCCCTTTTATCTTCAGAGGATATATTCTGTGCCCCCACCACAGTGGTTACAGATAGTACCAGACCCTATATATACTATGTTTTTTCTTATACATACGTACCTATGATGAAGTTTAATTTATAAATTAGGCACAGTAAAAGAATATCCAAATTGCCAGCATCACTGGTCTTGCACTTTGGGGCCGTTATTAAATAAAATAAGAGTTATTCTTACACAAGCACTGTGATACTGCGATAGTCGATCTGATAAGCTAAGCTAGACAGCTAGTAAGTGACTAACAAGTGGGATACCTGGGCAGAGGAATGGTTTCCATCCCGGGTAGGTTAGCCCGAGATTTCATCATGCTACTCAGAACGGCACAAAATTTAAAACTTATGAGTTGTTCACTTCTGGAATTTTCCATTTAATATTTTTGGACTGTGGTTGACCACAGATAACTGAAACCATGGATTGGGGGCATTCCCCCAAGAGAGGGGGATGGTTCTGAGAGGGGCTGGTTTATTTTCTTCTTGCCTTCTTTCCTTTTCAATAACATATGTCTGTCATCTTCCAAACCCAGCTTCCTTTTTTCTTCCCCTGGGGCACCCGCTTGGTTGTTCATCTTCGAACCATTTCTTTGTATACAGCATTATACTATATCCTCTGGCCTCCAGCAATGCAACCCCGAACACACATACACACACACACACACACAGAGGCTCTTGAGAGTAGGGAGCTAAGGATCCTGCTTTTATTATACTCCCCATCATACCTAGCAATGCTGGGCACAGAGATGTAAGCCCTCCAAGTCACCTCTATCTGACACCGAGCATTAGAGCCTGACATGGAATCAGGTCCTTGGTAAATGTCTGCGGAATGACAGGTGACACCCAATAAATATCTGTTGTCTTGACCTGAGAGTCAGGGCCCTATCTGACTGTGTAACTCTTCGTTATTCTTTAACTCCCTCACCTGACCTTACATACAAATACCTTGCTGGGGAGAAGGGACAAAACAAGGGAAACTGGGAGTGATTTCGCCCTGGTCCAGCTTCCCAGCCAGGTGCCTGGCCTGCTGTGGCCCTAGGGAGAAGGGGCAGGAGCGTGCTGGTTCAGCACACCTGAGGAGGGCCGGGGCCACCCTGTTCGGAGAGCGTGGGGCCGAAAGTGTAAGCAGAGGCCGATACCAGACAGCAGCTACACCAGACTCCCGAGGGAGAAATGTGAACTGGGGGCCTGAGGAAAGAAAATTAAATGTAGTTTAAAATGTGGTTCTTCTTGTTCTCTTCCCTGGGAAGATTAGAGGCTGGGGGAGGGGGCCGCTGAGGCCCATGGAGGTCAGGGGAGCTGAGGCTGGGGTGGGGGAAGCCAGGAGAAGGTGTGCGTGAGGCTAAGGGGAAGACAGCGTTTAAAGATGATTGAGAGACTGCAAAGGTTGCTTGGGGGTGAGTGGGGAGGGGGCTTCACGGCTGGTCTTTTACCATTAATCCTCCTCTGCGGAGAATGCAGTACTACAGGTTTGCTAGGAAAGGAGAATGCCCTGGGTCACCACTGGCATACTTTCCCAGGTGACCGGGAACTGACAGGCAAAAGCACACCCCAGGTACAGCCGCCCACCTCGCTTTCAAAGGCTTAACCCTCCACTGCAGCTTTGGGCTGAGGAGTCAATGCTCAGAGCCGGCAAGGTCCCCAGGGGACCCTGGGACAGACTCTGAAACCGTCTTCAGTTCTGACGGTGGACTTCAGTCCCCGGCCTGGAATTCCTTCAGAGACTCTGTCTCTTTCTTGGGGATGGTCCCCTTTCCCCTCTCATGGCCACCAAGGTCAGGGGTTCTGCAGAGTCTGTGTTCTCGGCCCCCAAAGTCCTTTGGAGAGCCTTGGCTGGCCTTCCCTGACTCAGTTTTCCCAGAGCCCCGAAGCTGCCCTCTTGAAGGGAACGTTCGGCGACAGCCCGAAGGCCGGCAGAAGGAGCACCTGCGCCGATTCAAAACTAGTCCTGCGTCGGGCTGGGAAGGAGTGATTTTGGTTCTCATATACAGGCTTGAAAGACCACAGAGACATTGTGGTTTGCAATGACTTCCTTTATATTTCCTCCCAGCCGGACTCCATCCGACAATCAGAAAACAAAATGAAATATCTGCTGGATGAGTGGGGTAGACAGTCATTCCAGGGGTCGGATAAGCCCGTGTTCTCATCTGCTTGTTTAACCTTGGGGAAAAAAATGCTTTCTTGTTTGTGCTTTCCCATTATTTCCCTCACTATTAAAATGCTGACTGTGCTCATACCCCACAAGGCCCTTTAAGCTTGAGTTAAGTAAAATCTTAGTAAACTTCCGAGCAACAAAGAAGATAGTTTGTAATCTGGTTTTACTACATAAAGTATATGCATTACTACCTTTGAAAGAATTAGAATGTAATGAAGCAATCTTAACGGTCATCTGATCATATCTGTGTCCTTTATCACTCCAATGGGGAGAGAAGGGAGAAGGTGGCCCAGCGGGAGGAGGATCAGGTTCTCCTTGGAGAACTTTCCCCTCCTGACTCCCCTGTGCTCTTTGAAGCCCCCCTGCTTCCCTCCACCAGCCCCCCACATGGTGTGGTCACTGTCCACTTGGTCCTTCCACTTCTGCCCAGGGAGCCCTCAGGGGAGGGCACTGGTCTGACCACCTCTCTGTTCCCGGGGACTGGCACCCTGCCTGGCTCGGTGGGCACTCACCAACCATCTGCTGACCGCGCTGCATGCGTGAGGAGCCCTAGGGAGTTGGTTTGTACCATTCTCCCCGAGCAGAAGCTTTTCTATCCAGCCCCCCCGTCCCCTTGGATGTCCCCTTCCTCATCCTTGTCATCCTCCAAGATCATCCTGACAGTCACTTCCCCGTCTCCATCCTAGGAGCAGACATCTCCCAGCAGCAACAAACCACTTCCTTCGCAGCCTCTGAGCCCCACCCCTGAAAAATTTTTTCCACTCCCAGGACTGCAGTGACCCCTGGGGTCCTGGCAGCCCTGTTCTCTTCCAGCTGCTCATGTGCCCCTGCAAGGGGATGTGGTCCAGCTGGTGCCCAGGCCACTGCCATGGCCAGTCTCTCCGGCCACCTACAGAGGAGCCTATGGAGGATGTGACAACCACGCCACATTCACTTGTGCTCTAAAAAGAGATGTCAGAGTGGTTACTGGGTTTGGGTTTTGCTTGTTTCTAGTTCTTCCCCTGGGGAGGAGGGGCATGGGAGAGGGAGCTCCCCCACCCTTCCTCCTCACGCTTCTGGCCTCCAAGTGGCTCTCCTACTCACACCACCTCAGGGTCCAGCCAGCGTGGCCTCTCATTTCCTGGCCCTCCCCATCACCTAACCTTCACCTCCGCTCCACTTCAACAACCATGGCCACACCTGGGGGCTTGTTTTTATCTGTCCTGCATGCCTTTGAAATCCTGAATTCGCATATTTCACATTCTGACCACATCTGTCAATCTTTCCATCCTGCTATTTTCTCAGTCCTTAAACAGGGTCATGGAGCCCTCCAAGACCTCTATTCTCTTGCCCCTCCATTTTCCCCTGGGCAACTGCAGTACTTCTGGCTTCTCCTCCGTCCGTATGCAGCCTGAACCCGATCCATGTAGTCCAATCACCACCCTCCTGGACTTTCTGTGGCACCTCCCCACCAGCCCCCAGCCCTCCATCCCCCCACTCGGCGCCTGCTCTGCCTCAGGGCCTGGGATGCGGAATATTGCCGGAAGAAACAGAATAACTGTACATATTTATGTCATGATAAGCATGTGCTCTGACCTCCCGGACTCCGTACTGCTACTTGGCATTGCTTCCACACAGTCCTGGGTAGCTCACTCTCTAGGACTCTGTGAAAGTATTCCACACCTTTACCATGCTCCACAAACTCCTCCCCCTGCTTCCAGCCCTTCACCTGGCCTCAGACTTCCCAGAGCACCATCACTCTCTGCATTCTCCTATCTCTGGACTTACCTGAGATGAGACCTTTCCTGCCCTCCTTCCCAATTTCCCACCTTCAAGGCTGGCAGGAAGAGGAGTTCTCGCCAAGGTAAGCCTCATGCTGCCTCTAGGTCCCATACCTTCCTGCATCCTCTGGTATCTTTTCCAACCAAATCTCCAAACTCTTTCCTGTATCTTCAATCTCTCTGGTGGAGAAGGCAAGTGAGAGGCGAGTGATAGTAGGAACACTGAAGCCCACCTCACCTGCAATCCTCTCGGGGTGCACCCGGAGGGTGTTCATGAGTTGCGACAAGGTGCAGAGCTCTGTCCAAACCTGGCCGAGGTGCTGGCTCTCCGGTGCACCCATGAGGAGTTCCTGAAAATCTTGATAAACCCTTGCCAAGCTGTAAGAAAGAGCCTCATCAATAAAGACATAGCTGTCATTTTCATCAACATCATTATCATCATCATAATACCTTGTGTAATTTTTTAACATACCACCTGCTTGACCTATCTATTACATTATGTATTCTCTCAATATTGCCAAGGCAAAGGAGAAAGATATTTTTACTTCCTTATACATATAAGATAACACGGGCAGTGAGAAATTTGTTGTTAAAAGTCTTCCAACTTTGCCAGGGCTGGGTCACCTCTCAACCCCATTCTCTATGTGTTTCCTGTCCCAAGAACCCTTAAATAGGATGATATTAGGAGATATTACTGGAGGCTCTTCCCAGCCAGTACCCACTTCTCTGAGACCTGCCCTTCCAGCCATTCATATGAGCAGGTTCTAACAGCCATGCTTAACCCGCAAAGTCCTCTCTGCATGCATGTACACACACACCTGCACCAAGGCTGATGGACAAGAAGAATAAAGCTGGGCTAAGCAGATCTGTTCCCAGGAATTTGAATGGTACTCTGGGATGCTCTTCTGATTGCCCAAGCTGAGGGGCCGTGAACTGGGCAACTAGCGCCAGCCCAGGCATTGAGAAGCAGGGGATACTGGTCCACAGAAAGAGGCAAATGGAGTAGAAGCCCAGAGAGAGGCAGAGAGGCTGGACCTTGTAGGCCCAGACGGGAGGGGAGACCTCCTGACGGCTCTCCAGTTCTTCTCCCACTCCCTGAGGACTGCCTTGCTGCTCCTGGCTTTTCAAGAAGGTCTAGTGTCCAAACCATATCTTTCCGTCTGAGGCTTAAACTTGTTTAAATGTGTTTCTGTGCCTTGCAAGCAAATGAATATTTCACTCATAATGTGTGTGTGAAACATGAAACCCAGATTTCCTTGTTCAAATGCTGAGTACAGCTGGAGTCTGAAACCCCTTCCCTTCCCCAGCCCCCACCTCTCAATCTGTAGACACTGTCAGTGCCAGTCCCACCAAAGCTCCATACAGCCTCCACTGAAATGCCTTCAAGTCTCCCCTGATCCCATCATGTGACCCATGGGGTCTCTAGGCAGGTGTTTCTTCTCAGGCACCTCAAGGAAGCTCAAGCTGAAAGTACAGACTGTAAATGAAAGCTTCCAGGTGGTGTTTGCAGCCACGGGAGCCCGGCTAAGATGCCATCTGCTGACTTTCCCAGGAAGATGGGTGTTCTGTGTTCCCTCCTCTATCTTCCTATCATCCAGGGGTTAGCAAGCATATTATAGGCTCATGGACCATGCAGTCTCTGTCACAACTACTCACCTCTGCCTTTGTAGGGCAAAAGCAGTCGCAGTTTGTTCCCAGTGGGGAAGGCTACCTCTGAGTATTAAGCTGAAGTACCAAACGTTCTTTTTTTTTTAGTCAAAATGCAGTTTTGTCCTGGAGGAATTATATCCAGATCTCCTCTAAGGAAAGAACTGGAGTAACCAAATATCTCAGTCTCCATCTGATTTGATGTTTATACAGGTAGGTGAAGCCTACTCCCCAACAAGCCTTTGTTGGTGAAATGTCACAAGTTGCAGCTCGAGGTCAGCCCAGTGGCTGAAGGACAATCCTGTCCTCATCCCTGAGCCTCTGTCTATAGAACATGTTACATCAAGTCCCCCTACCTCCTGCTCTGAGAGGGAATTCCAAAAATAGACGCTTTTCGTATGGAATTTGACCTGAATTCGATCCCAGACCAGAGATCATTAACCTGGAGTCCACAAGTCCCCTGAAATCATATGCACAGTGTAATGTTTTTTGTGTGTGTGTGTCCGTCTTTCTTGGGAGAGGGGCCATCAGTTTTCATCAGATTCTCGGAATGGTCGTTAGCCCCACAGGTTAAGAACTTCTGCTCTCAGGCAGTATACTAAGATTTTGCAAACCAAGGGAACTGATGGCATTTATGACAGAGGATTTGGAAATTGTCTTTGTCTTCCAAGAAGCAAACTTCACCTTGTAAACTTGATTTCGTTCACCCTCAAAAGGTTCCCTGACATTTTTCTTAGCCTTTAGATGTCCAAGAAGGCTTTTAAAGGAACAGGGATCTCTCAGAATCGATCCAGCGTGGAGAGTGATGTAAGGATACAGAAGGGGAACTGAGTTTTTTTCATCCAGTGACTCCATCCAAGAAGGTGAATGACCTGGAGGCAGTGGACACATCTCAGCAGGGGGCTGAAATTAGACTCCAAGTCACATCTTGGGGATATATGAACCAAGAAATTGTGTTATGTGGCCTTAGTTTGAAGCATTTTCCTCAAGTGCCCTGACAGCTGATAGAATACTCCAGAGAGGAAACATGCCCTGCTCCTTTGAGTTTAAGGTTTCAGCAAACCACAAAAACACTCACTCAGCGTCACATGCTCTGTGTGCTTACACATGAACTCCAGGGCAAGATGAGAATAAAGGGTGCACAGCTTCCTCCTGGTATGGTGGGAATCTCAACACTTACATGGAGTTGTTATAGTTTGACACAATTCCAGGAGATTCTCCCGGGGTGGGACTTTGAAAACAAGGATTGTTCACATTGCAGAAAATTCCCTGGAGCCATGGCAACATTCCTGCTGAGGGCATCGCCTTGTTGGGAAAATGGCCTTTAAGACAGGAAATGAAGACAAGGAGTTAGTCATTGACACTAAGTAGGATGCAGGCCCTAGGATCTAGAGCCTCTGCAGGAAGGACCCCTGTCCTTCTGGTGCTTTCCTTCATTCACCAACACTTAAGAAGCAGGGGCGGGACTTCCCTGGTGGCGCATTGGTTAAGGATCCGCCTGCCAATGCAGGGGACACGGGTTCAATCCCTGGTCTGGGAAGATCCCACATGCCGCGGGGCAACTAAGCCTGTGCGCTGCAACTACTGAGCCTGAGCTCCAGAGCCCGGGAGCCACAACTACCGAAGGCCATGCGCCTTCACAACTAGAGAAGCCACCGCAATGAAAAGCCTGCACACCGCAACGAAGACCCAACGCAGCTAAAAATAAAATAAATAAATAAATTTGTTAAAAAACAAAAAACGAATCAGGAACATCTAATATATGCCAGGCCCTGTGCAGAGTGCTGGAGACAGGGTCTCTTCTCTCAAACTCCCAGTGTAGTGGAGAGATGGACAAATGTCCTGATAGTGGCATGGATGGAAGTGTGAAGGGGGAACAGAGGAGAAGCACATCGTTTTGGTGGGGGGATGGGGAGAGGCAGAGAGATGTTAGCGCAAGAAGCCTCTGCGAGTTGCTGGTGCTTGAGGAGGAGAAGAGGTCCATCTATTCCTTCCACAACTATGTATTGAGCATCTACCCCCAAGCATGCAAAAGGGGGCCCAGGCGCAGGTTATGGGCTCCTTGTGGGGTGAGGTAAAGAGGCAAGAGTTTGATGCGCAGGAGGCTGAGTCAGAACTTGGGGCCTGAAACTTAAAAACAAGAGGTTGAGGAGCAAGAATAGGGGACTGAGCAGCTGTGTGTAACTCCTGAGGCCCTCACCTCAGCTGTCTAGAGCCAGAAGATGTCATCCTGGCCAGAAACCAGATGAAGACTTTCTCTGAGGTGCATAGTACAAAAGAGGTACTTACAGGCTCATCTTCGGTCCCAGGACACCTCTGGGGTCCAAGAAATACTATATTATTAATATACTATTTTTTGTCTCTTCTCATTTTTCTTTAGCAACATGTCTAACATATCTCTGAACTGTCTCCAAAATATTTCAAAGAACTCATCTATAATCTGCTCCCTTTGAAGTTAGGAAGAGTTTAGGTATAAGAAAAAAACAACCAAATAAAAAATAATTACACAATTCTTCAGTAACCACATGTAAGTATTTGCATAGAATGTGTAGGATTTAAAAGTTAGTTTGCATAACGCCAATGAATCTCTGTTTTCTGCATCCTAGGCATAAAATGATGATAAGCAGATCAGATCCTGGCACCCCCAGCCCCCAAAACCTTTCTAAACAAATGGACAGGCCCTCCAGGCCTGCCAAGGCTCCCCCTGCCCTCACCCCCATTATGCTTACATTCATGTTGGCTGTAGAGTGGGTTGACATTCCTTAACCAGATCAGGACCAGAAATAAAGATAAAGGCCACACAAGTTCCACCACAAAGCGAATCTGGGAAAACAAAACAAAAAGAGAGAAAGACCAGTGATGCTAAGAGATTACAGGAAACATACCCAAAGCAGACATACTTCATTTCAGTGCCTGTCTATGCAACAGGACTTTGGTTGTGGTATATTTACCTAAAGGACTTCCTTTTTTTAAAATCCCATCTCCCATACTGCCTCTACTTTGATATATTAGACTAACGAGACTTGGTGTCCCTCTGGGTTCCATTCTGCCTCTATTTTAGAAAACTGCATTAGCATAGTACTTTCGTCAAAGGTCATCAAGATATGCCCTTGGACGTTGCTGTGCACATGAATGCAAATTCTGATTCTGTAAGACTCCATCAGATCTCACATGTCTAACAAGCTCACAGGTAATGCTGCTGCTGCAGGTAGTAAAGGTATCCTTGTAACCTCTCCTTCTGCAGATGAGGAAACAGAGGCCCAGGAAGGGCAGGTGACCTGTGCAGTGTCTCATCAGCAGTGACAGCATTGGAACCAAAATCCAGCCTCCTGCCTCCTGGCTCAGTGCTCTTCCACATTCCCCCCACTCCCACACACACACCGGCCCTGTCTTCTTCTAGCGCTGCTAGACTTTGCATATGAGGTCACTGAATGAATGAATGAATGAATGAAGGTGCAAATGCCTCTGTGAACTACTGTGATCCATAGCAAAGTCAAACCCAGAAATCTGGGTATACCAACGTTTTCCTTCAACAATTTCTTGTTGCTTAAACTTATGCCGCTGCAGGATTTTATAATACTGGAAGAGGTTGCTGATACCGACATACAATTGAAAGTAGGTATTTAAATTTAGGTTCAATTTAGAGTTTAAGGACTCTTGACTCCAAAGGAAGGAGAACAAGTTGGTTGCTTCAGCCCACACCCTGCGGCATTGCACATGAGGGTATGGGTAGAGGTGTGGGATTATTGGGGGAAGGGTGGGCCGGTATGTATTGGGGAATGTAATAGTTCTTCTACCCAACCCCCATTCCAGAGACCTTAGGAAGGAAACTCATAAGATTTAAAGGAGAATTAAGGCAGATGGCTAAGAATAGAAATGTAAGTATATATAGATCTGCTAGGGGCTATTCTCATGGTTTTAAATTTAACCCTTTGTTGTTCCTTCCAAAGAAATGTACTTAAACTCTCAGCAAAGTAGTGGACACCATAGCAGGTGCTCAATAAACCTTTGTTCCTTTTCTGTTGGTGAGGTCTGCTGGCAACTGAATTATTACAAATCATAACATAAGTCGAAGAGGGTAAAAAAATAATACATTGAAGAAAAAGCAAAAGATGTTCAGGGTAGGTGGTGATTATGCAGTTGTAACTTTTTACAAAATGTTTTATCCAAAATATGTCTAGGGAGGATGTTTTAGAGGAAAAACTCACACAAACATTATGGGAAGAAGAAAAAATAGAAGATTTTTCCTTAAGGTACATATTCTCCCCGAAAATGGCAAAATACTCCCCAGTATTGGACAAGTCCCATCCTGTGTGAAGAGGACTGACCCCAAGCATACTTGATAGCCATAGAAATGTTGGCAGTCCCCCCAGGTCACGCAAATCAAGGGAGGAAGAGTAAAGACTGTCCCCGGTGACCCTATCTCACTGTTAACAGCTTCATCCATCTTTGCTGGGTACTAGCCAGCACAGCTGTTCCCACAGCAGCACACTTCCCCTGTTTTATCACTCATCGTACTTCAGAGTCATTACTCCTTCATGAAGGTGGACCCCTCACTAGCTATAAGCTTCCTGAGGACAGGGACCACATCTATTCTTGTCACTACACCCAACACAGGGCCAAGCTTATAATAAGTGCCCAGTAAATATCGGTGGAATGAGTGAGTCTCTGTCAAGACTGGTCTAGGAGGCTTCTCTGGAAAGCTGGAGGTGACTAGAGGCTTAGGTAAACAACCGTTTGCAGACTTAACAAACTGTTTTCCCCAGGGACATGTATGCTGGCTTCAGGTCTTCCATCCCAGGTCGCCCTGTCAGTGGGCAAGGTTGGGGAACAAGTTCCACAAGATAGCAATGTGAGTGATAGATGCAAGCAATGAAACCAAAACTTATTCGTGGTGTCCTCACCAAGGAAATGAGACAAGCAGTCCAGATTCCACACATTTGACTCTTCCTTAAGACAACTGCTTGCAAAACTGGCTTCCTATCTAGTAAGTCAGCCACCTTCCATGAAGCAGTGTCTATCTGGGAATTGTCTGGTGTATAAGACATTGATGTTGATTTGAGAATGGGAAGAGCTAGGTTAGGAGTCACTTTAGGGCTTGCTTAATCCCCAAGTCTCAGTTTTCTCATCTGTGAAATGGGACTATTTTGTCCTACAGCTAATACTGAGGGTTAAGAGTGTGTCAATACCAGGGGTTCTTAGCCAACTTCACTCCCTATTAGCTGTACAACCTTGGGTAACCCATTCTACCTCTCCATGCCTCAGGGTGTCTTCTGTAAAATGGGGGTGATATCAGGACCTACCTCTCAGAGCAGCTGTGAGGATGAAATGAGTTCACTGTGTAAAACACCTAAAGCAGAGTCTGGCACGTGGTAACATTCTATCAACGTGAGCCATTTATTATTGACTCTCACAAGGCTCACAAGGACATTGTAGGTGACAGCACATTATAAAGTCTGAAGAGCAAGGAGTTATAATTAAAATTATCTGCAACTCCTAGGTCTGCCCTCCACTCACATTTATGTTTCCTCCTTTTCTCCCTTTCTGGAGTCAGCACTGCTCAGTTGTCAGTTTGGAAACATGGGGCTTCCTGAGAAAACTAACCACACACTGTCCCCTACTCCATATGTTAGAGGACCTTGGACCATGGGAGGGTCAGCCAGCCTGTCTTACCTGTCCCATGGATAAAATTCCTAAACTTAAGCTAGTGCACCTCATCTCTCTTTGCCATGTAAGTCACACACTCTCTCATCTACTCACCCACTCACTCACTCACTCACTCTTGTAATTTTGAAGTATCTGGTCTTTGGAAGTCCACCCATCAGGAGGAGGCCAGATGAGAATTTTCTTTTCCTCCTTCATCCTTTGCCTAGTGCTAGGACTAGTACAGATTTGCAGGTGTTCCTCTTCACCATATCTCTGAATTAGGGCTGCTGTTTTCTGCCTATAGTCCCTGCCTCTCCAATGATCACCTTCGTTGACCTAGGTCTGCGGTTCTCACGCAGCTGCAGGCAGGAATCCTGTGGGGAGTTTGGGCCGTGCCCCACATCAATTACACCAGGATGCCTGGCCATGGGACATCAGCTCGGTGTCTTTTGTTTGTTTTTTAACACTTCTCAGGTAGTTCCAATGTGCAGCGGGGGCTGAGAACCACTGGCACAGGTAGTGGTTGGTAATCTTTGAAAAGCATTTTTTGAGAAGTCAGTGTTACTGCTCCAACTCTGCAAGCGTTTGTTTTGGAAGGGCTGCATTTCACACTTCACTCCCTGCACAAAGACCACCGGCAATTCTTTTCTAGCCCTTCTAGCCCGGCACGTCCTCACAACAACCTCTTCTCCCTCCCCCAGAATTGTGGACTCAGCACCCCAACCCCAGAGCGGCATCTTTGTCCTTGATGCTCAACTGTGCACAGGCATACCCTAGGGAGAAATTCCACAGTGTAATTAAAAACATGTTTTCAGAGCAGCTCTGACTCCCCACACCCCTTCTCTTTAAACATGTCTGTAACTTTAATTAAGCCCAGCCGAAGCTCAGAAGGGGCCGGTGGAAATTTTTTTTTCCAAACTGGTATTTCCTTGTTCCCTTTTTTTTCCCCCTCCCCTCCCCCTCTCTTTACCACTCAACCTACTTAGGGGAGGAGGGGTCACAGGGAAGGGCAGAGTCGTGCTTGTTGTTTTAAATCTTGGCCAGTTAGGTTTTCTTCCCTCCTGCTCTGTTTTCAATTTGAAAGCGGGTGGCCAAGTTTTGAAATGAGCTGCAGGATTCTCCCTTCTGCACCGAGAGCCCAGACAGGGTTCTCAGCCTGGATGAGTATGACCCAGGACCTGGGAAGGCTTGGAGCTGGCGGCCCAGCTTCTCCACACCTGCCAGGTTTTCCTCACCTAATTCTGGTCCCCAAGTCAAAGGTCACAGCAGTACCAGATGTCCAGGTCTGGGGTCCGAGAAATGATAAGCCCCGTACTCTCATGAATCCTTAGGATTCCCCAAGTATCCCGCCCTGATATGGAAGCTGGGACCAGGGAGATGACACCAAGGGGCCCTAGACTATGGGCTCTAAGGGGCAAGAGACACATCTAATGGTCTTTATAAACCGTCCCAACACAGGGCCTGACCCATCGAAACGTGGGCGCACATGTATTTGTCCCCACCAGTGGGAGAGGTCTTACCTCTGGAAACGCATGCTCTGGGAACGACTCCTTGTGGAGCCTTCTCTTACTCCTGCCAACCCCAGTCTCTCTTCTGAGCTCCCAGAGCTCATCCTCATCCCCCACCCCAAGCTTCCTTCTACTCCACAGTTGCACATGGTTTTCCACTCAGCAATTGTGCACAGGCACCTGTTTCCACCTGGCTCTGAATTCCATGAGGGCAGGGGCTGTCTAAGTCACCTGGCTATATAGGACATAGAGGGTGACCTTACAGCCTGGTTTGCCAGGTCCAGTATCAGTTTACACTTATTGTGCTGGTGCAATTATTAATTATTACTATTATTATTAATAGTGCCTCCTTTCACTTTTAAAACTACCCTGGATTGGATGATAAATTATACAGTCACCCTACCTTTGTGGTCTTCCTGACCAGCTAATTAGACGGGGCTTTATACATGGGGGCAGTGTGGGGTAACTGACATGTCTGCCTGTCCTGGAGTCCTGGATCCAGCCCCACCAGTCACTAACATCTGAAGCCTCAACAACCTCATCAGTACCCATGGCGGATAATAGTGGTAGCTCTCTCACGTAACTGAGGTGAGGGTTAAATGAGGTGATACTTAGTGCAGTGCCAGGCACTTACTAATACTTAATAATGTCAACAGAGGAAGAAAAAAAGGGAGAGAGGAAAGCAGAGATCTGAAGACTTTCATTTATGCTCTTAGTGATAAAGAGAGGAGGAATGGGGAAATTTGGTATCTGGTTTTTGCTCCTGCTCTGCTCACAATAGTAAACATCAAACACCATGAAAGTTTGAGGAATTAAAAACCTAGGAGCTGAGTTATGGGCTGCGTGTGTTGTATTTTTCTTTCTTAGAGTCACCATTTTGTGAAGGCAGAAGCTTCCAGAAAGTTTACAGGCAGCTTCAAAAGTTTACAGAAGGAGCCATGAGAGCTTTTACGTAGGAGATTTTAGGGGCTGTGGGGATATCTCCATTATACCCAGACATCCTGGAAATTTTCGGAATGTGGGAGCAGAGGGGAAGCTAGCTGGAGGCACACCAGACAGAGACCTCAATTTCCAGGCCATCAGGATGTCATCATACAAATGTCAGCCCCAACTAGGTGCTTCCTGGGAGATTCCCGCAGTCAAGGTCCTCACCCTGAAAGGCCCCATCTCGCTGCAGAGGGGCTGGCAATGTGCTCCCCTAGGAAGCACACTGGAGAAGACAGAGTCCCTGAACAGGGGCCACCTACCAACACCAGCAAAAGGAAGCAGAGACTCTGAGGGCCTCTGAGCCAAACCCTGTGACTGAAAACAGGATTATTCTCTGTAACGTCAACATGCTTTGCCACAGGAATGGAAGCATTTCAGGCCAGCAGCTGTAGTCCTTGGGTACATTTTTTGAGGACCATGAAGAGCACATTGAGAGTCAAACTGAGTGAGAATGTTAATTTCTCAGCATCCCATAGATTATAAGCATCATGCAGGCAGGGACCGTGATTGTCTTGTTGGTCACTGTGTACCCAGCACCTGGCACAGTGCCCGGCAATTATTAAGTATTTGTTAATTGAAGGTTCCTTTAATAACAACTGTTATTAAATGAATAAGTGAACAAATTTAGTAATGAGTCTGTTTCAATTTTGCCTATTTGCATTCTAGAAAGGAAGCTCCCAGAAATAAGAGATTGAGTCTCTGATTACCCCTAGCACTTGGCTCCTGGGATAGCAAATAACTTCAGTGCTAATTTGAAAATCACACCAGCTTTGACAAAGGAAAGCAGCCTGAGGACACTGGTGTCTCCCAGTAGGAGGGGGTCCTAACTTGTCTTTCCCCTCCAGCCTCCCTAAGTCCTGCCCAAGCCATACAAGTGGGAAGGATCATCTGTGCACATGGTTGGATTGTGTCCCTTGCTGCTCCCTTTCATGCCAGTTATTAAGCTATGTACCTCAGTCCCAAACCCTTTTGCCAGCCAGGGCTTCTTCCTCCTGGGTCTGGGCCTAAGACTGGGCTCAGAGACCCCAGTAGCAGCCTCATTGAATCCCTTACCCACAGGGCTGAGTTCCACCTCTGCTAACATCTCCTCTGTGTTCTTCTCCTCTGTATTCCGCTTTCTCCCTTTGGTCCTCTCAGCTCTAGGGGCGGTAGCTGCATCCTGCAATTGCTACCTCCATGTCACCCTGGAGTTCTGTTACATCCTCAGTTACCAGCTTTGTAGTAGCTAACACCTCCTTGTATTAGAGTCCCTCTGACTG
Source organism: Lagenorhynchus albirostris (assembly GCF_949774975.1). Lineage (NCBI taxonomy): Eukaryota > Metazoa > Chordata > Mammalia > Artiodactyla > Delphinidae > Lagenorhynchus > Lagenorhynchus albirostris. The sequence continues at coordinate 103,640,096 of NC_083096.1, read as the reverse complement.
GACCCTGACTGAGACACTCACCATAGGTCTTCAGATGTTCCACCTGTTGGCCCCCTTCCCTCTCTTTCTTTCCAATGCCCACAAAAACCCTGTCCTGCCCACACAAACCCACTCTGAATCGAGGCTTGGAACAGATCTGTTCTCTTCTTCCCTACAGCCCGTCTTCCTCCCTGTCTCCTTCCAAGCTCTCCTGCTTTGCCTGGCTCTCTCTAATCCCAACCCTGCCCACCCCTCAATCCTCCTCCCTTCGTCTTCTCTCGTCTCCTTTAGTCATCTGGCATTGCCAAGCCCCTGAGGCCATAGCAATGTGCATTATTTCTTTACAGTTATATATAAAGAAAAAATTTACAAAGGCCAGTCAGATTAACATGTATACCCCTGGGATCCCTGATCTCCTGTGGCTCTTGCCTGTTCTCAGGGGACATTTGGACTATGTTCCTTTTTCTTGCTCTTGGTCTCAAAATATATTTTGGGTTCTCACAGCCAGACTTGAAGTGCATAGGATCTGTGTCTTTTAAGTCCCTGGTCCAGCCCAGTCCCATGTGTGCTCACTGGAAGTCTCAGTAAACATCTGTAGTTGTTGATAAGATATCTCATTGAATCTAAGACACCATCAATTGTTAGATGCACTGTTATTTTTTGCACACTAAGAAAAGAATGTGTCACTGGATTGTGAGCTGCAGTCCAATTGCAGAAATGTGAAAAACCAGTGTGCTTTGTAGAACCAATGAAACATAGTATCATTGGATTGGAAAGCTCTTAGAGAGCATGGTTTTCCTTTGGGCCTGATCTTCAGGACTTAGGGCTCTTCCTGCCACACAGTACGGCTGCACAAGGGCATATGGACAGAGGAGCAGGTTTAAAAACCAAGGGCAGGGGAGGGATGGGCAGGCAATGGATTCATGTTCAGGGCAGGCAAAAGCAGACTTTATAATATGGCTGTGCTGGGCTGTAGGTGGAAGGCAGCTACCTCAGGACAGAGAAGCACATCTTCCTGTGAAGGACATTTGTCAGAGAGGCTCACAGAGGAGCCAGACAGTTACCTGCTGCTTCAGTGATAAATGGCAACCAGCCCATTGGCTACTCACTTTACCCACTCCCACCCCACCCACTCTCTCCACTGTCTATTTGCTCCACACCTCCTCAGTGTGAGACCACAAGCTGCACCTGTTACCTTTTGCCTTTTCCGCAGGGTCCAGTTCTTCCAGAGCAGAAGCTTGATCTGTCTGGCAAAGCCCATGCTGTTGACCACGGAAGACCACTCCTAGCCCTCTGTCTATGGCTGGGGCTCACAGGCAGCAACAGGCATACATGGCACCCAGAGCACCTCCAGCTCAGGCTGCTGTGTCCTTCTCTGGCTGATTAAAGGCTAGTTTCTTCCTTCAAAGCATAATCCCTTTTAATTACACGTAATCCCTTTTAATTACACGTAATCCCTTTGTGGAGGAAAACAGGCTGACACTCGGTTGGCACCTTTTTAGGAAGACATGAGTAGCTGAGCACTAAGTGAACTGAGGTGGGGCCATTTCGTGGGAAACCAAGACCCTCAGGCTCCCTACCCCATCAAAGAGGTTTCTGGGGTTCCTGAAGGGCATGCCTTTGGGAATCTTCGACCTTTCAGTTTGGGACAAAATCTCTGTGCATAAATATAGTGCGGGCCGTGTCTTCTGACATAGCCTGCCCTGAGCCAGCACCCAGGGATTGACATCTACTTTAAAGCCCAACTAGCCCACGTGCCAGATCTGAAGTCATCCCTCCCTTTTTTTAACCCTTTATCTTGCTCTGTAGTGACTTTAGGCCAGCTATTTGCAGGCATCCCTGAGCTTAGTGGATGGCAAAGGATTTTTCTCTCTTGTGCTGAAATTGATCAACTAGTCATGGCTACCTGGAGCTGTGTTGGAAAAGTTGCTGGAACCCTCCACGCTCAGCAGAACAGGGCCTGCGACTGACCAGCCATGTCTAACGCAGTCCAGGCTTGAGGACTGGCAGCGGGTGGGTCAGCTACTGTCATTCCAGCTCACAGTGGATGGACTCGTCATTTGGAGGTGGATCCGTGATCCCAAGGGGCATCACAAACAGAAGACTTCCTGCTACTTCACCACTAGGAACTTTTAGTCTCCACCTCTTCAAATCTTACAAGTTGATTCTCTTTGAAAGACTCTAGACCCTTGAGACCTTGATAGGGTGGAGGGAGAGCCATGGAGTAGGAATGGATGCTGACTTCGTGGAGTTTGTGATCTGGTTGTAGACATGAGACATGAACTTGGATAAGTTAACGAGTGTGATGGAATCCATGAGAGCATACGGGCTATGTATGGTGGGGCTTCCAAGAGGATGAGGATGGTTTCTGCTTAGGATATCAGAAAGGCTTCTTGGAAGTGGCAGCATTAAAGCTAGGCTTTGATGAATTACAAAATAACATTTTATAGCATTTTTATGGTTTACAGACCACTTTTGCATACGTTATCTCATTATATGCTTACTACAATTTTGTGAGGTAGGCATTTACTCTGTTTTACAGGCAAGGAACCTGAAGTCTAGTGGGGTTAAATACGTTGCTCAGGGTGACACATGACAACGTTGGGTTACTAAACAAGTCATTTAACCCCCCTGCAAAGATAGGGAGGCAGGAATAACTTATCCTACCCAGGGAAACACCAAGAAGTAAAGCAGGCTGGAGTGGAGGGTATGGATGGAGGAGTGCTGAAAGAGTAGGCTAGAAAGGGAGCCAGGGATCAGACTGATGAATTGATATTATTATTGACTCAACTGAGATTTCCTGAGCACCTATGAAGTGATCTCTGAGTGGCCCACAGGTGCAGGGCACACCCCAACAGGAGCGGGCTCTGGGCAGAATCGCTAAGACATTGTTGCATGCTACAGAATATGGGTTTTATCATGCAGGAGGCTATTGGAAGTAGGTGATGAAGAGGAGGGAGAAGTCAGTTAGAATGACTGGGGTTTAGCGCTTGGCTGGCTGGATAGTGAGGTGGTGGTGCCCATAACTGAGAGGAGAATGCCAGAGAAGGGGCCAGGGGATTAGGAACAAGTGGGAGAAAAGATGGGCTCGGATTTGATATATTGACTTTGAGGTCCCTACGATGACATCTAAGTGGAGATGTTCAGCAGGCAGTTCTGGGGTGGAAACATAGATTTGGGAATCATCAGCATATAAGCAGAAGATTAAGCCCTGGGAGTGATTAAGTAGATTCCCAGGGAGGACAAAGTTGGAGAGTATGTGGGATTGCTCTGGGGAGCTACAGCTGGTGAAGAAATACGCCTCCTTCCAAATTCCCCAAGGGAAGAAAAATAGTGGTGGTCATCAGACATCAGCTTTGTAAATTGTGTCCTGTCATAGTATAAAAATATTCTATTTTTCTTTGAGTTACAACAGAAAAAGTTAAACTATGAGCACTTTGTTCAGTTCAACTGATGATACTCCAATGGCCTTGCCCCTACCTAACTGATGTTCTTGCCTGCACAAGTGTTCTTTTGATGTTGACCCTCTTTTTATCGTGCCAAAATATACACAGCATAAAATTTACCATTTTAACCGTTTTTAAGTGTATAGTTCAGTAGTGCCAAGTACATTTACATTGTCGTACAACCATTACTACTATCCATTTCCAGAAATTTTTAATCTCACCAAACTAAAATTCTATACCCATTAAACAATAACCCTATTCCCTCATCCTCCTGCCAAGCACCATTCTACTTTCTGTGTCTATGAATTTGACTACTGTAGGTACCCACCCATAAATCAAATATGATGTTCTTTTTGTGCCTAGCTTATTTCATTTAGTGTAATCTTCAAGGTTCATCCATGTTGTAGCATATGTTAGAATTCCTTCCCTTTTCAAGGCTAAATAATATTCATTGTCTATATATACCACATTTTTCTTACCCATTCATTGATCCCTAGTTATTTGCACTGTTTCCATATTTTGGCTATTGTGAATAATATTGCTATGAACATAGGTGCACAAATATCTGTTCAAGTCTCTGCTTTCAATTTTTTTGGGGGGGTAAGTACCCAGAAGTGGAATTGCTGGATCAAATGGTAAATATATATTTAATTTTCTTAAGAACGACTGTTTTCCGTAACAGCTGAATCATTTTACATTCCATCTGTAGTGCACAAGGGTTCCAATTTCTCCATATCCTCACCAACACTTGCTATTTTCTGTTTTGCTTTGTTTTGTTTTATAATAGCCATCCTAGAAGGCATGAAATGGTATCTTACGGTTTTGACTTGCATTTTCCTAATGACTGGTGAGGCGGAGGCTCTTTAAATATTATAACTACACTTAGATGTGATCTCCACCCCACCCTCACCACCACTGCTCCCCCCAGGTAACTAGAGTTTTTTAAAAATTATGTCAAAATAAAAGGCTGTATTCTTAGCTTTCTCAAATACCTCTGAGAATATGCCTAGTCAATAATGGTGCTGAGGAAGATGGGAGAAGACTAAGACGCGGAGATCACCTTCTTCCCCACAGATACATCAGAAATACATGTACGTGTGGAACAACTCCTATAGAACACGCACTGAATGCTGGCAGAAGACCTCAGACCTCCCAAAAGGCTCTTGGTGCTGCAGCCAGGAGTCAGGGCTCTGCCTCTGAGGTGGGAGAGCCAACTTCAGGACACTGGTCCACAAGAGACCTCCCAGCTCCACGTAATATCAAACGGAGAAAATCTCCCAGAGATCTCCATCTCAACACCAGCACCCAGCTTCACTCAACGACCAGCAAGCAACAGGGCTGGACACCCTATGCCAAACAACTAGCAAGACAGGAACACAACCTCACCCATTAGCAGAGAGGCTGCCTAAAATCGTAATAAGTCCACAAACACCCCAAAACACACAACCAGACGTGGACCTGCCCACAAGAAAGACAAGATCCAGCCTCATCCACCACAACACAGGCACCAGTCCCCTCCACCAGAAAGCCTACACAACCCACTGAACCAACCTTAGCCACTGGGGACAGACACCAAAAACAACGGTAACTAAGAACCTGCAGCCTGCAAAAAGGAGACCCCAAACACAGTAAGATAAGCAAAATGAGAAGACAGAGAAACACACAGCAGATGAAGGAGCAAGATAAAAACCCACCAGACCTAACAAATGAAGAGGAAATAGGCAGTCTACCTGAAAAAGAATTCAGAATAATGATAGTAAGGATGATCCAAAATCTTGGAAATAGAATAGAGAAAATGCAATAAACATTTAATAAGGACCTAGAAGAACTAAAGAGGAAACAAGCAATGATGAACAACACAATAAATGCAATTAAAAATACTCTAGAAGTGATCAATAGCAGAATAACTGAGGCAGAAGAACAGATAAGTGACCTGGAAGATAAAATAGTGGAAATAACTACTTCAGAGTAGAATAAAGAAAAAAGAATGAAGAGAACTGAGGACAGTCTCAGAGACCTCTGGGACAACATTAAACGCACCAACATTCGAGTTATAGGGGTCCCAGAAGAAGAAGAGAAAAAGAAAGGGACTGAGAAAATATTTGAAGAGATTATAGTTGAAAACTTCCCTAATATGGGAAAGGAAATAGTTAATCAAGTCCAGGAAGCACAGAGTCCCATACAGGATAAATCCAAGGAGAAACACGCCAAGACACATATTAATCAAACTGTCAAAAATTAAATACAAAGAAAACATATTAAAAGCAGCAAGGGAAAAACAACAAATAACACACAAGGGAATTCCCATAAGGTTAACAGCTGATCTTTCAGCAGAAACTCTGCAAGCCAGAAGGGACTGGCAGGACATATTGAAAGTGATGAAGGAGAAAAACCTGCAACCAAGATTACTCTACCGAGCAAGGATCTCATTCAGATGTGATGAAGAAATTAAAACCTTTACAGAAAAGCAAAAGCTGAGAGAGTTCAGCACCACCAAACCAGCTTTACAACAAATGCTAAAGGAACTTCTTTAGGCAAGAAACACAAGAGAAGGAAAAGACCTACAATAACGAACCCAAAACAATTAAGGAAATGGGAATAGGAACATACATATCGATAATTACCTTAAATATACATGGACTAAATGCTCCCACCAAAAGACACAGATTGGCTGAATGGATACAAAAACAAGACCCACATATATGCTGTCTAAAAGAGACCCACTTCAGACCTAGCGACACATACAGACTGAGAGTGAGAGGATGGAAAAAGATATTCCATGCACATGGAAACCAAAAGAAAGCTGGAGTACCAATTCTCATATCAGACAAAATAGACTTTAAAATAAAGACTATTACAAGAGACAAAGAAGGACACTACATAATGATCAAGGGATCGATCCAAGAAGAAGATATAACAATTGTAAATATGTATGCACCTAACATAGGAGCACCTCAATACATAAGGCAAATACTAACAACCATAAAAGGGGAAAACGACAGTAACACATTCATACTAGGGGATTTTAACACCCCACTTTCACCAATGGACAGATCATCCAAAATGAAAATAATAAGGAGACACAAGCTTTACATGATACATTAAACAAGATGGACTTAATTGATATTTATAGCACATTCCATCCAAAAACAACAGAATACACATTTTTCTCAAGTGCTCATGGAATATTCTCCAGGATAGATCATATCTTGGGTCACAAATCAAGCCTTGGTAAATTTAAGAAAATTGAAATTGTATTAAGTATCTTTTCCGACCACAATGCTATGAGACTAGATATCAATTACAGGAAAAGATCTAAAAAATACATGGAGGCTAAACAATACACTACTTAATAACGAAGCGATCACTGAATAAATCAAAGAGGAAATCAAAAAATACCTAGAAACAAATGATGATGGAGACATGATGACCCAAAACCTATGGGATGCAGCAAAAGCAGTTCTAAGAGGGAAGTTTATAGCAATACAATCCTACCTTAAGAAACAGGAAACATCTCAAATAAACAACCTAACCTTGCACCTAAAGCAATTAGAGAAAGAAGAACAAAAAAACCCCAAAGTTAGCAGAAGGAAAGAAATCATAAAGATCAGATCAGAAATAAATGAAAAACAAATGAAGGAAACAATAGCAAAGATCAATAAAACTAAAAGCTGGTTCTTTGAGAGGTTAAACAAAATTGATAAACCATTAGCCAGACTCATCAAGAAAAAAAGGGAGAAGACTCAAATCAATAGAATTAGAAATGAAAAAGGAGAAGTAACAACTGACACTGCAGAAATACATAAGATCATGAGAGATTACTACAAGCAACTCTATGCCAATAAAATGGACAACCTGGAAGAAATGGACAAATTCTTAGAAATGCACAACCGGCTGAGACTGAATCAGGAAGAAATAGAAAATATGAACAGACCAATCACAAGCACTGAAATTGAAACTGTGATTAAAAATCTTCCAACAAACAAAAGCCCAGGACCAGATGGCTTCACAGGCGAATTCTATCAAACATTTAGAGAAGAGCTAACACCTATCCTTCTCAAACTCTTCCAAAATATAGGAGAGGGAGGAACACTCCCAAATTCCTTCTACGAGGCCACCATCACCTTGATACCAAAACCAGACAAGGATGTTACAAAGAAAGAAAACTACACGCCAATATCACTGATGAACATTGATGCAAAAATCCTCAACAAAATACTAGCAAACAAAATCCAACAGCACATTAAAAGGATCATACACCATGATCAAGTGGGGGTTGTTCCAAGAATGCAAGGATTCTTCAATATATGCAAATCAATCAACGTGATACACCATATTAAAAAATTGAAGGAAGAAAACCATATGGTCATCTCAATAGATGCAGAGAAAGCTTTTGACAAAATTCAACACCCATTTATGATAAAAACCCTCCAGAAAGTAGGCATAGAGAGAATATTCCTCAACATAATAAAGGCCATATATGACAAACCCACAGCCAATATCGTCCTCAATGGTGAAAAACTGAAAGCATTTCCACTAAGATCAGGAACAAGTCAAGGTTGCCCACTCTCACCACTCTTATCAACATAGTTTTGGAAGTTTTAGCCACAGCAATCAGAAAAAAAAGAAAATAAAAGGAATCCAAATCGGAAAAGAAGAAGTAAAGTTGTCACTGTTTGCAGATGACATGATACTATACATAGAGAATCCTAAAGATGCTACCAGAAAACTACTAGAGCTAATCAATGAATTTGGTAAAGTAGCAGGATACAAAAGTAATGCACAGAAATTCGTGGCATTCCTATACACTAAGGATGAAAAATCTGAAAGTGAAATCAAGAAAACACTCCCATTTACTATTGCAACAAAAAGAATAAAATATCTAGGAATAAACCTACCTAAGGAGAAAAAAGACCTGTATGCAGAAAATTATAAGACACTGATGAAAGAAATTAAAGATGATACAAATAGATGGAGAGCTATACCATGTTCTTGGATTGGAAGAATCAACATTGTGAAAATGACTCTACTACCCAAAGCAATCTATAGATTCAATGCAATCCCTATCAAACTACCACTGGCATTTTTCACAGAACTAGAACAAAAAATTTCACAATTTGTATGGAAACACAAAAGACCCCGAATAGCCAAAGCAATCTTGAGAATGAAAAACGGAGCTGGAGGAATCAGGCTTCCTGACTTCAGACTATACTACAAAGCTACAGTAATCAAGACAGTATGGTACTGGCACAAAAACAGAAAGATAGATCAATGGAACAGGATAGAAAACCCAGAGATAAACCCACGCACATATGGACACCTTATCTTTGATAAAGGAGGCAGGAATGTACAGTGGAGAAAGGACAGCCTCTTCAATAAGTGGTGCTGGGAAAACTGGACAGGTGTATGTAAAAGTATGAGATTAGATCACTCCCTAACACCATACACAAAAATAAGCTCAAAATGGATTAAAGACCTAAATGTAAGGCCAGAAACTATCAAACTCTTAGAGGAAAACATAGGCAGAACACTCTATGACATAAATCACAGCAAGATCCTTTTTGACCCACCTCCTAGAGAAATGGAAATAAAAACAAAAATAAACAAATGGGACCTAATGAAACTTCAAAGCTTTTGCACAGCAAAGGAAACCATAAACAAGACCAAAAGACAACCCTCAGAATGGGAGATAATATTTGCAAATGAAGCAACTGACAAAGGATTCATCTCCAAAATTTACAAGCAGCTCATGCAGCTCAATAACAAAAAAACAAACAACCTAATCCAAAAATAGGCAGAAGACCTAAATAGACATTTCTCCAAAGAAGATATACAGATTGCCAACAAACACATGAAAGAATGCTCAACATCATTCATTATTCATTCGAGAAATGCAAAGCAAAACTACAATGAGATATCACCTCACACCAGTCAGAATGGCCATCATCAAAAAATCTAGAAACAATAAATGCTGGAGAGGGTGTGGAGAAAAGGGAACACTCCTGCACTGCTGGTGGGAATGTGAATTGGTACAGCCACTATGGAGAACAGTATGGAGGTTCCTTAAAAAACTACAAATAGAACTACCATATGACCCAGCAATCCCACTACTGGGCATATACCCTGAGAAAACCATAATTCAAAAAGAGTCATGTACCAAAATGTTCATTGCAGCTCTATTTACAATAGCCAGGAGATGGAAGCAACATAAGTGCCCATCATCGGATGAATGGATAAAGAAGATGTGGCACATATATACAATGGAATATTACTCAGCCATAAAAAGAAACGAAATCGAGTTATTTGTAGTGAGGTGGATGGACCTAGAGTCTGTCATACAGAGTGAAGTAAGTCAGAAAGAGAAAGACAAATACCGTATGCTAACACATACATATGGAATCTAAGAAAAAAAAATGTCATGAAGAACCTAGGAGTAAGTCGGGAATAAAGACACAGACCTACTAGAGAATGGACTTGAGGATATGGGGAGGGGGAAGGGTAAGCTGTGACAAAGTGAGAGAGTGGCATGGACATATATACACTACCAAACGTAAAATAGATAGCTAGTGGGAAGCAGCCGCATAGCACAGGGAGATCAGCTAGGTGTTTGTAACCACCTAGAGGGGTGGGATAGGGAGGGTGGGAGGGAGGGAGATGCAAGAGGGAAGAGATATGGGAACATATGTATATGTATAACTGATTCACTTTGTTATAAAGCAGAAACTAACACACCATTTGAAAGCAATTATACTCCAATAAAGATGTAAAAAAAAAAAAGCATGGTGCTGAAAACTTCGTATTTTATTCTTATAATTATCACAAATAACACTAATTGATTGGGGTAAATCTAGAAGTGATATGAATGTAAGGAATGCAGTGGTTTCAGGCTAGGACCTTACATGTGGATTGGGAATTGTGCATGGTTTGGGAATTGTGAAGTTAACATATCAACCCATATTTACCTTCAGAAGTACAAAAATTTAAGACAAATGATGAAGTTTTAAAGATTTCTTCGCTCCTATTTCTGAAGGTTGAAATGCAGTGTTATCAAGAAAGAGACATTCTGGGAGTTCCTGGTGATCCAGTGGTTAGGACTTGGTGCTTTCACTGCCATGGCCAGGGTTCAATCCCTTCCCACAAGATGCGTGGCATGGCCAAAAAAAGAAAAAAGAGAGAGAGACATTCTGTTATTTGTACCAATTATTCTGCAAAAATTCAGTAGCAAAGAAAAATAATTTATAATTTTAAAAAGTTTCTATTTGGAAAAAATACTCTGAAAAATATATGTTAAATGCGTTAGAATCACTGTAATTTTGGAGTAGAGATAAATGTGATAATGAACTAATACCAATAGATAGCCATAGTTCATTTCAAACAAGCTGAGGAAAGTAAAATGTTCCCTGAACACATCAATGAAAATATTGTATTTCTTTGAAAACGGTGATTATAGGTAGGGTGGGAAGCATTGTGAATCTATGTCGTAAGCATAAAGACAGTTTTGAGACATCACAATGTAAGATAAAGGGAAAATATCTTGATTTCTAACTTTGAGTTCATTCCTACCGAATTTAAAACTAAATCACTGGCAGTTAAATCCTCAAACTCCTTCAATCATGATGAAAAACATAAATATTTCCTCAGCTTATTCAATAATATTTGATAATAGTGAAATAAGTGAGTATCAGTTTATGTAATTTTCTCCGAAAAAAATATGAAACCTGGGTAGGAGCTGCCAACAGATTGGCTGCCTAACTCACAAAGAATTTTTCTCTTCTGAGGGTGGCCCCAACGCCAAGGGAAGGGTCTACAGTAGACTAGTAAATGCTGCGGGTCCCTGGCCATAGCTGACTGGTCATGTGTGGTTTCCTGACCTTAGCTGGGCCAATCAGAGTAGTCACAGAATATTTTATTGTGGACCTGAGAGAAGCTTGAGTTCAGCATTACAGAAGCACAGAAGCTGCTGGAGAAATTAGAGGCCATGCTGGGTCACTAGGTTCAGTTTGTAGTTTGTGCAGGAGAAGAGTAGAGTGGCTGAAATCTCACTTACTTTTGCTGACCAAACCTTGGGCCTTGGTATACAGCTGCATCCAAGAAAAAGGAGTGCTTTTTTCAATTCACAAAGATGCCTCTGCTCACCAAACTATGCAACTGTGAAGCTGCCTCCACCTTCTAATTTGCACAAAAGTGCCATAGGACGGGCAGTGGACCCAAGGCTGTGGACCCCACCGCTGAGAGAAATCTGATCCACAGTAAGAGGGAATGAAGGGAATGCACAGGAGAGGCCAAGGCAGAGAGCATGAGTCCCAGCTGCAGCTGTGTCCCTGTTTCCAGCTGTCCCTGGGACACAGCTGCTCCCCTGCTTTTCTTTCAGGCAATTTAGCTGTGAAACACCCCAATCCTTCCAATAAAACCCACTTTAGCTCAAGTTTGGCTTCTATCACTGGCAACCAAAAGACTCCTGACTAATGTGAGTTATCTTAATCCAGGAGAGGATATGACCTGGACAACTGACATAGGGCCAAAAAATTTATTTGCAGCCTATAGAATGTATCTGAATAAATTTCCTGGGCAGGTACGTGATTACAATATTAATATAGCAGAAAACCCAATAGAGTTTCAGCAAAGTTTATAGAAGAGCTATACTGCCGTAAGGATCTTTTAAGAAAGCAGAAGAATTCCAAAATATTCAGTGTCGTCAATTCCTATATCCATTAGGAAAAGGTTGGCAATTTTTAAAAACATGCTCATCAGTGTGAAGGCATAACAAGTGGGAAGATGTGTGTGTTCAAAACACAGCAGCCATTGTGCATTGTTAGCTGGGACTGAAGTTCTTTCATAGTTTATCAAAACTGAAAATTATATCAACTGATTCTGTGAATACTGTACTTTGGTGGCCAGTGAATCAAGTGGGACATTGCTATTTGTTTCCAATTTTGAACCAGCTTTTTGTTTAACATTTATTTACCGTTCACTAAGTGTTCAAGAATTCTTTCTAAAGAGCCTCAAAGGGAAACTGTAAACACATTTTTTCTTTGTTTTTAAAAGTAGAAGCAATACCACATAGTTTATCATCAGAGAGAAATGGTGAATGTTTCCAAACCATTTGGCACAGAGTAGAAGAGATAATAATTTTTCTTCAAAAAATAATCTCTACATGTCTTGTATTTAAAAATATCTTTGGAGGAGAAAAATAATGAAATCATGCGACTTTTGGCAGTGCATTTTTTCTACCTCCTCAGGACAGTATAAAATTATATCTTTTGGGACTTCCCTGGTGGCGCAATGGACAAGACTCTGTACTCCCAATGCAGGGGGCCCAGGTTCGATCCCTGGTTGGGGAACTAGATCCCACATGCATGCCACAACTAAGAAACTGGCGAGCTGCAACTAAGGAGCCCACCTGCTGCAACTAAGGAGGCCTGGAGCCTCAACTAAGGAACCCACGTGCCAAAAGCTAGACCCCACGCAACCAAATAAACTAAATAAATAAATAAAATAAACTTACCATCATGTTATTTTAAAAAAGTAATATTTTTTAATATGGATTGTTAATCATATTACTGGATTTAAATTGATATTTTTTCTTGAGAATGGTTATACCAAAATAAAAATAATTTCTGAATTATCAAGTACATCAGTAGCAAAATACATTAAAAATTCCTTTACAGACTTGATGCAAGTGTAATCCCAGAACTCTGCTTTTACCTAAAATATCTACAGCTCAATTTTATCTGTTAATCAATCTTGACTCTTGCTTGATGTGGTCTGATTAATGAGCCTTGTTGCTTGGGGCTATCATATGTTGCTTTGACTTGGTTGATCACTGCAGCAAGATTGGCATGCTCATTTTCTACTCTGCCTTGCTAGAACATTTACACGGTGTCATAAAAGAGGTCCATCACTAATTTTCATGGAGTAGAAACTAATGATCAAACTAACAGAATCTAAGCTTTCAGTAGTATTATGGAATCACTGGCCCCATCTGCTGAAAAACAAATATTTTACTAAATTAATCTCTCCTATGAGAATCTTGCACCTTACCTGGCACTAATTTAATCTTTCCTGTAAGAATTTTGGACTTCAGGTTTTTGTTGGGCTAACGTGCAGATATTGAATTTTAGATTTTGAAAATAGCAATTGAAAAAAATTTACGTGAAACATTTCTAGCAGCTTCTTTCTTACTTAGTGAGAGGGGACACTGCTTTCATGTCTAAGCCATCTTTGCCCATCTACTCTGTAAATATTCCAGATTCTCACTGGGGGACTATGTAGAGGGAGAGGTCTAGGATGGAAATCTAGGGAATTCACCATTTAAAAAAGCAGGTACATAAGTGTCTTATCACACCATGCCTTCTAATAGCAAAACCTTGGAAATTCACCAAACACCCGTCACAGAAGAATGGATAAATGAATTGTGGTGTGTTCTCTCAGTCAAAGCTCATACAGCAATGAGCGGGAACAAACTCCATCTAGAAAATCATGGATAATTCTCCCATACACATGCTAAGCAAAAGAAGCCAGATACAAAGCATTCACAGTTCACATTTATCAATGCATAAAGGTCAAGCACAGGCAAAACTCATGCTTGATTTTCAAGCTACTCTTTGGGGGGCATGGTGGCTGGAAGGGGGTATAAGGGCCATTTCTGTGGGCACTGTAAACAGTCTGTCTTTTGATCTGGGCGCTAGTTACTTTGGCGTGTTCAGTTTGTGAAAATTATCAGCCTGTAAACTTAGGATTTGTACACTTCTCAGTATGTGTGTTATGTTTCAATAATAATAGTTTCTTAAAAAGCAGGTGAAGGAAGAGAACCCAGTGAAGGTACCTGAGCAGGATGAGCTAGAGATGATGGGAAAAGGTCTGGAAAGAGGGGTGCCCTGGAAGCCATAGAAAGAGGAGGTTTCAAGGAGGAAGAATTGGTCCGAAGCCCCAAATGGCTCAAGAAACCTTGAGTAGGATGAAGACTGAAAGCTGTCCGCTGGATTTGATGACTCACCTCTGAGAGAACAGTCTTATGGGAGGCAGAAACCAGACAGCAGAGGACTGAAGAGTGAGATGCAGACAGCACAGGGGGACATCGGGTTAGGCAGGTCTTCTTTCCCTGAAGACAGGAGAGATTTGACCATGTTAATATGTGGGAAAGAGCCAGTTGAAAGGAAGATGCTAAAGTTAGTGGGGATGATTAATGGGGCCCCAGGGAAGGGGAGGAGGTGGAATTAGCCTTGGGCAGGGGCAGGGACACCTTGCATCCCACGAATACTGTGGGAAGGAGGCCAGCGAGGTGCAGGTGCAGATGCACTTACCGAGCGGAGGCTGGGAGCAGAGGGAGCCCACCCTAGTGGTTCCTATCTTAAATGTGGCAAAGGAAAAATATTAGGAGATTAAATGAGATGATGTGAAAATACCTTGCGAATTACAAATGGGTAACAGACGTGCAAATTTATTTCTCATCTTTCCTTTGTCCCCCTTTGAGCTTTTGTTAAGCAAAGTATATGTTTAGCCATTTATAATGGGAGAGTAATTTATCTACAGTGTGTAGAGATCTTAGGAATCAAATTATTCATTGAAAATCCCCCTCCCCCCACATACTTGCTGTTATATTCGCCTAATTAAAAATAATTGGCAAATCATAGGTAGAGACTTGTTATCAATTCAGCTTGACAGTTCAAACCAATAACCAGCACCAACAAAAGGGTTTTCTGGAGATTCTTTTCCCAGTTACAGTTACTTCTGCTCTGGGAGGGCAGGGCCCTTTGAAAGGTCTGCTGTCCCTGGGAAAACAAGGTCTGAGTTCCTGGGTCTCTCCCTCCACCTCGACCTGCGCGGCTGATCCACCAGGCCTCGGTGGTTTCCCTATAGTACTCTTCTCTTTCCTGGATGCCCAGCGCCATGTTCCTGGACTTGGTCTGAATTTCTTCTCATTCTTCAGACTGCAATGGGACTTCTACTGGCATCCTCACTTCCATCAAAGGCAGATCGATTTGGGGAAATTTTCATATGGAAGTTTAAGCACTGGAAATGTATTCATGTCAGCTATCTTGGCGTGATACCTTTGCAAAATCTTCAAGGAGTTTTAAGGTGTGGGGGTGGTAGCCCACATACCCCAGTATAAAGGACTCTGTCTGGCATAATAAGTGAGACTAAATCAAGCTGTTATCAGAAACGAGGAGGCAGGTCGCTGTTCCAAGCACATTTTATGCACTCACTTCAAAAGCTGTTTAGAGTTTTGCTGACTTGACATTCAGAAAACCCACAAGAGCCCAGAGATTTCACATTTTCTGGGTATTAAGTACAAAATACTTGCCAGATAACAGAGTTTTAGGGGATACTGAGGAGTGTTTCATAGCAGACCATTAGTCTGGGATGTTATCACACGAGCCTCAGCAGGGCTTTGAGCTGCTGGCTATGCCCAGAGTCTGACATCACCTGAAGAACCTCTCTCCTGGGGCCAGACCTGCCACTTGGCAAACTCAGGGTATCATGAGCTCGGCTTCCAGAACCAGACATTCTGAAGGGCTCCGGCTAGAGGCAAGCAACAAAGCAAGGGACAAGCTTAAAGAGCAGAGGGAAAGAGAGATTTCAGTGCCAAAAACAACTGAGAATCAGGGACCTGGACTAATTCAGAACAAATTCTTTGTGGTGATCCATTTAAGAAGACAAATAATAGGGATAACCTGAGTGCGTGTGTAGAAGGTGTGTGCTCATTACAACGTTAAGGAAGACCTGGCACCCGTCCTCAGGCATTTGCCGTCAGGTGGTTAACAAGTGAAGTCTCTGCAGACCCTGCCTGGCGTGTCTGCATAACTCAACAACAGGTGCAGAGCCTGTCTCGTGGGCAACCTCACAACGGGCCAACGATCAGAAAGAGCTTGCTCCAATTTCCCCGCCAAGTGGCAAAACCACACAACAGCCAAAAACCGTGTCAGCTTCCCAGTTACTGTTTGACCTTGAGCATAGGAACACAGGAGGAAAATGGAAACTACTTAGGTAGCATTCTGTGAGGGTGGTGGAAGTGGCGTGGGAAAATATTTCACATGGTTCTTGCCTGCTCAGCCTGACAAAGAAAGCTTGTGGCTTGCTGTCAGATTCCTTCGGCTAAATTTGTCAAAGGGAGAAAAACCTCTCTCGGGTGAGGGAAATCTCTCTCTTCAAACAGCTCCGTATCACCCCCACTCCTTAATGACTCAGCACCCCTGGTCCTCTGTTTCCCCCCTCTTTACATCTTCTGGGGCAGGGGGACGGTGAAGAGGTCCACATGCAGAGCGACAAACTGTGTGTCAGTCCCTGCTCTGGGCTCATCCCTAGCTCAACCCCAGTGGGAGCGTGGCTTAGCCATTTTAGCAAACACAGACAGCCCTGGCAGCACTGGGGTCCAAGCAGTTCCCCAGCAATCTACCTGGAGCCCCCATGAATGGTGTGCAAGCACTTCCGTCCCCATAGCTTAATCAAATTCTGATTCTCTTTTCTCCTTAATGAAATTAAATTATTTTAAAAGTGCTACTCCTTTATATCAATCAGGATTTGAGTACAAGGACTGTGGTATGGGGGAAAGTCCCTGTCTTTGGAACCAGAGAGACCCTGGTTCGGATTTCAGACTACCCCTAGCTGTGTGACGGCTGGTGAGAGAAAATGTCTGTATTAGACCAGGAACTTCTCAAGAAAATACCTGAAGGTTTTTGTTTTTTTTTAAAATAAATGATGCTTCTTTATTTTACTCTCAACAGCTGTTTAAGTTGCTAGATTATATTTGGAGAAAAATTGAACATGGTCCACTGAAGTCCCTTAATACAGAAGACTATGTTGCTTTCTTCTGAAGTCACATCAGGCCAGTATTGGTTTCTCAGCAAGCCTGGAGAAGCCATCTTAAATGAAAGCCCTGTATCAAAGGCTTGCAAAACAAGCCTCGCAGTAGAATAGCTGTCACTAGCTTTCAACCTTTAGCAGCTAAGATGCATCTAGGGACCGGCAAATACACAGGGCCTGAACTGAGGAATCAATCCCAGTAGGGCTGTTACAAACCTTTCCAGAGCACTTAGGCTTTCTCCCTGAAACATGTTTAAGATACCAAGAGTAAATTCTCACTTTTCAAAGTAGAGACTCATGCCCTGAGTAGAGGTACATCTTTGGTTTGAATCCTCTGTGTAAGGCAGGGTAAAAAGCATATTTCTTGGAGAAGGAATAAAACAACCCATTGGCTCGAACTGCCTTCCTTATGGGGTAAGTGAATTCACACAGAGTCGGAAGGTGGCGGTGGGGGGTGAGCTTTGGAGAGCATGTCAACAGAGCTCTTTACTGTTATTATTACTGTTGTTGAAGACATGAAGAGATCAAGAGAGATCAATCAGAGATAGACCTGACAAGCTCCTCCGAGATAAGACTGTGTTTTCAAACAGCACTTTTGTCAGTGTTTCCTAAAATCATTTGCCTTCTACTTTTACCATGTTTGCCAGATCCAAGTAATACCTGTACTTTATTATTTAATTCATTTTAAATCGACTCACTCTTTATACTTAGCTGAATTCTCAACAATAACCTGGGAAATCACAGGGTTTTTTATTTTTCTAAAGTACTTTAGAGCAAAGAACTATTAAAATACATTTTTCAAGTACCTCTAAAAATAATCGTGTCCCACCAGTAGGCACACCATACTTTGAAGAACACTTTTTTAGATGATCAAATGTATCATGAAAGGAGTGACTATTACAGGGGATTAAGAGTTCTTTTTCTGTATTACTCACCACACCTTTTCCCAGTCTCTTGCTGGTTGAATAAACTTTTAATAAAGACCCCCCCTCCCCCCAGCTTCTTTAATATCTAAACATACTTTTATGTGCACCATTCTACTTGATCTTCCCAACTCCCTGTGAGGTGGGCTGGATAAACATTATGACCGTGACTCAAAGAGGAAATTAAGGCTCATATTTTATTTTTTTTAATTTTTAAATTTTTTAAAAATTTATTATATTTTTATTTATTTTTGGCTGCATTGGGTCTTTGTTGCTGCACATGGGCTTTCTCCAGTTGAGGCGAGAGGGGGCTGCTCTTCGTTCCAGTGTGCGGGCTTCTCATTGCGGTGGCTTCTCTTGTTGCGGAGCACGGGCTCTAGGTGCGTGGGCTTCAGTAGTTGTGGCTCAGGCTCTAGAGCACAGGCTCAGTAGTTGTGGCACACAGGCTTAGTTACTGCACGGCATGCGGGATCTTCCCAGACCAGGGCTCAAACCTGTGTCCCCTGCATTGGCAGGTGGATTCTTAACCACTACACCACCAGGGAAGCCCAGGGCTCATATTTTAAATTACTTACTCAAAGATACATAGGTAGTCAGTAATAAGGCAGGAATAAGAGCTAAGCTTTCTGACTCTTTATCAGTAACAGCCCACGTCTCCTTCATAGCAAACTCATGGCTGACAAGAGCCAGGTGTGAGGGAAGGGTGTGTGTGTGTGTGTGTGTGTGTGTGTGTGTGTGTGTGTGTGTGTGTGTGTGTGTGTGTGTGTGTGTGTGTGTGTGTGTGTGTGTGTGTGTGTGTGTGTGTACAGGTGTCTAAGCTACTCTCATCATCATGTATTGATTTCAAAGACAGGGACTTAAGTCAAGGTCAACTTGCCACAGAGGCAAGACTTCTGTTCCAATTCAATGGAAAATAGTGTGACTTCCATTCTCTTCAAGATTTTGGTAGTTAAGGACACATGCCTTAGGGTGAACATACTTGGGTTTGAAACTCTATTGCTCTGCTTATTAGGTGTATGACCCCGGGAAATTTTTTTTAATTGAATTTTGATCAGTTTCGTCATCTCTAAAGTGGGAATAATAATACCTATTGGCGTAGGGGTGTTGTCGATAGCGGCTGTGGATAACTCCTACATCATAGGGCAATGATTTAATGTGATGGTATGCAAAGAAGAGCTTATTGTCACTGTGCTCAGTCTAAAGCGAGCATTAAATGATGGCTATTATTACTTTGATAAGAAACGCCTACTGTTGATGCATTTGCTATCTGATATTTTGAAATCAATGGTGAGATAACTGAACGTTTCAAATGGAGGTCCATCTTCATACATATAAAAATATACCTGTGATAATGGGTAAGTCCATTCAAACATTCACTATTTCCCCTCTAAATGCAATAATAATACACTGACCTCTCTCTGTGACCCAGTAACCATTGCCAACCCCTCCAAATACCTTCACAGCAACAAAGATATTTACATTTTTACAGGCTTACAATGTACATTAACTCAGGTATACTAACTCACCTGTCTCTCACAACTGCCTTGTGATGCAGATATTATTCTCATTTCACAGATGATCAAACACTCTCAGAAGGTTGGATGACCTGCCAAGGTCACATAGTGTGTAAATAGAAAAGTTGGGGCAGAAACATAGGCCTTCTCATTCTTTCCCACCACATGAGTCTCTGACAAAGCAGGAAATAAACACATGGTTGAATCTTCCTTTGGCTTACATCTCCTCTTCCTGGTACATAATGTCATAAGCTTCTGCAAAATGTTACCCAATGCATCAGTGAGTGGGAAGTATCCCCTTTCTGATTGACACGAATGCAGGAAGCAGTTATTAACTCTCCATCCTAGATGCCACTGGTCTGTCATGGTTTTATCCCTTTTGTTTAAACAGGGAAATCAGGCAGCTGGCATTGAACATTTTATAAAAAGGAAAACTGAGTCATCTGTTTTTCGATGATTTCCATCCTAACCTCCTTCTGTCTTGCTAGATGGCAAATAGTTTCCAGACCATTTAGTGACTCAGCTACAGGATGGCAGCTTGTCTGGGATTCCAATTCAGTTTCAGGTTGCTAATTTCCTATTTCCTCCTTGTTTCAGAAAGTATCACAGTAGACTTTAATTACCTCTGCTGGCATGCAAAGGAAGGAGAAAAATGGGTTGGTTTTACAAACTGTTGTGCCCTTTCCATCCTGAAGGTGAGACCTTTGACTGAGAGCCTGCAGGTCAATGTAACACCCAGACATCTTTTTTTTTTATTTAATTTATTTTTATTTTTGGCTGCATTGGGTCTTTGTTGCGGTGCACGGGCTTCTCATTGCAGTGGCTTCTCTTATTGCGGAGCACGGCTTCAGTAGCTGTGGCGCACGGGCTTAGTTGCTCCGCGGCATGTGGGATCTGCCCAGGCCAGGGCTCGAACCCGTGTCCCATGCATTGGCAGGCGGATTCTTAACCACTGAGCCACCAGGGAAGCCCCCAGCCATCTTTTTAAAAGGTCAAATAACCCCCTTCAATGGGCTCTAGGGCCCAGACTTCACTCATGATTCTGAGAAAAAGGAAAGGAAAGCAAAAATGGAGAGCAAGGGAAAGAGGGGGAAAATAACTAGAAAAGTTAAGGGCAGACGGAAAGGAAAGGTGCTAATAACCTCAGGTCCTTCTCACAGTCCCTAAACCCCAAGTAGGGAAAATCCCAGTGGTACTCAAACAGTTGGAAAGCATCACTATTCTTCTCTCCTCTCCTCCCACAAAGGCTTCACAGACTAAACCACCATTTCAACTGAGCACTTTTGCAACATTGTTTACCAACTGCTTCCCCACTGTAGAGAAGTGTTATCCGTGTCAGATTACTTAGCGTGTTCTCTCTTGATTAGATTATGAATTATATCTGCAGTTGTTTTAGTGGTGTCTGTATTCTATTTTCATTTGGATTAAAGGGTAGGATTTGTAAAACATTCCCAACCGCTTTGGTAAGACAGTTTAATTCACTGGACTTGAAAACACTGGCTTCAAGACTGAATTTCAACCAGGAATAAATGTTTCCAAGGGGCATATAAAGTTCTCTGGTATACAAATACACTTGTTAAAAAACAGATTAAAACAAAAAACAGTTTAATACCTGCCTAGCACAGAAAGTTCCCGTAACGGCCTAGGTTGTTAAGCCCTTGCACAAGTTACCTTCAGATACTGGAAGTAGGAAAAAAAAAAAAAGGCACAATCCAATCCTTCTGTGTCATACCCCCTGCATCAGAATCAACCTGGAACAGCTGTTAAACATAAAGATTCCCAGGCGTGGTGGCTACGCCACTCAATTAGAATCTCTGGGGGTGAGGCCCAGGAATCTGGGCCTCA
This sequence comes from Lagenorhynchus albirostris, assembly GCF_949774975.1. Lineage (NCBI taxonomy): Eukaryota > Metazoa > Chordata > Mammalia > Artiodactyla > Delphinidae > Lagenorhynchus > Lagenorhynchus albirostris. Next base: position 103,618,586 of record NC_083096.1, on the reverse strand, counting down.
AGCTTTCCAGGTGATTCTGATGCACTTAGCGTTTGAGGAGCACCCTAGAGATCAAAAAGATGGGCCAGTCTTCCACTGGGGTACCAGGGTTTGCCTTCAGACACTGTCATCCAAGCCCTATTAATTTTCATGGCTTTAGGATTGCTACAAACCAACCGTTGTTGTAGGAACCACCAAGAGTGGAATTGGTTTATACTAAGAAAATACAACACTGACGTCCGTTACATCACCTGCAAATCTTTGGGAATTTTAACTTACTGAATCATGTAACTCAGCTCTGGGATCTTTTACGTGAAGTGCTTATTTGAACACACATTCACCCATTTTTAATTCAAGGAAAAGGACTCCATAAAGACTGTTTATGATAAAAAAGTTATATTCTTTCTGCAATCTTAGATTGTTAGCAACCAGAATCTCCTTACAAAAAAAATTTTTTTTTAATTACAAAATGTTGAGCCTGTCCGGATTAAGTCAATAATTTGGTGGGCTCAAATGACACAACTCAAACAAGTGCAGCTGTGGCTTTGCCAGTATTTTATTTACTTAGAATCACTGGACTTACTTGATGTTATGACTGCCAATGACCCCTCAACTGAAGCTCCATCTCAAACCAGTTCACCAATTATGTAAATGTCAACGGCAAAGTCCATTAACAATTCCCAGGAAATAAAAACAGAATCTGGGTAATAAAATAAAGTCTAATCTTTCTTTCCTTTGTGCTTCATCTAGTTTCGCTTGCTCATGGGGTGCTGCATGCAGAGGCCTTGCACCTGGCGCTTCAGGCCGAAGTTCCTAGTGCCAAATGGCTGCACCTGTGGGTGGACTGTGTGCAGAAGTGCTGCACGTGACACTTCAGTTCAAGATGGCAGTGGGGGGCCATGTGCAAAGATGCTGCACCTGGCATGTGGATCTGCAGCACTCTGAGCAGGGCAGTTGCACCCAACCTGGAAGAACTCTGCCCCCCTCCCCACTGATGAGAACCCTATAAAGCAGCCCACCAGTGGCCTTTAGGGGAGAGCGTGTACTCTAGAGCGAGACCTTGCACCTCTCCATTCTTTGATCAAAGAGTAAAGCTTTCCTTTGCTTCTGATCCAAACTTGGTCTCATTCTATTTGCAAGCTACACTGGGCAGGAGGACCCTTACTGGGGCTTGACAAAAAAAGGTCATAACAAATTTTGGTGACCATGAAGGGACGGATGGTGGCTTTTTGCCGGCACCTACCCACTAGGTTCCAGGCTCACCCCAGCTCCAGAGGGAGCCCTGCAGATGCTTTGGGAGGCTCAGGTGAGGATGAATGACTCTAGCCTTTGAGTATACTCTGATGAGGTAGAACAGCAGCAGCCTTCAGCCAAACTCAGAGCAACTCTGCCCAGGAACCCGACACTTGGGTGTGGTGCACACACAGTATAGCTCCCAGAGTAATCTGGACTGTGCCCCCTTGAGGGGATCATAATATGGCATCATTGGGGATTGGAGACTGAAACTCACATGTGTCTGCCTGCTGCCTCTGGCCGGCCTTTCATGGTACCAGATGCCCGGGGACGAAGGGAACCTATGGACGAGAGGGACCCCTATACAAGGCAGTAGTAGCTGCACCAGGGCTTTTTGTCCTCCTTGCCAACCTCCAGGGTCAATAGTAGCATTCTCCGTCATCACTTTTGGTTTGATAAAGGAAAGTGGCCAGCCTTTTGGCTCTCGGAGCAGCACCATGGCGGTCGGAAAGAACAAGCACCTTATGAAAGGCGGTAAAAAGGGAGCCAAGAAGAAAGTGGTTGACCCATTTTCTAAGAAAGATTGGTATGATGTGAAAGCACCAGCTATGTTCAATATAAGAAATATTGGGAAAACACTAGTCACGAGAACTCAAGGAACCAAAATCGCATCTGATGGCCTCAAGGGTCGTGTGTTTGAAGTGAGCCTTGCTGATCTGCAGAATGATGAAGTTGCATTTAGAAAATTCAAGCTTATTACTGAGGATGTTCAGGGCAAAAACTGCCTGACTAATTTCCATGGCATGGATCTTACCCGTGACAAAATGTGCTCCATGGTCAAAAAATGGCAGACCATGATTGAAGCTCACGTTGATGTCAAGACTACCGATGGTTATTTGCTTCGTCTCTTCTGTGTGGGTTTTACTAAAAAAACGCAACAATCAGATTCGGAAGACCTCTTATGCCCAGAACCAGCAGGTCCGCCAGATCCACAAGAAGATGATGGAAATCATGACCCGAGAGGTGCAGACAAATGACTTGAAAGAGGTGGTCAATAAATTGATTCCAGACAGCATTGGAAAAGACATAGAAAAGGCCTGCCAATCTATTTATCCACTCCATCATGTCTTTGTTAGAAAAGTAAAAATGCTGAAGAGCCCAAGTTTGAATTGGGAAAACTCATGGAGCTACATGGTGAAGGTAGTAGTTCTGGAAAAGCTACTGGGGACGAGACAGGTGCTAAAGTTGAACGAGTTGATGGACATGAGCCACCAGTCCAGGAATCTGTTTAAAAATCAGACTTTTAATGGTGACAAATAAAAGACCTCATTTGTGATTAAAAAAAAAAGGAAAGTGGTCAGCCATGTGAGCCAAGAGGTGAGACTGGGAAAAGGGCTAGGTAATAAGGGCCACTTGACAAAACGGAATGAGGACACTCGATCTGATGTCCCAGTGTGAAAGTGTCCCAAGGTAGGTATGGGACTGTGACTTGATCTCTTCCAGGCAGCTCTAGTTTCTCTAAAGTGGGCTGGGGAGCCCTGTGAGCTGCTCACAGGACCAGGAACCCCATTATCAGGAAGCCCTGTGAGCTACTGACAAGAACAGAAAACACCCACCACCCGACCTTTCCTCCCCACTCTGCTTATGAGGCAAATCTTGGGTGATTATTTGCCAAGGTTCCAAGGGCTCTCCTCCTGGTATCAGCACAGAATACCAGCTGCCCCAGCGATCTGGGCCGTTAGTCTTGTCTAACATTCTGTGGGGCATTCTGACTCAAGAGGGATTAACTATCTCAAGTACAAGCCATTACAAATTCAAGGGAGACCCCCCGTTATATCAGAGTCCATGCCATTTGGATGCCCCCTATTTTGATCTTTTGAGGAGTCCATTAATAGTTTGGTGCTGGTTCCAAATTTCCTGAGCTACAAATCCTGTGTAGTACAGCGTAACCCCAATACTGGCTGGGAGATGGGAAAGCCGGCCCCTTGATGGGTCTCTAAATTATAACATTATTTTACAACTGGACCTGCTATATGAGAGACAAAAGAAATGGGATGTCCACTTTTCCCTATGTCCAGTTTTTTATGGCCTTATATCAGAACAAAGGCCTTCAAAAGGGATGTGGACCCTCCTCCACTGAGGTAATACCAGTCCTTGACCCGCCCCCGCAAGGACCTTCTTGATTTCCTCCCTAACCCTCCTCCTACAGCTCCCTCCCAATGCCCTTCCCTTCATATATTCCGATTTGGGCCACAGGCCCAAGATGCCCCCTCCCCAGAACCAGGCCAGCAAGTACATGAAGCAGGACTAATTACCAGCCAGGGTCCAACACCCACCAGGAAAAGTACTACATTTGAGGCAGGTCCCCGATAGAGAAGGAGGGCTCATCTAGGTACATGTTCCATTTACCACTTCTGATCTGTATAACTGGAAAAGTCATAGTAAGGGGTTGAGAGAAGATCCAGAGGGGTTCCTGAATGTGATTAGGGGACTCTTTCAGACCCATGACCCCACGTGGGCTAATCCAGACCCTCCTCAATGTACTCCTAACAGGGGAAGAAAAGGCCACAATCTTTTCAAAAGCCCGAGAGGAAGCAGACAAAGAGAACAGAAACAATTTAGGTCATGCTGTCTTCAGACCGGGGAATCAAGTGGTTCCAGATAATGAACCAAACTGAGACCACGGAGACAATGAAGAAGGGGGTGGAAGACAGAGTGCGACCCATTATAAAAATATGATCCTCAAGGGAATCCAGGCAGCAGGAAAGAAACCTGTTAATTGGAAGAACATAAAGGAAATCAATCAGGAGCCAATGGAAAATGCTTCGGCGTTCCTAGAGCACTTCAGGGGATGCCTCTGAATCTATAGTATCACGGACCCTTCCTTCGCTAGAAGGAAATGCAATCCTGAGGTATATTTCATTTCCCAAAGCACATAAACTTCTGGAAATAGAACCAGATACTCCTACCTCTCACCCGATCAAGATTGCCTACCAGGTGTTTTAACAACTGAGATTTAGAGGAGGAAAAGTTGGAGGATAAAAAGGCCCAGAGGCAAGCCCACTTACAGGCTATTGCCTTCCAGTGTCAATGGGTCAGCACAGGGATCTGGACTGACCACCCATAGAGACTCTCAACTCCTGTGAGTGACCCCTGGCCCCCACCGAGGGGCCAAGGAAACTAGGATCCAATCTTCGCCATATGTAAACAAGAGGGACAAGAATGCCCTTGTGCCCCCAAAGGAGGACAGAAATGGCAGATCCCAGCCACTACCCTTGAAGGCAGATAGTCCAAACAGATGAAGAATGATGGGGCCAGGGGACTCCTAAGCTGGCATTCCAGCTGACCCCTGAGGAGCCCTGGCTGACACTGGACATAGAAGGAAAGACTGTTGAATTCTTAGTCAGCACCATTGCCACTTACTCAGTTCTGAACACCAGATCAGGCAAACTCAGTCACAAGAGTTATAAAACAATGGGTATCAGGGAAGGTCCAAGAATGGGCATTCGTAGAGCCATTAGAATGTTAATTGGATGAACACACACTCACCCATTCCTTCCTGTATGTCCCTGAATGCCTTATACCTCTGCTAGGAAGAGATGTCTTACATAAATTGGGAGCTATTATCCACCTAATGGGAGACAAACTGGAGACTGGCATCCCCTTAGACAAAGGGCATAAGATGATAATGTTAGCAGCTGAGAATAACCCTCTCCAGACTGAGTAAATCGATCTCTCCAGAGTAAATCCCAAGACCTCGGCCCAGGGACTGGCGGGACGAGCTGTAGGAGCCACTCCCGAGATGGTCCGTCTAAAACCCTGACATACATGGCCCAATAGAAAACAGTACCCTCTCCGCTGTGAGGTCTTTTTGGGCGTCGCCCATTATATAGGGTCTAACTGACCAGGGCCTTGTTACACCATGCCAATCAGCCTGTAATACCCCCATTCTCCCTGTAAAGACACACAATGGGAAATACTGAATGGTACAGACCTCAGAGCAGTCAGTGAAGCCACCAAGGATAAACATCCAGTATTCCTAATCCCTACACTCTGCTGCCCACTCTACTGTCCACCGGGACCTGCTATTCTGTAGTAGATTTAAAAGATGCCTTCTTCTGTACTCCATTAGCCCTCAGAGTTCCAAGCCATTTGCAGCCTCATCCCTTCTAAAACTAAAAGACTGTTTAGGGCTTTCCTGGAGATGGCCAGGTTTTGCCACATCTGGATCCTTAAGTATGGTCTAATAGCTAGGCCTCTATATGAAAAGTTGAAAGATGATGATCCTTTTGAATGGAATTCAGAACGCAAAAGGGCCTTTCAAGAATTGAAAAAGCAATTACATCAGGCCCCTGACCTGGCCCTCCCAAATTTAGCTAATCCCTTTGACCTTTACATTCATGAGAGAAGGGGAATCACCCTAGGGGTATTAGCTCAAAAACTGGGAACACTTACTCAGGTGGTTGCTTTTTTCTCTAAACAACTATATCAAACTGCTACGGGATGGCCACTTTGACTACGGACAGTAGCAGCTACCACAACCCTGTTAAAGGAGGCTGAAAAATTAACGTTTGGTCAGCCAATCACTATATGGACCCCACACCAGATTCAGGCTTTAGTAAGTTCTAAGGGAACACAATGGCTATCCCCTGGAAGGTTGGTGCAAGTTCAGGCTGGGCTTTTTAGACAGTCCAGTGGCTACCATAAAAACATGTTACAGGGTTTCCCTGGTGGCGCAGTGGTTGAGAGTCCGCCTGCTGATGCAGGGGACGCAGGTTCGTGCCCCGGTCCGGGAAGATCCCACATGCCCAGAGCGGCTGGGCCCGTGAGCCATGGCTGCTGAGCCCGCGCGTCCGGAGCCTGTGCTCCGCAAGGGGAGAGGCCACAACAGTGAGAGGTCCGCGTACCGCAAAAAAAAAATGTTACATGCTAAATCCTGCCATCCTACTACCCACAGAAAGGGGGCCCCCGGAGCATGACTCTGTAGAAACCATAGACACAATCTGCTCCAGTCTCTCCGACCTAGGAAGTGAGCCTCTCCTAAATGCCAAAGAGGAATGGTTCACAGATGAGAGCAGTTTTATGAGAGAGGGGAAAGGGCTGGTGGGATACAGAGTAACTTCCCAGACCCATGTCACAGAAGCAAGAAGCCTACCCCCAGGGACTTCTGCCCAAAAAGCTGAGCTGATAACCTTCACCTGAGCCTTAGAGCTCTGGACCTGGAAGATCTGAAATGTTTACTTAGATTCCCAATATGCATATGCCATCCTACATGCACACAGGGCTATTTGGAAAGAAAGGGCGTATGCTTACTGTGGAGAATAAACAGGTAAAACATGGCTTAAGTATATCGAAGCTCTTAGAAGCAGTACAGCTTCCCAAAAATGTGGCAGTGATTCACTGTAGGTGTCACCAAAAGAGGGATGGGGAGGTAATAAAGGGGAACAACAAGGCGGACATAACTGCCAAAAAGGTGGGCCCTGAAACCAGGAACTTGGCAACTACTCCTCATACACGGAAGGCCAGATCCATCCAATTACTCCCCAACCTACACAAAGGAAGAATTAGACAAAGTCCGAAAATGGGGCTTCAATAGAGATCCAGGAGGCCACATGTGACTAGTTAATGAACATGGGCAATACTTCTTTCCCCAAACTGCAGCTTGTCAAGCCATCAGGGAGACTCATCAAGGAACTCACTATGGGAGGGAAGCCCTATATAACTGGTTAGTTGAGATCATGGTAACTCCTGGCATGGAAAGTATAATCAAATAGTTGAGACCCGCCCCATCTGCTCAATGAACAACCCTAACACCAACCCTAACACCAGACTCCCCAGAGGCCCCCAGATAAGGCCCATTCAGACCAGAGGGACATACCCTGGAGAAGATTGGCAGATTGATTTCACTGTCATGCCAAGAGTACCAGGCAATTTCAGGTGCTAGTGGACACATTTTCTGGGTGGATAGAAGTATTCTCTGCTAGAACCTAAACAGCAGCTGAAATGGCTAAGGCATTACTAAAAGAAATAATCCCCAGGTTTGGGCTCCCAGGATCCCTCCAAAGCAATAATGGTCTAGCATTCGAATCTCAAGTGACAAAGGGGATTACAAGTGCCCTGGCCATAAAATGGACCTTGCACTCAGCCTGGAGACCCCAATAGTCATGGCTAAGCAATGAGCCTTAGCCAATGTCAGGAAACTCAAGAAACTTGGATCACCTTGCTCTGCACGTGGTTAGCAACAAGGAATAAGTTAAAGTTAAGTGCATTTGAACTCATTCATGGTAGACCCATTCCCCAAGCCTGAGAGAAAGGACACCTTAACCCTCTCACTCCCTTAACCCCTTAATCCCCTTAGTTGAAACGGAACAACCCAAGTGTGCCCTACAGGTAGGAGAAACCATGAAAGCCCTTGTGAAATATGGTAACCAGGTGCTGCCCATACCCATTGACCTTGCCTTCCAACCAGGAAACTGTGTGTATCTAGTAACCTGGAAAACCAGGAGCCCATAAGATCAGCTCACTCGTAAGCAGAACGGACCCCACTTGGTGATCCAGAAGCAAGAAGCCTACCCCCAGGGACTTCTGCCCAAAAAGCTGAGCTGATAACCTTCACCTGAGCCTTAGAGCTCAGGACCCGGAAGATCTTAAATGTTTACTTAGATTCCCAATATGCATATGCCATCCTACATGCACACAGGGCTATTTGGAAAGAAAGGGCGTAGAGAGAAAGAAAATGAAAGAAAATGCCCCACCCATTCTGCCCTGAGGTTGCAGGGGTCATTCTGTGGGACATCACACTCTAGTGAAGAGGGCCCCCAAGCCCCAACCTCCAGAGACACAACCTGGGGCAATAACCCCCCTTGGCTACTCATGGGAACCTCACTCCAACACGAAGCTTCTCTTCTGAAAAACAACGAAAGAACGACCAAGGAGATTCTGGCCATGACAGTGAGCCACGACATCAGGGAACACTTTTGCCTACAGGCAAAAGACCTAGATACCTTCACTTTCAGGAAGAATTTGATATGTGACCATTATTCTCTTGCTAATATTTGGGCCATGTGTCTTAAACTGTCTGGTGTCCTTTGTCTCCACAGATTAGATAAATGGCGGTCTCCCAGTGATATGAACATCAGGGCTGAGGCCTGGTGACAGTAAAGGTAGCTTGGGAGAAGTTCTGTTCCTCTAACCGGGTTATAATGATGCCCAAACCAGCAGGAAGCAGTTTCAGAAGACCAACCTGTGCCAGTCAGCGGCCCTCAAAAATGAGGAGCAGGACAAACGGCAGAGGAGGGATTTGTCACCGGCAAAACCCATTAACAATTCCCAGGAAATAAAAATAGAATCTGGGTAATAAAGTCTAACCTTTTTTTTCCCTTTGTGCTTCGTCTAGTTTCATTTGTTCATAGGGTCCCGCACGCAGACACCAGCTTCTCACCAGTATTCCAAGTGCAAAATGGCCGCACCAGACACAGCTTGGCGGGCGTGTGCAGCAGCGCTGCGCACGACACCTCAATTCAAGATGGCAGCAGCGTGCCGTGTGCAGAGACGCCGCGTCTGGCACTGCGATCTGGAATGAGTGCAGTGAGCAGCACGCCTGCGCGGGACATGCAAGCGCTCTGACCCCCACCGCCAACCCCCGACTGATGAGAACCGAATAAAGCGGCGCTGCAAACGGCCTTTCCGGAGAGCGTGTATTCTAGAGTGAGACTTTGCACCTCTCCATTCTTTGATCAAAGAATAACGCTTTCCTTTGCTTTTTTTTTTTTTTTTGCGATACGCGGGCCTCTGTTGGGCCTCTCCCGTTGCGGAGCACAGGCTCCGGACGCGCAGGCTCAGCTCTCCCGTTGCGGAGCACAGGCTCCGGACGCGCAGGCTCAGCGGCCATGGCTCACGGGCCCAGCAGCTCCGCGGCATGTGGGATCTTCCCGGACCGGGGCCGCGTCCCCTGCATCGGCAGGCGGACTCTCAACCACTGCGCCACCAGGGAAGCCCTTTCCTTTGCTTTTAAACGAAACTCCGTCTTCTTCTATTGGCGCGAGTGACACAGGCCAGGAGGACCCTCGTTGAAACCCAACTTGAAAGTCTTCATATCATAAACAGTTTTTGAACGTTGTCTGTGTGCCAATTACAGTGGGTGCAATGGATGCAATTAAGCATAATATTAAAAAGAGTGCTTCCCAACTCTTAGCTGTGTATCAGAATTACCTATAAAGCTTTTAAAAAATACAGAGGTATAGGCCCACCCTATATGTGATCTACCAAATCAGAACCAGCAGGGGCAATATCCTTATGACCAAATGTATAAACCTCTCAGGTGGTCTTAATGCAGAGCCAAGGTTCAAAGCCATGGTATTAAAAATCTTACCTTCTGAGATTTTTTAATCTACAATAGGTAATATTGATGTAAATACATCTGTCATAGGACATATAGTAAGAACACATATTAGGAAAAACACAATAGCGGTAGATAGCGTTAAGTCCGACATAGAAACAAATGTGTAGACAAAAGGATAAATGCAAAATTGGCAGAGGTTAGGGAAAGCACAGAGATAACTCTAGGCAGATTCTATCGCATCTAGTTGATGGGAGGAATAATACACTCTGCTGTTGTTGTTTTGTGCGTGAATTTCAATAAAGGCTTATAGTCAGAAAAAGTGGTTCTAGTTTAAAAGGAAATGCTTTAACTTCAGAATTCTGATGCATTGGAAGTTGTATTAAAATTACACAAAAAATGTACATAGAGTATATACAATTTGTATTAAAATTATATGACCTTTATATTTTAGGGTAGAATTGCAAATAACTAAGTTCTGCATATGTTGTCCACAAAAAAAAAAAGAAAGACTAAACCAACATGCTGTGAACATATATGAACGTATATTACATCCATGTTTAAATGAATTCCAGGCAGTTGTATATTAGGTGAAAAGAAATCAAAGGTTTGCAGTCTGGCTAATGAGAGGTTCTCTGAAGGGCATTCAGTGGAATGTATTTCTCTTGGCAGTTGCTCTAGTGGACTCAGTTCAATTCTAAGCAGATTTCTTTAATCCTTAGCTCTAACTGGGTCAGCATCATCTGATTTTAAGTATTATTACAGGAGACATATGCACAATGATTATTGAAATAGCTGCAACAACCTTGCCTGGAAAGTTGCTTTTTCTTTGAAGATGTTCAAAAGACCCAATTCACATAAACTGAAAACTTTCAGGTAGGGCCCCTATTATTATAGGGGAGGGAACAAACCAAGGTGGCCCTCACATGATAAAAATGCTGAAAATTCCATTGAGTCTTTTTTAATAGGCTGCTTAGAAAACTTGCTTAATTAACTTATCGTATTCTCTGTATTGGTTCAGGAAGATTCTGCTGGGTAATTTGAGCACTTGGACTTGAAGAGAATTTTTCAGAGTTAGGAGGATAAACATATTTTTTTAAATCACAAAATCCAAACAAAACAGTCAATTTTGTGTTTATACCTCAACAGAGACAATTATCAACAGGTGTGTCAGTGATACTAGTGAAAACCAAGCAAATGGTTCACAGATATGAATAAAATCTTAAGAGATCACGACTTCAGAGGAGCCATGAGTCCTTGAAATAGGTTGCAAAAACTGAGTTTACATATATATCAACTATAACAAGGTCATACAAAACATTTACTACTGGTACATATAATATGCACATGCTAATATGGACATTTAGGCTATCTTGTCCAGTCTTATATTCTATTTTAGACACATTAGTCAAAACCCAGAAAAGTCAATTCCTGTACGTAAAACAGACATTGGAATAGCAAGTGTAATATTTAGCTCACAGTCTGACTCATTCATCAAATCCAGAGGTCTGTACACTTTTTTCTGTAAAGGGACAGACAGTAAATATTTTACGTTTTGCAGGCCGTAGGGTCTCTGTCCCAACTACTCAGCTCTGATGTTGTAGCAGGAAAGTAGCCACAGACTCTGTGTAAATGAATGGGCATGACTGGATTCCAGTAAAACTTTATTAACAAAAACAGGTGGCAGGCCAGATGTGGTCTGAACTAAACCATATATCATACTCTAATAACGTTGAGTTTACTCAACTACTCAGAAACAAGCTTAAATTAATCTGATCTCTGTACTAGTTAACAATCTGTGCACTGATCACATATGAAAATATATCATTATATATATAATTGATATGCTATAAATACATAATGATGTTTTAAATGTTTTATATAATTGTGAAAAAGCTTAAAACTGTATTGTATTTATTTTTATGCCCATAGTTCAATTGTTAAGTTTTTTTTTAATTGAAGTAGAGTTAATTTACAATGTTGTGTTAGTTTCAGGTGTACAGCAAAGTGATTCAGTTATATATATGTGTGTGTGTATATATATATTCTTTTTCAGATTCTTTTTCATTATAGGTTATTATAAGATATTGAATATACTTCCCTGTGCTACACAATAGATCCTTGTTGTTTATTTTATATATAGTACTGTGTATATGTTAGTTGTTGACAGTTTCATATAGTTAAGATGGTCTTTGAATTGTGAGGTTCCGGAAATATTTGCAATATGGTTTGATGGCTTAAACATCTCTCTTCCAATATTTCTTCTTTGTTCTATGTACACTTTGTTTTTTAAATCTGTAATCCAGTTCTGAACTTTTTTCACCATTATGTAAAATATTTCTTGCCACATTGAATTTAATTGGAAATTTAAAATTTACATATGTCAAAGCCCAAGGGCTGAAAGGTAAGCTATTAATATATTTTAAAATCCAAGTAAGAAGATTAAACCACATGATTCAGAAACAGGTTTTAGTGCATTTTCTTTGTGCTATCCAGATGACTGTCGCTGGTAAAAAATTTCAATCCTGGTATGAAAATATATAAATATAGTTGCTAGCCTTTGACTATTATAGAAAATATTAGAAAATGAAGCTGTAAATTGTCATTTGGAATACAAAACTTACACTTAACAGAGGACAACTGTTAAAAAAATCCTGTTATCTCTTTTTATAACTTCATAATTTATACTGAAGAGGTTTTTAATTTTTTTTTAACCACTGTAGTCAGAAACTTAGTTCTATAAATAAGCACTTCGTTGCACTCAAGAAAATGAAACTGTTTCTTACTGATTGTATCTATCCGCTTGACAACTGTACTTTTTGAAAGTAGATTAAAAGAGATCATTTTACAGGAGCAAAAAAAAAAAGAAAAACCAATGGAACTTTACAACTTGAAAATCAGCATGTTGTGTTTATGTTTCAAAAACGAAATATGTTGATGTTCGTACTGCTTAAAAGTCACTCAGGAGACTAATAGAACGTCATTGCATGTTTGGGCTGCAATGTTCTCAGCACCCTGAAAGTAGTTCAAGAATTTGAAGCTGAGAGAGATCTAGATATTTACTGATTTTTTTTTTTTAAAGAATATCTTGTTTCAAGGCCAGAAACCTGATGTTTTTTGGAAAAAAGGAAATGTCAATTAATTTTTTACAGACCAAACTTGAAGGGCATTTAATTAGTAGCCAAGTGTGACTGAGTTCATAGATGTGTAATAGAGAACTCACTACAGTTTTTTGAGAGAGAAATGCAAAGTGCTTAGAACAGTACCTGACCTAATAAATTCTCAGTACACCTAGCTGTTTTATTATGATCAACATTTCTTTTATTTTTAATTTATATTTTATTTTTGGCTGTGTCGGGTCTTCGTTGCTGCAAGAGGGCTTTCTCTAGTTGCAGCGAGCAGGGGCTACTCTTCGTTGCTGTGTGCGGGCTTCTCATTGCGGTGGCTTCTCTTGTTGCGGAGCACAGGCTCTAGGTGCGCAGGCTTCAGTAGTTGTTGCATACGGGCTCAGTAGTGGTGGCTCGAGGGCTCTAGAGCACAGGCTCTGCAGTCATGGCACATGGGCTTAGTTGCTCCACGGCATGTGGGATCTTCCTGGACCAGGGATCGAACCCGTGTCCCCTGCATTGGCAGGCAGATTCTCCTGTGCCACCAGGGAAGTCCTGATCAACATTTCTTATAATGTACTCAATATCATGAGATAGCAGAATCACCACAGGCTTAGAAGTCCACCAGCCTAGGTTCATATCCAGCCAACTGAATTATTTAACTCCTCTTGGTTAGTTTCACCATGATGGGCAAGATGGTGATATTCCATATTCTATAGAAGAACACTTGCAAACCTTGTCTTAATTTACATTTCCTGTTTCTGCCTCTCTCTCATTAGGAGGACTTGTAAGAAGTCTGTCTACAGGCAGAGTTACAGGTCTAGTCAGATTTTAGAGGAAGCTGGTTAGGGATTTTTCAGACTTCTTCATTTTAGGGCAGGAATGATGTTTTGAGCTCTTGGTCTCTGAGTAGGTATACACTGTCATCTGACAAGAAAAGAAAAGGAAGAGTTGTCACTTTATATATCAAAATCAAACTCGGGTGGCACTTGATAAAAAAGCATGGGTTGGGCTTCCCTGGTGGCGCAGAGGTTGAGAGTCCGCCTGCCGATGCAGGGGACACGGGTTCGTGCCCCGGTCCGGGAGGATCCCACATGCTGAGGAGTGGCTGGGCCCATGAGCCATGGCCACTGAGCCTGTGCGTCCGGAGCCTGTGCTCCGCAACGGGAGAGGCCACAACAGTGAGAGGTCCGTGTACCGCAAAAAAAAAAAAAAAAAAAAAAAAAAAAAAAAAAAAGCATGGGTTGACAGATGGATTCATTCTCAGGACAATAGAGAAATTATATAATTTTTAAAAACAAGTTATTCTCAGCTTAAAGGATATATAGGAATTAGTGAATATTTCTTTCTGCTTAGTAGACAAAAACTGCTCCCTACTCTATAGGAATCCCTATCCCTAAAGTTACATTAAAAGATTAAAGCTACACTTTGAATGAAATTGTAAAATTATATATGTGTGTGTGTATTTAAATTAATGTAACAAATGACTACAAAACATACTGTTTTTTGAAAAAACTTTGCTTCTATGAAGTTCCATTTATAAAAATTTCAGCAAGAATTTCCACAAGACAAATTCACAGAAGTGAAATTGAAATTGAAATTGTGAAATTGAAAGTGAAATTGTGTCAAAGAGTTGTCATAATTTCAATAGGGCAGACATTGGTAATTAACCTCAGAAGAGTTACACCAATTTACACACCAACCAAATGCACATGCCCTGAATCCCAAGGCTTTTGTCAACTCACTTAATCTGCCTTTCAGATACACTAAACCCACACCACAGTGAGAGCACATCATATTAAATGCCTTCGATGTCCTTCTTAACCTGATCAACTAATACATGGACTATAACATTCATCCTGCCTGATTAAGTTTGAATAGTTTTATTTTCAGTAAAAATTGCCATTCTCCCCATTTTACTGTTTACTCCCAGACTTAACTTTCTTCTCTTTTTAATCAAGTCTGGACCCATGGTCCATGTTTTCTCAAACTAGTATCCTGAGCTCCTTCAAACCCTGTCCCTTTTTGCTGCATCTCTCCTAAAAAATTCCCATTTCCAGAAAATTCCAGCTCTTTGCTCACACTCCTTTTTATAGATGAAAAACATCAAACAACTCTGAGCCATGGCAGCATTCTGGCTTTGGACTTCAGCTGCCCCTGAGCACAGCATGCAATCCTTTTCCCTGTTGCCAGTTTCTTCTCCCATCTTTTGGGCAGCGGTCTGCAGACAGGAGCTCATCAGAATGACTTGACAGTGGTCTTTCCATCTGACCGTCCTCCTTACCTGAGATTGTGGACCTCTCTTCTCTGGGCTTCCAGGGCAACGATCTCTTGTTTTGATTTCCCAGGTCCTTTCCCATGTGCATAGAACACCCTAAGGGACCTGACACACTGCGGTCAGGCTGTAGGCACCAAAGTGCATTCTTAAGTTCTAAGGGAAAAACCTATAGCGTAATGGATAAGAGTGCAGACTCTGAAGCCCAGTGGCCGGCTATAGCTCAGTTCTATCCCTTTTGCACTGGGCAAGGCAATCTCACTGTCCCTCAGTGTCTTCATTTGTCAAAAGGAATCATAGTTGAATCCATGGTGTGTGGCCTAAATGATCTAATCATGAAAAGTGCTTAGAATTATCTAATATATTGTAAGCACTCAAAAAATGACATTTCTCTTTCCACTATGTTAGGGTATATCAAGAAAATAACCATCCGGAAACTAGGAAGAAAGTTCTCACCAGATATCAAATCTGCCAACACCTTGATCTTGGACTTCGAGCTTCTACAACCATGAGATATAAATGTCTGTTTTTAAAGCCAAAAAAAAAAAAAAAAAAGAAAAACAGAAAAAAAGACATTATTCTTCATAACCAGGAACCCTAGATAATGAGATAGTGAAATAAGCACAGATATAAGAATCAGACTGGGTTTTCACATCATGACGGAACGATCTATTAGGGTCATGATATGGGCCATTTTATGAAACTGACCTTGGCCTGCTGGATTATGAGTTTAATGGGGCTAATTCTACCTTTTTTTTTTTTTATATTTCAGAGTTGTTATATGAAATAACATAAATGGAATTAAGAACCTAGCACAATGCCCGGCATAGAGCAAACAAGCACTCTGACTCTCACCCCTTTACACTTCCAGTGTCTGAGGACAGCTGTCACATCCCCAGTTTTCCCAGGCTACGCATCCCTCAGTCTTCACCCATTTATTGTGCAACCAGTTTCCAGATTCTGACTATTCTCTACCTTGTCCAGCTACAGCCTCACCTTTCCCAACTCCACGTTCATAATAGGTCACTAAAATCAATTATAGTTCCTCAGTTTCTTGAGTAAATCTTTAGTGTTCCATCCCCACTGCCAACAGGTGTATGTCGACAGTCTTATAAAGTTATACATTGAATTATTACAAGTTATACTTCAAATATTATCTGACCGGTGAGGACTTCAATGTGATTGCAAGGGAGTCAGATAACACTGAGGAAACCCTGTGCAGCTCTGGGCACATAATTTTATGGGGAGACTTGTGTCAGATAGCCCAAATAAGATTATGGGCTTTAAAAAATTCTCTTTGAAATTAAACTTAGCTTAAAGAGAGAGATGCAATAAGGAAAGAAAAGACTTATTCAGTGAATAAACTAAAAGAATTTGTGACTAACACAACTGACTCAACTCCCTCATGCTAGGAAAATTTTTGTCTTTATTACATAAAATCTTCACAGGATCCCAAATAATTTAGGGCTTGCTCTAGATTGGGTCTTAATTTCTGGGGATACCTAGAAACTTGTTTTTACAAAGCTAATTACAAATATTTAATTAAATATTTAGGCTCACATCTCCAGAGTGTTCCTGAACAGCAATAATTTTAAAGTAGAACTCAAAAGTAGTTGCTGACAATCTGCCTATAAACCCCAGTACGGCATGGAAGTCATTTCTAACTTTAAATTCAAGGGCTTTATTTACATGAATAAACTTTCTGTAATACGTAGAACACTAAAAAAAAGAAAAGCCTTGGACTTTGAGGTGGGTCAAATCCTATAATGTATCTCCAGTAGTGCCAAGATCTTAGGAGGAAGGAGCGTAACCAGGAAGAACAGGAATGGAGCAGTCTTTGGTGGAAGAATGAAGGAGAAAGATAGAATGTCCCAGTAAGAATCCCATGGGTTTATGTATTGCCTTCTTCTCCTGCTAGCGGTATATCCCATGGCAAGTTATCCTCTTTGAAGCTGCTAAGGGAAAGTTCAAAACACCTGCTCTGCCTCTCTGAGGATCATGAGACTATCTTTATCAAAGTACCTTAAAGCATATTTGTCAAAAAATTAACACGAATAAAGAAGACTGGGTTGAATGTACAGACCGATTTGGGGAGAACACCTATCTTCAGAATATTGAATCTTCCAATCCACAAAAATGGCATATCCTTCATTTGTTTAGTTCTTCTTTAATTTATACCAAAATATTTTGTGTATTTCAATGTATAAACATCTCTACATATCCCACCTTAGATATCCTAGCTCATTGATATTTCAATGTTCTTTTAAATTCCATTTTCTATTTGGTGTTGATATATAAATAATAATGACTTTTGAGTACTGAACTGATAAGCAGGTTGTTAAATTCACCCACTAATTCTAATAGTTGGTAAATTCATTTGGATTTTCTATGTACATAGTTATATATCATCTGCAAACAAATGGTTATTTTATTTCTTCCTTTTCAATCTTTATGCTTTCATTTCTCTTTTTCCCCATTATTGCATGGCTAGACTCTCTAGTACAATGTTGAATAAAGTAGTGATTACAGGTATTCTATCTCAGGGGTAAAACTTTCAATATTTTACCATTAAATATATCTGCTATAGACTGTATTTCTATCAGTTTAGGCAAATTCTATTCATAGTTTGCTGTGAATTTGTATAGTAAATTTTGAAATTCATCAAATCCTTTCTTCAATTTGCATGTGAGATACATATTTTTCTCCCTTTAAAAAATTAAGGTGGAAAATTATGTTGACTTTTCAAATGTTAAACTATATTTGCATACATGGAGAGTTAACCTCACTTGGTAGTGATACATTATCCTTTTTCGATATTGCAAGTTCCTTTTCTATGTATTGTGATGTCCTCGTCAGATTGTGGTATCATGAGTAGATGGACTTAGTTTGGAAGTGTTCCCTTTTTCTATTTACTGGAAGAATTTGTATAAAATTGGTATAATATCTTCCTTAAATGTTTGAAAGAATTCACTGGTAAGGCTTTACATTTTCCTTGTGGAAAGGCTTTTAATAACTCATTCAGTTTCCATTAATAAAGGAAACTCTCTAGATTTTTCTCTTTATTTTGTCAGTTTAATTTTCTGAGGAATTTGTCCTTATTCGAATTTTGTTTTTCATTATAAATTGTTCATTATGTCATTACATCTTTTCAATGTTTGTAATGTCTTTAATGATATTCTTGTTTTCATTCCTTTTCCATTTCATTCCTTTTTTCTCTTTTACTGATGTCTTACTGGGGGTATATGAAACTTTTCAAAAAACTAGCTTTCTTATTTTTCTTTAGCTTTGTTTTCTATTTCACTTATTTCTAATCTTTACTATTTCCTTCTATCTACATTCTTTAGATTTGATTTACTATTCTTCTTGACTCTTGAGGTGAAGTTTAATTGATTTTAACCTTTCAACTTTTATAGTAAATGTAGTGAAGGCTATAAATTTCTAAGCTTTGCTTTAGTTGCAGCCTACAATTTTTGATATGGTACATCTTCATTATCATTCAGCTTAAAATATTTTCTAATGTCTGTTGTTATTTCTTCTTTGATCTATGGGTTATTTAGAAGTATGTTCTGTTTAATTTCCAGGCACTTGAGGATTTGCTAGTTATCTTTTTACTGATTTCTACCATAATTTCCCTGAGGTCAGAGAGCATATTTTGAATTATTTCAATCCTCTGAAATGTTTTAGGGCTTTCCTTATGGCCTGCTTATTATCAATTTGGGTAAATTTAAAATATGGGCTCAACTGAAACATGAATTCTGTCATTGTTGACAATGTTTCCTGCATGTCAATTAGGTCAAGTTTGTTAACTGTGTTCTTCAGATCTATCTTTTTCTACTCTTTTGTCTGTTCACAGGTATGTTAAAGTAACTCTATGGTTGTGAATTTCTCCACTTTTCCTTTTAGTTGTCTATTTTTGCCTTATACATTTGAAACAATGTTATTAAAATTATAAAATCTTCCTGGTAGATTGACTTCTTTATCATTACAGAGTATCCGTCTTTATCTCCAGTAATGTTTCTTGATTTAAATCTGTTTTATCTGACATTAGTATAGCTATATCAGTTTTTTCATTAGTAGTTGCATGGTTTATCTTTTTCCATCCTCCTACTTTCTGTGCATCTTAAGATATGTCTCTTGTGAACATAGGTTTTATTTTCTTCCCTAGTCTGATAACATTAGTTTATTACTTGGTTTATTTAGTCTTGATTTATTATTACTTAGTTTATTTAGTCCATTTTCATCTAATGTAATCATTGATTTAAGTGCTTTTATATCTACCATCTATTTGTTTTCTATTTGACTCACTGTTTCACTTACCTTTTTTCTTCTGTCTTGCCTTCTTTTGGATTACTCAAATATTTCATTTTTCCTCTCCTTTTATTTTACCATTTTTTAAAATAATTAATTAATTAATTTTATTTTTGGCTGCGTTGGGTCTTAGTTGCTGCGTGCGGGCTTTCTCTAGTTGTGATGAGTAGGGGCTACTCTTCGTTGTGGTGCACGGGCTTCTCATTGTGGTGGCTTCTCTACATTGTGGAGCATGCGCTCTAGGCGCATGGGCTGCAGTAGTCCTAGCACACAGGCTCAGTAGTGGTGGCTCGTGGGCTCTAGAGTGCAGGCTCAGTAGTTGTGGCACATGGGCTTAGCTGTTCCGCGGCATGTGGGATCTTCCTGGACCGGGCTCAAACCCATGTCCCCTGAATTGACAGGTGGATTCTTAACCATTGCACCATCAGGGAAATCCCTATTTTACCATTCTTTTTCATATTACAACTTACATCTGAATTACATTTAATAAAATTATTACATTTACCACTTCCTTGATAACGCTAGAACTTTATACTTCCATTTTTGATGCTTCCATTATTGTTGTCATGTATTTTAACTCTACATAAATTTCATACTCCAGATTACCGGTATTTTTTAATAACAGGCAACATTCATTTATATTCTCCTTTTCTAGAGGTCTCCACTCTTTCCTGCATTCTGTATTTCCACCTGGGATCATTTTCCTTCTGACTAAAGACCTCTCTAAAGAATTTCGATTAACGCAGTCTTGCTGGTGACCAACTCTCTTTTTTGTTTGTCAAAAACATCTATATTTCAGTTTCGTTTCCGAAGGATATTTTAACCCTATATAGAATTTTGGGTTAACATTTTTCCCCCTAGCACTTTAAGGATGTCCTGTAGGTAATGAGGTTTAAATGCTTCCTTGTTGACATCAAAAACTGTGGCATAATGAAAATACTGAAATTGCTTAATGTTGTGATTTTAGGATTTACAGCACCAAGAAACATCTCCTTCACTTTAAATTCAAGGTCATAGAATCATGGTCAGAGCTTGAAAAGATTTTACAGATCATCTAGCCCAATTTCCTCCCTAATAACAATCCTAATAGGAGATTATTTAGTTTTTGCCTTGAACACTTTTCCAGTTTTGGGGAATTCACCAAATCACAAGATAATGCATTTCATTCAAAAAGAGTTCTAATCATAAATGGGTTCCTTACAGTGTACTGAAAAAAAATCTGCTTCTGTTTAACTCCCAGTCATGGAAACTTATTCTCCTAAAGGAGCAAGTAAGATATTTAACTTTAATTATTTGTTTTCACTTATGATATCAAAGAGAGGTATTATGTCCTGGCTTCCAGGTTAAGCATGTCTTCCTCCAACCTGCCCAAGTCGACCCTCAACCTTCACCACCTCCATGTTCATGATGGGTCACTAATCCCTGTCAGTTATGTTCCTAAAAATAAATTGGAATTTAGGTCATCATCCCCATAGCCAGTGGCTTAATTTAGGGCCCATTTCTCACCTGGATTGCTGACTCTTTCCCTGATTACAAGCAGATGCTAAGAGATCTCATGCAAATCCTATTCTTCCATGCATAAATTCTTCAACAGCTCTCCACTACAGAATTGCTTTCCAAACTGTTTTTTTTTGAGATAGAGGGTGGAGGGTAGAGTTGTTTGTTTATTCTGTCATTTGCTCTGTTTTTCTCTCATTATCAGCAAAGTTTAGCCTACAAAACTCACTATAACCCAGGAAAACTTTAGCAATTTTAGATGCAATGGTTTGAACTAAATGAATAAAGTCTAACACCCCCACACACACACTACAAATGACCTTGGAGTTGGGATATGATAACCGTAAACTTCAATATCCTAGCAACTAAAAAGAAAAAATAAAGCCTGAAAGTACACAATTTATCACAGCTTGTGGCTAAAAAAATGAAGATGAAATAATTTAGAAATGACAGAATTTATAATAAAGACACCTGGGCTCAAGTCTTATTACCCTTTCTTATTAGCTATGTAACTTATAGTAAGTTATTTCACCTCTTTGAAGTCTATTTGTTTGTCTGAAAAAGACAATTAAGAATACCTGCCTTGATAAGGATTAAATGATATAACAACCAAAAAACAGATTTTTTTAAAAAAGTGAAATAAAGAAAAAAGATTGAGTTTTCAATGCAGCATTGTTCATAATGATGAAAAATTAGAAGCAACCTAAATATCTATCAACAGTGAGATGAATACTAAATTGTATGTATTTACCGCAGGAATACTTCAGATTTGAAAAAAAAGGAAAAAGAAAAAATATGTTTGCAGCTACTGACATCTACATGGATTAATCCCCAAAACATGTTAAACGTAAGCAAGCCAGCCACAAAAGAATCAATCATGATTCCACTTGTAAAAGCTTCAGAAACAGGCAAAATTAAATATTACATAGATAATAATTTTTTTTTAAAGCCAGGGAATGATGAACATAGAATTCAAGAAGGAGGTTACACCTGGAAGGGGACAGGGAGAGACAGTCACGTGAACAGGGAGGGGGCTCTGGTGGCTTCTTAACGTTCTATTAAGGGGATTGAGGGCTAATGGGAGTTCATTTTATAATCATTCTTTATATGCTGCATGTACCCATATACACACTTCTGCATTTATGAGTCAATTAAAACAAACAAAAAAATCATTTAAAACGTTCACTAGGGCTTCCCTGGTGGCGCAGTGGTTGAGAGTCTGCCTGCCGATGCAGGGGACACGGGTTCGTGCCCCGGTCCAGGAAGATCCCACATGCCACGGAGCAGCTAGGCCCATGAGCCATGGCCGCTGAGCCTGCACGTCCGGAGCCTGTGCTCCGCAACGGGACAGGCCACAACAGTGAGAGGCCCGCGTACCACACACACACAAAAAGAAGTCAAAAGGATATAGCAGTGAGCTTGAGACTCCCATAGACCAAGTCTGGGAAAAGTTCAGTATCAAAATAAATGACAGAAATATATTGTAACTTACCGAATAAAGCAGGAATCCATGAGTCCATTCTAACAGAGATGAATAAAGAAATGAACAAGTGGAGAAGGGGCTGCTCTTCCTTACAGCAAGCAGAATATGAATCAAAGCATCAGAAAGGATGGACTCACCATTTGACAACCAGAATAGTAATAAGTGATTCAGGTAAGAACTGTTAGTGGACTCAAACTAACTGGTGACAATTTGATGAGAAAAAGGATATTCATACAGTCTCAAAGAATATCCTCACAAAGTG
Source organism: Lagenorhynchus albirostris (assembly GCF_949774975.1). Classification (NCBI taxonomy): domain Eukaryota; kingdom Metazoa; phylum Chordata; class Mammalia; order Artiodactyla; family Delphinidae; genus Lagenorhynchus; species Lagenorhynchus albirostris. The sequence goes on along the minus strand of NC_083096.1, from coordinate 103,596,104 downwards.
CTTTTAACTTTACAATGGAGAAACCTGATAGATACTATCCTAACCAAGTGATCAAACTTAATATCATCAGGAATGGGACAATTTGACATGGGGCACTTCCTGATATGATACAGTGAAAGAATACAACATCATTTTTGTAGTACTTTTGTAGAAAAATGTATATCCTGAGTCTAATCATGAGGAAACATTAGGTAAACCCAAACTGAGAGACATTCTACAAAGTACCTGGCCTATACTCTTCAAAAGTATCAAGGTCATGAAAGAAAAGACTGAAAAACTGTTCCAGATTGAAGAAGAAAAGAAACAGGACAACGAAATGCACCAGGTGATCCTGGACTGGGATGCTGGAGCAGAGAGGAAAATCATTGGGCTGATCGGCAAAACCTGAATGTGGTCTGTGGATTAGATGGCATATGTCAATGTTAATCTGATTTTGACGGTTGACTATGGTTATGTAGGAGTATTCTTGTTTTAAGGAAATATCACTAAAGTAGCATTAATGGGGCATCATATCTGAAACTTTCAAATGGTTCAAAAATTATATTGGATGGAATCACATTGAATCTATAAATAAATTAAGGTATATGAACATATTTACAATATGTGACTTCCAATCCATATAGCACAGAGCACTCCATTTATTTAAGATCTCCTTAAATGCCTCTTGAGATAGCCTAAAATTTTTTCCATGAGGATCTTGTGTGTATATTGTTAGATTTATTCTTAGGTACTTCAAATTTTTTATGATATTGTTTAAGAGATCTTTCTAAAAACATTCATTTTCTGTTAGTTGCCGATGTACACAAATACAACTGACTTTTGCATATTGATTGTGAAGGCAGAATCTTTGCTAAACTCTAGATGTTACTGAATTGTCTACATATATAATCATATCAACACAGGAACAATTTCCTGCCTCTGGGAAAGAAAAACCCAGAGAATTATGGTGACTATAACTTGTCATAAAAATATACAATGGCTGCCATTTCAAGAGATTTTTATAGTTGTACAAATACGTTGACATAATGTTAGCTGGGAATAGTGTAGCCATGGACCATCTTTAAATTAAATCACATCAGGAGGTAAGGTATGATTCTATTTGCTTCTGAGACCTCTAGGCAACAAGTCCCTTACAAGGATCATATCTTCTTTAAGTCTGTATCAAAAGAAATACATTGCCTAAGATGCAAAGTAATTTTAAATACTCATAAATTCTAATTAAGTTCTCAGCATGTAAAACAAGCCTATCTAGGGAAGTTATGATCAAGCCTTCACAAATGACTTCTTGGAAACCTGAACAATATGCTTTCCACAAGCTTTCTGGTGGTCTGGCAGCTCTGAAAGGACTCCTGACTTTTGCCCTTTTCCTTGGCTCACATTCTTTCCATGTGAAATAAAACAACTTCCTGAAGAATGGACTGCTACCACATTACTGGGTAGCAGGGCACAGGGCACGTGTGGGTACTCTGGAAAAAGCAACATCTCAAGAGATACTTGCTTAATGTCCCAGGAAACCAGAAAGCATCTACAGACTAACAGCTTTAGCTGGACAAGATGCCAGAGAGCCCTAAAGGCAAAAAGGAGCCGGAAGTGGAGTCCTCACTTGTGAGGTTTAAAAGTGAGGGGAAACAGAGAGCCCACTTGATTATGATACACTCTTTGGGTTGTCTCAGTAGATTAAAAGAAAATTAAAAGTTTAAAAGTACATTTCCTACTGGGTGAAAGGTTACCAGCTGGTATTCCACACCCAGGTCAGTGACCAATCTGCTCCTTACACAAGCGTGGCAGAAGGAACAGCTCACTCACATTACTTCTCCAGAGTCAGTGTGTTATGTCTCTGCTTTATGCTCCTTAGAAAGAAGATGAAGGACTTGAAAGCCTTGATGTGTTTTCCTAGTAGTTGCCATTGGGATTAGGCTGAGCGAGATCCTGAGGACTTTATCCCGTGGTGTGCCCTACTCTTATTTTTGCTTTGTCCGCACGAGAAAAATAAAGATGATAACTTAGTGTTGAGATGTGAATTTGGGGGTTTATATGCTATGGGGAAATTTTTAAAAACAAACATAAAACTATGTACATTATGAGGAAATTATGCAATAAAAAGTATAAAAATTAAAAAAATACATCTTCTAAGTTTCAGTATGAAATGATGAGAAAGTTCTGGACATGGATAGTGGTCATGGTTGCAGAACAACGTGAATGTACTTAATGCCACCGAACTGTACACTTAAAACTTAGTAAAATGGTAAATTCTATGTTACGCATATTTTACCACAATAAAAAAATTTTAAAGGTGCATTTTCTATTGTTAAACACCTGATATTATTGAGTTGGCCAAAAATTTTGTTTTTTTCCGTAACATGGCTCTAGAAGCACTTAGTTGTCTTTATCTATATGCAAAACAATTTTGTTAGATTGTATTGTGACAGCTGTCATATCAGTGTGCATTAAAAAAAACATCAAAATTGGTGAATTTTTGTATAATTTTAATATTGAAGATGGAAGAAATAAGCAACATTTTTGGCATATTATGCTTTATTATTTCAAGAAAGGTAAAAACGCAACTGAAACGCAAAAAAAAAAAGATTTGTGCAGTGTATGAAAAGGTGCTGTGACTGACTGAATGTGTCAGAAGTGGTTTGTGAAGTTTTGTGTTGGAGATTTCTCGCTGGACGATGCTCCATGGTCCGGTAGACCAGCTGAAGTTCGATAGTGATCAAATCGAGACATTAATTGAGAACAATCAACATTATACCATGTGGGAGATAGCCTACATACTCAAAATACCCTAATCAAGCGCTGAAAATCATTTGCACCAGCTTGGCTATGTTAGTCGCTTTGATCTTGGGTTCCACATAAGTGAAAAAACCTTCTTGACCATATTTCTGCATGGGATTCTCTACTGCAACATAATGAAAACATTCAATTTTTAAAACAAATTGTGACGGGAGATGAAAAGTGGATACTGTACAACAGTGTGGAATGGAAGAGATCGTGGGGCAAGTGAAATGAACCACCACCAACCACACCAAAGGCCAGTCTTCATCCAAAGAAGGTGATGTTGTGTATATGGTGGGATTGGAAGGGAGTCCTCTATTATGAGCTCCTTCTGGAAAAGCAAATGATTAATTCCAACAGGTACTGCTCCCAGTTAGACCAACTGAAAGCAGCACTCGACGAAAAGCATCTGGAATTAGGCAACAGAAAACACATTATCTTTCATCAGGATAACATAAGACTGCATGTTTCTATGATGACCAGGCAAAAACTGTTATAGCTTGGCTGGGAAGTTCTCATTCATCTGCCTTATTCACCAGACACTGCACCTTTGGATTTCCATTTATTTTGGTCTTTACAAAATTCTCTTAATGGAAAAACATTTCAATTCCCTGGAAGACTGTAAAAGACACCTGGAACAGTTCTTTGCTCAAAAGATAAAAAGTTTTGGGAAGATGTAATTATGAAGTTGCCTAAAAAATGGAAGAAGGTAGTGGAACAAAACAGTGAATACATGTTGAATAAAGTTCTTGGTGAAAATGAAAAATATGTCTTTTATTTTTACTTAAAACCCAAAGAAACATTATGGTCAACCATCAGAATCTGGCAGCCCTGTGTTTTTGACTCCAACTGTTACACCTGTGGAACCTAGAGCACATTATTTAACTAAGCGTCAGTTTCCTTATCCATAACACAAGAATAATAAAGTACTTACCTACCCATTATAGGATGCTGTAAACTTGAAATAATTTATGTGGAACTTAGTAGAGTTCATGGCACGCAGAAGGGGCTCAATCAATGTTGGCTCTTATTTTCTTTTTAGGTTTTCATACCAATACAATTCTTTTATATTTTTTACAATGAGGACTAAAAACAAGGCTCCAGTACAAAAAGATTTGGGTTATTCTTTCTTCCTAGTCCTTAATGTCATATAGAACTATAGAACAACTTCCCATAAAGTGAATTCCATGTTGTAGTCAAGGGACATATGAGCCCCAAGTGCTGACCACTAAGCCAATGGTTAATAAACCTTAAAGTCTCACACCCTAAGAGGCAACAATTTCAGAGAAACCACAAGAACTTGAAATAATTTAACAGGTTAATGTATATATTTTTTATCAAGTATAACATGGTCATACAAAAGCATTTGTTACAAATATAATTCACACATATAAAAAGAGGCTATTTTATTTTTTTGTCCCTTTTATATCCTATTTTACGCAAAATGACAAAACCAAGAAAATAACAGAACTATACTAGTTCCAAAAACTGGGAATTTTATAAATGAAATATATCCAATCATCTATACCTCCTCTCAAATTCCAAACAATGAGGCTTATTGAATTATACTTAGAATCAACTTAAATAAATCTTTGTATGATTCAGATGAAACATACATTGTCAATGGTTATAAACTCAGGTAGAAAAAGTACATAAAATTATTCATAAGTGAAAACACTTCATACAAAAGAAAGGGTTTTTTTTTTTAAGAAAATCCCAGACAATATTAAAAGGAAAGGCACTGAATTTTAAAACACTGTTTTGGACTATTATATAAAATACCAAAAGGTTCAGAGCTGTTGAACAACAAAAGTTTATGCAGAACAAAGCCGAGAAGTGAAAATTACTAAATGTATAATAGCTAAAACCAAATAAGACATGACTGAACTATACAATTTGGAAACATGTTTAAGTGCATTTTCTTTGTACAATTCAACTGCCTCTCACGTGTAAAATCTGGCAATTAATTAAAATGCAATTAAATACAGATTTGCAAGCCTTTTGGCCATTACGCAAATATGAAAAAGTTAAGTGACTCGCCAATTGAAAAATACAAGGTTACACACATACCATAAAAGCACAAATGGTCAAAGATACACTATAAAATTGTGTGAAAAAACAATCATACCAAACAAAGATCTTTCAGGCACTTGCACTCAGAAACATTCCTTTTATAAATAAGCATGTAGTTTCACGTCAAAAAAATAAAGCTGATTTCCTCAATTGCACCTATTAGTTGAGAGCTATATCATATATTAGGGATGCACGTAAATGGACCATATTATGGGGAATCAACTGAACTTTAAAAAACATGAGTCTATCTATTTATTCACAACTTCAAAAATACATATAATTCCAGTGAGGCACAGATGGGGCCCTATCAAAACATTCTGTCATTCAATACAACCAACACAGGATAACACAACACAATGACAAAAAACAAAATCCATGATTTGGCAATCCTATACAAGAGAGGCCCTGTCAAAAATTTCTTCCAGAAAACAAATACAACACCACAAAACAACAAAACAAAAAAAGAAAAACTGAATTCTGACAACCCTACACAAACTGTGGGATTTCATCTTCAAGGTCTTCAAACTGCTGCATTCGTTTCAGCCTCGGTCTCTGACATGCTGGATGTACACCAGGTAAGTCACGCTCTTCAGCCTTCTCTTTAGGCTTGCTAACCGGCTGCACGGGACCAGCTGATGCATTTTCAGAACCTGGAACTGATTTCAGCACGTGCTCCTGGGGAGCGTGAGTTGTGCAAGGGGGCACAGCTGCGGAGGATGTCACAGATTTCTCCTCATCCCCTCTCCCACTAGCAGCAGGAGCAGGTGGTTTATAAAACGTGGTCCAGTGCTGGGGCTGCAGTGTTCTGGGTGCTCTGACAGGAGCAGGAGGGCAGGAGTCAGAAGACCGTCTCTCTGACACCTGTCTGGCTGACCTGATGGGTTCTGTGTATGGCTTGCTGGTGGTGCTGACTGGGTGGTCCCCACCACTCCTGATGTTCACTGACACTTCTCTTTCCTGGAATGCACTGGGCACAATCACTGCAGTCTTTGCAGTCAGGTCATTTTGTTCATACTGTTTCTCCCGAGTTTTCTGTAGAGGTTGCTGATCAAAGCCATCAAATTTGGAACAAACAATAGTTGGGGTGTCTTTTCTATTAACTCCTTCAAAGGTAGGATTCTTGCAAAACTTGTCTGAATTTACATTCCCCATATTTCTGCCAGTTCTCTCATTAGGAGAGCTTGCAAGAAGTAGTAGTCTGTCTACAGGCAAACTTACAGGTCTAATCTTGGTCCTTGGAGTATGCCTCTCGACACCATTTATTTCCCTATCGGACTTCAGAGTAGGCAGCTTGGAGGTTTTACAAACATCTTCCATCTTTTGTGATGCTGATTCAAGCTCTTGGTCTACAAGCAAACGCACTTTGTTGTCTGAAAAAGGAAAAGATTCATTTAAAAATCAAACTTTATGGCACGCAGTTAACAAGAGAGTCCAAACGAGTTATAGATGAACACCCTCTCAAAACAAGGGTCTTCATATATTTTTTCCAAGTTATTCTCTAGGCAGAGGAGTAAAATACTCATAAAATATTAAAGGTACACTTTGAATTAAAATGTTAGAATTCCATATTTATTTAAATCAATATAATAAACAGCTACAAAATTCACTGCAGGTTAGTGAAAAAAAACCACACTTGCTGATGTAGCTTCTCTTATGTGCTGTGTATGAACAAGTATTTGCTGGCTGAAAGGGTCGTCACGATTTCAACAGGCAGATATTGGTGTGTTACCCTCAGAAAAGTTACACCAATGTACATGCCAACCAAATGTAAGTATGCCCTGAATCCTAAGGCTTTTGCCAACTCAACCTGCTTTTCAGTTACATTCAACCCACAGTGAGAGCATATCATATTAAATGCCTTAGATGCCCTCATCTTATCAACTAATAAATGGACTATCATATTCATCCTGCCTGATTAAGGTTGAATAGTTTTATTTTAAGTAAAAAATGCCATTCTCTTTATTTGCTGTTTACTCCCAGACGTACTTTCTTCTCTTTCCTATCAAGTCTGGACCCATGTTTTCTCAAACTGGGACCCTGAACTCCTTCAGACCCTATCCTTTTTTGTAGCATCTCCCCTAAAATAGTCCCATTTCTGGTAAGTTCTGGCCTTCTGCTCATGCTCCTCTTTTGGGCAGCGGTCTGCAAACAGCAACCCATCAGAATGACTTGACAGTCCTTACCTCATCTGACCTTTCTCCTTACCTGAGACTGTGGACCTCTCTTCTCTGGGCTTCCAGGACAGTGCTCTCTTGTTCTGATTTCCCAGGTGCTTCCCCACGTGTATAAAACACCCTAAGGGACCTGACACACTGTGGTCAGGCTGTAGGCACCAAAGTGCATTCTTTTTTTTTAAAGATGTTGGGGGTAGGAGTTTATTAATTAATTTATTTTTGTTGTGTTGGGTCTTTGTTTCTGTGTGAGGGCTTTCTCTAGTTGTGGCAAGTGGGGGCCACTCTTCATTGCGGTGGGTGGACCTCTCACTATCGCGGCCTCTGTTTTTGTGGAGCACAGGCTCCAGACGCGCAGGCTCAGTAGCTGTGGCTCACGGGCCTAGTTGCTCCGCGGCATGTGGGATCTTCCCAGACCAGGGCTCGAACCCGTGTCCCCTGCATTAGCAGGCAGATTCTCAACCACTGTGCCACCAGGGAAGCCCCAAAGTGCATTCTTAAGTTCTAAGGGAAAAAACTTGAGTGTAATGGGTAAGAGTGCAGACTCTGAACCCCACCTGCCAGGTTTAACTCAGCTCTACCCCTTCTGCACTAGGCAAGGCAATCTCACTGCCCCTCAGTGTCTTCATCTGTCAAAAGGAATCATAATTTTATCTATGATTATATGTGGCCTAAAAGATCTAACCATGAAAAGTGCTTATTTATCTGGTATACAGTTAGCCCTTGAAAAATGACATTTATTTTTATTACTATTCCTAATTGGGAGCCCTAGCTCATGGAATAGTGAAATAATCACAGACATAGGTCCAAATACTGAACAATTTATTAGGGGCATGACCTCTGACATTATTTAACGTCTCTCAGACTATTAGGCTATGGGTTGAACGGGGCTATTACTACCTATTTATAGCACAGAATTGTTGATAAATGGAATCAAACAAGAAGCACAGTGCTTAGCACAGAGTAGGCAGGTACTTAGTGAATGTTAGCTCCCTTACTCTTTAGACCTGTCAGGCTGTGACCACTAATACTTCATTACACTCAAATTTAAAATATATGGCTGCACTTAAAAAAACTGCAAGTTAGCTCTAGTGATGGACAGAATTATAGTAACAAGTGGAAGCCTTTCCACAAATGAATAGCTTGGTAGCTATCACTGAAACTAAAATTACCATACAGTGAATAAGATGATTACAGTCAAGGAAATTAAAAAGATATACACATAAGTGTGCTTAATGTGTTACAGGCAGGCAACAGGAAAAGGCATTTGAAAAAAATTTTAGAGGTTTTTTGAGTCTAATTTTTTGAATTTTAGGAGTCTAGTTGACACCTTATGAGTAATGAGATCAATACAATGATCTATAGTAATAGAAGATGCTAACGAATCATCATACTGCTTACCAGATTCTGCCTTGACTTTAATTAATGGCAAAAATAAAAATAAAAAAAGTTTTCAGCACACAAAACACACCTTCGAACTCCAAGTCTTTTTATAAGAAGGGTTATTGTAAAGAATGAAGGCAACTTTCTTAATGGCCGGCAAAGATGCATTTACTAACGAAGCTTCTTTCTCTGACTTCTCTTAACGCCACTCACCTTGGCTTTTAATCATGGTTTATTGGGACAGTTTTAAGTCAGCAAATATGCATTTTACATGGCCACTCACCAATGAGACATGCATCACATTTTTCGAATGCATTTTGCTTCCGTTCTGATTCCTCAAATGATGCAGTGGATTCAAAACTTTTGCTTTCACTATCTGCAGTATGGATATCCTGTTGATGAAGAAAATTTTTAAACTTGAAGAAGCAAAACACACCTCAAAATAAACAGTTCAAAGATTCTTAACTTATTAATAACGTGAACATTACAAAGTTCCAACACAATTCCATAAGAGCAAAACTCACTTCCTTTGAAGAGAAAAACAGTGACTTCGTAGAATGTTCTGGATCTCTTTCTTCTGGTGATAACAGAGGCTTCGGAAGATAGCCTTGGTCAACCTGAGGTGCACCACCACCTGCACTACACACAGCTATATCTTGTGGCTGTAGGGACCCATCGAAGATCTTCTGTGAGTAGGTAATGAGGAACTCCACCAACCTCGCTTGATTTGAATAGTCAGCAAGAGAGGAGATGGTGATAGGAGCAGCTGTGGGTCTTGGCCTAATGAGACTTGGTCCAAATATCACCCCCAAGTTTCTGGAGTTCATTTTGTTTTCTTCTGCATGATCTACGACTCTGTGATGCAGAACACAAAAGGCTGTATTAGATTTCCTTGACAGTCGTTTACTATGGGCTGGGAAGGGTGGAGGAAAAAATGGGCTGCAGAAGTCTAGGGAAAGGATCTATTTATTTGCTTAAATACTGACCACACACCAAGTTGGGTTTCACAGTATTAGGATTAAATATAAGTAAGTAGAAGGAACCAGTACAGTTTTACCAGCAGAAATTAAAACACACCCCTAAAAGCTGCTCCCACCTTAGTAAATATATATTACATCCTCCCAAGTCCATATGCTGGAAACTTTCTATCTCACTGCTAGTCTCCAAGCCTAGTTGAGCCTAAAGATCTCTCTGCTTTATTGCCAATCCCACTGCTCAGACCTTACCTCAAGCTCTCATCACCTTTTATTTCTCTGGCTATTCAAAGAGATCCGAACTGAAGTAAATAAATACCTCCCCTCCAATCTATTCTCCATATTGCTGCCATAAAGATCTAACAGGCAAACCTGAGCATGTTAAATTCCCAGCTAAAAATTCTTTAGTGAGTACAGAAAGAAGACAGTCGACTCATCTGCCAGGTATGTATGACTTTACCAGGACTCCTCCAGCTCACTTTGTGCTACGCTTGCTATATCCTGGCCTAACCAAATTACTTAAATGTCCTCAAAAGCAAAATGATCTCTTGTGTCTCTGTGTCTATTACCCTCTGCCTGGAATGCTCTTTTGTACATTCTCTGTCACCAAACCATCACTCAGTTCTTCAAGTCTGGCTCAGGGTTACCTTCTCTGATTCATGACCCCCTCTCCCCCATCTTCCACTGCATGTTGAGCAAAGTTCCGTCAGAACAAGAATGACGCTGCGCTGCACTTGTGTGCGGGTCTGCCCCTCAAGCTGACAAGCACAACAGATGACAGAAACCTTATATTTGCATCCTAATTTCCCCAGCCAGAGCCTGGCATATAAGTGGCATCTGAGGGAAAGATGTTGGCTGCACGAACACATATTCAATGTCTCTCTTTCCCTAACACATATTAGAAATGAAACATTCAATGTAAAAACAATACCACAAGAGTGTGAATGTACTTAATACTACTGAACTGTACACTTAAAAATGGCTAAAATGGTAAATTTATATGTTATGTGTATTTTACCACAATTTTTAAAAAACCCATAAAACCCGAAAAACTGATCAATTATCCACCCACTAATCAATGTCTGTCTTATTCAAATTCTTACCGCTTAAGATGAACTATGAGGTAATGAAGGCTGTTAAAATTTGATGCTGGCAATTGTCTTAGAAGATCCTTGCTTTTTAGAAGAATTCGGTTTATTTCTATGCACGTACTTGGACATTTTTTGTCCTCAGGATTATCCTTTTTCATCTCTTGTTCTTCATTTACATGTTGGATCTCTATTGCAAGGTCTATAAATTCCTTGTACAATCGGAATAAAATAAATGGTTCTGGTAGCTAAAGAAATAAAATTACATTAGAAATATCATTCTGCCCATTTTTTTCCCTGTTAATAACCTACTGAATAGCTACTGAGTGGTTTAGCATGTTCTTTTTAGAGTAACAAGACTTAAGGTCAATCACATTTAGAAATGTACATGTCTCATCACAAGGAAAAATATTTTTCTATTTCTTTAATTTTGTATCTGTATGAGATGATGGATGTTCACTAAACTTACTGTGATAATCATTTCATGATGTATGTAAGTCAAATCGTTGTGCTGCACACCTTAAATTTATACAGTTGTCAATTATATGTATGTACGTCAATTATATCTCAATACAACTAGAAGAAAAAAAATTACACCCAAGAACAAGAAAAAAAAGAAATGTACATATGTTTGCTAGATGTGATCTATAAAGTAAATCCGATATCACCATACATTATATCTATATTAAAAATGACTTAACTGGTAATCAGTAAAACTCTAAACCTAAAGCCACATGATATGATTTTAAAACTCTGATAGATATGCTATACCAATTACATTCATGACTGCCCCAAAGTTAGCATGATCTTCAACTATTTTATTAAAACAAACCCAGGATAATATACAATATAAGTCAAATTAATTAGAAAAAGCTTATTTTCTGTTGGTATGGGGGAGAGAGAGAACAAAAAGCTATAGGGTGCTTGTGTTTTACTCGGGCCAGACTGAAGATTAGCAAAAGACGATATGACTTACGAGAAAGAAACTCAACATTTTGTCATCCAATTTTTAAATACAACTTGAATTGCCATAAGTAGGTCAAAAAAAGTTCCTCTCTCAAACTGTCAATGGGCATACCACCTTGATCTGTCTACTGGCATAACTGATTTCAATGATTCCACTGCTCAGCAATGGAAAATACAGCATCTCTCTGGCTAGCTGATGTCCTACAACATCTGTGGTGAGGTAGGCACCACTTCTCCAGTTTCCCCTTCTGTTCCCAGAGAGGGGAAGCCTTGAGATTAATTTCTACCTCTACCATCTTGGTCACTCTTGGAGCTTCAGATTTACCACATGGTAATGAGTAAATAAAGGCTACTCTCTTAACACTGTAAGAATTGAGCATGGCTTCCCACACTAAAGCTTTGGTCCCATAGTATTCCTAGGATAAAATGAGAGCTGATAGTATTGGACCCCATTTATTTCCTCTCCTCCACTGAATAAAAGAAATAAAGGATGATTCATTATGAGATTAAAAGTCATTCAAAGACACTGTTTCCACTTCTCAGTTGAGAATCCTATAAAATGTGATTGAAGAGATATCAATAGTTTCCTGGGCTAATGTGGCACATCCAACATTTGTACCTAATTTCTTTCCCTCCTACCACCCCACTGAAATACAGTTAAGCCTACAGGACTGGAAGAACAGGAATGGGGACAAAAGTAACATTTCACAGGCTGAAGAGGAGGTGAACAAGTGCTGACGTAGCACTCCTGAGAAAGCTGAAATTCCAAACTGAGAACCAACATGATTTAGCGGATCCTAAGGAGACTCAGGGATTGTCAGACTAGGTCCTCCGATCTCGGGGAAGGGTGAGCTATCTGAACAGCATTAGATTTCTAGACCCTTGTCTCCACTCCACGCTCCTGAGCAACCTCAGAAGTCTGGGGATTTCTTCTCTGGGCAGTGTGAAACAGAGGGTCTCTGGACGGGCAATGCCAAGCACAAGGAACAGGTGGGCAACTATCTTAAAGTAAGGATTTAATGACTGTGTGCCTGCTGAATGCAGAGATCCTGGAGCTTCTGACCTAACACGGCTCCCAGAGTTCTGGAACCACACCTGTAGGCAGGGAAAGACCTTTCCCTGGGGTATCAGACCAGCCCAAGAGCAGAGAACTAGAGATACAGACCTCAGGTACTCCCCAAACAGCTCTCCTAGAGAACACTACAGTAAAGCTCAAAATCTTCAAAGCCTTCATGTATTCAAGAGCTTCTGGATAGATTTCAGTTCCCAAAGCTTTAATTTTAAGGAGACAACTATGGAAGACAGAGTCAAAATAAGTAGGAAAAAAACCAACTTGAAGGTCTACAACTGTGCTGTCAATATCGTGGCCACTATCCACATACGGCTACTGAGCAGTGGCAAGGTGACTGCTTCAAACTAACATGTGCTCTAGATGAAAAGTATATGCCATACTTCCCAGAGTCAGGGCCAAAAAGGTAAATGCTTCATTAATAATTTAAGAATACTGATTAGATGTTCAGATAATATTTTCAATATGTTGAATAAAATATTAAAATTAACTTCACCTGTTTCTTTTTATGTGGCTACTAGATAATTTAATATTATATATAGGGCTCACATTATATTTCTATTGGATGGGGCTAGAAGCTAAGCAGAGGTAAGAATCCTCTTTAAAAAAAGCTACGAAGAGTTCAGGTAGAAGAGATGCTGCATTCAATTTAAAAAAGAATGCTATAAAAGGGACAGAAAACCAGAATTCTTGGAAATTAAAAGACGATCTCAGAAATAAAATAGTTTACAGTAGGAATGGAAGAAAAAGCTGAGGAAGTTTCTTAGAAGGTGTTAAAAGAAAACAAAAACAAATGAAATTAGGGAAAAGGGAAGGAAACTAGAGAACCACTGTGGTTGTTAAGTATCTAAATATAAGTTCTAGAAAGAAAATAGAGAGAAAATAGAGAGGAGGAAATGAGCAAGAAAATTAAAGTTCCAAGAACTAAAGGACAAGTAAGCAGAATGACAGAGCTTGTGGAGTGCCTGAAACCATGGATGAAAATACACCCACATCAAGGCACACACTGTGAAATTTTAGGATAATGGAGAGAAAAAGAAGATTCTACAAGCTTTCAGAGAGAAAACAATAGGCCACATAAAAAGAATCAGGAATGAGAAGGATTTCAGGCTTCAGAGAATAAAAAAACACCTTCAAATTTCTGAAGAAAAATAATTTTCAGCCTACAATACTATAAACTTTCACAGTATCCCCATTCAAGAAAGCAGAATAAATACATTTACAGATCAAACAGTTTCAAATATTTACTCTTATTCCACCTTGCTCAAAGATGGGCATAACCAAAACAGGACAATAAATAAAAAACAGGAAGACATGACACAGAAGACAGGTGTTCCCTCACAGAATTGGGTAGAGAAGAGAGATCCCAGGATGACAGCTCTTCACCATATTAAAAAGGACCCAGATGAAGAACAAAGCTCCTGAGATGGACACAATGAGGACCATCGTCACTATGCTCTCCGTAACTGTCTCTTCACTTTCACCCAAGGACAGAGAGCTTCACCCAAGGACAGAATGCAGCTGGGCTTGTCCCACATCTTTTGTACTTGGCTTATCATAACAATGTGCTGGTTGTTCCTGTAACCCTTCCAGGAACTGCTGCCTGAGCCACTATGGCCACTTACTTCACCCACAGAAGCGTTTTCTTCAGACCTACTCCTATAGCATGCAGGTACAAGAGTGAGCAAAGAAAGAGAAAATATAGAGCAAGTCCACTCCCGACCACATTCCTGCTGAATTTACAGTACCTCGTTTATAGGATAGCCCTGCCCCCCAACTAAGATGAACTTCATGTTCCCTGAATGCATTCACACCTTGACTAGTAACCTCCCACGATAGTTATTTTAAAATATCTATGAAAGTAAAGCCAAACTATGACCCAGACACTGTTCTATTGGCTGAGTTCTTCATATAACAGTGTGAATGGTGGACTTTTCTTAAACAGCCAGATTTATGCTTTCTACTCAGTTTTCTAGAACTTAATGATATATTGTTTAGGAATACACAACAGGTATTAAAACTATTAAGAAAAGAGAGGGAGGTATTAACATGGTTAGGAAAGACCACTGGGTAGAGCTGTGGGCTACAACTGGGGAGGGGCAAACAGGGGCCTTCTATAAGGTATAGTGATATTTTATTTCCTTAAGCTAGGTGATGGAAAATGAGTTTTTACTATTATGGGTCTTTAAATTGTACATATATTTTATACACTCTTTGATCTGTACATTAATAATTGGAAAGATATTAACATGGTCTATGTCAATGAAAAAAATATGTGTGGCAAACATCAGCAAACAGCAAATTATATTTTTGCTCTATTTAATGGTAAATTTCAAGGCTAAAAACTTTACCTGTCGAAGGTATAATTTCAAGACATCACAGATGTCATGTGAACTAAATTCTGAAATGTCCACCAAGTGCATTCCATTTTCCAATGCTTGACACAGTTTTTCAGTTTTTATTTTGTTTCCACATACACGATAAATTCCCTTGAGAAGAAAAGAGAAAAAATTTTGCAAAATTCTGCTTCAGTACAAATGATTAAATGCAGACCTCTAAATATACTTAATGTCTACTTCAATTCTAAATATTTTAGGAAAAAACTAGGACCAAATGAGGTAATATTTTCCAAATAAATCTGAATAAATTCAGTTATTTAGTAAAAACTGAGAGCACTGTTCTCCTTTAGTGTCTCCTTATCATTAGAACAAATCACATTTACATTTAAAAATTTTTAATTTTAAAAGTTATAATGTACCTGTAGACACAAGGCTCTATTTTCAATCTCTGAGGCACATATTTTGAGTACAAAAGGGATGCCATCTGGTTCCTTTTTTGCAACTTGTGTGAATTCTGCTCCAAATAAGTGTATTTTCCCCAGAAGTTTCTGATGACCACAGATGATGACTAAATTTTCCAAACACTTTCGGTGACAAACAAGGAGACACTACAAGAAAATGAAAGTCTAAAATGGTTAACTCACCTTAAAACTATTCACAACTGGACAAACTACAGGTAGAGTGGTAACAGAACAAAAATGAGTTTAAAAGGTATTACTTGTGGTGTTTGAAATACATTTACTAGCAAAATGAAATATAAAATTACAGAAATACACCGTGGTTCAATTTATTAAAAATACATTTGCAAAAGATCCTAATCGGTAAATGAATAACAAAAAGCATTGCTCAAAGCAAAAAGCATAAAAGGGCTAATGTAATTCCAGAATGACCTTACCTCTTCGCATTCAACACCCTGGAATACCACAATGCCTTCACAGTCCCTGCACTTTGTGGGGGATCTCAGTTTGCGAAACTTGTGAGTGAGAGCTGCCTTTGACATCAAAGTTTTCTTAAATGTTCCGAGGGAATTGGGTCCTTGTAACAGAAGTAGAATAGTATGTAAGAATTGTAAGACTACAGAAAAATTATACCGTATGATACTACATTTAAAAAAATCTTTAAATAAGATTACAAAAAGCTCTTACTATAATAACAAAATAAGCATCCAACTTATAGATCTCTTACAAGGCACACATATATCAAACATTTAAGCTACGAGTAAAAAAATCACCATCAGACCAATAAGATACTTCTAAAATAGCATGGCATAATGTTTCCAGAATCAGCGAATTTACAGTTATTAACATGTCCTTTATTACACAGGTGGCATTACATTCTTAGAAAATGACCCTTTGAAAGCTTGGAATAAAACTAGCTATATGAGGTTAGTGTGTCAGCATTATTTGCATTAAAGATAAAGCTATTCTCAATTCATTACAAAATTATAAGTAATACTAGCTAGTTATCTATCAATATCCTACCAGAGGGCTTCCCTGGTGGTGCAGTGGTTGAGAGTCCGCCTGACAACGCACGGGACACAGGTTCGAGCCCTGGTCCGGGAGGATCCCACATGCCGCGGAGCGGCTGAGCCCGTGAGCCACAGCTGCTGAGCCTGCGCTCTAGAGCCTGCAAGCCACAACTACTGAAGCCCACGCACCTAGAGCCCATGCTCTGCAGCAAGAGAGGCCACCGCAGTGAGAAGCCTGCGCACCGCAACAAGGAGTGGACCCCGCTCGCCGCAACTAGAGAAAGCCCACACGCAGCAACAAAGACCCAATGCAGCCAAAAAAAAAAATCCTACCAGAGGTCAGATGTTCTTATACTATTTAAGAAAATGATACCAGAACAGGTATCTGGAGGTCTCAAATGAAGCCATTAACGTGACTTCTCTTTTATACCCTTCAGCATCCACAACTTTCCCTGCCCTCAAGAAGTACATGTATTTACTTTTCCCGCCTAGCTTCTTACACTATTTCTTTTGAAGAGGCTTTTCTCATATAGAAATTCTCATGACTAGAATGTCTCTCATGTATTGCAACACTCTGAACAATTACGTCACTATTAGATTTATGAAAGACCAAAATATCTAGCCTATTTTATCAACATGCTAATACATTTTGGCTCCAGTGGTTTTGCTGTTTATTCTTATATTTTTACTTGTAACATTTGATTAATACATTATCAACCCATACTTGTACATAATTTGTTGGGATATATTTAAGTCACCATAATGCCTTTTTTTTAAATACACAGTAAAGGAATTCTTTAAATCATACTATTTTTTCCCTAATATCATGCAATGCTACTGATTCAACTGGTTTAATGGAAACTTGATTCAGGTGAGTGTAATACCAGCTTCTGAAGGGGAAGGTGGCTCTCTTTCATCCAGATCATCTGCAGAAGACATGGTTCCACTGGATGGAGTTCGTGGAAGTTTTCGGTGAAAGTCTCCTAAAAGAAAATTCATTGTAGAATTTAAGAAATGGGCAGTGACAACATTTTTTGAATAACGCAAGTCATACTATTATATTAGCTACAATGTAAACATTTGCTTCCATTCACAGACTTTGGACACAGGGGATTCTGATACTCTTGGGAACAAAAGAGGAATGAGCCAAATCTGACTTTTCCAAATAAATTTAAAATTGAGGATCACACATTCCAATGAACCTTATTGTCAACTTCTGATAGTAAGTGCTAGAGATTATAAACTCAAGGACAGGGAGTATTTTCTATTCAAGTCTTATATCTAATGTCTGACAGAATAGCTGGCACAATGGTAAAGTTGTCATTAAATGCTTGTTGAATTAAATGATAAAGAAATACTTACAATGTAACCTAAAGCTTTCTAAAATAAACAAAAATCTACAAATATAGCAATACAACAGTACCATCACATTTATGTTGCCAGTAAGACAGAAGACCAGGAACCAGGACCAATGATCCTGGCAGGGAGCAGAGCATGGGATATACGCTGTCAGCCAAGGACTCTGCCATGTGTCTCAAAGCATGGGTGGAAGCAGCCTGACCAGGTAATGAAATGAGGTTTATTTGCTCCCTGCTGATATTACACACAGGGCTGTGTCTAAGTGGAAGGTTACACTTAACTCAAGCCCTTAACAGTCTTAAGAGTTAGAAAGGGCTTTACAAATTATTTAAACCACATCTCTCCCAAAAGATTCCCCCTGCCTTCAAACTATGCTTAAAAGGCGGTCATCTAGTTTTTGTTTTGAATGTGTCCTCCAATGACTAAGAAATCATGAGACCACATGCTGATTTTCGAACTATTCTAACTGTAAAATGACTTCCTCGTATTGCTGAGCAGAAACCTGCCACCTATAAATCCCAGCTCTTGGTCACATGTCTCCCTAAAGGAGCAAACAAGCAGGCTGACTCTCACCCTTTTACACTTCAATGTCTGAGAACAGCTGTCACGTCCTCAGGTTTCCTCTTTCCCAGGCTATGCATCCCTCAGTCTTCACCCATTTATCATGCGACCAGTTTCCAAATTTCTGTCTTTACCACATGAAGTCTTACAGGATTCCAAATAATTTAGAGCTGGCTCTAGACTGTCTCTTAATTTCTGGGGATAGCTAGAACCACTCTGTTTTTACAAAGCTAATTACAAATATTCAGTTAAATGTTTAGGATTGCATCTCCAGAGTGTCCCTGAACAGCAATAATTTTAAAGTAGGACTCAAAGTAGTTGCTGACAATCTGCCTATAAACCCCAGTACGGCATGGAAGTCATTTCTAACTTTAAATTCAAGGGCTTTATTTACATGAATAAAATTTCTGTAATATGTAGAACACCAGGCAAAAAAAAAAAGCCTTGGACTCTGAGGTAGGTTAAATCCTAACTTATCTCCCGCAGTGCCAAGATCGTAGGAGAAAGACACTTAGCCAGGAAGTACAAGACTGGGAGAAGTCTCTGGCAGAAAAGCGGAGGAGAAAGAACATCGAAAGTAATACTCTCAAGGGTTCAAGTGACACCTTCTTCTCTTGCTAGCTGTATTACCTCTGGCAAGTTATTCTCTTTGAAGCCACTAAGGGAGAGTTCAAAACATCTATTCTGCCTCTCTAAGGAGCATGAGACTATCAAAGTACCTTAAAGCACATTTATAAAAAATGAAATTATCACAGGCACAAGAACTGTTGTTAACTGTACAGTTCATTATAGTGATTAACTACAAAACAATCCAAAAGACAGATAATCACATTTACGTTCATAAAACGGAATACTATACAGCATACAGTATAAAATAAAGACAGCTTCTCA
Source organism: Lagenorhynchus albirostris (assembly GCF_949774975.1). Classification (NCBI taxonomy): domain Eukaryota; kingdom Metazoa; phylum Chordata; class Mammalia; order Artiodactyla; family Delphinidae; genus Lagenorhynchus; species Lagenorhynchus albirostris. The sequence continues at coordinate 103,576,984 of NC_083096.1, read as the reverse complement.
TATCAATATGATCAAAAAAAAGATGCATGAAAGAAGTCACAAAAGAATAGTATGATTTCATCTGCATACTATTCCAAAGTGGGCAAAGCTCAACTAGATATAAGTACTAAAACATTTAAAATAGCCAGGGAAAGATTAACAAAATTCAGGACGATGGCTCATCTGGGGGGTGATAGAGCAAGGTTATCAAGGAGGTATACATAGAGGCCTTCTAATATACTAATAATGTTTTATTTCTTAGGCTAGGTGTTGAATATATACGGGTTTGTTCTATTATTTTTATTTAAACTGTACACATATATGTACAAACCCCTCTCCATGAGACAGTTTATTATAAAAATAAGATAGTTATAAACAACAAGGATTTACTGTATAGCACAGGGAACTATATTCAGTATTTTGTACTAAACTATAATGGAAAGGAATCAAAAAAGTATATATATACATAAATATATGTATAACCTAATCACTTTGCTGTATACTTAAAACTAACACAATATTGTAAATCAATCATACGTCAATTTAAAAAAAAGGAAAAGAAAGTAGTTAAAAATATCCCCCTAAAGGAAAATTTTAATCTGTCATTGAATTTTCACTCTAGACTTAAATACTTATGTACCTGGACTTATAGATTCAGAATCCAGAGATCTAGATTCACTGCTTCCTCCAGTGCTCTCAGAATCACTAAACATCCCAAATGTCCATGACCTTATAAAAGAAGGACCTTTAAGAAAAGAATATTTAAAGTCAAACTTGGCTACAGACAAATTTCATAAGTGTTTCAAAACACTGACATTATTTAAAATGAGACAAGTCAAACTTCTTTAACAGTGTTAAGCAACTGACTGTAAGACAAGCACAGTGCTCACAACTGTGAATAAAACCTCATAAGGTTACAATTCAAGGCCTGATTTTTAAATTCCAGAGCTGCAATTCATTTAATGATCCCATTTAAACAATTTGATCTTTCATATATTAGTGCTCTCTTTAATGTGAAACACTACCTGATATGTCTGCACTGTTAGAGCATCTGTCCTCTTCAATCTTATTAGAGTTGTCAGGAAGGCGCACAACATCTTCTAAAGAGTCGGAAGGTCCATATCCAGGAGTGTGAGGGGTATTTGTTAACTGTTTATTTACATTCCTAAGAAAAACCCAAATAAAACTCATCATTCAGAAGCATGACTACTTTATTCTATTTTCAGGAAAATCTGTTAATTTAATGAACAGAGTAATTAAATTAACGAAATATTAGGAACAAACCATATTATACTGTTGAACTTCTTAAAAGAGAGGTGAATAAAACTTATTAATCATTTGTATTTATTATAGCTGAAACACAGAAAAAAATAGCAAAAGTACAGTCCATTATTCATATCATGGTTAAACTCTTCTGGTATAACCTGTGTGGAAAATGTAGGTTGTTAAGTTTGTGGACATTCGAAATTGATATGACCATGATTTGCCATTCTCAAAGGATTTCTAAATCTCAAAGAACCGAGCTCTGTGTTAAAATGGAAAACTTTACTCTTAAGTGAGTCGCATCTTAAATAATATTTTAAAAATTCAGAAGGTTTTAAAGTCAATTCTACCAGTGTTAGAAAAAAACATCACCTGACACCAGATAGGAAACTTAGCAGTAAAGGTTTTATGCCTTGAAATAATTTCACCTAACATTAATTCTCACCCATCAACTTTTTCTTCCTCAGCTGAATTCGTGGCCCTGACAAACTCACTGTACTCCTGGCCTGGGTCATAGAGTTTGGCACCATCACAGAGAGACTGTAAATTGTTCGCGAGGGAGGCAGCCTGCAGGTGTTGCATCTGGAAGAGGTTAACCGTTACCTGTGGGAACAGATAGAAACAAAAGGCAACGTAACTCATGTTATAGAGAATGCTGCATAAATACACATTTATTTCAAGTGACAGCACCAAGAAAAAGGTCACACAGTGAAGAGCTCAACAGTGAATCTCCTCGAGAGCACACTATGTTGCCTGACTCAGTACCAGGTCTAAACCAGAAAAATAAAAAAAGAAAGTAGTTTTAATCCAATACCTAAGAGCAATCATTTCTGGCAAAACTGGCTTTAATCTGAAACGTTTAAAAGCACAACCCCGTGTCCCTAATGGTTCACAATTTTAGGAGACAGATATGTTTTTGAGGATCCCCAGCTCTGTACTGATGGTCTGACCACAACTGTCTAGACTGAAAAACATGGGGAAAAATATTCCAATCAGAACCTGTTATTTTGACTTTCACTTCTTCAATCCTTTACAAATAGAAATGCTTTATACTCATAATGTGTCCTACAGCGCTCAGTTTTTATAATTAGGTACTATCCCGAGTCTCTTCAAAATACAGTATTCCACTGAGTTTCTACAAATGCCTAAATACACTGTCACTACTGCCACTTATAGTAACAACAACAATAGCAGCTGGAGCGTGCTTACAATATGCCAGATCCATTCTGAGAGCTGTACACAAATTAACTACTCTCATGTTCACAGAAACCCAGGCTTTGGGTATACTACAGCAAATAAACAGATGAGATCCCAGCCCTCATAAGAGTCTGCATTTTCCTGAGGGTGGTGTTGGAGAGAGGACAAACTAAGTAAATAAGATAATTTCTGGTACTGAAAACTGCTACAAATATGATATATTGTCAGGTGATGGAATATGACCAGGTATATGCTTGCAAAAAGGTACTTTGGACATGACAGTTTGGTGAAGGACTCTCTGAAGAGGTAACATCTGAACTGAGACCTGATATAAGAAAGAGCCAGTGTGAAGTTTCAGGGAGAAGACCAATCCAGACGAACGGAAGAGGCAGTACAAAGATCCTAGGGCAAAAGTGAGTAAGAAAGAACTTGTCATGCTCAAGAAACAGATGAAAGGTCAGTGTGGCATTTCAGTTTGAGATGAAGCCAGAAGAGGAAGATGTAATCTAAACCAAGGTAAGGGGTCTGGATTTAAGTACAACTGAAGGAAGCCAGTGGAAGGTTTTAAAAGGGTGTTAAGAGCTATAACATGATCTGATTTATTTTTCTAAATGCCACTCCGGCTCCTGTGTGGGAAATGTGAATGAATGCCAAATTTCAATTGGCTTAATGTTATTTCAAAGACTGCCATGTTTCCTCTTTCATCTCTCTTGATTATACCAGATGATATGTTGAACTTCTGATTAGCCTCTAAGTCCTTTCCAAGATGGACAGGCATTCTCCAAAGATAACTAAGAGTCAGCATAAATAGTATTTGAAAAGTGCACATAAATGAATAGCTTGTTTGTGCCCTCTTTCAAGGAACATAGGAAATTCAAACTGTGGATGGTAAAGTTTAAGTCCAGCAATTAGCTACAATCAGGGAATTCTCCAGTTAATGGTAAACTGAACTTACTTTCTTGAGTAAAGGTAACTAACTGTATGTTCATTTTTAATACTTTTTAATAAGCTCTATGAATCTAGTTAGAAACACCAATAATTTAAAAAGCCAAATGAATATACTGGCATAATCGCTCATCGGCTGAATGTTTGTCTCTGGGTACTTATTAATAATAAAGACTTAAGCAATAATATATACTGGAAGCCCAATCTTAAAATCTCTTTTCCCTAAATGATTCAGCCTTCTCCCTCACCTAACAGAAGTGTTAAAGATTGAGGTCCCCATGGGGTAGACCCTACAGGACTTGCTGGGCATCTTAACTGGGGTGGCTCATGGGTACCTCAAAAACCATCATGACTCTAAGATCTTTTTGTCCCCCAATCCCTTCCTGAGTCAGGGACTTGGTCCTTTTCTTCTAGGCCCCCAATGTGTAGCACAGTGTCCTAAGTGCTTCATAAAGGCGAAATGACCAAATGAATAGTAGTAGAATGTGTTATCAGTCAAGGTCATACTGAAATTCTGCACATTTCCTGGTACTGCTAACTCAAGCACATAGGACTTCCAACTCTATGCCCAGCTTTTGTCACCTACATCTAATTTTTAGCTATTCCATGGGCACATAGATTAGCACACATTTCTCTGACAGTTGTTGAAACTGAATATGCCATAATATCAAATCAATGGGAACAGATTCTCCCATATAGATTAGCAATAATCTAAAAATTAATTTTTGTTCAATGTAATTTTCTATCCTATATTTTTAAAAAGATAATTTTTTCTTGAATACTCTTTAAAACAAAAGGCAAAACTTTTGTGCTAATGTTTCCCATTCTTCAAAGCCCATTGATTTGATTAGGTCTTTAGTGACTGACTTGGTAATTTCTCCTTCCTCTCACTTAGTAATGTAATTATGATCTACATCCCATACCCTTCAATACTTCATAATTCAAGACAATTTTGAATATTCAGGAGTAATTCTTGTTGTTCATGATATGACTTACAATTTTGCTGGGACATGAAACTGATTTGTGTATCTTTCTTAAGACAGTGAGTGAATATAACTGTGTCTAGCAACTTTACATCTCAAATAATTTTGTTTTCTCTGCAATGATATGCACAATAACATATCCCAGAGTGAAAATAAAATTCTTTTAAAAACAATTTGAGAGATGGTGTTGCAAAATAAGTCACCAAAATCCCCCAATTCTCCTGCTTTGATGGAGAAGAAAACATAAAGAAATCTGAGACAATTATGGCTCTTACCTGGGAAAAAACACCAATATTCAAGAACTCAATGTTGGATTTGGTATCTGCTTGGATCTTCATGTGAATAATGCCATATGGAATAAGTAAAACTGATTAAACTGGTTCAAAAGAACTCCAGCTAGTAAGAAATTCTGCTCACAAATATATAGAGAGAAATTTTCTATAAACTGTCTCGATACATTACATGCTGTAGTGATTTTCAGGAGTTTGGGGATTTGTTCAAGTTTGGGGAACTTTAACCTCAAAGTCTACTTCATACACTGATATGTACTGCTCTCCAATTTTTCAGATGTATTAATTCTCTCCCCCTAAATAAATGCTAAACTCCTTGAGGGAAGGTCTTACATTTCTTTTAAATAAATAGTAGGCATTAATAAATACAAATGTTATATACAAAATTAGGTAACTTCTTGTTTATATCACATCAAATTAAAAGAAATCATAATTGTTGGATCACCAAATAGCATCACTTTTTAAAAGGGAGGTAGACAAACAAGATTAAGCTCATGAGAGAACTCAAAACCATGTCACATGAAGAAAAGTAATCAGATTTGGGGGTGTTTTGCCTGGAAAAAAACATCCAGGGAGAGAAGGTAATAACTGCCTTTAAATATTTAAAGTACTATCTTATGGAAGAGGGATTATATCAGTACAGTACAACTTGAAAAGGTCCACAAGAAAACAGATCTTTTTTTAGCTCAATATAAACATCATATTAATTTTGGAGCTGTTCAAATCCAGGCTAAGTAATCATTCGGCAAGACAGCATAGTATTCAGGAGCACAGGCTCTGAAGTTATTCAGCCAGGGTCTATCTTAGCTTTACAACTTACATGCTGGGTGACCTTGATATCAAGTTATTTATAACTTCTCTAAACCTGTGTTTCCAAAAAAGTTAATGTACAAATACATATTATAGGGAATCTTGTTCAAAATGCAGATTCTGATACCAAAAGTCTAGGCTGAAACCCAAGATTCTGCATTCCTCACAGGCTCCCAAAGGAATGACAATGTGACTGGTCCAAGGAATACATTTTGAGAAGAAAGGCTTTCTAAGCTTCAGTTTCCTCATCAGTAAAATGGAGCTTAAAACAACTGTTTTTACCTAGTAGTACTCTGTGAAAATTAAATGAGATAATGAAGGCAAAGAGCTTAAGGCACTGGCAAGCACATAATCTTAGCTATTGTTTGAGGTGAAAAGGACTTGTTAAAGGTAAAAGATTGGCTTAAATAATTTACGTGGGAATTTTGGATCCTGGGATTTTGTAATTCTTTTAAATAATTTTACTAAAATTGATTCTGTAAATTAACCACATATTAATTAATCAGAATTTGATAAATAAATGAAATACAATTTTAAACACCCAGAAACATTTTAAGGAAGACTTCTGATTCAGATGGAATAAGCTCACTTCCCAGTCTCTCAATGAATTTTCCTAAGAACCCTTGACAGAATGCATGGATTAGCTATCTGAGGGCTCTGAAAAGTAAATGGTAGCAGGTAGACTGTGGAAATAAACTACAAATCAAGGTATGTAGTACCAAAGCATACCAATTAGTGGTATGCTTCCCGTTATTTTTTTTCTGCTACTGTGTTTCCCAGCTAGTACACAGCTCCTACTCAAATAAATGTGACTGAAAGAGTGGGGGAAATCCTTTGGTTTCTTTTGTATGTTTGTTTTCTCTTCTGCCCCAGCCCCCAAGCAAGACCCAAGCCCTAAGATGGAGTCCTGTGGCAGTGGCAGTGATGGCAGTAGCAGCAGAATAGACATCTAAAAACTCTTCTCTATAAGCAGAGGGGAATTCTCTATAAGTAGATGAACTGTGGTCTGAAGAGTGAGGGGTCTGAAATTCCTGTTTTTTCTTTCTCTTTATCCTTCCCCTACTTGGCTCTTAAAGCAGCAGACTAGGTTGACTACAGTTTCCCAGCCAGAAAACATAGAAGGGAGCCCTTAGGAGTTGAAGAGTGAACCTAGCTAGATCAAATGCCTGCAAAACTTTTTAAGAATCAACATTCAATATAGGTTATAAAGAAAACCCAGAGTCATATAAGGTAATATTGCAAATGTCTAGGATATCGTCCAAAACTACTTGTCACACAAAGAACCAGGAAAATCTCAGTGACTCACAAGAGAAAAGATAATAAACAGATACCAACCCTGAGATGACTCAGCTACTTGAATTATCAGATAAAGACTAAAGCAGATATTATAACGATTTCAAGAAGGGCCAACAATATTAAAACGTGGAAAGACTGAAGTCTCAGCAGAGAATTGGAAGATATAAAAAAGAAACAAGAGGAAATTTTACTACTGAAAAATATAATATCCAAAACAAAAAATTTACTGGATTGATGGTATAAAAAATGGAGATAACAAAGGAAAGAGTCAGTGAACTTGAAGCTAGATCAGTAGAACAAGAGAAAAAAAAGACTGGGGGAAAAATAGGTCCCACATTCCTGTGGGATAATAACAAAACGTCTGACATTTGAGTCTTTAGAGTCTTAGAGGAAGAGGGGAGTGTGTTACAAAAAAATATTTGAAGAAAAAATAGTCAAAAACTTCCCAAATATTGCAAAAGTCAAACTTGCAGATTCGAGAAGTTCAGGGAACCCCAAATAGGAGAAACCCAACAAAATCCACACCCAAATACATTGTAATCAAACTGCTGAAACCCAAAGATAAAGAAAAATTTTTGCAAGCAGCCAAAAAACCAAACCAAAGCAAAACAAAAAACAATGCATGCCACATAGCGGAACGCTGATTCAAATGACTATAGATTTCTCATTAGAAACTATGGATGCCAGAAGGCAGTAGAATAACATTTTTAAAGTGTTGAAAGAAAAAAACCGAATTCTATAACCAGTGAAAATATCCTTCTGGAATGAAGAAGAAGTAAAGACATTCTCAGATGAAAGACAACCAAGAGCATTCATCACCAGAAGACCAACTATAAAAGAAATGGCAAAGGAAGTTCTTTAGACAAAAGAGAAATAATACCACAGAGAAGATGGAACTTTGGAGTGAAAGAATAATAACAAAAATGGTAAATACCTGGGTAAATGTAAAGACTATTTTTCTTCTCTAAAATATGAGACTTTTGAAAACAAAAATTATAAGATTGTCTGGTGAGGTTTTCAGTGTACATAGATGTAATATACATATATCAAGCACAACCCAAAATGAGTAAAGGAACTTATATGGTGGTATAGTTTTTACATTCCACTTGAACTTGGTAAAATATTAGTTCTAAGTAGACTGAAAAGTTCATATATATATATATATATATATACACATATATATAGGTATATATATATATATATATATAGTGCAACCATTTAAACAAAAAACACTATACAAACAGATATAATCAAAGATCCAATAGATAAATTAAAATGTATATAAGAGATAAAATTTAGATAATCCTTTTAGATAAATTAAAATACAATTCTAGTATATAAATAAAACAGATTAAATCTTTAATAGATAAATAGATGAATTAAAATGTAATTCTAAAAAACTATCAATTTATACAAAATTAGGCAGCAAAAGGGAAACAGATGAAGGGAAACATAAGGTACAAATAGAAAACAAATAAAAAATAGTAGGCCTAAATCTTAACATATATTTACATTAAACATAAATGGTCTAAACATTTCACTTAAAAGATAGAGATCATCAAAATAGATTTTTTAAAAATCAACATTGAAAATATGCTATATAAGAACTTCATTTAAAATATAGTGATTAAAAGTAAACAAATGGAAAAAGATATACCATACTAAAAATAATAAAAAGAAAACTTAAATACTTCTATCAATATTAAATAATGTAGACTAAAAGGCAAGGAAAATTACCAGGATAAAAAGAGACATTTCATAAAGATAAAAGGATCAATTCACCGAGAATATATAACAATCATTAACATATAAGCAACTGAGAGATTCAAAATATATAAAGCAAAAACTGATAGAATTAAAAATGTACAGTAGATTGAAAACTTTGAAACTCCTTTCTCAATAATTGACATAAATAAAAAGTAAATCATCAAGGATATAGAAGAAATAAATAACACCATAAACCAAAAGGAACTAATTGACATTTACAGAATACTCCAGCCAATAACAGAACACACATTCTTTCAAGTGCACACACATGGAACAAGCACCAAGATAGACCATATCCTGGGTCATAAAGCAAACCATAACAAATTTAAGAGAATTAAAATCATACAAAGTATTTCTTTCACCATAACAGAATTAAACTAGAAATCAATATCAGAAAGATATCCAGAAAATCCTCAAATAATTAGAAATTAAATAACAAGCTTCTACAATATCCACAGGTAAAATATGAAGTTTCAAGGGAAATTAGAAAATATTTTGAACTGTATAAAAATGGGAAGTACAAATTCAAAATTTGTGGGATGTAGATAAGTAGTGCTTAGAGGGAAATTTAAATCATTAAATATTTGTATTAAACAGGCAGAGATCTTGATGAAACCTAAGCTTCTACCTTTAAGAAACTAAAAAGAATAGCAAAATAAACACAAAGCAAACAGAAACAATAAAAAGCAGAAATAAAAATTTAAAAAGACAACTAGAGAAAAACCAATGAAATCTAAAGCTGTTTCTCAGAAAAGATCAATGAAATTTATAAACCTGTAGCCAGACTAACCAGAGAGAGGAAGTGAAGGAGAAGGCACAAATTACCAGTCAGGAATGAAAGAAAGGATATCACTACAGCCCACTGAGGCACTGAAAGGATAAGAGTTATGAACAACTCTACGCACATAAATACAACAACTTAGATGAAAGGGAGGGACCTAATTCCACAAAATACCGAAATTCACCTAAAAAAAAAATAACTAACTCAAATAGGCTTATATCAAAAGACACTGAATACATAGTGAAAGATCTTCCAAAAATGAAAACTCCAAGCCCAGATGCTTTCACCAGGGAATGCCACCAAACATTTAAAGAAATAACACCAATTCTACACAATCTCTTCCAGAAAATAGAATAGGAAGGAGCATCTCCCAACTTATTTTATGAGGCCAAAATTACCCTGACTCCAAAACCAGACAAAGGCAGTATAAGAAAAAAACTAAACAAAAACATAATACCAGTATCTTTCATTAACAGAGAAGAAAAAAAATACTCAACAAAATATTAGCAAATTCAATCCAGCAATATAGAAAAGGAACAATGCATCATAACCAAGAGCAGCTTATCCCAAGAACGCAAGGCTAGATGAACACTCAAATATCAAATGTAATCCATCATATTAAGAGACTGAAGAAAAATTATATTATCACATCAGTCAAATGATGCAAAAAAACCCTCATTTGATAAGATCCAAGATCTTCATGATAAAATTCTCAGCAAACTAGAAAAAGGGGAAATTCTTTAACATGATAAAAGGTATCTTTTTTTTTTTTTTTTTTTTTTGCGGTACACGGGCCTCTCACTGTCGCGGCCTCTCCCGCTGTGGAGCACAGGCTCCGGATGTGCAGGCTCAGCGGCCATGGCTCACGGGCCCAGCCGCTCCGTGGTATGTGGGATCTTCCCGGACCGGGGCATGAACCGGTGTCCCCTGCATCGGCAGGCGGACTCTCAACCACTGCGCCACCAGGGAAGCCCAATAAAAGGTATCTTTAAAAAAACTTACAGCTATCATCATGTTTAATGGTGAGAGACTGTTTTCTTCCTAAGATCAAGAATAAGGCAAAGATGTCTTTTCTCACACTCCTATTCAACAATGAACTGTAAGTCCCAGCCAGTGCAATAAGAAAAAAGAAAAAAAGGAATAGTTTGAAAGAAAGAAAGAAAACTGTCCCTCTTTGCAGACAATGTGATTTTTTATGTAGAAAACCCCAATGATTCTGCAAAAAACATCCCTAGAACCAATAAGTGAGTTTATAGCAAGGTTGCAAGATACAAAATCAACATACAAAAATCATTTGTATTTCTCAACACTAACAATGAATAAGTGAATTTGAAATTAAATAAGTGTGTGTATGTATGCATGCATAGATACATATACACATGTACACATAAATCATGTATGTATTTATTTATATCAATCACATTCACAACAGACCCCCAAATAAACACTTACATACATAAGCTTAAATCTAACATAACATGGGAAAGACTTACATGTTAAAAACTACAAAATGCTGATTAAAACTATCATTTACCTAAATAAATGGGAGACACATACTGTGTTCATGGCTTGGAAACTCATAGTTAAGATGCTATGTATATAGTCAATTCTCCCTAATCTGATTAAGATTTAACACAATTCCAATAAAAATGTTGGCAAGATTTTTTTGTAGATACAGACAAGCTGATTCTAACATTTTTAAGAAAGTCAAAGGATCTGAAACACTCAAAATGATTCTGAAAAGAATTAAGTTGGAAGACTCAAAGTACCTGATTTTAAGACTTGCTAGACAACACCAGTAATCAACCCAGTAGTGTTTTGACAAAACAATAGACACATATATATATATCCATGGAACAAAATACAGAAACTAGAAATTGAACTACAAAAACATGGTCAATTGATTTTTGAGAAAGATGCAAAGGCAATTCAATGGCGATGGCACAGTGTCTTCAACAAACAGTATTGGAACAAGTGGACATCTGTATTAATCATGTTTTTTTTTAAAATTTTCTATATTTTATGATGTTTTAATATCTTAAAAAGCTTGCTGGCTGGGGAGAGATTGCTCCTCCCAATGCTAGCCAATTCTTAGCCGGGGAACATGCATGTCTTTCATATGCAACTCCAACCATCTCTATCTAACTCTCACACACCAAGCCAATATTTCCCCTTACCCTAACTCATCCCAGGGCCAGGTACCAAGCAATTGCACACCATCCCTATTCCCTAAAGCCCACTGAAATTACACAAACGAGCCAATCCTTTATTGCTTATCCTGTCCTACCTTGCCTTTCCCCAGAAACCCCAATAAAGGCTTTATACTCAACTCTCCCCTCACTCCTGCTTCTGCTTCACCAAACCTGGTACCTTTATGGCCCTTTGTGGCATAGTGTGTTCCCTTCTCTCAGGAAATCTAAGTAATTCATTTTTCAATGACATTGACCTCTCCATGTCAACATTCAGTCACCTCTATAAATTAAAGTCCTGTGGGTATAATTTTAATACAACACCCATATGCAAAAAATGAATTTCAACCTATACTTCACACCTTCTAAAAACATTAACTTAAAATGGATCATTTCTCAATGTCAAACTATAAAAGTTTTAGTAGAAAACATAGAAGTGTTTGCGATCTTGGGTTAGGTGAAGCACTCTTAGATATAATACCAAAAGCATGACCCATAAAGGAAGAAATTAAGTTAGACTTAATTTCTTAAAACTTTCTGCTCCCTGAAAGACACTGCTGAAAGAATAAAGATATGCTTCAGACTGGAAGACAATATATGCCAGCTCAACAATAAGAAAACAAACAACTCAATCCAAAAGAATAGGCAAAACACAGATTGCAAACAAGCCCCTTAAAAGACGCTCAATATCATAAGTCATTCTAAAAAACACAAATTAAAACCACTACCTAAGAACAGCAAAATATAAAAACAACAACTGACAAGTGTTGTCAAGGATGCAGAACAACTGGAACTCTCATAGATTGCTGGTTAGAATGAAAAATGTTATGGCTACTCTGGAAAACAGTTTGGCAATTTCTTATAAAGTTAAACAGACATTTACCATACCGCCCATTAATCTCACTCCTAGGTATTCACCCCAGAAATGTGAAAACTTATAGTCACGCAAAAAACTGTAAATAAGTATTCATAGTAGCTCTATTCCTAATCACCCCAAACTGGAAACAATGCAATTGTCCAACAGGTGAATGGATAAACACTGTGGTACATTCATATAGTGGACTACAACTCAGCAATAAAACGAAATGAACTACTGATACATGCATAACATTGATGAATCTCAAAAGCATTATGCTGAGTAAAGAAGCCAATCTCCAAAAGATACATACTATAATTGCATTTATATGACATTGTGGAAAACACCAAACTACAGAGATGGAGAACAGATCAATACTTGCCAGGGATAAGGAATGGGTGGAGAGTTTGACTACAAAGGGTCAGCATGAGGAAATTTTTTTGGAGTGATGGAATTGTTCTGAATCCTGACTGTGACAGCAGTGGTTACACAAATTTATATACGTGTTAAAACTCGTGAAATGTACACCGAGAAAAGGTACAGTCATTCCTCGGTATCTGAGGGGAATTGTTTCCAGGACCACCCATGAATACCAAAATCCACGGATGTGCAAGTCCCTTATATCAAATAGCATAGTATTTGCATATATATTATGCACAAACTTCTGTATACTTTAAGTCATCTCTAGGTTATTTATAATAATGCAATGTAAATGCTATGTAAATAGCTGTAAATACAATGTAAATGCTATGTAAATAGTTACCAGCGCAGGACAAATTCAAGTTTTGCTGTTTGGAAGTTCCAGGAAAATTGTTCCCCCTGAATATTCTCAATCCATGGTTGCTTGAATCCACTGATGTAGAACCCGTGGATACAGAGGGCTGACTGTATTTTGCACATACTTTTTTTTAATAAAAACCATGGTAAAGAGGCAAATGAAAACACTTGAGAACAGGATGCTTTGTCTTCAAATAAACCATTGGGTTCAATTTCAATATTTATTAGTTTACTCAAATTTTGAAGAAAGATCTCATACTGCTTATAGAAGTTCCAGGGATTAAATCCATTTTGTCAACCAAGCCAAGAAAGACAGGGGCATAGAGGCAATTTCAAACTCTCAGACTTCAGTTTTAACAGAACAAATCATCAATCCATGGAGTGGAGAGCCAGATAAAAAAAATGAAACTCAAACCACATACCAGTATTAAAAACTGAGAGTCGACTTTTAAAGTCTAAACTTTCCATTAATCTCAGAAATTAAATCCCATAAGAATCATGACTCATCAAGCATTCCTCTCCCTTCTTCAGATATATAGATTATTTTTTCCTCTTTAAAATACTGAAGAAATTACTTACAGCTTTAAGGGTAAGATCACACTGGAAAACGAGTTTCCGGAGTTGTGTTAAAATTTCTCTTTTGGTATTTTCTAGATCATTTCGTCTTTCTTCAACATTTGTCACACAAACTTTGTAGAGTTCATTTGCTTCTTCTACCTTCAGGAGTATCAGAGAAAAAAGTGACACTGGTTCACTGAATCTATATTTTAAAACAAATGCTTACTCTAGTACGGCTTGATTTAAATAATTGAAAAGGCTTATGCATGAAAGTTCTGAAATATTCTATAGTTTAAGTAGAATATTTCTAAAAAGAAATATTCTGTTTTGGTCAGCAATTCAAGGACACTTGTCTTTTATCAATAGTCAAGTATGATTTACAATTAGTACACTGTCTATAAAATCAACATCCACTTCTATTTAATAGCCTCTTCTATTTATATTTACCATTTTCTATACATCTTCTTACAGAATTTATCAATTATATTTCATAAATAACACAAAGCTTCAGCCTAGTCTTGCTACCAGGTATTAGAATAAGTACGCATATACACACAGTTGCCTAAATGGTGAACTTTCTGAACAATCAAGTAAAAAATATTAAGATATATCTTTCACAAACAACCCCTAAAATTCAAAAGATAAGCAAAAATCTCTTAGCATAGTGGTTCTCAGAGTGTGGATCCCCGGCAGCAGCAGCACATGGGCACTTAGAAATGCAGGTTGTCTGGGGCCAACCCTAGACCTGCTGAATCAGAAACTCTGGGGATGGGGCCCAGCAGTCTGTTTTAACAAGCCTTCCAGGTGGTCCTGATGCAGGTTAAAGTTTAAGAACCAAAGCCTTAGCAGATTAGTGCTAATTCAATAATAACAAATAACAAAAAAGATGATTACTTTTTGAAGAGCCTCTTCTTCCAGTCTTCGCTTTTTTTCTAGCTGCCTGTTGAGATTTTTTACTAATCCACCACTTGAGCACAGATGCTCCTCTTCTGCACGAAACATGGAAGATTTTGCTTTTTCATATTCATCTTGACGTTGCATGCACAACAATTTTGCCTTTTTAAGAGCAGTCTCTGTTTCAAGCTACACAGAAAAAAAAGGGTATTAAATAAAGAATATGAAAAATCCTAATGTACAGGTTTCTTTAGCATATTCAGCAAGATAGTTAAGACTGAATTTTAGATAAACTATAGAGTAAGATATGCATCTTCCCAGGGTAGATGCTTATAGACTGCAGATGATTTTTAGATGTTCACAAATAGATGAAACTCTACTATAATACTAACCATTTTATTTTGTTCCTGTTTCCAAAGTTCTTTTATTTCTTTCCTTTGTTTTTCCATTTCATTTTTCCTCCCAAGTAGAGGCTGGCAAGGGTATTTTTAAAAAAAGAAAGAGAGAAAAAAGCTGTTTTCTAAAGGTATACTGCTGTTTTTTTTTTTTTAAGTACATTGTATTTATAAATTTTTACCTGCACAAATTTGTTGGCTTGGAGAGCTGCAATTGTTTGTTGTAAAAGGTGACTGCTCTCTATATCATTAAGAAGAGCATTGGTAAATAAAGACTGCAGTGGCATAAACTCCTAGAATTTAAAATTGAAAAGTAAATTTTCCAATAGAAATGTACTAGAGTTCTAGATCCCCCCCACCCCCACCAAACTTCTTCAAAAAGAGAAATTTTTAAGCTTAGATTTTTTTCAGAAAAATGACTATTCATAAATATGACCATATGAGAAAAATACTGAAGAAAATTAACGAAGTTATTCTAAACCTCGTTAGCAAAATTAGTAGCTAACAAGTTAATCAACATTCATATAAAACTGTGGATTTCCTAGTTTCTTCATAATGGGTATCCTTATAAGTTTAAAAAGATTTTATTTTGTCAGTAAAAAGGTTATTTAGCATGTAAGCTCTTTCCTATGTTAAGTACAAAATTTAATCTGATTTTGCAAGGCGCTCATCTGAGTAATCTCTTGGCAGAGGACCCTAGTAGTTCACTGACCACTTACCTGTAGTCCAATGTTAGTTCTAGTT
Source organism: Lagenorhynchus albirostris (assembly GCF_949774975.1). NCBI lineage: Eukaryota > Metazoa > Chordata > Mammalia > Artiodactyla > Delphinidae > Lagenorhynchus > Lagenorhynchus albirostris. Next base: position 103,561,260 of record NC_083096.1, on the reverse strand, counting down.
GCCTCTGCCAACTTGACAATATTTCTAGTGGACTCCAATTCTGAAAAGGTCAAAGAAGGCATCAGAAGGTAAATTCAACTTATTTTCCCCCCCCATACTCTAAAATTATTTGTAATCCCCCAATTAAAAAGTGATCACAAATACTAATCTGCAACATGATATGAAGTTATGATTCTTAATTGGTAGTACTCATCAAAATCAACTGGGAAACTTTCAAAACGCACTTGATTAGATCTCACTTCTCTTGGGGAATGGGACCTAGGCCTGTGTATTATCTATTTCTAAGGCTATTCAGGTGAATCTGATGGGCATTCCCTATTAAAAGCAAATAATGTAGTGGAAAGAGCATAGGCTTTGGGTAAATTCTATACATACCCTATACTATATGATCTTAGGCAAATCTGCTGACCTTAGGCAAAACCCATCTCATTTGCCTCCACTGTAAAATGGGGATAATAATCTTGTCTTGCCTACTTCCCAGGGTTTTGGTAAGGATTACATGAGATAATGGATGTTGAAAGCATTTTGTCAACTGTAAAACACTGGGAAAATATTAGCTATTAAGATGTTCCTTATATGTTTCCACTGCCTTCTGATCCGACAGCTACTGTTGTTTTTGTCTCCTTTAACCATATTATCTGATTGCATTTCTTTTCACCCACTAGAGTATGACTTCTTTAAAGGCAAAGACAGTATACTATCTGTCTTGGTGCCCCCAGATCTAGTGGTTGGTCCACATCAATGTTCAATAAGTATATTTACTGTAAGAAGAGTCTTTCCTGAAGAGAAAAATGGGCAATGATTTTATGCACTACAATGAAAGAGCTACTAATTTGGAATCATATTATTTATAGTCTGTAGAACATGAATCACAAACAATTCAGTTCTTACGTTCCAAAGTTAATCAGATGCCCTAAAGGGCAACTCACCCAAGCTCAGCTTCTTTTCAACCCATGAAACTATGTTCTTGGTATATTTTAACCATGTTTTAGCATATGACAAAGCCAATTCTATAGAGTTAGTGTTCTTTAACAGCATGCTGTCTAATTCTATAGGAGAAAAACTTCCTGAAAATAAAAATATCAAGGTAAGTATACATTAAATATGAGCTCATAACTCTAAACAAAGAAGCATTCATATACTAAGATGTTCTTCAATGAAAACTGGTTAAAAAATATGTGACAAATTCATAATTAAAGGGTCACAGTTTAAACTGAAAATAGTTTTAAATTATATTTTTTAATAAATATGTATTTCTATTATTCATCAAGTTACAAGCCCTATATAATTCTTGATCAGTCTCTATCATCCATTATCTATCTACTCTAGCAGGTTTTTTTCCTTAAGTTTTATATGTAAAACTTCACACATCATTCATTTTATGTCTGAAATGAATACTTTAGGTTACTAAGCAAGGAGAGATTAAGTAATCCAAAACATTTGTCAAAAGTAACTGTAAAAAGTTTGACTAAAGTTTTAAGTACCTCAAGCATTACCTTTTTCACTGGATGAGTCCACTGATTCCACAGAAACATTTTCAAAAGACTTAAAACACGGAAGAAAACAAATTTAAGATTAGAGCAGAAGATAACAGAACTTTGCTTCAAAATTTTTTCACTCTCATTTGTTACTCTGACATAATTCCTACTAAAGAATTTCAAGCATTTAGAACTCAAAGGGCCTGAGAAATCTGTTTAAATGCCAGAACATTTAATAAGAATTATATAGCTTTTTACAACAGCAGTTCTCAAGGTCCAAGAATGAATAACCTCATTGTTTACTAACAGCATTAGTTAACATTAATGAATCCATTCAAAACTTTAAATTCTGCAGATCTCAAAAATATTAGTCAGCAAGTTATAGAAGCAATCTAAATAGACTGCTATCTAAATAGAAGACAAAGACCTCTCTCTTTCAGCCATCTTTTACCATTTCATTATATGATAAGCTGTCTCTGAAGGTCCACTGGACAGCTTAGTGCAGAACTTTCTATGATGATGGAAATGTTCTATATCTGCACTGTCCAGTAAGGTAGCTAATAGCTACATGTAGCTATATGAGCATTTGAAAAGTGGCTAACTTAAATGAGAATTAAAAATTTAATTTAATGAATTACATGTGACACGTGGCTACCTTATTGGACAGTGCAGGAAAAGGTTACCTACCGAAATTGTGAGAGTTTATATTTAGTTGGGCAATACGGAGTATGAAGGAATTCAATGCAACAGGAATCAAGTAAAACCTGGGTTTGAAGTCAAGCTCTATCACTCAGTAGCTGTGTAACACTGAGCTATGTATTTATACTCATTTAACTTTGGTTTGCCCTTCTATAAAATGAGGATAAGAACATTACTTCATAAGACTATTTTAAGGATTAAGATGATATAGGTTTAGCACAGTGCATGGTTATCTATTAAGCACTATTAAATAAATGGCAACTATTATTTTAAAAGATATTTTTCAAAACTCTTCATCGAACAAAGTAATTTTATTAGTAGTATATCATCATGGATTTTTAGATTTCAATTTCTAGGGTAAATTAAAAACTGCAAAAAGGAAAAAGTATTATCCTATTAAGAATTAGTATACATGTGCACAACAGAAGTACACGAATAGGAGATATGATTTACACCTAAAATTTAAATTGTTCAGACCCCTTTTACACTGATATAATGTTTTATTATACCTTCTAAATTAGCAGCAAGCTTGAAAATATGAAATTGAGGAAAAATCATAAATAACAGCAAAATATTTAAAGATCTTAAAATTCTTCATCATTCTGATATGGTTTCTACACTATCCTCCTTTAGTCCTTCAGTCACCAAATGGATGACTTCAGAAGTAGTCACAATTGTTTTCTAAGTACTACAGTACATATAACAAATGCCTTAAATAGTCATTCATATTTTGTATTATTTAAGAAAGATCTGTAGTTTTTATATTATTTTGATATAATAACAGGTACTTGGTACATTTCCAAATATTTGTTGAAATCCTTTTGGATTCCAATCCTTTTTGGAAATCCTTAACAGGAAATGATCAACGTATGTCCCTAATGCAGTTTGTTTAAATATCTTGCATTTGGTGAAAAAATTTTAGTCAAATGAAAATATTACTACTACAATTAGTATAAATCTTTAAAGCAATATTCTACATACATTCCTAATGCTCTTTTATTTCATAGCAATTTTTCTTCCAGTTAGGAATCAGAACCCCAATTCTCTAACATACTTATAAGGATGCTCTCAGGGAGAATTCAGACCTTCAGTTCTGTTAGTAAGTGTTTCATGGTAACAAACAAACTGTAGAATGTGTGAAAAGATTAACACCCTCTTTACTTCTTGCATCATTTTTCTACCAGTCTTAAAATCTGCGACAATGTCAGGAAGGAAAAACAGCTATGAATTACTTACTAAAATTTTGGACCATAGACATATAGGTTCATTACATAAGACACTATAAAATTACCAGCTATGTTTTTTTTTAAATGATGGTTCCACTTCAAAAGTACAATTAAATTTTTGGTCCAGAAACTGACCATAATTTATCATATTTAAAATGAACTGAGCTGTTTTTTTTTTTGCTAAACTAAACAACTATCAAAGACTAATGCTGAGATTAAGATTAGGATATTATTAAAATATTAAGTTAAAAACATTAAAATCTTTGCTTTCATACAAACTTGGCCTACCTTACTTTCCCGGGAAACAGGCAGTCGCAATAATGAATCATTGCCTACATCTCCCATGAGGAAGTTTGTCAGGCTATCCAGTGGAATTTAAAAAAAAAGAAATGGAAATAAACAAGTCATGACATTGCTCTGTCACAAGCTTTACATTCAACATGTCATCTAGGTTAAATTTTTTAAAAGTAAGAACCTTAGAAATAAACTGCTAGGAATCTATCCACATAAACCACATAGTCACTTGCAAATGGATGTTGCTTCTAAACAGCTATAAACACCTCCAAATACACCAGTAAAGCAACACAGAATGTAGCTTTTCTGAAGTTGTGATAATATTTCATGCTAGTTAATACTTTACTTTGCATGTATGTACTAAATTATTGTGACATACTCTCAATGAGACATCTAGGCCCTAATTTCTTTAAATGACAGTCCTCTACTTACATATTTCCAAAGGTAAAGGCCAAGGTTTCAATGGAAGAAAACACTTCTCTGAAGAGATCATTTTTGTTTTCTTCATTTACTTCTGTGAAGTTCACAGCTTTAAGGAAAAGTTGGTTATAATAAATGAGGAGAAAATACTTTAAACTACTTTTATACAAAGTCATTTAATCCCTTAAAAATCCATCATTACTACTAGAAGCATTAGAAGATTCAGAAACGGAAAAGCCTAATACACAAAATAAATATGATGTTCATTAAAGAAATCATACAAAAGAATCACCTTGCATAAAAGTAGCCAGCATTCCAACCTGACTGCTCCACACATTACATAATTTGACACATCTAAAAAGTGACTCAATGTGAAATCAATTGATCTTGAGTCACGCAGTCCATGTTACACCAGCCTTCTCTCATTAAGAGTGCTCCGTATTTTTTTCTCTTGCTTATTGCTTCACAGCATTTTTTAAAAACAGCTAAATGCACTGTTTAAGTCACTTAAGTCAATATGAAGTACATTTTCCACTACAAATTACCAATATTTGAAATCACATATACATTTGACATAGCATAAAACCTATATACAAAGCATACCAATTAAAAACACACAAAGCTTTAAAATTTTTAAATTCCTATTTATTTATATCCTTATTTCTTATAGGGTCTTGGGCTCTGAGGTCCATTTTAATTGATACATAGCTGTCTTTTGTTTATCACAGGGACAGTCTAACATTTTGCATTTTGTTAAAATTATGAAACATAACTGAAAAAGGTTTCTTATCATAACTTCATCTGTATGCACCTTTGTTAAAAGCCCAGATACAATCTACAGAGACAAAATCTGAGGGTTGAATAGGTAAATTTTTTAAAGTAACTCATTCTACTCAGATTGAGTTTAAGGAGCAACCGGCTCCCTGTAACCCACCCTCCCTAGGATCCTTGCCAATAACTGGAAGGAGAGAAACCAAGTGGAGAGGAAGCTATCCTTTGTTTTAAAACATAGTTGTTCTTAAGCTTGTCTGCACATCAGAATTGCTTATGCAGCTTTAGAAACAAAGTGTGAGTCCCACCACCAAAGATTCAGATTTCAGAGGCCTGGTGAAGCACATATATTTGTTCAAAAGCTCTCCCAGGTGATTCTAATGTGCAACTAGGGTTGAAAATGTTTCCTGGAAAGCCAGGATTCCTAAGCAGGGATGAATTAAACCTTAAGCCTGGAAGCCTCATGAAATTACAACCAAGATTTTACACGCCTTTGTAGATATGAGGGGGTAAGGTCCACACCTTTAATCAGATTCTTCTAAATATCCCTGATACAAACAAGAAGAAAAACTTAAGAACCGCCATAAATAATTTTAAAAATATTTTTTGATTTCTGCTCTGGTCAAGATGGAAAAACAGGCTTATATATCTGAAACAACTAAAAGAAATCTGTACAAAATATACGAAACAGCAGTTTTCATGACATTAGCTATCAGGCCACACAGAACAAAAATCCTAACAGACAAGAAACAAACATGGTGAGCTCTACAACTGCCCCAAGCCTACTGCCTAATAACACACAAAGATTTCTAAGCAAAGGAAACTACCAGAGATAAAGAAGGTCATCTTATAATGATGGATTCAATTCATCAAGAGGACACAATCTTATACATTTATGCACCTAACAAACAACTTCAAAATGCATGAAGCGAAAACTAATAGAACTGAAATGACAAATTCACAACTACAGCCAGAGATTTCAAAAACCCTCTCTCAATAATTGACAGAACATGTAGACAGAAAATCAGCAAAGGATGTGAAAGCCTTCAACAATACTATCAGCCACCCTGACGAGACCGGCATTTAAAGAACACTCTACCCAATGACAGCAAAATACATGTTCTTTTCAAACACATACTGAATATTTACCAAGATGGACCATATTATGGGCCATAAAACAAGTCTCAATGGGTTTAAAAGGATTCAAGTCAGGTAAAGTATGTTCTGTGACTAGATGGAATTAAATTATAAAAATCTCTGGAAGAATCCTCAAATATTAGGAAACTAACACACTTCTAAATAAACCATGGATCAAAGAAGAAAAAGGGAAATTAGAAAGTATTTTGAATACAATGAAAATGAAAACACAACATATAAATATTGGTGAAGGTGGTGGCAGAGAGGCACAGAAGGGAGGGATGACAAAGGGACATGCATTACCTGGATTGTGATGGTTTCACAAGAGTATGCATATCAAAATTGATCAAATTGTACCCTTAATTTAAATATGTGCAGTTTATTTTAAGTCAATTATACCTCAATAATGCTGTTTTTAAAACTGCACTTGAAAGTAGACTTTAAATGTAATTTATAATGTAATACCAGCAAAAATGTAAAGCCTACTCCTATTTCCCAACTTTAACCTGTTAGACTTTAAAAAAAAATACTTTATAACACTTTGCAAAATTCTATAATTATTCTTCTTTTCCTATAAATGTATTTTTCAAAGCACTAAACATGACTGTGAGATAACTGTAAGTAGTGAAATAATTCTAAGTAGTAAAAAGACAATTATTTGAACCATCTTCAATCATTATCTTCATCCCTACTCAAATGAGGTTACAGCCATCTAATGAAAATTCCTATTACGGCTCTTGCCTCTACTTCAAAACAGCTCTAACAGCTCTATACTTCTAATATCCTTTCATTTTTTTGCTCCTGTCCAGTGTTTCAAAGAAAAGTCTTTGGCTCCTTTCCAATAATAAATCTTCCCATTCTCTCCCGCATTCTCCAAAACCCTTACCACCATTACTCCTCCCTCATAACTTCACTATCTCCTACTAACGGACATTTTTTCTTGTGGTACTAACAACATACCCAAATCTTTTCTACAGGAAAAAAATTAAATTTACCATATTTCTTCTTAAAGCTACCATCCCATCTAATTCAGCATTTCTTTACTACTAAAACTTTATAAATAGATAATGACAATTCACCAGGATTTGGCTTTTCATCCAGTTTGATGGTTAGCAGGGGTTGGAAAACATTTTCTGTAAAGGGCTAGATAGTGAGTATTTTAGACTTTTCAGGCTACACAATCTGTTGCAACTATTAAACTCTGTATAAAGTAGCCAAACATAAACAAATAAGAGTAGTTGTTTCCGATAAAACTTTATTTACAGAAACAGGCAGCAGGCCAGATTTGGCCCACTGGTAGTAGTTTGTGCACCCCTGGTTAAAAGGATGGGTTCCAAAGCCAGTCTGCCTAGGTTAAATCCTAAATCTGCCTCTTAACGAGGTTAAGTAACTTATTGACTGCTCTGTTCTTCAGTTTCCTCATTTATAAAATGGGGATAATAATATGTATTTTGAGAAACACTGTGAAGATTTAATGAACTTAGAACAGAGCTTGTTACATAGAAAATGCTCAATAAATGTTAGTTATTTTCACTCAATACCACTGAACAACACTGTCAACAATAACCTCCAACTGTTTTAGTCAAACTTGGAAGTCTTTTTCCTTCTAAGTTTTCATCCTACTTCACTGTTCTGCAACTCTGAACAACTCTACCACTTCATACATATGCAACCTTGGACAAATCACTCTATGTCCCAGCTTTCTTATCTGCAAAATGGGAGTCGATATAATAATAATTTGCTGTGAAGATTAATGGGTAATCCATGTAAAGAGCTTAACAGCATCTGGCATACAGTAAGTACATCCTCAATATATTATGTCAGCTATTATTAATACAAATATTAACCATTTCCTTCTATCTTGAAGCATTTTGCTTAGAAGCAATACATTATAGCAACTAGAAAATGCAAGCCTTCAGAGTTTCAAACCTGAGTTTAAATCTGACCCTTACCACTTCCTGTGTTACTCTGGATACATCACCTAACTTCAATTTCCCCATATGTAAAATGGCGTGTTACTGAAAGGAACAACTGAGAAAACAAATGTAAAACACCTAGGGTACAGTGCTTGGTATTTAGTAAACATGAGCACCCCCATATTCTACATCTGCTCTGTGCTTCATACAGTTGTTTCCACTCAGCCGGCAGTTCTCATCTTGGCCTTCTTCTCTATACATTACCCCCAGAGAATCTCATCCACTTTCAATACCTTTAACGGAATGAATCCTTAAACTACCTGTCTAGTTTTACCCTCTGAGCTCCAGACCCATATTTTCGATGGTCTGTTTGATACATTCCTCCCCCTATTTCCCAATCTTTACCCACCAGCACTGCAATCTCAACATGTACTAAACTGAACTCTCATCTCTTCCTATCTACTCTGCCCCTCAAGCCTACTCTCCTCCGTACATTCCTTAGCTCATTAGTTTTGCTTCCAAAATGCCTCTAACTTTTTTTTCTTTCTTTCCATTCCCATTGACACTTAGTTCAAAGGCCATATTTTACTTCTAGTTTGGACTATTTACCAACCTGCTAAGTGGCCTCTCTGTCTCCACTCTCTCCCCTCTACTAGCTGACCTTCGAAATCAAATCAAGATTTTGCTTAAAGTTTAAATAATTGTCTCCCTTGGGTTCCCTATTAAGTCACAACAATGAGCACTAAGACACATTTAGTATCTCTTTAAGAAAACACATGAATAGCTTTCATACATATAACCTATTAGAACAGCAACTTTCAAAGAGTTTTACCACAACCTTCGGTAAGAAATACATATCACATCATGACCAAGTATACCATATACACATAATAGTTATCAGTTACATAACACCTACAAAGTTTCTGAAATATCCTTAAGTCTTATACAATGAGCATTACACTCTGATTTTTCTTTTCTATTCTCTTTCATATTTTAAAATGCTGGTTACAATTCACTAACTCGATGTCATAAATCAAAAGCCAAAGTTTGAAAACCACCGAATTAAAAGATATAATGGAAGAAAATTTTCACCATTTGCACAGGGAAAATTCCTTAGGGAGAAAAACAAAACAAAAGCTACAAGATTTATAAACTGAAAACTTCACATTGCTTCTGAGAAACAAAAAAAGACAACCTGAAGAACTTAAATGCATACCATATTCTCAGATAAAAATGCTAAGTATATAAATTCTCCTTAATTTTATTTATAAATTTAATTATAAATTAACTATAATTTATACATTCATAAACTTAACTATAAATTAATTTATAAATTTACATATTTAACTCAAATCACCCTCAAAATACCAATAGGTATTTTTTGGAACTAGACAAGCCAATTCAAAAATCTTGATGGAAAAATAAAAACCTGAACAAAAAGAGTAATGGAAAGAGAAGCTACCCCAACCAGACACTAAAACATACTATAAAACCACAATGAAGACGGTATGGTACTGGCACATAACTAAACAAATCAAGGGGACAGAATAAGGTCCAGAAATAAATATATGTGACAATTTAGTGTGTTTATGATAAAGATGGCATCTCAAACCGATGGGGAAAATATGAATTATTCAATAAATTAGCTAGAAACAGAGATACTCTAGAATGTATCAAAGATTTAAATTTAATAAATAACACCATGAAAACATTAAAAGAAAAAACAGGGGAGAATGCTACTATAATCTCCAAGCAGGGAAATCCTTCCCTAATACTCAGAAAGCATACAAAAGGCACAAAAGGGCTTCCCTGGTGGCACAGTGGTTGAGAGTCCGCCTGCCGATGCAGGGGACACAGGTTCGTGCCCCGGTCCAGGAAGATCCCACGCGCCATGGAGCGGCTGGGCCCGTGAGCCATGGCCGCTGAGCCTGTGCGTCCGGAGCCTGTGCTCCGCAACGGGAGAGGCCACAACAGTGAGAGGCCCGCGTACCGCAAAAAAAAAAAAAAAAGGCACATAGAAGATTGAGATAGAAATGCAAAATAAAACAAAATACCATAAGCAAACCAAAAGATAAAAAAACAAACTAAAGAAAATCTGCAACTTATATCAAAAATTAAGGGCTAATTTCACTTATATGAAGTTTCTATAAATCAATACTAAAAAAAGACCAACTATCAAGAAAAAAATAAACAGTCAAGTCACATAAAAGGATATGCAAATGACTGCAACATATTAAAAGATACTCAACTGTACTCAAAATGAGGCAAATGCAAATCAAATCTATACTGAGATACCAGTTTTTACTATCAGATTGGATAACAAAGTTTGGTAACCAGCTTTGCTGGCAAAGGGGTAGGAAATCAGCTTCTTCAGCACGGCTATCAGAAGGACAGAACCTCTACAGAGGGCGTTTAGCAATATACAAAATATAAATGCACATGCGCTCTGTTCCAGTAACTACCCACCTAGGAATATACAGGGCTATTCATTGAAGCACTGTTTGTAACCAAAAAAAACTGGAAACAATCCAAACATCTATTAGTAGTGAACTGGTTAAATTAATTATAGTACATCAGTATAATGGATTATCATGCAGCTTTGAAAAAACAAAACAAATAACAACAAAAGAAGACAACTTTTTATATACAGATAACTCAGAACAATGAGCAAGGAACAGAATGCTACCCTTTGTGTAAAGGAGAGAACATATTGTGTTTGCTTCTATATGTGTATAATGTCTCTGGAAAGATACACAAAAAACCAGTAATAGCTGTTGCTTATCTAGGGAAAGGAATGGTGGCTAAGGTCTGAGGTAGAAAGACACTTCACTGTTTGAATACTCTTTTATACCGTTTGCACTATGAATCACGTGAATGAATTGCCTATTAAAAAAGCTTCAAAACAGAAAGAAAACATGAGGCATCTACAATTTTGGATGCATAATTAAAGCTTATTTTTCTTTTTTGTTTCCAAATTTTAAATATAGGGCAAAATACAAATCATGAAAAACCTTAAAAATGGTCCTTTTAAATTATATTACAAATAAGATTTACCAGAATACTTCTAAATGATGAAAACACAAATACTAAGTACACAATAAATTACTGAGAGCTACGATGCCTTCATCTACTTCACAAATAAGCTGTATCTCTCTTACCATATTGCAAATATTTTGTAAGACTGAACTTCCTGCTTGGAAACAAGAGGAGACACAGGAAATACAAATCACTATTAGAATGAATGGGGAAAAGCTAAGGATTCTTCTTTTAAAGTTATTAAAAGGTAAATTCTACATTTAAAATAAAAAATAAGAGATGTTAAAAGATTCCAAGTTTATTCCAACGCACTTATTCTTATTATGGATAGGAAGTGGATAGATTTCATGCATTCAAACCTGCAGCAGCACAAATAAGCTTATACCTCCCTGATCTAAAGTTATCACTCTGTATATGTTATTTTTTAATGGTTTGGTATGTTTGCAAAATGCATCTGACAGTTGCAAGATCTCCAAAGCAAGTCAGGTTACCACTGTTTTTTAAATGTAATTAGGAGGTTAAGACAAAATGATCACATTCCTGACAGCTTTCTGATCATAATATACAATAGTTTTTAAGTTTTCCTCTTTAATATAGAAGTAAAAATGTACCTTTGTAAGTTTTTTGAAAACATGAAAGTAGACAGCGTATCCAAAACATTCAGATTGCCACAAGATAGACATTCAAAAATGATTTCTACCTCCCCCTTGCCTTTCCAGGGTTTGAAAACAAAATTACCATTCAATGAAAGAATTAAATAAGCTCCAATTTGACATCAATTTTCCACGTTACTGAATATTTTTCATTTGGGTTATCAATGATATTTTTACATGGCCTCAACAATAAGATGGGGGGTGGTTTATTTAAAAACTTAAACTTACACCAAAGAAAACACAATTTTTAAAGTTTTCTAGCATCATGGAGTCCTACTGAAACAGAGTTAAGTTCCCCAACAACAAAGTAAGTTTTAAAATTTCATCCAACAAAAAAGTAAAATCGTAACAATAATTCCAAGAGTAAAGACAGTCTTAGAGGGAAATAATACTCAAAAGATTGCTTTACCTCAAAGAAAAAAAGATCTATAAGGCAGCTGAGAGGCCACTTTCTTCAAGTCTGTTTCTGGAATGTAGACATCAACAGACACACTCCTTCCCCAGGACATCCTGACTGCACACAATAGCTACTGACAACAATTGAATGAACTGTGGTGCTATTTCCAAGCATGGAAATTTTACTATCTACAGACACAAATTTCCCTAACTTAAGTTAAATTGCACTTACAAACAATCTATTTTAAAACAAATTTGGTTACTAAGCATTTTTAAGAGGCACAACAGAAGCTATCCATTTTGAAGCCATCTACATTTTTTTCAGTGCTTGAAATACAGAAAAAAGAGAACCATGCAAACATGATTAATCTACATAAAAAGTAGGGAAGGCAGTTCTAAAGTATATGGACTATATTTTATTGACAAGGTTTTTATTTTCTCTTCCTGCCTCATCCCCTTGACACTTGCCCTTTACCCTCTCTACATGTGAGTATGTTCATTAATCACATCCTGTTCTTCACATCCAGAGTTCTCACACAAGCACCCTTTATCACAGTGCCAATCCCCACTCTAACCCCATTAATGCCCACCTGACCTTTGAGACTCAGGACAGGTAATCCCTTTGCCCAAAGAAGCCTTTTGTTTCCTTACTCAACCCATGGTGACTCACTTTTGTTAAACATTTTAATTCATATTACCTATCAGATTGACATTTAACACTGACAATCACTTCCTAGAATATGACACTTCTAAAATTCCATAACATCTTTCTCCAGATCATCTCCCTACTTCTTTAGTGTTTTTCAGGTTCCTCTATCTTCCCTCTGTCCCTGGGATCTCATACTCAGTCCTCTACTTAGTTTGTACACTCTGAGTTGGTGTCATCCTCTTGCATCACCACCCACAGACCAACAACACTCAAGTCCACGTGCTCAACTCCAAACTTCAACTTAATCCCTAACATTCAACCTGTCCTATGTTTCTTCAACAGCCATCCTCTCTCCTGTGACAAGCACATTCCACGACTACCACACCCCAGCTTCTGCCTTAAATCAGACTATTAACCCTCATCTAGCCCATTATTTCTAACAATCTCCTAACTGAACTTCCTAGTTCCAGTCACATTCTTCTCAATCTTTATATAATCTTCACCCTCAATCTTTATATAATGCAGCCTAGGATAACAGATTCTAACAATTTTTGGTGGCAAATCATTTCTTCAAAGGATAATGTCCCAATTCTTACTTCTTTTAGCACATGTAATATATATACACACACATATATATATACACATATACATACACATATATGATAAACTTATTTTCCAATTTTAGTTTCATTTTTCCACATTTGAAAATAAGGTCCCAATTAAGTCTTCTTTTTCTCCATTTGTCTCCCTCCTTTAAGTGGAATAACTACAAATGGCCATTTTCCAGCACCAACTGTCCTCAGATAACAAAGACTTTTTGTACCCTAATAACCTACTTCAAAAGAGCATACATTCTTTCAAAAACTCAAAAATTGTAAACCACAGTTGTTCAGTTCATTTCAGTTAGCATTTTTAGAGTGTTTCCTGCCAAATAAAGTTTTAATTTTTAAAAGAAAGAGAATTTTAGGTGTGATTCAGTGGGGATATTTAAATACCAAAGTGTATATAACTCCTACTGATACACATCATATAGATGCCAAGAGAGATGGTTCTATAACCATTATAAACGAAAATGTATCACCTGGATCCTTTTTGCCCATGCCAACCCACTGCTAATATTATCTTTCTTACCTTTCACTTTTGCAGCAAGCATTTCTGCAGCATTTTGAAGGTCAACAGAATTGAGGTTCTGATGTTTATTCATTACAGACTTTAAAACACGAAGAAGTTCGTCCAGACGTACATGAATGACTTCTTTAAAACAGTCTTAAGAAAAAAAAAATTTTTTTAATTTGTTAAATCAACCATTTTGAAGCACATTTCAGGTAGAAGCAGCGGCTCCACAACTTTTGCCTACTGTATGTTCACTTTTATTTTCACTACTGCAATTATATGCAATTTATTTAGCCTTCAAAAATCCATAATCATTTTAATTCATTAAAGATTTCAAAGTCACTCACAGTCATGGTCAACTTAGCACTACCTTTTTCAGTTTTCTCAGTCTAAATGTGCTCTCCAGATTTCCCTTGGGGCAACTTTACAAGTTTTTCCTGTCTTACAGTTTTTACTATAATATACTTTTTAATATATATGGTAACAGAGTTAAAGCCCTATAATGCCTGATATATTAACTAATATTAAATAGCACTTACATGTTAAGTTTCTATGTAAGAATTGACTCTTTGCATTAAGATATTAGAAATGAGCAACTCACAGGCATATATATAAGGACCACCACCTGACCTGCACATCTTTAAAACTGTGATATAATTTACATACAATAAAATGCATAGATCTTTATATGGTTCAATGAAATACTGTACTTTTTAGAAAAATTGAAATAATTGCCAATGATGAAAAATTGGGGGATCATTACAAAAGCTCCAGATTTATGCCTACTCTTGAAAAATCAAAATCTGGTTATACCAGACCCACATCCACCTTGGCCACAAGCAGCTGAAACAGAGCAGTACTGCTCTCTTAGGTGTGCTTCCTTCCCAGTCCCTACCTGCCTAGCCCTAGTCTGCTCTACCCATTTTACAGCAGCCCTGGTCAGAGGGACACAGACAATGTTTTATAACCCCTGGAAATAAGGTGACCATATAATTTATCTTCCAAACCAAAATACTCTAGCAAGAGAAAAGGTGGGTACTACTCATAATCATGCCAGCAAACAGGCATATCCCTGGATCACCATCCCAGGCAAACCAGAAAGTATAGTCATCCTAACCTGTAAAACCCCTGAAGTAGGGACTTCCCCAGTGGTCCAGTGGTAAAGAGTCCACCTCCCAACGCAGGGGACGTGAGTTCAACTCCTGGTCGGGGAACTAAGATACCCACATGCCGTGGGGCAACTAAGCCCACACGCCACAACTACTGAGCCCGCATGCCACAACTACTGAGCCCGCGTGCCACAACTAGAGAGAAGCCCACACGCTGCAATGAAGAGCCCGCACGCCACAATGAAGAGCCCACGTGCCACAACAAAGACCCGACACAGCCAAAAACAAAGAAATAAATAATTTTTTAAAAAACCCTGAAGTAATCCTCAAAAGTTTGAAAAGACAACCACCTGAAATACAATACTCTGATGTAATGTTCACTTCTATAACCTTACACATGGCACTAGTGTTTAACAATGGCACATTTATTAAGTGCTTCCTATGTACCAGGCACTGTTAAAAGCACTTAAAACCTATTATCTCATTTAATTTTCACATCATTTCTATTAAGTAGATGATTTTTTAAATCTCCATCATACAGATGAGAAAGCTGAGGCAAACCTAAGTTTACCAAGTCAGAATTTGAACCCAGAGAGTATAATTCTAGAAGCTAAGCTCTTAATACTGTCTCCCTATTGAAAGAGCTTAAAAAACAATCAAAAACATTTCTTAAAAGAGTGTGTTAGGGCTTCCCTGGTGGCTCAGTGGTCGAGAGTCCGCCTGCTAGTGCAGGGGACGTGGGTTCGAGCCCTGGTCTGGGGGGATCCCACATGCCGCGGAGCAGCTAGGCCCGTGGGCCACTACTGCTGAGCCTGCGCGTCTGGAGCCTGTGCTCTGCAACGAGAGGCCGCGATAGTGAGGGGCCCGCACACTGCGATGAAGGGTGGCCCCCGCTTGCCGCAGCTAGAGAAAGCCCTCGCGCAGAAATGAAGACCCAACACAGCAAAATAAATAAATAAATTAATTAATAAAACTCCTACCCCCAATATCAAAAAAAAGAGTAAGATGCTGATTTAAATTAAAAAACAAATGTTTTATAATTATGCAATTTTTTCCAGAAATGTTAAAAGATAATCACTAGAAAAACTGTCTATAGGATAAAAAACAAAAACAAGTAATTCTATCATCTATCAAATATTCCATTCATTAACAGCATTATCAAGAGAGAGAAATAAGTAGTATAAGAGAAGCAGGCAAGGTGAGTGCAAGGTGGGGAGCTGGGTATATTAGGGCAAAGAGTATCCCAGGAAGGGGTAAAGAAAGAATAGTTCAAGTAGTGATGGAAGGAGAGAGAACAGAGTGCCTTCAGGAAAAAATCCAACTCATTCATCCAAAAACTTTAATAATAGAAAAAGAAACACAGGCGATTAGGTGCTGGCTTAAGCAGCTTTGGAAGTGACTGGAGTCTATAAGATTAAAGGCAAAGGAAATGCACATAAGCACTGTACTCTAGTTGAGAAACTGTTTTCAATGAAGATTCAGGTTAAAAATGTTGATATTGCTATACATGTATCCTGGAAGTGAATAACTAGGTAACTGGATGGTGGATGGTGGGAGCCAGGAATCTCACTGTTGGAATGGAAATTTACAAATAAGCAGGGAGAGGAGGCTATAATGATCCATGTGGTGATAGATTAGAGTTGGATACTTCTGTAAGAATTCGTATTTAGTTTATCATAGATATAGGTGGCTAGAAATATTTATAGATGTGTGTATATATACAGGTTAGTACACATACATATATTTCTTTTCTTCATCAGGTGAAAGGGCCTAAAAGAAATGATGCCCCAGTAGCAACAAACATACCTAGCACCCTGATCTTGGCTTCTAATACCATTCTCCAATAAAAGGAACCAGGGCTCCTTAGAGAAATGGCTGGTTCTAGGACTGTGTCAGAAAATACACAAGATGAGTTAGGAGCATCTTGTAATGCCAGAAAGTAAGAGCTTAAAAAAAAAAAACCCTCACACTGAAGAGGGTATGCCAAGGGTGCACAGGAACCAACTGAAAGACCTCCCAATGGCCAAAGGTGGAAAAATTTGAGCAATAAATTTAAAAAGTGGCACTGGATTATAACTCAAAGTATAAAGTAAATATCCATGAGTACATATTGATACAAATAAACGTCTGAATAAATTAATAAATGGAAGGAAAGAGACAACTCTCTTGTATAAAAGAATTCCTAATAATTTATATAGATATTTTGTCCTCAAGGAGGTGAAGCACGTGCACAGTGACTTCCTTCCAAAGAGTACAACATGGAAAGGGGGACGAAAAGATTAAACTAAACAAACTTGACAACTACTTCTTATGACAGGTGATCAAGGTCACCATTAACAGTGATAAATCATGTACTCTTGATAATGACATAAGAAATATGTCACTTTACATCTGTTAGCTTCTTCTCAGTATCCCATAACACCAGTCTAATCATGAGAAAAACATCAGACAAATTCTAATCAAGGCGCATCCGGGACTTCCCTGGTGGCGCAGTGGTTAAGAATCCACCTGCCAATGCAGGGGACATGGGTTCAAGCCCTGGTCTGGGAAGATCTCACATGCCGCGGTCACATGCCGTGGAGCAACTAAGTCCGGGCACCACAACTACTGAGCCCGCGCTCTGCAACAAGAGAAGCCACTGCACCACGACGAAGAGTAGCCCCTGCTCGCCACAAAGGCCGCGCGCAACAACGAAAACCCAAGGCAGCCAAAAAAAAAAAAAAAAAAGGCACATCCTACAGAATACCTGACCAGTACTCCTTAAAACTGTCAAGGTCATCAAAAATAAGGAAAGTTTGAGAAACTGTCATAACTAAGGAGAGCTTAAAGAGACACGACAATTAAATGTAATGATACAATTCTGGAAGGGAAAAAGGACATTAGAAACAATTTATGGAAATCTGAATAAACTATGGGCTTTAATTAATAATAATATATCATTATTATCAAATATTGGTTCATTAACTCTAACAGATGTACCATACTAATGTAAGATGTTAACAAATAGAGGAAACTGGGTGTAGGAGTATATGGGAACTCTGTACTATTTTCTCAATGTTACTGCAAATCTAAAACTGTTCTAAAAATAGTCTAATAAATGAAATAGAAATGGACAAAAGATTTTAGAAATTTTATGTACTGTTGGAATTTTTCCCATAAACATATATTACTTTTATAATTTAAAAATTCATTTATAATTTTTTAATTCCTAAGGAAAATGTAAGCATGTAATTTCAAGAATCATCTTAATTAAATGATCACTATCTATTTTGTCTGTTTTATCACTGTGGATATTAGTTTGGTCGGTTTACTTAGCTGAGGCAATACAGCTTAGTGGTTGGTTAAAAGCGTAGTTTCTACAAACAGATTGCCTGAATTTGAATTCCAACTCCATGGCTGATAAACCTTGGGCAAGTTACTTACCTCTCTGTGCCTCATCTATAAAAAAAAAAGAAGCTATTGGTAGCTACTTCATAGGGTTGTTGGACTAAATGAGTTAAAACACATAAAGCACTTGGAATAGTGACTGGAACACAGTAAGCCCTCCAGAAATGTTGGCAGCTATTGTTTTTAGTTTATACAGAAGTAGAAATAGGTTAACAACATAGACTAGGTCTGAAATAGAATCAAGTAGCTTCGAAATGAAAGAAACTTCTGGGACAATAATACAATTTGAATACCTATAAAAAATAATATAAATGTATTTTTTCCCAGTTTTGCATTGCAAAGTCTATCCTTTGTTTTATATATATAGTATATATATATATATATATATATATATATATAACTAAATAAAGCTATTTTATGGTAATAGTTCTGCCTACTTGTCAAAACCAAGGCTGAATCTAATGTCATAACGAGTTGTGCTATACTCTTTCTGAAGCCTAATCTATGTTTGCCTTAAAAAAGAGAAAGGTGGAAATTCTTTGGTGGTCCAGTGGTTAGGACTCTGCGCTTTCACTGCTGGGAGCCAAGTTCAATCCCTGGTCAGGGAACTAAGATCCCGCACAGTGTGGTCAAAAAAAAAAAAGAGAGAGAGAAAGGAAAGCCAGTCATTTCTATCCGCTACTGATGTTTCACAATAAAATCTACAGATACTAACATACTTAGGAAATACTAAGTAAAAATACTTTGTCTTATTTTGAGGTCTCAAGACAAAAGAGCTTGATTTTTGTGTGCCAACAACATCAATATTCAAAATCAGGGTTGGATATTAAGCAAGAACTACAAAATACTAATGGTTTAAATGCCTAAATAAACCAAGTTAGTAAATTCTGGTCTTCTCAGAGGCAAGGAAATTAACTATGTGGAATAAACATATTTCAAAATTATTATAGTGTTTTTGTACGTTTTAAAAACATATTATTATACGTTTTTCAATGTTCCTAGTTTTAATTTCTAACACAGTAAATAGTAACAGATACAGCCCACAAAAACAAAAACTTTTCTGGGTTCTCAATAATTTTTAACAGCATAACGGGTCCTGAGGATTGCTGCTATAATTTTTCTTTAAAATCACTGTAGAACATTCCAATAATTGTCAACATAAATGTTTTACCAATTTGAAATTCTTTTTTTCCTACAAGGAAGCCCTTATAAACAGATACTGAAGTTGTTTCAAAGCAAAATACTAGAAAACAATAACTGAGTTATTTAGTAAGAAATTTCAGAAGTATCTCAAATTACCCTATAAATAAGTCTAATTTCCTGTGATTCAACACATCTCTGAAGCCTATAAGTCAACAGAAATGAACAAGATGGCTAAATTTAACAAGCGTTAATTACAAAGATTCATAAATTCTCCTATGTATTTGAGTAGGTGAGTCAACTACTAGGACATCAGTATATTCTGATAATACTTCAGTTGGGACTTTATAAAATAGCAAGCCCTTAATTACGCTTTACGAGTGGTAAAAATGTTCCAATGTTCTATTTTCTTATGGTAGAATAAAGCTACCTCTAATTATTTTTATGAAGCAAAAGCCTCATGAACTTTTTTTTTCAGAAAGCTTTAAATTTAGGCAGCTCCTTCACCAACACTAAATATCCCCACATCAACAGCAGCAGCAATGAACAAAGCAAAAGAGAGAGTAATTTTTCTTCCCTAATATAGAAGAAAGGTAAGTAGCTGATTGGTGTGGTAGAAAACAATAGATTTAAAGCAAGAAACCTGAATTCCAATGTTTGATCTGCCACTTGCTTGAAATGACCATAAACAAAACTCTCAGTTTCTCTGACCTCAGATTCATCATCAGTAAAACAGTTGTTGTGAATATCAAATAAATTAACAGAAATGAAACTGCTTTACAGTCTTAATATATGTAAGCTATTATTACTATTAAATCTGTAAACCATTCAAACTAAATACCTTTGAAAACAGAGTTGTCTCACACAGAATTACACTCAGTAACAAATTACAGTATGGTCCCACAATATTTTGGCTAATGAAAAAGAGACATTAAAGTTAAATTTCAATTTAATTTTATATGTAAAGTCTAAATTAGTAAATTACTTAGAAATAAAATCATAATTAAGAGTATATTTTACAAAAATATTTCTATACCTATCAAGTTATAGTACTTAATTTAGTCATATAATTACCAGGTAATTTTTAAGTTTTATAGTAGTCACGTTGTAAATGTAATAATTCAATTTATACCTCAAAGGTATTATATATGCAAATATTATAATGTTCAACCAGTCTTAACACCAGCTATATAGAAGAGTAAAACTCCTGTATCCCAATGTTTGCTTGTTTATCTACCATCCCTATATGGTAATCTGAATTTTAATTTATTGTTTCATTCATTTGTGCCATTTATTTTCTGCTTCATTCAGCTTATCAAGTGAGAACAGATTAGCCAGTTCCACTTTTTGGTTCTCATGCATTAACACAATACCACAGTGTTTATATTGCAAACACTTCATGGAAATGCTTATGTAAATAAATGAAAAAACTACGGTGTTTTTCCTTGATTTTAAAAAAACTGACAATAATTTTTAAAATCAGTCTTGTTAATTCAGCTTAACCCCTCTGGGAAAGCAATGAAAACAAGAAGGAAGGAAAAAGTTTCAGAACTTATCACTAGGAAACTCACTTCTTTTTTTCTGTAATGACTCCTGAATTTACAGGATAAAATGAAGCCTAAAGTGCAGCTTTCGTTATCCAGCCACTTGGGGATTGTAAAAATAATAATAGCTGACATTTTAAAACACTTATTCTATGAGCTTTATATAAATGAATTATGAACTTATTTAATTTTCACAACTCAATAATGTAGGTACTATTATCTCCTTTTAGCAGACGTGAAACTGAGGCAGAGAATATAAGTAATTGGCCCAGGGCTATATACAAACAGTGGCAGAATGAGGATTCCACCTCAGGGTTCTGGCTCTAGAACTTTAACATGGTTAAAGAAGTTATAGCTTAATGACAGGTATACTCTGCAATCTGTGATTTAACAGGCTTTAACTTCCAATCAAATATACCAGTTAACTACTGTAAATGGTAACATTATGTAAGCCATTCTAGGTAAGTGCAGAAGAGGAAAGCTATCTCCTAAGAGCTGGCACATGTGTAATAAATGAGCTACCTGGATTTCATACTTCATTCCTCAAGGATTCATTTTGTACCTTCTAGGCACTAAGCCATAAACTACTAACATTCATATTAGCTTTTCCTAAACGGTAACCATTGGAAATCACTTCTAGAGAGGTTTACTTCTAAAAAACATAGCAGGAGGACATATCTGAGACTAGCAACTTAATGTTTCCAATATTTCACAAAATATCTTGCACACTATAGAGGGTGAAAGTTAAGTAATAGTCAACAATGGTAAAATTAATACTCACTGGAATTTGCCTAAATAAATTTACACATCCTCCTGTATATTCATTTACTCTGGAAAAAAACTGGGGTAATCCACAAGACAGGATTTCAATTAAGACTTTGAAAATTTATACAGAACTTCCCTCTCACAACAGAACATAATATTTAATGCCATATTAATGCCATTAAAATTTTTACATAATTCCTTCTTTCAATAAAATTTGCTTTAGAAAGTTAATATACCACTTCTGACTATAGTTCTGTCAAATTTAGGACCCAGAATTCATCAAAAGCTATCACTTAAGAGATCAGTTACATTTTTACAAATTAAAAGTGATACACTCAAATTAGAAATCATTTTTAATAATGAGAGAACTAGTTTATCTAAAACTGATGATACAGTTTAATCTTCCTTTCTAGCCTATTTAAAAAACAAAACAGAAAAACAAGCCACCACTGTCACAACAGTAAACTTTTATTAAAATCCATTTAAAAAATAGTGTTACATAATCAAAAAGCTACAAGAAGTATTAGACTAACTGCCAATTTTTCTTCAAATATATGTTATAACGGCAATGGACACTGCCAAGCATTGAGTACCAGACAAATTAAGCAATTTGCACTACTCTTTCTAGCTGAATTAAAAGCCTTGCACTTTTCAAATTCCCAGATTTTGAACTTCCACGCACGGTGTTCCACCTGGGAATGGGAAGGTATGTCACAAAGAGAGAGTTTAAGATTACTGTATAAACTAGAAGAACATTTATGAATGTGTTCTTTGGAATTCAGAACACATTATTCCTCAGAGGGGCAACCATAAACCTGAACTGGTATTTAGACTGCACATACATTAATCTGCAGTGTTATATTTAAATACAAAGGACATATGCATAATTGCTTGCCTTCAGCATTTTAACATAAGATGAAAATTTTGCCCTGTAATTATTCATAATGCACCTTAATGACACAAGATGGAGATCTAAAACTTCAAATTCCACATCTGCTACTTATATAAGACTACAGGGTAACCTCCTCCTGGAAATAAGTAGTAGACAGAGAATCAACAAACTATCACTAAAAAAAAAAAAACAAAAAAAAAAACAAACTATCACTTACCCTATCTAAGTAAGCATGTTCATAGTCCTCTGATCTCCCTCATTAAGCTCTCCACTTTTTGTAAATAAAAACAGTAGAGGAATTCCTTGGTGGCACAGTGGTTAAGAATCTGCCTGGGGGCACAGGTTCGGGCCCTGGTCCGGGAAGATCCCACATGCCACGGAGCAACTAAGCTGGTGTGCCACAACTACTGAGCCTGCGCTCTAGAGCCCACGAGCCACAACTACTGAAGCCCGCGCACCTAGAGCCTGTGCTCTGCAACAAGAGAAGCCACTGCAATGAGAAGCTCATGCACCGCAATGAGGAGCAGCCCCCACTCGCCCCAACTAGAGAAAGCTGGTGTGCAGCAACGAAGACCCAATGCAGCCAAAATAATTAATTAATTAAAAGAAAAAAAAAAACAGTAGAGACAGTGCATACATATCTTAACTCTGTTGGGGGCAAAGGGTTCTTTGGCAGACACTAATTTTCTCTAATCAGTTCATCAACACCTACTGCAATACGAGCTTCACGTTCTCACTTGGGAAAATTTCATAAACCCACACTTAAGAAACTTATCATAAAACTCACATTAAAAAATCCTACAGGGCTTCCCTGGTGGCGCAGTAGTTGAGGGTCCGCCTGCCGATGCAGGGGACGTGTGTTCGTGCCCCGGTCTGGGAAGATCCCACGTGCCATGGAGCGGCTGGGCCCGTGGGCTATGGCCGCTGGGCCTGCGCATCTGGAGCCTGTGCTCCACGGCGGGAGAGGCCACAGCGGTGAGGCCCGCGTGCCGAATAAAAAAAAAAAAAAAATCCTACAGACTGGTGGGAGGCGAATGTCCTCTAAAATGCATTACATAGTTTGAAAACAAATACTTAGCTGTTTTCTTCAGCCTTGAATTGTCAATATTCCGAACAACGTAGAATTTCCAACTAATCAATTTTTGGATCACAGAATTATAAAATCAATAGCATCTGGTGTAAGTGCCTCATTCTTAACAAATTATTAAATGACTTAAGCCATATTCCAAAACTAGTTGATAGCAGAACTAGGCCTAGAACCTAGATTGTGTGATTCTCTTTCCTGAGCTCTTTCTGCCATTCCTTACTACCAATCTCACCAACTTGTATAAAATGCTTGGAAAGTGATCTGCTAGTTCAAATCAAAGAATGGCATGAAAGCTAACATTCCAAAGGCAATTTGAGGGAGATTCCAAGAATTCCTATTTCTAGGTAAAATTTTCTTTAATTTGCTCCAATAACAACTTTTTCTAGGTTTCCTTTTCATGCTATACAAATCAAAAATACTTATAGCTCAAAAATTCATCGCAATATTCTTGAGATTGATAAATGCCAAATGTCTATACCATCACTGTCTGATAGAAATCTCTGTTAATGATGGTAATTTTTATAACTTCACCATCCAAAATGGTAGCCACTAACCAGAGGTGGCAAATAAGCACTTGAAACGTGGTACTGCAACTGAGCTGCATTTTAAATTTTAATTAAATTTAAATAGCCATATGTCTAGAGGCTACCATATTGGATAGTGCAGGTAGAGATAAACCCCACGGAAAACAGAATTGGTTAATGAAATAATGGAAACTGAGCAGTGTTTTTATAGTACCTGCCACGTGAAGCAGCTGAGATAGCAAGAAAATAACACACCATTCTGCATTCATGACCTCTGGGTTCCAAATGAAACCACTATTTATCAGCAATAAGAGGTTGATGAAATCACATAATCTAAATTATACATACAACTCATCTGTGAAACAGGTCTAAAAGTACCTGCCTTTGTGGGGACTGCATGATTAAATACCGTTTGTATGTAAAAGTACTCTGTAAAATGTGAAGCACCATATACAATTATATGTCATCTCTGTAACTAGTTTAGGAAAGGGAAATGTGGCTATAAACCTATCACAAAGCTATTAACCTAAGCCTAGTCTCAACAACATGATTTAACACTTGAAGCAGTAGTCAAGTGATTTTGCACACCATTGCCTCATGACAGGTAAAGTACATACAGAAAATGGTATTCAGATAACATCAAAAGGTGATTAGTATACCCACAGTCTATATTCTTAAAAGTTAACTTTTTAGCTTTTTAACAGCCAACTGACATGAATTGAAAAGTAACAAACAATACCAAAAATTTGGCTTCTTTCTTTTAAGGAGGCAAAAGACAAAATACGGGCAAGGCCGCTGATACAATATTGACAAGGATCCCTCACTCCAAAATAAAAACAGTGGCCACAGTTTACAACTATGCTGGTACTAAAGAACAGCAGAAGTCCAGGGATATTTCTCAATACCCAGAGACAAAAGCATGGCCTATGTCTACGTCCAGTAACATATATAATAACACCACCTTAAAGAGTTGCAGAATTTAAACTTTTTACCTGTTTTCCTGAAGATCTCATGTGACTGTTGTAATAATTCTATTAAATAAATAAATAGTATGATACTCAAGCTGAAAATCATGAGCAAAATTAAAGAAGCATATTATTATGTAGCATTTCTTGCCATCTATAATGAGGTTAATTTATATGTTTAACATACTCCCTTAAGGAAAACAACAAACAAAAAAGGTTCTATCAATTCAAATAAACTAAAGAATATATTTCTAGATTTTGATAACAATGATGCAAAAACAGAGAAAACAAATTCTTGCTAAATCCAAGATTTATTCTGAGATGGCATACATAAATCCTTTTAACTCTGACTGAAGAACCAAGCATTAAAATCAATCCAAAGATAAATTAATGAAAATACTCTGGCCACTGCCTACTAATGAGAGTTGGTTACCCAAAAGATGGTTTTCACATTTTTAAATTAATTTACCACTCATAAACGGCAAGCTTTTTTATTATTAGCAATATAATCAAGTCTTAAATTATGAAGTACTGGTTTTCTTATTAAAAGAATAACATCCTTTCGGATTTTTAATATTACATTTCTGTAAAAAATATATTTCCTTGAGTCACATTGCTGTGCACCTGGAACTATCACAACATTGTTAATTGGCTATACTCCAATATAAAATAAAAGGTCTAAAAACAAATAATAAATTAAATAAATTAAATAAAACACGGAGACAAGTATAGACACACTCCTAAAATATATATTTCCACACACACCCTTTTACCTCAAAAGGTAATCTCCTTTTGCTGTCTTATACTTATTACCAATTTTCTCTTTTCTTTTCACTTAGGATCAGCTTTCAGTCCTCTTTCTTCCTAACCTATGAACTGTTTACTCACAAATTAAAACTCATAAAAATATTGTGGAGATAAGGAGTGGGTCCAACTTGCTTTAAATTACCATCATTTTAAATCTGTGAAACAAGGGATAAATATGCGAGATGAGGATTTCAAATGATATAAATCTCCTATGGAAAACAAATAAAAACAAACAGATATCCTAACTAAAAATCTTATTTATATTAATGAAAACCTATTTTTATTGATACATTAAATAAAATCAGATTTTACCCTAAAGTGAAGTAAATGATTTGTTAATTAACACATCATTTTAAATTTCAAATTCAAAATTAACCCAGCTACAACAAAAAGAGTAAATTTTACTGTATGTGAATTAAAAAACAAATTTAAAAGAAGTAACTCAGTTAAAAACAAGTCTTTATTACAAAGCTATGCTTCTTTAAATAAATGGCAGATGTGTCATTTTAGTAATGAATCTGTTACCAGTATAATGCTTAATGTATTTAGAATATCTTTCCACATTAACAAGATAACTTTATTACCATTTAATTATCCATAATTAGACTTCAAACTCAAGCTATTAAAATGAACAAGTGTAGGTAAATTCTTTTCTAAAAACATACATATAGTGTCAAAAGAATGACTTATGTGATTGTCATTTTAAGGAAAATTCAAATACTAAAATTTTGAGGCTACAATTCAAGTCCAGGTATTTTGGGCATTTCAACTTGAAAATTATAATTAGGTTAGAAATAAACTCCTAAAAGCAGCATTTAGGACAAATAGAAGACATGGTTGCAGTTTCTGTTTTTCAGAACGCATGTCAGAAAATGAATATCTAATTTATAAACACAGAAAATATTTATGGAAATCTTATAAATGTCTATGAAGTCTCAGAAGGTCTCATATAAGTAACACTAGGAATCTTCATTTTTCTACATCCAGACATACCTTTATGAATATGGACTGAACTGCTACTTATTACAGAAGAATAGGAACTGTATGATTATTAATTACCATTGCCATCAAAATTAGATATAAAAGAGGCACGGAAAGTTGAAAGACTTAAGTACTAAGATCAAGTCAGGGAGTACAAATACATAGAGCTCTTTACTTCAGGAGAATCAAGTCTCATGCTCCATTATCCATTTCTAACTAGACAGAGAATAAAGTCTGTGATTATCTCTTAATTGAGGAAGAGAATAGCAAAACAGAATTAAGTTTGATTTTTGAGGAAAAAATTCACTCAAATCAGTGATTTTAGATTCTTTTAGGAACAATATAGAAAACTGAATCCAGGCAGAAGTGTCAACAATGTAAATTAAAAACATCAGTCTGCTTATTAAAGACCAATCAATGCACTGTGTTACCATTAACAAGAAGGCTAAAATTCCAATTATCTAAAAATCTCCCATGTCAAATGGGTCCAACTTTTAAGAACCAAAGAATGAATTTTTTTTTTTGGATTCCT
This sequence comes from Lagenorhynchus albirostris, assembly GCF_949774975.1. Lineage (NCBI taxonomy): Eukaryota > Metazoa > Chordata > Mammalia > Artiodactyla > Delphinidae > Lagenorhynchus > Lagenorhynchus albirostris. Next base: position 103,533,739 of record NC_083096.1, on the reverse strand, counting down.
GTTCCCTCACTTACCAAAGTTTCTACTATGTATTGCACTGTATCTGATTATAAAATACTTTACACTGTAAACATCAAACATTTGGCAAAAAATAAAAAACAGAATAACTAAAGCAGAATACCCTGTTGCTACTACTGTGTATACACTTATCTGTAGCTAGGCTGGCAATTAAATTTTACAAACTATTCAGTAAGAATGCTAAGAGAAAAGAGTTGACGAACCTGAAAGAATAGCTTCTTTCAAATATAGTAACACATGGGAGAACTTCCTGATATCATTCACCAACTCCTTGATGTAATCAGGATCCAAAATGGAGTTGGAATTTATGGACTTGAGCCCCATTTCAGAAGTTGTAACATCAGTAGAGAGCTGGCCTGTTGACAAGACACGTTTTTTCTTTGTCTTTTTCTGTTTGTGAGCAATCATCCTTTCATATAACAGTCAAAAAAACGGAACTCCTTAAGGGGGTGAGAAAAAGAGAGAAACACAAATACTACATTAATCAGGGGACATTATACTAGATTTTCACAAATAGCCCAAAGCCTGCCTCAATATTCTATTTAAAACAATAACAACAACAACAAACCCTGTATTACTGATAAAGCAACTTCCATTTATTAAGTGCCAATAACCTTGACAACTCTATGATACGCAAGCTACTATTCTCTTCATTTCACAAGTTAGGAACCTGAGGTTTGGAGGTTAAATAATTTGTTTAAGTTCTCAGCTGATAAATGAACTGGTACTTAAACCCACATCTGCCTTGTCACCAAAACCCATGCTCTTAATAAACTTCCTCTTAACTCCTAAGGTACAGAATTTTTTAAACTGTAAAAGTTATTCTGAAATGTCAATTAGTGGAAGAAAATATTCTCCCTCCATGACATCACCTTCAAAAATAAAGGTGAAATATGAGCTTTGAAAAAAGAAAGACCTGTTTTCAAAATCCCCCTCCATCGCTTACTATGCGTGACCTGACAAGCTGTTAATCTCCTCACTTTGGTAAACTCATTTATAAAATGGAAATAACATCCTGACGATACCTACCTCATGAGATTATTGTAAGCATTAAAAGAGACAATGGTATAGAAGTGTCCAACACATAAAAGAAATTCAAGTACAGTATGTTCTCAATAATGCATACTCATACACACATACACACACACACACACACATATATTCCGGATTATCACCTTTCATCAAGAACATTTCTCTGCTGAAAACAAGTTCTAAAGATGTCCACTAATCTGACACACCTGGATTGGTTGAACAAATAAATGTATGATTACTGGAGCAATATTTTTGGTAATTTCAGGGTGGTATAATACAAGATTTGTCATGAGAAAGATTGAGAATTGAATCGTTACTGAATACTTCCTAAATGGGTGACCTGTACAATTTGCTTACAGGCTATATGAAGATTAAAAGGGAACTCAAAGTTTAAAGACTTCATATGTTAAAACGCCTAAACCTGGCACATAGTTGGAACTCAAGAAAATCTTAGTTTGTTTCTGCTTCATCCTTACCTTTTACCTTTCTGTAATTAAAAGTCCTAATTTTGTTTGAAATCAAAAAGGAAATGACTGGAGGAATTAAATTAGCTCAAGCATTATTAAAACATTTTTCAAATGTTTGAGCTGAGATCAGAATGAGTAAACAAAGAGGAAGGAGTAGTCTAGCTGCTGTTACTAATTTCCTAATGATCTCTCCACATCCATTCTTGTCTCATTCCAAATGTAGTGAGTACATTTTCAAAACATGAATCTCATCACGTCATTTCTCTGCTCAAAACTCTTCCAAAAGACAAGTGAGATGCTATCGTGCACTACAAGGCTCAGCATGAAATCTGGCTCCTACTTACCTCTGCAACGTCCTCTGGAGTCACAATTCCTACTCAACACTTAACACTCCTGCCACACACACCTCTTTCTCATTTTTCCAACAGTATTTGTTTACCGTGACCCACAGTGGAGCCAGCATACACATTAAGTATGTTATGTTTGTGTGTGGTGTGTGTGTAGGAATGCGTAAACATAAAACAGATTCTGGAGCCAGGTGATGTACTCAGATGTTTTCTTTCCTATCCCATTTCATTTTTTAAAAAGCCGATTGCAACCCACCAAATTGGTCTCAGAATTATAATGGGTTCTGTCCCTACAACTTGAGAAACACCAACTGTTGGATTCAGGGTCCTGTCTATATGCAGCTCCATTTGCCTGGACTACTCCTTCCTCTTTGTTTACTCATTCTGATCTCAGCTCAAAGATCACTTCCTCAAAGAAACCTTCCTGGACCTCCCCTGCTCCCATAACCACCACCACCACCAAACTAGAACAGAATCTCCTGTTATATGCTTTGCACCATCTTATACTTTTCATCACTGCACTTATCGAAGTTCTCATAGGTGATTTGTGTCTCCTTATCCAGACTATAATCTCAAAATCATGACCAGTGTTTGCTAACCAAGCGTTCTCTGCTTAAAGCACAGTGCTTCGCATATGAGGGATAAACAACTCAAAACTGTCCACAGAATGAGTGATGAATTTGCAGAACTAATAATGAATAATAATAAATAAGTAGTTTATAATGAATTTATAAACTTTAAAAGTTTATAAAGTTTCAACTAATTTTTACAGAAATAAAAATGTTTAACTTTGGATTGTTGCAGTGTTTTGAACGGAAAATAGAATCGGTTTTTAAAAATCTGTCTCTAAAATAGTATCTTACCAAAAAACCAAGCATATGAAGTTGAGTAACGGCAAGAGTACATAAAATTGAAATCAAAGGTTGATTTCTATTATTGTTTCTCTACTTCTGATTATTAAATAAGGTGTCCTGACACTTCTTCAATGGCTTTTAAAATTCCTTTATTCAGTATTCTTATTAATCTCAAATTACTTCTGGAAATGCAATTTCTACATTTAATCTAGTTTCAAACCTATCTAACATTAATCCTTAAATGTGTAAATAACTTCTAAAATGAACTTAGCTATAATAATAGTGCTCCCCAAATTGTCCTAAGTCTCCCCTCCAACAAAAACAAACAAAACACTCAAGTGCCTTGTTTGGGCAGCTCTTTTACAAATCGCTAATTGAGAAGACTATTAGCTTAATTCATCACTTTTGCAGCTTACTTAATAAAGTCACTCTGATTAATTTTGATGGCTTTTAGTTTAGTAAATTAGAAAATTGGTCATTGTCACTGGTAAAAAGATGGTTATAAATTTTAAAGCATATATCACAAGCTTCGATTGTGATATTCACTTCAATTCACCTATTTCAGTAAAAAAAAATTATTTTAACTGTCAAATTAGTAGCCCAAAGTTGTAAAAAGTGTTTCAGAAATGCCTGAATACATTTAGTCAAGACTAAGAATGTCTGTAAACGAACAAAAACGATGGGGAAGAGAGGAACTAAAAGGGGTCATACTCTACCTCTAGTCGAGATTATGGTGAGCAATGTACTACTGTTATTACATATACTTTACTACTTTTCATATTTCAAACTGAAGGAAACATTACAGTTGAAAAAAATGTTAACTTAAAGTTAATCCAAGCTTTCACAAAATTGAACTATGATAATGAGAAAGTTTGGAGGTTATACACTTTCCGAGATCATCCACATTACTTTCTCATGTCCCAAAATGAACATCCTCTAGTTGGTGGTAACATAAAATGTAGTTACTAACAGATTGCAACTGGAAATTTAATTAAATGAGATAATAATATGGGAAGCACTTAGCACAACGCTTGGTTCTTCATGAAGACTCAATAACTGTTAGCCATTATCACTAGCGTGCTTTACTGTGGGAGACTGTTAACATACGTAAGTAATGAACAAAATGTGACTTCGCTACAGTATATCTGTAAATTGTGAGCAAGAAATATAGGACTGGAAACAATTCCAGAAACTTAACTGACTTCATGGAAGCCTACTAAATGGCTTCCAAGTGAAGTTTGAACTGTGCAAACAGACTGTTGAGCAAAATATTTGTGAAACTCTCCTAATTCTCTGCATCTCTTCCAACTCCAAACCACCAACAAAAAAAAAGCATTTTATCCACTTCGCAAAGAACTTTGTAGCAAAGAGAAAATCACTGTGCCAAACTACTTTCTCTATATATTCTAAATTCTAAGTAATATGTGTATTAGAAATGTGAACACTAACTTCTGGTACCCTGGAATGTGGCTTTTCCAAGACTTCAGGAGCCTGTGTTAATCAAATGTTCTTGCCCCATGTTCCTCCTCCCCAAATGTATCCTTACAGAAGTATTTTCATTTTAGGCACATGGCTGCCTAATTGAAGAGTAAAACAAACCCAAATATCTGTACTTAATAGTTCCCTATCTTACTATTTCTATCTCAGGAAAAACCACCATGTATTTCTGAAATCTGCTATTTCAACAAATTTCTGATTGGTAATAATCTATTGATACCTAGAGATGCTTTTTAAAAATCAGGAAAATTCATTCTGGAGGTCTTTCATTATGTTTTTTAAATGCACGTTTCACAAAAACAGAATGGGGCATGTTAAAAAGTTTTATCAATAATATGCAATAACTAATTTCTAAAGAAAGGCGTGCAACGCACATACACTTCATTCCTGGGCAGTTAGAATTCAGCACGTTTAAAGAAGATGAAGCTGCCCAACCTCCCACACCTCCAGAATGTCCAGCATTCCTGACAGGCAGGGCTCTCCAAAACTACCCAATGCCAAAGACCACGTTCCCCATCCCAGAATTTAAATACAGAATGGGAACATGGAGCAACCAAAAAGGGCTGCAGGCACTGATAGCGATGGACAAGAGATACCGTCTCGGAGACACCTGGAGAAAGGGGAAGGGGCGCTCAGCTCCCGCCTTTAGCAACTAACAGTCCTCCTCTCCGAAGAGGTATCAGGCCAATTCTTTATTGAGGAAGAGAGTCAAAAAAGATGAATATGGAGACACAAGTCTCGTGAACCACTAGCGCTCCAGCTTGAAACGTCTCAGACTTGGGCTTACCCGTCAAAAAAAAAAAAAAAAAGTCAAGCCCCAAACACGCCCACAACGGAATTGGCGAAAAAACATTGAGGCTCAAGAGGCCTCGGAACGAAACACCCCTCCCTCAGCTCAAAAGACAGGGACGAGAACAATGCACCACGGAAATCCTAAGATATCTCGGGACAGAGACCCAGATGAATTGAGGGCTGCTGTCAGGGCAGGGGGGTGGGACAGGATCCGATCGGACTCTGTAGCGGTAGGGAGCACAGATTCTGGAGCAAAACTGTCCAACTTTAAATCACACTATGCCAATTACGAGTCTGTGTGTTCCGGCAGGTTTCCCCCGTGTGAAAACTTAAATAATCGTGGAACTCTCGTGAAGTTAAAACGTGTAGCGCTCTTAGAAAACTGTACGCCGAACGTGGGACGTGCTATGTGTTTGCTTTTATTATCTTCATCATCTGCTCAGGGCCACAGCTCGCGCTCTCCCCGCTCCTCCGCTCCTGCCGCGCCCGCCGCGCCCCACGTCCGGTCGGACCCCTCCCGGAGGACCAGGAGTCTCGGGGACACCGGCCCGGCCCGCCGCCGCCGGCCCCCAGCGCAGCCCTCAGTCGCCTCCACTCCGGGCCGCCGCCTGGGCCGCCCGGACCCCAGACGGCAACTCGCGGGTGACCCCAGGCCCCTGCCGCCGCCGCCGCAGCAGCAGCAAGCGCCGCCATCCTCCACTCACCGCGGCGCTCCATCCCGCGTCCCGGACGCGGACGCCCGCCCGACACTCACGGCCGCCGCCGCCGCCGCCGCCGCCGCCGCCGCCGAGGGCTGGAGCTCGCCGCTCCCATCCCCCACGGCCCGCGGACGCCCGGCCGAGCCGCCGCCGCCGCCGCCGCCCCCGCCCCTGCAGCTACAGCCACTACCACGCCAGCCCCGGCCGCCCCGCCCACGGCCTCGCACCTCCCGCCCGGCCGCGGCCCGCCCCCTGGGGCCCAGCCCATTGGCCCGCGCGCCCGGGGGGCGGGGACGGGCGCCTGCGGCAGGTGGGGCCGGCCACTGGCTCTCGCGCGCCCAGCGCAGGCTGTCAGCTTCGCCTCGGCCCGCAAACTGTCCCGAGCCTTGCAGGACGTGTCAGCCGCCCCGTGCGGCTTGCGGCAGGACAGGCGGAGGAACCTTAGGAACAGGTCACCTGATGACTTCATCTGGCAAATCGGAATTTCTTGGATGAGCAATCTACATTTTTTATGAGGTACTTCTTTTGACCACCTCGTTCCTCTCTCTCCAACTCAAGAAAACAAAAACAAGACCCCACACAGGTAAAGTGTAACACAGGCCTGGCTCCTTTCCGGAAGAATAAACTTCCTCAAAACCAGCCAACTACTCTGCCCTCTGTACAGGGTCATATTTTCCACTTAGACCTATATTACTTCAACTGCACTCTCAAACTCGCTCAGAATGAGAAATATGTCTGAGAAAGATGGAATAATTAAAGAAAGCAGCAGGGGCTGAAAGCTTCTATATCATTCTACTCATGAGAACAAGCCTCGTCATTAGTTATCTCAGTTCTGGAACATTCAGAAAGAACTGATGGAGAAACAGAGGGCACATGGGCAGGGTGGCTGGCGGAAGTGGTGGAGGCACAGAAAAATATTATCGCATGTGGGAGAAAGCAGAAAAAGACACGGGAGAGTGTGAGGAGAAGTAGGACGAAAGCGGGGCTGCAGACATAGGGAGAGAGAGGGGCAAAACCAAGGAAGGCAGAGACAGGTGGAGGCAGAAAGAGAAAATATTGAGAAATAAAAGAGAAAGGAGAGACTGCCTACTTACAGGGACAAAACGGAAGTGAGCATGAGAGAGCCAACAAGTGAAGTAGTGAGATAGGGAGAAAACACTCATTGGCAAAGAGAAGAGGAACATCTCTCATATCTTTGAACCCTTATACTAAAAACAACGCTGGGGAAACAGAGCAAATTTGGCCCTTCAGGTGCTACTTGGAAAAGATAAATATGAAAATGCTCAGCGTCTTGGATATTTTAGCTCCACACTGGAATTGTCCGACTCAGCTTACACAAATTTACCCCTTGAAACCCCAAACACAACAGTACCAAGGACATGCCACAGGCACTAAGGAAACCTCAAAACCAAACTCTCCTTCTAACCACACATAAAAAGAACAATGCACCATGGACTCTCACCATGGAAAATGATGATGCCCTGAACTGAAACAAACTGAGAGGTCAGGGGTCCCAGGGCAAAAGGGGGCTGGAGCATCCCAACCCTTATTAAATCATAAGGAAGATTTGGGGAAGAAATATAAGGCAGTCACTCAATCTCAAACACCCCTTTATATCTATTTTTAAATACCTGTATATTAATTATTTTTTACTTTCTTACTCCATTATCACCATTTCCTTAATAAAGAGAATTGTTTTCCTTATTAAAGTTGAACAATGTCTCGCACAAGATCCTCATGGGGAGAAAGGGTATGTGAGGTAGAAGTGGTGGTGTGACAGAGACAGAAAGGAGCACATGGGAGGGAAGGAGAGGAAAAAGCCGTGAGAGATGTGAGAAGGTGAGAAACAATTGTGGAGAGGAGAGAAAGAAGACCAAGAAAGATGCAGAGACAAATGGAGGCAGAGAAAGAGAAAATAAGATGCAGACAGAATAAGGAAAAGAGACAGAAATGATAGAGAGAGAGAGAAATAGGGAGACTACCCATGGACAGAAAAAGGGGAGACGGACACCTTTCACACCCAAACAATTCTGGACAAATAAACCCAATTAGGGCCCTAGGTTGTTACTTGGAAAGGATAAATATGAGAACCTCAGGCTCCTTGATTACCTGGGCTCTACTATCATTTTGCAGATAGTAGAGCTATCTTAATTTCTATTTATTGTAATTTCTTTTATCTTTGCTTAATTTTTAAAAACTTTAAACATAACTGTGCCAGATCAAAAGCACTAAAAATGCTGGGGACACCTAACAACCAAATGTTCCTTCAAATCCTAATGGAGGAGAATGATGCACCATGGACACTCACCATGGAAGCCACTGATGACTAAACTGAAGGACACCAATGGGGGAGAGAGGAAAGGACTCTGAAGGCCATGGAAGGTAGAGGCAGGGTAACCCTCAGGGAACTCAAGGGAGGAAAGTCTGCCCCTTGGATCTGCTCTGGGTTAATCTCAAGACCCTTCCCACCAGATCTACCTCTAAACCATCTCAAAACAACCAATTATTCTGCATAGAACCAACACAGAGTGAATCGTCAACGAATATTAGACCATTAAATTATAAGTACGGTTATCTGAGGAAAATTTTGAGAAGTCTCTCAATCCCAGTCCTCCTCTTATAGCTTTTAAAAAAATAGATTAATTATCTGTCATCTTTTCTACTCTTTTTCCTTAGTAAGGAGGAATACAATATTTGGAAACATTAGCAAAAATGGTAGTTCACTTTTAAATTAAAAGGGTTGTTTTATTAATTCCCCCTAACTTGCATTTTGTTTAAAGAAATTTTATGTCACACAAGTAAGTTTCAAGTATGAAAAGTACACTATTGAAACAATACCTTTTTGCAACTCCAAAATTCTTGGTTTATAATTAAATTATAAAGGGTTAAAAAAAATTAAAACCATCTGTATATCTATTGTAGAAGTACAACATCTTAAAATTGTGTTTTTACCATTTTTCGTTATTATTGTCTCTAGTATTTTTCCCTTCTAAAACAGAAATCACATCCTCTGTGATATTGCTCTTCTGTCATTCTATGAAGCCTCAACTTGCATATTGTTAAAATCTTTTTCATGTGTTCTATTCAGTGTGAACATAGGTAGTATTGCTATTTTTGCCGAGTAAGGATCTTCATATTCCTGAAGTTGATTCTGTAGTTCAGGTAGCCTACTTTTCATAACAGAATATGGTTCTAAAAATATTTTACAATGTCTGGTGACATCTTTGATTGTCACAACTGGAAAGGAGTTGTACTGACATCTAGTGAATAGAGCCAGGAATGCTGCCAAACATCCTACCTGCACAAGAGAGCACGCCTGAGCCCTCCTACCTCTACCCCTAAGAAAGAATTACCCATCCCCAAATGGCCAATAGTGTCAAGGTCGAGAAACTTTGCTCTAGACCCAATTACCACTTTATAAGCAATATAGAAGACAAGGGAATATATTAAATTACATCACAGGATGCACTCAGTAAAATCTAGACTGTGGGTCGTTTTATAGAGCAAACAACAGTTCCTTAAACAAACAAATTGCAAGGAAAACGATGAAAAGAAAATCTCCAGATTTAAAAAAAAAAGTCTTAAAATTTCAAATACATCAAGTGCCGGAATAAATGAGATCAGACTTGCCCTTCCACTATACTGTTTTCAGACATTAGACTACAAACAGCACAGGACTGTGATCCTGGAGAGATGGGATCACAAACAAATGAGGTGATCCCTACAGTCACCCCAACTTTCTGCCTGGAGACACACTCTAGACCATGGCATGCAAGAAGGAAGCCAAACAGAGTGTGGTACTCTTGCTAGGTTGAGGAGAAAGGGATCATAGTGCAGGGAGACTGGGACAGCTGGAATCTGTAGGACAGAGTACCAGATAGGAAGAAGGTAGGCAGAAGAAGAGCTCCAGAAATTTGCATAGGCAACTCTTTAATTTTCTTGCTGAATACAAAGCTATATATGTATAGGGTGAATCCCCACAAGGATAGACAAAGAATTTCCAGGGACCTGTAGCTGAACAATTCCCAGGGCTTTCGCAGGTCTGGGAGACCTCTGAGTGTTCATCAGCCAGAGTAGAGAGACCTATTGAATACTCAAGGAGAGATCCCAGAAGGACATGTGTTAGTAGTACATCTAACCCAGCCCTACTAAAATAGTATTCTAGACTCACCCCAACAAATCTTCAAAACAAGCGTCATTTTGTAAATTTCTTAAAAAAAAACCTGATATTTAAAACAAAAGTAATAACAATGTGTGTGGCATTTACAACATATGCTGGATAGCAAAAAGTATCACAATAGCAAAAATTAAGGGAGGAGGGAAATCAAAGTAAGGTTCTTACATTATATGTGAAATAGCATAATATTATTTGAAGGTATATTATGATAAGTTAAAAATGTATATTAAAATCTTCAGAGGTACAGTTAATAAGCCAACAGTGGACATAAATGGAATTTTAAAAAATTAATCCAAAAAAAAGGCAGGACAAAAAAAAAAGAAACAAAGAACAGATGAGAAAAATTAAAGACAAACAACAAGATTATAGGCTTAAACCCAATCATATCAATAATTACATTAGATATAAATACTCTAAACACCCCTATAAAAAAGCAGAGATTGTCAAATCGTATAAAAACTTAAGACTCAACTACATAACTGCCTGTAAGAAACAGACTTGAAATATAAAGACACAGATAGGTTGAAAGTAAAACCACAGAAAAAGATATGCCATGCAAATACTAATCATAAGAAAGCAGAAGTATCTCTATTATATGAGACAACCCGTTTTACTAAGGATAAAGAGTACCATTTCATAATGATAAAAGAGTCAATTCATCATAAAGACATTATCTTAAAAGTGTATGCACCTAAAAATAGAGCTTCAGAATATACAAGGAAAAACCTGACAGAAATGTGAGGAAAGACAGACAAATCTCAATGATAGTTAAGATTTCAACAATCCTCTTTCATTAACTGATAGAATAAATAAGAGAACAAACGTATGGACACCAAGGGGGGAAAGCGGGGGTGGGGGAGCTGGCGAGGGATGAATTGGGAGATTGGGATTGACATATATAACTAATATGTATAAAATAGATAACTAGTAAGAACCTGCTGTTTTAAAAATTAAATTAAATTTTTAAAAAAGTGGATCAAAGAAAAATGTGTAACAAGAAAAAAAAGAATAAGAGAAAATCTGTAAGGATATAGAAATTTTAAATAATACTATCAACCAATTTGACCTGATATACATTTATAGAAAATTCTACCCAACAACAGAATACACAGTCTTTTCAAATACACATAAAATATTCACTAAGATAGACCATATGTAGGACCATACAATAAGTCCCAATAAGTTTAAGAGAACTGAAATCATACAGTGTATGTTCTGACCCAAACAAAGTTAAATTTGGAATAAATAACAGTAGGATAATTGGGAAATCCCCAAATATTTGGAAATTATAAAATATATTTTTAACTAATCCATGGGTTAAATTTTCACAAGGCAAGTTTGAAAATATTTTAAACTGAATAAAAAAGAAAACACGATATTTCAAAATGGGTAAGTTACACAGTAAAAGCAGTGGTTAGAGAAATATTCAGCTTTAGATGCTTTATTAAAAAGAAAGGAGGGATACTTCCCTGGTGGCGCAGTGGTTAAGACTTCACCTGCCAATGCAGGGGTCACGGGTTCAAGCCCTGATCCAGGAAGATCCCACATGCCGTGGAGCAACTAAGCCCCTGATCCACGACTGCTGAGCCTGCATGCCTAGAGCCTGTGCTCTGCAACAAGAGGAGCTACCACAATGACAAGTCCTCACACCGCAACAAAGAGTAGCCCCCGCTCGCTGCAACTAGAGAAAGCCCATGTGGAGCAACAAAGACCCAATGCAACCAAAAAAAAAAAGAAACAAAAGAGGGCCTAAAATCAATGATTTAAGCTTCCACTTTAAGAAGCTAGAAAGCAAAGAGCAAATTGAACAGGAAGTAAGTAAAAGGAAGGAAATAATGGTAAGAGTAGAAATCAATGATATAGAAGACAGATAACAGAAAAAATCAACTAAAAGTTGTTTTTTTTAAAATATCAATTAAATAGATAAATAGCTTGCTGAACTGATCAAAAAGAGAGAAAACACAAATTACTAATATCATGAATGAAATAAGGAACATCAGTACAGACCCTACAGATATTAAAAGGGAAACGAAAGAATGTTATAAACAATTTTGCCAAAAAATTCAACAACACAGATAAAATGTAAAAATGTCTTAAAAGACACAAATAACCAAATCTAACACAAGAAATAGAAAATCTGGATACCCTTATATGTATTAAAGAAATTGGATTCATAATTTAAAATATCTCACAAAGAAAACTGCAGACCCAGATGGCCTCGCTAATGAAATCTATTGAACCACATAAAATAGTCCTACAAAAACTCTCAGAAAATAGAGGAGGCAGGAAAACTTCCCAACTCATTTTATGAGGTCAACATTACTCTGATACCAAAAGCTGACAAAGATATTACAAGAAAGCTACAGATCAAATTTCCTAACACAGTATTAGCAGGTCAAACCCAACAATATATAAAAAAGAATAATACATTAGAACCAAGGAAGTCTGTCCCAAGAATCAAGCTTAGTTTAATATTCAATAGAGAAAAACCACGTGATCATCTTAACAGATGCAGAAAAAGCATCTGACAAAATTCTTCAACCTTTCATGATTAAAGCAGTCACCAAAGTAGGAAGAGAAAAGAATTTCTTCAACCTGATAAGAGACAGCTACAAAAATCTACAGCTAACATCATAGTCAGTAATGAAATACTATGTTTTCCCCTTAAGATCAGGATCAATATTGTTACTGAAGGTCTTAGCCAGTACAATAGAACAAGAAATAAAATACACTCAGATTGAAAAGGAGGAAGTGAAACATTTTATTACAAGTTGACCCGTTTGTGTACCTCAAAAATCCTAAGGAACCTATAAATAAGGTACTACAACTAATAAATGAATATAGCAAGGCCACAGATTACAAGGTCAATATACCATA